>NC_068400.1:37856489-38462989 GCF_023724105.1 Carassius gibelio
TACAGTTCCTCTCTTAATGATGCTCTAGGCCTATCAAGCATCTGCTCAACTTCACTACCATCTCACATATAACACCTCCCTTCAGGGCAGGTGCCCAGTGGCGGTGACCCCCTGCCTTAGGTTGTCCCCTATTGGCCAGAAGAGGATCTTACCCGTCATTGAGAAATCACCTCATGCACACTGGTAACCACTCTTTCCCGTTGAAACATCCTCTACACTCTTCTTCCAGAATCCAGTATTTCCTGCAGCTTAGGAAAGGTGCACTCAAGAACCATGAGAGCCATTGACAGCACCTACTAGTGTTAAAACATTGAAAAGGGTTAATCAAACTAATATTTAATTGCTAAAATCAATTGGATACCTCCAAACTATCATGCTGAGATTACTCAGTGAATTTATTTTTCACACCCGTCCATTCATTGTAATTTTCTGTTGCTTCTGTAGCTGCAGCCATCAGGCCCTGTATGATGGTGGAGACTAAAAATAAGACAGATAAGTTACTGGTCATAGAAAAAATAGCAATACAACTGTTTAACTATTCAAAATTATTACATCTATAGCTCAGGGTCTGTATTATGATTTTAAAGACCTCATGTCTCTTCAACAATTGCTCCTAAATTGTTATTCATTATTTTTATAATCTCTTATTTCTTACATGCATTGGGCAGTTGAACATTTAACTACCAATTTCCCTCTTAATGCATTAAATCTGAACTCTTTTTATCATGTCCTTTAGCATCTCAGTGCCTATGATTTGACTGAAACACTGTGCTGTACTATAAATATCTTATCACTTAAACATAAGCTCAGATAACAGCATTTTAGCTTTCTTTGAATGAGAGAGAGAGAGAACTCTGAGGGATTTAGGACTCGTAACAATGCATTTTCATTCATTTTTAACATAATTTCATTGTACTATCATTTTACTCTAGCCCAGTTTAAAACTTGTCAGAAATTATATGCATTTTAAAAATAAACATCTTTATATTTGTATTTTTACTTTATTTTCGCAACTCAAATGTTTCTCAAAGTTCTTTGCAGTCATTGTCATTACTTTTACATCAACTTGTATTTATCCATTCACTTAATTCTGGCCATGGCTTCTGAATTTCAACATTGGTTTTAAATCTGTCAGAGGTTATCTGACCCAGGTATATTACTTTGGGTCTTGCTAGCATGCTGTCTTCAAAGTTACTTTGAAACCCCCGTTTATGTTACTTGTTTACAACTTTATCATCTCATAAACAAAAAATAATTTTCTTTTCTCTTCTTTTTTCTTTTTTTATGATGCTGCGTGACTACAATTTTGCAATCCAACAATAAAATTACTCTTTTGGCCAAACATTAGTAAATATAGGAATTACATTTTTTTTTTTTTTTTTTTTACTCAGAACATGTCTCTGGTACTTTCAAAGCTTAAGCCAGAGTCATGGTGGGGGCCAGCATGAGATAAAACAACGGCTTCATTGTAGTCAAAGTAATTTTATCTTTTTTAACAAAACATAAGCTTCTAAGTTTTTCCAAAATGCCACTGCCAATTTGTGTGCCTACAGTTTTTTTTTTTTTTCACTAACCCAGAATTCTGTTCAGTATTCCTTGTCAGGACTTTCAACAATTATATAGGAACTGGAACAGGTCTTATGATATCATTCTTTGTCATTTAAACCTTCTATGCACAGAGAATCAGATTAAATCATCACTCAGTTACTTATGGGATTATTTTTAATAAATCGGCACATACATTTATAAATGTTTATTTCTCAGGTTCTTTCTAAGTTTAAAGCCAATCAAGTTTTTGTTTTAACATTACAATCAGAATTAAAGCTCAGACTGATCATTCTTTAAATGAATTCAGAGAATATATATATTTTTTTTAAAGTCAGAGCTTCAGAGCCAAACTGTTTACAGCATTTGCTCTCTTGTTTCATTATTTCTATCAGGGCTGACCAGGTTACCTAATTTGTCAGTCATATTTCTATCATAAACCAAAAACATATTGAGGCGGCGATCTTACCAACAGCACTTGACTTCTGCGTGATGAAATTGCAAAGTATATTCCAGAATTTCCATATACTGGTCCAATCCAATCAGGGTCATGAAAACTACATTTTAGCTCTTTTGGGGTTGTTCCTGAGGCATCCCAGATCAATCAATACTTTCCCTTTGCATATATCCCTATATTTTTATAGGTGCACATATGAATTATCACTATTTATTTTTAAACACTAATTTTGGATACTCTTTTCCCTAACCACTGACCTGGCCTATTTCTAAGCTCGGGGCGCCCCTGTCTGTAATGGTGGGTGATCGAGAGTTGGAAGAGCGAGATACGACTAGAACCCCCGTCTAGCGTCTTACATTCTTCTCGGGATTTCCCATACCCCTACTTTGGCTTACCCGGCCGTAAATGCACTGCCCTTTATGGCCTCTCGTGCTTTTTGGCTCTCTGTGCTTGACCCAGCACTGCCTATTTACGGCCCTATGTGTCCCTTGTCCCTCGGTGCTTGACCCAGCACTGCCCTTTACGGGTTCACATGCCTGTTAAGAATGCGTTTTTGTCCCCCCCTGGACTGTGCACACCTAGAAACAAATTTTTACGTCTCTCTCTAAGACCTATAGGTGTGCACCTGTTCCCTCTGTAACTGTACACATCTCTAAATATCTTATATCAAGACCTACCGATGTGTACTTGTACCCCTTATACTCACAAGGTTACTTATTTACAGGTATATTGTGACACCAATTTACCTACTGCACCCTGGAGCTGGTGTCTACCCCCTCACGTCTGAGTGAGTCTATCGTTCCTCCTTCTCTCGACCCCCTCCACTTACAGACAGTTCCTAACCAATAATATTAAATCTAAAATCTTTCCTACCTTGGTTTGATGATTGATCAGGGATGTCAACAAAGAACTATTGCCCGTCGATCCTCCACCATTAACTGTAGGGGAATATACAGTTAAAACCCAAGGACCAGATATTTGGCAATGAAGACCAGGACTCAGAGATGAGTTCAATTAATAATAATAATTTTACTTGAAGAAAATAGTTTGCAATTTCATCAGCAGAAGTCAGCTTCAACACTCTCGAAGGAGTTCGCAGGCCGCCCCCAGTACAATACAAAATCAACCACAGTTATACCCTGACAGAGGATACTAATTGCGTCAATACATAGTCAACAAAATTCTGATTGGTTCCAAAACCTATATAAAACTCTCCAAAGACGTAGATCTGATATGCTGGACACTGGCAGTTGATTGTTTGTCCTGGGACTGTCTGAGCTTCTCCCTGTACAGACAGATACTAACACACGTACACAGAGAACTTATCTAGAATTCAAGGCTTTCTAGCACTGGCGAGTGTCTTATCATTACGGTTGGATACACACACATAATATGTGGACATTAATCTTGAGGAAAAGAAATACAGCAGACATAAGGTTACACATTTCACTCTTGCTATAACTTGATTAATAGTCAAACAAGAAATCATGTAATAATATAATATAATATCAGTATGAAGCAGACATGGGGACTTGGTCCCATCTCTGGTATGAAGGATATGGCAACTCGGCATCCACTCCTTCACCATGGATAATTTAAACTAAGCTTTAAAAACAAAGATTTAAAAAACAAAGAATAAAAATCTGATGAATTTATGCCACATAATAACTGAAAATTCATTTGGATTTATATTAAATCAGCATAGTATGTACAGAACCTTTGTGAATCTGCCTTAATTTCATTGACAAGAACTAAATTTCAGCCATTAGTTCTTGTGCACATTGGCACATGCTACGTTTCCACACACTGAAAATGGGATATTAAAACATCACACAGCAAAAATACCACTAAACTCAAAGTTGCCTCATTATTTGTAGCCTGTCTTAAGTTACTTTGCAGTGCTATTATTACAATGGATTTTACTCTAGATAAAATATGACTCTGTGTTGGATGTGAAATATGGAATTTGTGTGTGATGAGATTTTAATGTTTTAATCTGTCTCTGGACACAAACCAAGTCTCCTTTTTCTTCTTTGAATTTTTTTTTTTTTAAATGCCATCTCTTTACTGCAGAAAAGCTTTCTAAAAGCTTTAGCACAATCAACCATCTTTAACATGAGTAACACTATTTCGTCATTTCAGCAGGTATTAAAACAATGAGAAAAACCATTCTCTGATATGTTTTTCCTTAGCAGCATCCATCAGGTATATTTAAACTCAGATGTGATATTTGAATTGTGTGAACTTGTTTCAACAGGTTAACAAATGAAAGTAAGCCTGAAACAGTTTGATTTGGTCCAAATGGACAGTTTTAATCAATATTCTCTCATTTGAGTATAATACTGGACATCATAATGTTTTCCATACGGTGTTTCGAGCCGCATCATGAAACAGTCAGATCATACCATAACGTCAGATCATGAAGGGTTTATTCAGATGTGTCTTTTGTAGGTCCTCCAGGACCGTTAGGACCCAGTGGACCACCGGGCCCTATGGGACAAACTGTAAGTTAAAGACTATTCCTTATGTGAGTGTGTGAATATGTACGTGTACTAATCACATCATGTTTTACTCATGCACTCAGGGAAAGCCAGGAGCTCCTGGTTTGCAAGGCCCTGTGGGACCAAAAGGCGAACGAGGAGAAAGAGTGAGTGCACAAGCATAAAGCTACCCAGAGTGCAACACTGCCTTAACTTACTATGCAGTTCTCACCCTTAATTTACTTCCACAGGGACCTCTTGGATATCCAGGAGAGAGAGGGTTCAAAGGAGAGCCAGTAAGTCTTCTGAAGCCGTACAGTAACTTTGTATAAGAAATAGATCATTACTGACACTTTTTCTTCCTAGGGAGCACCAGGACTTAAAGGAGAACCAGGGGAGAAAGGTCTTCCGGTAAGACAAGCCCATCAGGGTCCTGTTAGCTGCACACTCACTCCCTTTGCAGGAGAGCGCATGGGAGAGAAATGATCAGTCCCTGAGCGCACGAGTGCAGGGATAATGTCATTCACTGTTTAAATGCATTGATTTTAATGCAGCAACAATCTCTTTCCTTATACCTGCTTATCGTTGTTCTAGAGCGAATTGAACGTAAGAGATTTTGCCATTTGCCATGACGAATTTGTTGTTCTTGTTTTTAGGTTTTCATTGCTCATCCTGCCATCCATCTGTGTTTTAACATCAACAGTCACGTTAAATCTATCAGTGAAGTTTTCAGCTCGATAAATAGGTGCAGACTGATTTTCATGTTTTCAATTTGTGAAAAATTTAAGCCAAATTAAAGAACGAATGAAAACTCCACTGAAAGGATTTGCTCCACCAATGCTGTTCATTGCTTACTTACAGTACTCACTGTTAGCACATTATATGTCTTGGTTTTGTGTGCGCTGGTATTGTTTCCATATGTTTTTGAACAAGAGCTTGCCCTTTATGGCTGATCTGAGGCCAGTTTTTGGCTTCTCACTGTCTAAAGGGGAGTTCTGAACTAGTCTCATGTTAGCATACAAGGGCATAATCTATTCAGAATGTGCAGTGATGTTGTTAATGCTGTTGATTTCGATTGGTTGGTGGTTGGGGCTGTCTCTGAGTGTTTCCCCTGTCCTCTAAAGCTGATTCCTTTACTGTGTCCATGGCTGCCTTTCACAGCCACCAGTCTCTTAGCTACCAACTCTGGCATATACCCAACACACAGAGAAGTTAAATCTTTGCTTTGTCATGCTGTGACGACAAAGAAGAAACGTTGTACTATTGATATAACCTCTGTGTGTTCACCATTGTAAATTGATTAATCTGGGTAGTCCAGCAACCAAACCGCTGGGTCAAAACTGCAGAGGGCAGAAATAAGAACAAACATATTTGAAAGACTCTTTGTGTTGTGTATATGCTACATTTTATCATTTGCAGGGATTTGGTGTGTGGATTGATGTGTGGATGGATACAGCGATCCCTCAGTATCCCACATTGCATTGCTGCATGATCCCATCTCATTGCGGTGCTTGTGATCTTCCTTTTGCCTCCTCAACTTACATCTAACCATTCAGTTTTGAGTTTCGTAGCGCTGAGCAATTACTAGTCAAACAAATGTTCTGTTTAATCGCATTACGTTATCATACTCAATCTATTGTGAAAGGCTTGAAAAGCCTCTTAGTTCATAGCAAATTGATGTATGGTTTTCTGCATGCCCTGGCGAACCCAGAAGATTTGTGTTATTAATCATAAGACAGATAATTTCATTAAATCCTATAGGTGTAGCTTCTCTCCTGTTATGCAGACTCCTTAGAGATGTATATGTAACATGTATAAAGACCATACAGTTATTTGAAGATTAATCTCCTCACATTTATCAAGTGAGGCCAAGCGCTCATATAATACCGTGGAGAAAGGTTCTGGACCATAGCCATACTTACATCTCTTAATGAATATGGTATTATTTGGAAGAAATATTATAAATTGTTTGCTGTTTTATTTGGCTAGATGAACTACCTCCTGCTCTCACAGGCACTAACATTACTCTTTCCTGAGTTCATCAATAATACCATTTTTCCTAACGTGTGCTTGAGCTTGGGTCTGTGTTCTGTAGAATGTATGTTATGTGACAAGTTTCTTTACACTGTTCAAGAAATGCCTACCAAAGCCACATAACCAAATATTTCAGCAGTTTTTTTGTGAAAGGGGACAAAGGTTTTCCGTTAGGTTCCATTTCTGATTAGTTTTTGATGTCCACATATACTTATTCTTTGTAGGGCTGGGTAGAAATATAGATTTTCCAATTAATATTTCAGTAATGTAATTAAGATACAATACTCAACACCATGCCAAAAGCAGTCAGATAATTTGACCACTTAAGTATTATTAAAGAATAAATGACTTTTATGGGCTGAAAAATACTGCATATCCCACGAACCAATTCTTTTTAATGAATCGCAAACATAAAACTCGATCAGTGTAGTCTGATTTACAGACAAATTACTCATTTGATCCAGTTCATGTTATTGAGAGTTTCTTGAATGCAGATTGAGTGAAATTGAAATTGAAATTGTAAACCAAGAGAATCAGATACGAACTGAACCGGGAAATCTTTATTGATACCCAACTAAAGTGCCATGAACTTAAAATGCCTGTTGACAAGAAACAAAAACAAAAAGGCATATGCTGGTTAGGAATGTTTTGAAGCATGGGAGCTGGTTTGTGCAGGTTTATGCTGGTCCTTAATTGGTCGCGAGCTGTTTTAAGCCAGTTTAAAGCAGCTCATGACCAAATAAGGACCAGCTTAAACCAGCTGCCATGCTTCAAAACATACATAACTAGCATATGCTGTTTTTTTCAACAGGGATGATCAGAATTCATTAAGCATTTAACGTGTGAAAATGATTAACTGGACACCAGTATCTGATAGACATGTACAGTGTGAGCTTATTATGGTGGCTTTGGTATAAGAGCATCTTTTACCTTGAGATGAGCAGACTAAAGACTAAAGAAATGTATGCATAGTCAACTAAGTGCAAGTATTGTCCAGATGACTCTTACATACCTTTAGTTTGAAGGAAGCTGCTCACCTCTTGGTCTTTCAGTAACATAGTCTGAGTGTACTGGGAATGTTAAAAGCATGTTTAAATCTAAAATGATTGAACATTTGGTCTTGATTTGCTCTAAAGAGCCTTTGGCCTGGACTCAGAAAAAAAATGCATGCTCTTTAGTAAAGACTTACAGCATGGCCATAGAAGAAAAGAATGAGAAAAGACAGGCAGAGCTAAATCTGATGTGTAGTTAACTTGAGTTCTGTAGTGAATGGAGCTGAGATCTTAACCTGCTAACTACGATAATGGATTGAGATTAATGTAATTGATTAACAGAATGACTATGCATCTTGGCGAGCGCTTTTGTTTGGCTTGTTCCCAATACCTTGACGGCTGTATCTATCTCCACAGGGGGATGGGATACACCAAATCCGCGAGGCCCTGAAGATCTTAGCCGAGAGGGTTTTAATCCTCGAGACTATGATCGGTATCCATGGTGAGTAGGAGGCCAGAAGTAGATTTAGGTTCATTTTAAAGGACTTAGGACCAGGGGTCAGAGATTTCAGTGCATCTTTTACCCCACAACATCTTTGGAAAGCCAGTGAAGAGCAAAGTGTGGCGGAGGACAGGGGCCAAGTACTCAACCTGCCATCCACAAGCCCAACCCCCCACCATGCTTGTCAAAAACTCTTGATCTTTGATAGGACTTTAATTTGAAGAAGTTCCAAGACTTGCAGGCTGACTTAGAGCTGCTGGCTCGCAGGGTGCAGCTGCTGGAGGCGATCATCTGGCCAGGTAATGCCCACATGCCTTCGTCTAGCGAGTCAATCTACTGCCATCTCCTGACAAGTTAGAAGATCAGCACACAGGAAGGATCAAATGAATACAGAAAAAGACTCCATCCAGGGCCAGACTCCGGCAGTGTTTCCCAGTTACTACCTCTCATAAAGTTGATATGCAACCACTAGGTATTTAGTAGATGCTTTCCCATCCATAGTGACTTACAGTAGGCTACATTTATTATGGAGATGCAGCTGCTGCAACAACCCGGTTTCAGTGCCTCCCTCAAGCATGCAGTGTGATGATTGGAAGCGCAGGAAATCACCCTAGTAATTCATGAATCACCCCTTCTGAAGTTTGAACCAACATCCCTTGAATTACAAGTTAAGATTTTACCCACTTATTTCTGTGATTGGAGAGCCATCATTACCCTCCGAAAACACAGCCATACCACAGGGCTCCAGACTCAGAAATCACTAGGTGGAAAATCACTTAGAGCCAAATGAATTCTAATTTGTCAGATTATGGAATTGCTTGATAAAGACTCTTGCTCAGATGTTGTATAAAACAGGGAGTTCTAGTGTTCGTGATTGTATTTGTGCCATATATTCATGCATTTTGTAAGGATATTTATTCCTGTTCAGGGAAAAATAAAATATAATATTGATTGTCTTACATTCCCATACAAAGTTTACCACACAGTTGATTCAAAGTTTTAAAAGGGCCTAATATTTAAAAATAATAATAATTTGTATCATTTATAAATTCATATTAACAATAAGTATTTAGTTTTTATTTTATTTTTTTTTACAGTCGATTTCGCCTCAAAGAAAGACTGTACTGTGCTAAAAAATAATCATGAATACTTTTAAAAATATATAAAATAAATAAAAATGTGAATATAATTTATTAATTTATACAACAAATCTCTATTTTGAGCTTTATCTATAACTACAATAATCTCTTATAATTTGCATATGAACAACCATTTCATTAAATAGACTCGTTTAAGCCTCTAAAATATTCCAAATCTGAAATATTCAACAACAAAATATATATAATAATAATAATTCAAACCGCTAATAACAACCGGTTTTTAAGAGTAATTTGTTCCTGTTTTGGGCATCCATACTCACCTCAACGTAAATCTTTATGCAACTTTCCATGCAGATCTCTTCATGACTATCACTAAAAGTTCCTACCCTACATTTTTTTTTTTTTTGCAACAATTTTAGTCAGTCTGGGGTCATTACCACCATTCATCTCAATATGGTAAAACATGATCTCCATAATACCACCATATGCTACTTCTCTTAGAATGAACCGCATATCTGTGACTAGCCACTTAAAAGTATTTCGAGTAAGAGATTAGCACTTAGCAGTCTTAACTCTCTCTTCCTTCAACAGAACCAGATCTAGGGTCAGGAGATGGCCTCTTTGGCACACCGTCTCCAGATGTCTACCGGATTAAGAGGGCAAGGATGTCATCTTTCCGAGTCAATTCTCCCTTAATCACTGCTGAGACCAGGGTTCGTGGGAAGTAGTCTGCATATTCCAAAGAGCGAAGCCATCGTTTCCATCTCAATTTCATCATCAGTAAATCAGCTGAACTGGCAACAACTAGGGTTGCAAAAAGGTGGAAACCTTCCAGTAAATTTCACAAATATTCCAGAATTTTTTGAAAAGTTCCAGGATTTTTCCCTTTGGATTCCTGGGATTTTTGGAAATTAACCAGAAGTGTTCCACTCCTTTGCAACCCTAGCAACAACTACACAAGTCTCCTGAGACACACACATTCTACAGATCCAACCGCTTTGGAATATTCCAGTTATTCAAGAAGGGGGAGACACCTCAGGGAAGACCAAATGGTGCTGTATAAATTAACCACCTCTAATGGGACTCACAGGTTCCTAGCACCTCTCCTCTGGCAAGTTATATGTTGTGTCACTCTTTCGACATAACGAATAGAATCAGTCTCAAAATCAATTTGTCAATTCGTTGTTTCACATGAAAAAGGAAACGTTTTAAAATATGATATACAGAAACAGTATTGGTGCTTGTGTAATTGTTTAACAAAATTGTGGGCAAAGAAGGGTACAAAATGTGATGGAGACGAAGAACGTTTTTTTAGGAGAGCATCAAACCATATTATTAGTCTTTCCAGCTGCTGTTAGGAGCTCATAGTAACTTCAGCAAATGTACTGTATGACAAAATGCACATAACAATTCTGCTAGTCAGCCAAACTCCACACTTTCCCCAGTGATAAAACTGATTTCATATTCTGTTCCTTGGATTAAATGCACTATGTAGATAGAGAATCACCTTGTTTTTGTTTTTTTACGAGAAAGGACAACTGAAGGACATAAACATGTGTAAACTTTAATACACCGTTCTGTTGTGATAGGCTTTGGGCTTGGGTTCCCTCTGACTTTTTAAACAGACTAAACTTGTAACTAGATTTGAATAAGTGAAAACAAATTGTTTTTTTTTTCTTTTTTTGTTAAAACATGCATTTGAGCATGATTTTAAGTAGCTCTGAATCAAATTTTAGGAATCTCCTCTAGTTCAGGACAACAATTATTGAGTAACCCTATAATAAATAAACTAAAAATGTGCAATTGTGTGAGCTAGAGGAGACAGAACCATAAACTACACAATATCCAACTGGAGCACAAGGGGAAGCAGGAAAACTACTCATATAACTTGAATTCTGTTTCCATGTTTCATGCATGTCTTTTCATCACAGTTACATGCACAACAGAGGCATGGGTTTCCTTTCTCAATACCTTTCTATTCCTATATAAATATTGTTGTATTAATTATTTATAGATGACTATTAGCAATTGATGTTTTCTCTACTCTGTATACCAATTCATGTAACGTCACCTGTATTTTTTTCCATTTCTAGCCTCTTGTGTGAACTTGTCTCGCCAGTGTGCAGAGTCTTACCAATTGATGTTAAAACGAAATAAACTTTGTTGTGTGTTTCTATTTTTAAGACAATCCATGTTTTTATCAATACTCGTAAACCTGAATGTTTAATTTGTGATATTTTAATGAAGATTTTGTAGCCAAGAAACCTTGACTAAAATACTGACATATGCACATGACTCTGCTGGCCTGACAGTCTGCTAATGTGGATTTAATGATAGCATATCCGTGGAGAAGTTTCTTGGAACGTCCATGTCCCATCCACTGGAACAGTTTGGTTGCTGTTCAGAGTGTTTTTCCATTCTTTAAACTTTTATCTTAAAAGCTGCCAACAGCATAATAGAAATATATTAATTTCACAATCCACACCACCCATAATCAGCAAGTCATGAAGTAGTAAATACACAGTTACAGTTCAAATTGAAGATCGGTGCCTCGCTAAAAGTAGTAGTTCACAAAAAAATTCAAATTTGCTAAAAGTGTACTCGCCCTTAAGTTATCCAAGAACAGGTTTGGAGAAATGTAGCATTATGTCACTAGCTCATTGATGGAGTGAATGGGTGCTGTCAGAATTAGAGTTCAAACAGCTATTAAAATATCACAGCAATCCATACGATTTCATGTGATGTTTTTATTGGCTGTTTGGACTCTCATTCTTATGGCACCCAAGGGATGTAATACTACATTTCTCCAAATCTGTTCCAGTGAAGACACAAACTAATCATCATTTTGGATGCCCTGAGAGTGAGTGAATTTTCAGCAAATTTTCATTTATGGTAGAACTGTTGCTTGAGTAATGGAATGATATGGAGCAATCTTATACTACAGCTTTTATTTGAAGCAGTATCCCTGAGCTATGACGCTGATGATGACTTCTTTCCTTTTGAGATGACCACAGCCTCCTCCCCAATCTGATCATCAATGAGCAAAGAGATTGCTCCATCCAGCTGTCCTGTAGCAGCCAGAGCCACAACAGCTTTCTCTGTGGGGAAGCCCATCTTCTCTAGCTGTTGCAACCTGAAAGTGCAGGAGCTTAGATAGACGAACAGCATTCAAGAGATCACTGTTGAAGAAACACTCATGCGCAGTATTTACTAACCGTATAGAGGACACCGAGGACTTGGATACTTCCACTTTGTCCGCAACACCTTCAGGTGCGTCGTGGAGTGATGCTAGTATCCCTGCTCTCAGCATCTCCTCCTCTAACAGCTGTGAATCGGTTGCCATCAAAGGCTCCTGATGCCACTCAGACACTGAATGCTGCCACGCAGAATGATCTTCCAACTGGGATCTGCTGGTTGATGGCTCAGGTCTATTATAGAACAAAAATAAAGCTCATTCATTCTAGTTCGATTATGTGATTTATTCAAAAGAAAATGAATTATTAGCATAAAGTTCACAGTAACCTTATTGAGGTGTTGTGGTAAAGAGGCAGGTGTGAATGAGAGGTAACTGAGATGTAAGCCCATTTTGGCAAGCAGGCACAAGCACCCAGCTTCTCTATCTGCTCCAATAGTTCAATAAACTCATTATTGTCTGTATAATATATTAAGGGCATTACATTAATGAGTTTATAAATAAATTATTTTATACCACAAAGTGTACTGCAGTGGTTCCTACCCCTAATTAGGGGCCTCAGCAAGACTCAGCAAATATAAATATATATATATATTAGGGGTGTAACGGTTCACAAAATTCACGGTTCGGTTCGATACGATACACTGATGTCACGGTTCGGTTCGGTTCGGTTCGATACGTTTTAGATACAGCAAAATGTAAAAACATCTCAACTTTTCAGAATGCCGCAAGCGCACCGCGGGTCATGTGACAAGAACCAACCAATCAGCTTCATCCTTTCCCGTAACAACGTTGAGAGCTCAGCCAAGATGAAGGAACAGCTGATCATAGTTGTATATGGATTGCAATTTTGAAATAAATTTAGTAGCAGAGCTACTGCAAGCGATTTTTAGAGCTGCAAATCCATTTATCCTTCGCTGAAATTTCCGCGTCTCATGGAGAGAGCACGTCATTGTTGCTTAGCAAAGACAGACGCCTCATGAGCGCTTCTGCCCGAGCGCTTTGGAAAGGAGGAGAAAGACGTGCTTAGCGTTTTCCACGCGTTTTTAGGAGCGATATGTGAACGGCCCCTAAGGCGCTCGCTCACTCAGCACGCGCTGAAGGCTCGTTGCAAAATGTCTAATGCATTTAACAGACCAGAAATATAAGATCCTAAAATAACCAACAGGTCTGGTGTTTGGGTTGGATTCCCTGTAAGCTATAGTGTCTAAATGCTGCAGGGATAGTTTGCTGCGTGCATGTTTCTCCTTTTTTTCGTCTTTTCCCAGATAGTACTGACGCATATATCCCAGATATTCCCGCTGGGGTTTTTTTTTTTTTTTTTTTTTGTATTCCCGCTGGTGTACCCTGTCATGTTGCAGATGCGACATACCGTTGTTTTTTTATCCACCACTCTCTTGCCATCACCATTATAGCTTAAAGGGAATCCAAAGTGCACCCAAACACCAGACCTGTTGGTTATTGGAGGATCTTCTCATTTCTAGTCTGTTAAACGCATTGGCTATTTTGCAACGAGCCTTCAGCGCGTACTGAGTGAGCGAGCGCCTGCTGAGTAGCCTAACATAAACATATAAGATGGTGTTTTTTTCTTCTTCGGGAGTGTCAGGGGCGTTGCCTGTTACGTTGTTTGGGTTATTGGGCTACCTTGTTGAACGCATATCATTATATTTCTATCTCTCTCTTTTTTTCTTTTTTTTTCCAAATATAATTAATTACTCCAACGAACCGTTCGGTATACATAATGCGTACCGCGTACCGAACCGAAAGCGTCGTACCGAACGGTTCAATACGAATACGCGTATCGTTACACCCCTAATATATATATATATATATATATATATATATATATATATATATATATATATATATATATATATATATATATATATATAAAATGATAATGTAACTACATACTCTTAACTCTACACACTCTTAAAAAAAATGCATAAAATACTATATATATTAAATGAATTAAAAATATGTCATCATTTACTCCACCTCATGTACTTCCAAACCTGTGGGACTTTCTTTTGTGGAATGTTAGCAAGTAGTTATGGTTCCCATTGACTTTCATTGTACAGACAAAAAAATGCAATGAAAGTCAATGGGAACCAAACCTGTTTTGTTATCAACATTCTTTAAAATATTTAGCGAACAGGTTTGGAATGACATGAGGGCGTGTTGGTCACCGGGGAGCCTATAATTCAGAAAAGCTGAGAAAGGATACAGTTGAGACCCAGGCAAATGGCATAAAAGTGCAGCAGGCCAGCAGCACCGGGAAGCAGGAAGAGGTCGAGGATCAAGAGCAGCCAAGGCAAGGACCAGACAGGAACAAAGCGCAAGACTCTCCTCTGCTTCACCTGCCGACACTGAGCTGTGAGGAGGGCAAGGTGGGTGGCTGAGTAACCACTGACCCTGCTGGCTTCATCCCCAGTAACAAAGAGAAAGAGGGAATAAATAGGAGGAAGGAGCACAGTAGAGATAAACGAGAGGGCTAGGAAGACAAAAGTGCCCCATCTTCTCTCCTGGCAGGGCCCGAGCCACAGCAGCAGAGTGATGTTGTGGAGAAATGAGGTCAACTCCTCATTACTGAAGGCGTAGAAGATGAAATCTGCATTACACAAGGAACATCAGGAACTCAATGTTTAGAATCTGAAATCATAGTCCTGTACATTCGTGCATTGCTTACCATAAAATCCAGGAAAATCCCCGCCTGGTCCTAAACTTAGGCTGGCGTGAATACCACAGAGCCAAGTCGACAAAATTAACAGGAGTATTAAAAACGTTCCACTACAATAACCTGGACGGTTTGATCCAAACCACATCCATGCCGAAAAGAGATGATCAAGCATTTTAAAATCAAAAACGCATCACCTGACAGTTGCTTACATTACAAGTGTATATCTAAATAGGCAGGAATATCATAGTGTATGTATTCATGTTTCCAATTTAATTTCAGTTTACGACGCTGGCATATTGCTGTCTGTTTTAACACATACTTCATCTAACGATGAGAGTACTTACTACAAAGTGCACAAATATCCAATTTGTTATACTAATTTAAATAATAATAAACAAGTAGGCTAAGACTAAGCTACACCAATATCCAATGTCATTTACGAAGCCTTTTATTTTGACAGCAAATAACTTCCTCTTACGTGCAAGCGCATTGGGGGAGTATCCAAATATGTTTAGTAAAACGTAATTTTAATACGCAAATGTATGTATTTGTTAAACTATATATAACTATTTTAGACAGATTACCAATTGATCGAATCAAATGTATAGATAATCAGGCAAATGACACGTTAATAATTACAAACAGAAGATTACATCTGCCCCCCTCTACACTCGGTGTGTTGGTATGTTCCATATTGACTCCACGCAGGCGCACATATCGCGCGCATGCACAGTCGTTCACATCGCGTACGTTCTCAAACGGAAAGATGGCGTCAGTTTCGAGTGAGTAATTTTTTTCTTTCTCTCGTTTATGTCGTTTTAAATTTTAGGATTTTTAGGACATTGCAAATGCTAGAAATCTTCATAGTTGGGGTAGTCGTTAAGTAATGTTAAGAAATTGGGAGTTTTTGTATAACCGACACTCCTTGAGCACGCGGCCTAAGATTTGTGTTTTTAGGTCAAGGTGGTTGTTTGAAGCTAACGGATCGTTAGCTAGGCCTCACCCCTTTAAAATTAGTTTATAGTTTACTAAGAGAGTAAAATCAACACACCATCAAAATGATTTACTGTAATGCGTTTTCGTGTTCTTTTAGTGCACAAATCTAGAGCTCGTTTCAACAAGTAAACAGTGACTAGCAGGCGTGGTTTAAAAACAGCGGGATAAAGAGCGCAGCCTCCTCGACGAACGCAAATTTTAGTGTTCGTATTGCACTTTTGCTTTTAGTATTGCAAAAGAAACTTGCACATGATATTTGGTTTCTTGCTCTTCTTGTTTTTTTTTTCGTCATCAGTTAAAATAACGCGAAATCGTAAACGTTCAAATGCATGGTTTTGAGTTTATCTTGCTTAACTAAACTAAATGAAGTTAAATAACTAAAATGTGTGGTGGTTCAGTATAACGGACCCCTGTTTCTTATGAATACTTCAGTACTCTATACAACTAGGCCTGTCTTGTTGATATAAGCTTTGTTTCAGCTGAATAGCTGGAATTCATTACGGACTGCGCTTCGTTGTCTTTGTTGTTTGCTCAAGTCATGCATGTTTCTCCCATCATTTTTGGACTATTATAAAACGCTAGATGTGCAGTCAATATGCATCTTTATTTTCCTGACGTTATGCAGCTGTTAACTCTGCTTGCAGGAATTCATTTGTTTTGTTATTTACTTTCCTTTAGATTATAGCAGCTACAACCAGGCTGGTGCACAGCAGTCGTAAGTCCATCTCCATTAACATGTTGTATACCTTAACATAGTGTATACTGTTCATTATCTTAATATTATATAACAGAGCATGCATACAATGCACATTTTACACAGGTATGCCTCATACACCACCCCACCTTCTCAGGGCTATGGACAGACAGCACAGGTAAACCTAAACTTGACAAAGCATTTCCACACATGTATGCGTATTTGTTTGATACTATTTTATAGTTTTCATGTAACTTAACATCCTTACAGGAACGCCCAAAACAAGGCTTTCTTCCATTAACTTTTTTTTTTTTTTTAGGTTTATGTAGGATGACACCAATATTAAAAGGCCAGATTCAGTATACAACTTATTGATGTGTACTTTCTACAGGCAAGCAGATAAACCCAGAGTAAAAAAGCAGGGCACAGAGTTTTACATGAAAAGGCTTTCCATATAAACCATTATTTAAAAAAAACAACTAGCACATTGGATTTGTTTTCCAGCCTCATCTGCTTGCCTGCAGAAAGTATGCATCATCATAAAGTGTGTGCTGAATTTGGTCTTTATAATTATTTTTGATCATTTTAATTCATTAAGGCATTTTAAGTGTTTTTTTTTTACATTTAACGTTACTTTTTTTAGTAATTGAAATATTAGTAAATTGGAAGCATGGATACTTGACAGGCTGCAGGTCTTCACGTCGGTCATGTCACTGAAACTATGAATTGAGCAATCCTGGTTGTTGAATCTGATTTTTTGTGTTAAAGAGAATCTAGTGGCATTTAATTCCGCAAAACTTATTTTATAACAGGGTTATTCTCAGCAAGATTATGGCACATATGCTCAACCCGCTGCTGCACCTGAGTCCACCTACAGCCAGGCAGCGCCCTCTGCTGGAGCGTATGCACAGCAGCAGTATGGATCTTCATATGGACAAGCAGCAGCAACTGCAGCAGCAGCACCAGGTCTGTAGGCACAGCTTTGGACCGAAATAAAAGCAATCCATAATAATGCTTCCTCCAGTAAAATTAGTCCAGCCCATTGTTGTCGTTTTGCATCAGAATCCAAAAAGATGTTTACAACAACTCTGTAAATGGTGCTTCATCTGTGCATATTTCTCTGCTGATTCAGAGAGGTTGATTTATTTTCTTTTGCTGGAGCATTCACCTATTCAGTGAAGAGGATCCATTGGTTGATGTAAATGATTTTTTACATTTCTCAATTCTCTTTATTCCTTGAGTTTTTTTTTTTCTTTCTTTTTTTTTAATGCAGAGACCAACCAGCTTTGTGGGGAAATTTGCAAACAATGCAAAGTGTCTTGGTGTATTACAGTTAAAAGGAACTGAAAAAGTAGATTTCTTGCAAGAACATTGAAATTGCAAATGTGTTGACGTTTTTGACTTCGGTATTTCCCACACCTTTTAGTTGTTAGGCTTGGAAATTCCTGCTTACTAAATTGCACCATTTTAGTTCTTTTGTACACATGGTCATGCTGTGTTTATTCAGGTGGACATAGAACATGATTCTCATGACTAATGTTAAATCATTATTCTCCCTCTCAGCTGCATATGGAACAGCACAGCCGGGAGCTTATAGTCAGCCTGCACAGAGTTACGGGGCCAGCAGCTACGCCAACTCCACTGCGGCCCCTGCCACCCAGGCATCCTATGGCTCCCAGCCCGGATACTCCACCCAGTCGGCCTACTCTGGCTACAGCCAGCAGCCTGCTGCCTCCGCTCCTCAGAGGTAACTGGACCGTCTCCTAGAGCATCACATTAACAGGATGCTGTATAGAGCCTCCCACAGTATTTCCATATGCTGTTCATTCTTCATGCTGAATGCCACTTGAAATGCACAGTTCCCATGCAAATCCCGTTTCTCTCTGTAGTGAATGTGTAAGATCTAAGAGGCTGTATATGCTAATATGTAACATTTCTTAATACTATCAGTGTTGACAACAGTTGTGCATATCTTTTGTGAGAACAGTTTTGCATGCACAGAAAGTTCAAAAGCATAGCATTTATTTATAATTCCGTAAAACTTAACGGTTTGTTTTGATAAATTTAACATGTCTTTTTAAACAGAATGTACAGTGTGCACATCTTTTAAATGTTTTTAATTTATCTGTATTGCAGCTATAGTGCAAGTGGCCAGCCGGCCTACAACCAAGGTGCCTATTCCCAGCCTGGAGCGTATTCTCAGCCTCAGGGTGGGTACCAGGCTCAGCAGCCTGGCTATGGGCAACAGCAGCAGAGCAGCTACGGACAGGGACAGCCACCTCAGCAGCATCAGCAAGGCCCACCTGCTGCCTACCCCCCGCAGGGGAACAGTTCTTATGGACAACCTCAGTACGGCCAGCAGAGTGCATCACAAAACGATTACAACCAGCGAAGCTCTTATAGTACGTTTTTCACCATTTTAAAGTGATTTTAAGTTTCTTATCAAGTTAAGGTCGTATGTTTAGTGTGTGACCTCTCCTGTAGGCAGTTACGGTCAGAGTGGTGTGAGCGGAGGCTACCCAGGGTCACAGCAACGGGGTGGATACCCAGGAGATTCCGGCAGAGATGGTTATGATCGAGGTCCTCGTGGCCGCGGGGGTATGGGCCGTGGAGGCATGGGGTAAGTTCAGACTTTAATGTACCCAAATGTTCATTGCTCTCCTGCTCGCTCATTTCACTGAGCAGAATCACTCACCACATGCAGGTGTCCAAGAAGAGTGGAGTTTCTTGTGTAGTTATTCCAACCATTATTTGAGTTCTAGAGGTTTTTATGACACCACAAAAGTATTGTTGCTGGGATGTTTTAATTTGGTCTAACATATTGCAAGCATTTTTACGATTACAATTTTGAGGGGCATTTAATGCTTATTCTAAGACTGAGGAATTAATAGATTTGATCTCACAAAGCTCATAGCTTACTGGTCTTTGCCTTTTCTTTACTCACGGTTATTTCAAGTGTGGCAGCATATCGAAGATTTGAGGAGGGTTTTTTATTTTATTTGATTAAATATTTCTTTTGTTGCAGTAAGCTGCCAAAGAAATAAAAAAAAAATTTGTTTCAAAAGCTGTATGAGGATCTGTACTGCTGTTGAATTTGAGTGGAGAAAATGAGTAGTTTACTGTATAACTATCGCAGTAGATGGTGGCACACAATGATGGGTGTTTAAGTTTTGTCCTGATTTACTGGGTTTTACATTTTGAATGGAGGTTTGTCAGGATGCAGAAAGTAATCTGGTTTCAAAATGGTGAATGTTAACAGAAGGGATGGTTCAGCGTTGGGAAAGAATGTATCATTTATATAAATTGGTTGGAGTAACCTTGAACGAAATCCTTGAATGCTTAATGGACACGCATAAAATGAAATACTTTGGTAACCAGAGGTAAGAATGTTCTTTTTATTCATAAACAGTTCTTCAAACACTTCTCAGTAGGTGGTTTTTGTTAACCAATAAAACTAAGTCACTGACTCCAAACTAAAAAGGAAAATCAAGTTATTTCTGGTCCAACTGAACTTGTTTCAAGGGATGGTGAGCATGCTATTAAATATTTCTGATATTTAAATTTTCTTTCATGTACTTGAATATCTTTGCATTTGTGAACTGTTCTCATTTCAAAGGCCTTGTTTTAACATTCTTTGTCACATTTATACGCTGCAGGTATCAGAGATCGATGTAAGAACAGCAGTACTTATTCTTTAAGTACCTTTTTCCATTTCAAAGGCGACATCTCAAAGAACAATGGGGATTTTTTTTTTGATTTGGGTTTTATTTGCCTAATGTTTGGATAATTTATCAGCATATTTGTGATTTCATTTTTATATACTTACCACAATTTGTAAACCTATGTCTTTTGTACTATATATTTATGAGTGTACTTTTGTTCAATGCTGATTTTGTTTCTTTTTTTTTTTTTTTTGGATTGAAATAGCTAAAGGGATTTTTCTAAATAACCGGATTGCTGTATTTACATTTTGCCTCATTAATTTTATACTGGTTGCAGCCCAAAGCCTGAGGCACCAAACTTACTTGGCAATTCATCCCACTAAAAAAAAGGTTTAAAGAAAAGATTTGTATTTCTGGTTCTATGTGGATGTCATTTTACATTATGTGCAACCAAACTGTTAAGTAACATGTTATAGAAGTCATGAAGCAGCCCCAATTAGTTACTAAAATACACTGTACATTTATCACATGGGGCATTTGCAAGGTTAGAGGGAGAAACTGTGTTCATTTCCTACTCAAGTCCTATGGTTGAAGACTAAAAGGAATATCGCCTTCATATCTTCATGTTTAGCATCGCTGGAGACAGAGGGGGCTTCAATAAGCCTGGTGGTAAGTTCCTAAAGCGTATTCCATTGGCTAGTCCACTCGAGTTAATGTAGAGGCCATTCACGCCTATGTGTCCTTAAGAGATTTCTTTGGTGTGCCACTTTTTTGACCAAAAAAAGAGTGTCCTAATGGTTTATATTTGGATTTCTTGAAAAGTTGAGACGTGTCCTTTGACAGAAGCTATTTTATTTTTTCATTCTGAGAGACAATTGTGGTCAAGGGTAATCCTGAAAATGGTCATATCTTAATGTTTTTAATACTGCTCACAGGTTTTTGTTTGTCTTGGCAGATGGGCAGGTTTGCTTTTAAGATGTTATGTCATTGTCTAATATTGTTTCTTGTCTTTCTCTGCTTTGATCTATGGAAACCCAGAAGGCATGAGGGGTGGAATGGATCGTAACATGGGTATGTGCTGGAAATAATCCCCCTCTCCTTTAATGTTCACTGCAGATAAAAAATTTGTCTCTTCAATCTTTTAAAACAAGGATGCAGTAATTTGAACAAAAGTGACCGTAAAGTAGTTTCTATGCTGTTCTTTTGACTGTTTATTCAAATAAGCTTGAAAAAAAATGAGTCACAATTGTTTCGATCATTGATTTAATGTTTTTGAGCATCAAATCACCATAATAAAATGATTTGATTGATCATTAAAATAGAAAATTGGCGTTTTAAATGATTTCAAATATTGCAAAATAAATTCATCCTTGAGTAGCATAAGAAGCTTCTTTGAGTATCTTACTAACTCCACATTTGTTTTTAACCAAAGTGCAAGTTAACAGTGTAGTTAAATTATGCTTTACAAATACATCTTCGATAAAATGGTAAAATTTGATTCTCTCCCACAAACACCAGGGCATCCAGGAGAGCAGGACTCTGAGAACAGCACCATCTACATCACAGGCCTCACAGAGAATGCCACTCTACCAGAGATGGCCGACTTCTTCAAACACTGTGGAGCGTTACGGGTGAGGAGCTGCATAACTAGATTAGCCTTTTATCATCTGAATCCAGCTGTTGTAGTGGCTGCTTTGACACTTTCCATTTTTCATAGCTGTCTTGACCATTTTTGTTTCTCGTAGATAAATCGGCGTTTAAATCAACCAGCCATAAACATCTACACAGATAACGACACTGGCAAGCCAAAGGGAGATGCCACGCTCTCTTATGAGGAACCTGCCTTTGCCAAAGCTGCTGTTGAACACTTTGATGGTTGGTTTCTCAGATTATCATCTGCTGTGTTAATTGGTTGACTTTTATTCTGCCTGTTTGACTCAAGATCTCTTCACTTTTAAACATTCTCAAACATGTTGCTCATACCTCAGGTAAGGAATTCCAGGGCAGGAGGTTAAAGGTCTCTATGGCTCGCCGGAAGCCCATGATGGGGGGTATGAGAGGTGGAATGCCAATGAGGGGTGGCCCTGGGATGGACCGTGGAGGTATGATAAATTTAAACCAGCAGGAATCCTTCAGGTGGGGGGTTTATCTGTATTGTAACCGTGGCTTCTTGTATGCCAACAGGCATGGGAAGAGGAGGGGAGAGAGGTGGTTTCCCCCCTCGTGGAGGCCCTCGAGGTGGAATGGGTTGGAACGGGCCTCCAGGAGGCAATGTGCAGAAGAGAGCTGGAGACTGGGAATGTCCCAAATCGTAAGTGAAACAAACTGTTTTGAAGCAGCCAAATTACGATGCATCTGTTTTGCAATGCATGAGGCCTGTTGAGTAAGCATAAAAAGTGTTGACCTCTGTTTCAATCTCTTATCTTAAATACAGTGGATGTGGAAATCAGAACTTCTCCTGGAGAACGGAGTGTAACCAGTGTAAAGCTCCAAAACCTGAAGGCCTAGGAGCTCCTCCCTTCCCTCCTGGAGGTACACACAAATGAAGTCTTCCCTTATCAGCTGATGAGCTCTAAAAGTGTCCTTGACTGAGATTTGTGTTGATGTGTAATAGAAAAACATGATTTGTTTTAATTGTAATTTTAGGCGGTGATCGTGGCAGGGGTGGAATGAGGGGCGGCAGGGGAATGGATCGTGGTGGTCCGGGGGGCATGCGTGGAGGCTGGGGTGGGGATCGTGGCGGATTCAGAGGCGGTCGTGGTGGAATGGACAGGGGCGGATTCAGAGGAGGTAGCAGGGGTGGTCCTCCCATGGACCGAGGGGGCAGGAGAGGCATGGGACCCCCAGGCAAGATGGATATGAGGTGAGCGTAATTTACTGAGTATAACAAGACGTATGCAAAAAGCTTAAGTCTGGGAGGTGCTTCATGTACTTACGATGCATATTTTCTTTTTTGTTTAACAGGGATCATCGTCAGGAGCGCAGAGACAGACCCTACTGAGATCATGCATCAAGCAAATGGAAATTTACATAGATGATCATTTTAAAAGTCCTTTTTATTTATGAATCCATATTTATACATGGTTCTTTTTTTTTTCTTTTTTTTTTGCTTTGTTTTTAATTTCAGTACCACATTGTGGTTTTAGTTAAACCTTTAGGTTGCTTTTTTGTATGCAATAATGGCCATTTATTTTTAAAGATACTCAGTTGCCCTGTTGTCACCATTTTTGAAAATGTCCGTCTTACATGTCTCTCTATGTAACTATGTACTTTGAACTGTTTTTAAAAAATAAACTTTTCCACCTCCAGTCATTTAGCTGTTTGTTCCTTTTCGTAATGTGGTTTTTGCTCACTGAAGTTAGCAGCAATTATTACTTCATACATGCCATCTCTTCACGTCTCTATATTAGTTAATAGGAGATTATAGCCTCCTGTTAATTCATGCTTTAAGCTCTTTTAGCTGTTCTAAAAGGATGTTTTAAAACCGCAACACAGCATTACTGTAAATCTAATAACATGCACCTACTCTTATGATTGGGTGCAATTCAGACTTTAACCATTAGGTGTCTCGTTTGTTCTAATTCTAGTTTCAATCACTGCCATGTGCATGATAGAGCAGATGTTTTTTTTTTTTTTTTTTTGATAGAGCAGATTTATCTGCTGAATACCAAGTAAAATGACGCCAGCACTGTTATCAGACCATGACTAATGACTGCTGTGCAACATTTTTCAGACATGAGCAGTTTCTGTTAGGTCAGTCCAATTTTGGAGGTGGAAATGTAAAGCTGTGCAGAGTGTTTCAATTCAAACAAATGCTGCAGTGTGTTTTCTGCTCTGACGTCTAATTGTTCTATAACAGCACAAGTTGAAACTGTGGTCTCCTATAAAACTCAAGACCATTAACAACATTTTACTTCATCTGAAAAGCATCTGGCATGTGTTCACCATGAGCTCGGGTTGAATCATTGCTCTTGTTAATTGAAGTGTTGGCAGGAGCTGACGGGATGCTGCTTGTACCAGCTTTGGAGCCTTTTTGCAAACCCTGTCTTAAGTTCATATCTACACTCAGAAATTGAATTCAGCAAAGGTAATTCTCAATCATAAAATATTTCAAAGCATAGAATGGATAGTGTTTCATTTCAGTTTCACGAGCTGATGCCTTTTTAATGGACCGCTTGAAGCCAAATGCTCTCTTGCTGGAGAGCTGTGGAATGAACTGGTTTGTGTGTGTGTGTTTACAGAAAAGCTGATTCATCCAGGCCTCGAAGAATGATCTCATTCCTTCTCTTGCTGTGTGTCCTCCCCTCTGTCTAGCTCTCTTAAAGAAACAACCGACGCTTTTCAAATCAAAACAAGGGCCTCCCTTTGGCTGCACGGCTGCTGTTGGAATCACACACTGCAGTAGTCCAGTCCGAGCTATTGAAGTGCACGCTGCCAGAGCAGGAAGTAAAGCAGAAGAAAATAAAAACATTTCCATTATGCTCTCAGATCCCATGTTAGGGTATCATGCAGTGAATAAAAGCTCAATGATACACAAAAGCTATTATAATCTCTTATGGTTGGTCTGCTGTTAGGTTTAGAGGAGAGTGAGTGGGTGTGATTTAAATCTCCAGTTGGCTTGTTTGGTGACATACGTCGAAAACATCCAAGCAAAAGTGAGTCTTAAAATAGGATGGCACCAGGGAGGGAAGCTCATGAGTTTTCCTCATAGGGATCATTTTTTGATCCACTAGCATTAACATTATAATACATCAGTGAGATGCATTCGGAAGGATTGTATGAAACCGTGATATTTAGAATGTCTTCTCATTCTCAGCATGTGCCTTAGTGTGGCTTTGACCTATGATTGTTAAGAGTTGAGTTTCTGAAGACAAACTTCAGTTGTCCTACAGTCATTGAACTCAGTGTTTAAAGGAGATGAATGAGCGCTGATTAACATCATGGTGATGTCCTCATGTCTGTCTTTTGTATGCCTGTTCAGAATGGTCCCTTTCACTTGCTGATGACCAAGACCATTGGCAGAGTAGTGCGAATAAGCCTGGACTAAAGTTTTGGAGCCCAAACAGGAACAGAGTCTGCTGGATAACCACATTAATTTAATTTGACAAACTTGATTAAAGTTTGGCAGTGACAGTTTTTAAGAATGTGGCTCAAACAAGATTGACGTTACTGAGCAATGGAGCAGATAATGTGGCAAACACTTTTGTAAAAAGTACGTTTTTTCACTAATTAATGAACAAAGAGAGATTATCTTTTAAATTCTAGAGTGGTCTTTACACGTACAGCAAGATTTTGTTTTATTATATGTATTTTTAAGTTTACAAAAGACACCCAAACACACAACATATGTCACGGCTCTCAAAAATACTTTTTTCTGATACCGGCGCTACTTGCACGTCTCAAACATTAAACCGCGGTTTCGCATTTTTAGCGCGAGTTCGCTAGTTTGTGGTGCAGCAAACGGTCGTCGGAGCATCTTAATATGTTTCCTAACAAGACACCAAATGAATTTGAATTGCAGATAGAAATATATCACATAATATTGTACGGTGGCCTATTTTAGCGGAAGCTTTAAGGTCATGTAAACAACATAATATGTATAACAATTATAATAACTAAATAAATCCTAATTTATGGTTGTATTTTTAAGGTTGTATAAATAAATGGGATAGCGTAGTTAATCGGTCATCATGGCACATAGTCCTAAGGTTACCCTCCACGTCTGGCTGCGCGAGACTAGTTACCTCAACTTTGCGTCGCCTGACTGTAACTGTACATTGCCCTGCCACATTTGCTTATCACATCAAGGTTGTATGTTTAATTACATCAGTTAATTTGAGTTGAGTGTTTGATTTAAACAGACGGTCAGCGCGTGCAAACATATTACATGATCAAAGTCGCACTAATTAAACCTGATTTTTTTTTCTAACTGAAGCAATCAGAAGGATCCCTGTTCCCACCAACGAACATGCAAATTGAAGATACGATAAGGCAAAAGCAACATCCTCGTTTCTATTTTCGCTCGACTGCACAACAGTAACTGTATTTGAATAAAAATGATCGGTATCAAGCGAATGTCAGATGCAAATGTGAACGGTTTGGATGTCGTTAACTGCCTGGGCAGCTGATATAAAGGGGCTGCGCGGGGATAAAAGTGCAGTTGATCCTCTAATGAGATGTAACTCGATGTATAAGCCACTGCAGCTCGACGCGTTGTGCAGGAGGCGGCGCATAGGACGGTCGCATCATTTCCAACCGACGATTATTATTAAGTGCCCCAGTAGACCGGGACTGCCTTCCTGTCTCAATCGGACATGCGTCCTTTGAGTGAACGAATGAATAAACGAGGCGTTGCGGAGCGCTGTTAGACAACGTGGATGCTCCTCATGCGCATCGAGCGCGATGGTATGTCGTCGAGCTGTCATGTTCTGATAATCGTTCTGTTTCTGTTTC
The DNA here is from genome assembly GCF_023724105.1 of Carassius gibelio. NCBI lineage: Eukaryota > Metazoa > Chordata > Actinopteri > Cypriniformes > Cyprinidae > Carassius > Carassius gibelio. Next base: position 37,883,278 of record NC_068400.1, read on the forward strand.
GCTCCGGACTTTCCCTAAGGGGGGATGAGAAATCGTTATGTGGTCATTGAAGGAGGCGGGTATCTCACAGACATCCGGAATCCGTCGCGGAATCCCACAGCTGTACCGCGGCGCTGCGAGTCAGAGCGGCCCGCTTTAGGAGCTCCTACCGCGCGTCGTTATGTCATTCCCAGCGCTGTTTGTGGAGGATCGCTATACGAGACAATCGAGCGTCATTTCGTGCCTTGATTGATACCCGTTTTCCCGTAACATGGCTGATCAGAGCAACATTCAATCCGCCGCCTCCAAAAGCATCAGGCCGTTCAAATCCAGCGAGGAATACCTGTATGCCATGAAGGAGGATCTGGCTGAATGGCTGAACACGCTGTACGATCTGGACATCACGGCGGACACTTTTATGGAGGGTCTGGCGACCGGCTGCGCGCTCTGCCGGCATGCAAACAACGTGAACCGCGCCGCCCACGAATTCAAGACCAAGTATCCAGATGCGGCGCTTGCGCTGCGGATACCCAGCAAGGACGTGGTCTTCCAGTCGAGGAACGTCATTCCGGGCTCGTTTTTGGCCAGAGACAACGTGTCTAACTTCATCGGCTGGTGCAGGCAGGAGCTCTGGATCAAAGATGTGCTCATGTTCGAGACAAACGACCTGGTGGAGAGGTGCAACGAGAAGAACTTGGTGCTGTGTCTGCTGGAGGTGGCTCGCCGGGGGGCCAAATTTGGCATGCTGGCCCCCATGTTGATTCAACTCGAGGAGGAGATCGAGGAGGAGATACGGGACCAGGAGAACCTGACCGAGGCTCTGGGGGAGTCGCAGAGCCCGCCGAGCAGGACGTACAGCCGCAAGGAGAGCATCGGTGAACCCGACCCACAGCTGCTGGCCCGCTGGCAGCAGCAGCAGAAGAGGGTTCTGCTGGAAATGCGCAACCTGGACGAGCTGGTGAGTGTGACAGGTGTAGGGTCTCAGACAGGCCGGTGGGTTATTAATAATCTGGTTAGATAGTATTCAGAACTTGATGCATTTCAGTAGTTAAAACATCCCACAAGTCAGAACCCCAGACATGGATCCAATGTGTCATGGAAAGTTCTGGTGTCAGTTGTTTGTTGTGTTGCAATGTGTTTATATGGACCAGAAATGACAGGTTAACAAAGCTTTCAGTACTTCTGCATACAGTAGATATAAGTGGATTCAAGTCAAATCTTGACTTTTACCTTCAATGGCTCTACATCTCAAATGTCAGCCTTGGAAGAACAACCCAAAGCATCTCAGTAAACTAATACATTAAAGATGGGACAAAATATAGCTTCACCTAACATAAAAATAGCAACATTTATGCGTTATCGCTAGAATGTTCTTCTGGCACAATAAACACCAAAGTACTATTTATTTTCATTTTGTTTTTATTTGAATGGCTTCCCCATATAGATAAGTTTCTTTGTCATATAGAAATAAATTAGACACTTATTTAACATTTAAAAATTATTTTGTTGTTTTAAGTGACTTAATTCTTTTGTCACAACCATGTATCAAAGCATTCATAACTAATGACGAAAATTAGTTTTAAAGCATATTAATGAATTTATTGATAATATAAATATTAACCATGTTTCAAATTCCACATGGCTAATTAAGAAATTAGTTTAAAATGATCTAAATTCATGAATTGAACCATCTAAATTAATTTACTGAAGTGAATGCCATATTTGTTGAATATTTATCATTTGTAATTATTTTCTCATGATGTCAGCTAATATTGAGTGAAAATAACATTTGTAGGAGGTTTCATCCAAACATACCTCTGACCCTGCTGATTGGATTGCTTTTATTTATTTGGTTTTGTAACCCGTTTCATCGCACTGATTCAGTGATTGATGCTATCTGGTCTTGTGAGTGGATCATTGTGTTTGCGTGGGTGCTGGATGAAAGGTCAGAAAGTGTGTGATTTGTATTGGTGTGTGACATCTGAGTCTGCACATTTAATTTTACCCTGGTCCTGAGGAATGCTGACCGTCCGTGCCATATCTCACATATGCATGTTCTTGAGGGTGAAAGGTTGTTGTCTAAGGACCAGAGATATTGGATTCTGGTCTGTGTTGGTAAGTTATGAGATAGCTGAATATTTACATACAGAGTAACTGATGAACACATCGTTCTTATTTGATTTATTCGCTTCTTTGCCACAGCCGCAAATATTGCTGTTTCAGAAAAATGCTTCTGATAGTCTGCTCTCACCCAATTATTCTGACATTAAAATGTTTAGGGAACAACAGAGGGAAATTTGCAAGCTCTAGTGTGCCACTGTGGTGATTTCCATCTAAAAGTCCCTCTCTTCACTTCATTCATGCTCTGATCAGCAATGTCAGTTTCACCACTTAAATCCACAAAAACGGTCAACGACATCATCCCAATTAAAGAATTAAGTTTTCAATCCAGTGTTGGTCCATCATAGAAACAGCAGTGAGCCCTTGTGAGCGTGTAAGCATCTTTTTCCCTGAGCGTGAACTGCTAGCATCAGCATGGTGCTGTTACATCAGGAACTCATCCCATACAGGTTGTTAGCATTTTTTACTGAATGTAAGCCTAATGTTAAAGCATACGGGCAGTGATTTGTCTGGCACAGTACACACTTTGATTTGTCCTCTTGTATGGTCGACCTTGTCTGGATCATATAACACAGCTGCTCAACTTCTCTCACAAGCCATGTTGCTGAACAGAGCAGCTGGTTTTGTCCTGCAGAGACAGACTGGGTGGATTCAGTGACAGCCAGCAAGTCCAAACATTAGATCGCCCCGAAGCACTCAGCAGAGTACACTCTCGCTCATCTTGTCTGCTTTTATATATGCTCTGTGAGAGGAACTGCCCTCTGTAACTATGCGATTTCTAACAGGTTTTGTTCTCTGACAGACAAGTTTGGACATAACCGTATTGCCATATTTTAGAAATATGTCATGCAGCCACTTATGACTGGTTTGTGGGTAAATTATACTTCCACACAAATACATTCAGACTTCCCCTCTTTCTATATAAAGCTTGTTGTTTCATTGTTTCAGGCAATTTGATAATACGGAAGTTCTGTGTGATTGTCATTTCTTTTATTTTTTGTCTTTTCATCATTAACACAATTGCTTTTATGCTTTCTTGATTTGAAGTCAAGTCAGCTTAAAAAGTTGGGATGCTCAATATATCAGTAGTGTTTGGATATCTGATGATGCAATTGATTTGTAACTTTTATTTATATCAGTCCATATTGGATATATATATATATATATATATATATATATATATATATATATATATATATATATATATATATATATATATATATATATATATATATAATGAAACTAAATGTAAAAACGGGTGAAAATGAGAATACATTATTAAATATCAAATACTAAGTGTTTGATATTTAATTCTGTATTCATGTTTTGACATCATATAACACTTACTTATAGTTAATATTAAATAACACAGTTAAATGTAATTGTTTGCATGTTCATAATTTTTTTATGCGTTAATTTTTGGGCAAACTATACCTTTAATAATATTATTTAACTAAATCTGTTTGACTACATTAGATTACACCAGAAAAAGTCATTTTAATGTTCAGATAAAGTAAAATGATCTCTAACACAGTCAACTCACATTATGGTCCCTAAATCTATCATTTTTGTCTTGAGTATAAAGTTTTTATTTTATTAGATTTTTTACTGGTTTTGTGAGTGTGTGGTGTAATCCAGTCTACACCTTTTTATGTTTTGGATTTAGTTTGAGGGTCTTAGCTTGGTCAGTTGGTTATTTTAGGTTTTAGTAATACGTACAAACATCAAAGTCACTGTCCAAATGAAAGATTCATGATTGTAAAGTAAAACGATGACCATGAGGATTATTCTGCTTTGATCTTGTATTTCTTAAAAAGATTTCCGTGGAAACAGGATCGAAGGCTCCTGTGGATGTGCCCGGATTTAGTATTGGTAATCCTATTCATCCCTGAGGAATATGAAAGGTCCTCACCGTCCATTAGTTCCTCACACATCCTCGTTCTGAAATACATTCATGCTGCATGAGGAAAAGCAGAAGTGTCTCAGAGGTATGAGTGTCTTTGAATTACACAGCTATAGTTCCTCTTGATTTTCTTAGTTACAGAAACACTGAGACAAATACTCCTCTGCACCTTTCCCTCGAATTTTAAACTGTTGGACAGTGCGGGGGAGACAGGGCCACTGCTTCCCCCTGTGTAATAGTATTTAGTATAGCCTGTTCCTGCAAAAATGTCTAGTCACAAAAATGTTTCTGTATAGTGAGTCTAATACTGTAGAACCCAACCCAAAGTTGAGAGAGAGACCGATTTGCTCTGTCTGCTCTCTCAGCCCATTCGTCTTTTGTTTTTGTAACTTCTGTCGTTGATGCAGTGTCTCATTACATCACTTGTCATATAGTTACACAAACCCTTGGCTACTCAGACTGCTTTAAATAGAAGTGTAATATAACATACACTTCTGTAGGATGTTAAAGTCTCTTATGCTCACTAAGGCTGCATTTATTTGATCAAAAATAAATTGACAAATAAACAAATTGAGAAAAAATTATTAGTTTTTTTTTCTTTATATATTTTCGATTTGATCTGAATCTTCAGCAGCCATTGCTCCAGCCTTCAGCAAATCAAAATGTTGCTGTAGATTTAATCAAAGAAAACTGGAGAACAAAATACGGGTGTACTGATTTTTATGTATTTATTTTATGCGAATGCTCTCAAAAACACAGAGAGACAGACAGCAGACAGAAATACCCGATGAAATGACATCAAGGCACATGATGCCCTACAATTTGATCAACATCAGAGGCATTATACTGTATCTGACAGACTGTCTTTTCCTCTCTCTCCCCCTACACCCTGAGGCCTTGACATTCTGCCATATGTTTTTTTTCCAATAATGCACAGTCCTGTTATTCTCTCACTTTTTTGTTTCTCAGACATGCACATGCATGAGTACAGTACACACACTCACACACAGTCTTTGCCCAGAGCTAAGGAGAAACGGACCAAGAACACACTGCTCGATGGTGCAGTGCAGTATGGCTGCCCTTCTCATTATAATCCAGGCATGAAAACACCCAGGCTCAAATCATGTGGTTTCATGATGTTCTGCAGGAATTATAAAATGATCTTTATCTTGCTGAAAGTGCTTGCAGGGTTTTGACCACACATATGCTGCCCCAGTGTTCATGTGCTCATGGATCGAAATTGAGAGATTTATGGAGGTATCTGCAATCCCCTAAAGGCTGAAGGGAACATGAGGCCCGGGAAAGAGAGAGGGAGATAGCCGTGAGGTAGAGGTGAATTGAAGGACAATGATAGCGGGAGAGAGGCTGATATCACAGAGAGGTGGGGTCGAGGAAAACAGAAAGCTCTGCAGCTGAAGAAATGGAAAAAGCAGGAAAAATGCAGTTGAGTAAAGCGTAAATGAAAGATGTGTGGGGGTGAGAGAAGAAATAAGAGCAGAGAGAGAAACAGAGGTGAGATGAGGACAGAATAATGAGAAAAAGATGGATGGAGAATAAAGAGAGCAGCGGAAAGAGTGAGGGCAGCTGGGGTGATGTGTTGCTCAGTGAACCTCATGGCAAGGACATCATTCTGCATTTCCAAATTAGCTTAATTTTATAACCGCTTTCAGATTTTTTTAATGTGTTGAAACTACACTGTACTGTGATATAATTTACACTTGTAAAATACAATAAAAACAGTCATATTTTAAAAAACAACAGTATTTTTTTTTTTGTACAGTATTATTTGGATTGTCAATGTTAAAAACATATGTTGTTAAATATTTTTCTAGACACTTTTTTTTTCTTAGGATGAATAGAACGTGTGAAAAAAACAGCATTTACTTAATATGCATCCTTGTGTGTGTGAGTGTGTGTGTGCGTGTCTCCTTTTGAATAGTTATAGTTAGTTATAGTTAGCAAACTATAATAAACTGAAAGAAAAGACACTATCTGTGTTTAAACAGAAATCATAGTCATTGCAAACAAGATTGCACATTGCAAAAAAAAGTACATTTGTGAGAGAATGAAGAGTCCTCTGCTATTTTCTACCATTTCTTGCGGTTTCATATCTTATATCAGTATTAGTAACTGTACTGGTAGACTTAATGTGTTTTCATTTTCTTGCATTAATTATGTTAATTTAATTAAGGAAAATCTAAGGTGATTGTATTAATTGGAAAAAATGAGCTCTGGCAAAATAAAGCATGCTCAAGCCTTCTTGCACCATCAAACCAAGCTTGACTCTGCGTCTTAGTTTGAGCTTGCAATAATAACCCTGCCTTATATGCTTCACAGCATGTTGTATTCAGAGAAGAGCAGGCCACAGTTTGCCAGAAGTGCCTGTACTGTACAGACTGCTACACCCACCTCTTATGGATTTTACACCAGAGAGATAGACAGCGAGAGAGAGAGAGAGAGAGAGAGAGAGAGAGAGAGAGAGAGACAGGAAAAGTAGGTCATGGCGGTTTGTGCTGGGTCAGAATCACACAAGCTGAGGCTTCACTGTGAGGGAATGTCTCTCACTCTCTCTCTTTCTCTGAGTATTTCCCATATGAACTCATCTCTAGTCTTTTCTCTTTTTATGGTTACGCTGATAAATCATGTTTTTTTTCTGTGGTGGGCTGCAGTACTCTTCTATTAACAGAACTGGCAGATTGAGCCGTATGTCATTTCATACAGCACCTGTTGTATTTTCAGCATGTGTTTGTGTGCACGCATGTGTGTATACATTCATGTGTAACTGAGCGTGTGGAGATGAATGTGTGTGCACCCGTGTCTGCTCTGGCGTGTGGAAGCTGAGGGCTTTCTTAACTCTCTTGGTGGCTGATAGAATCACAGCATGGATGCCTTTCCTATTACAGTATGTGTTTGAATCGTCTGCAAAATTGGCAATATGAGCTATTGTTATATTTTAAACATGCACAATGGTAATGCATACATTCTTTGTATAAATTGTATTTTAATATAGAAAAACAAAATATTAGATGTGATAAGACAAGTCAATAGAAAATTATTTATTTTTTTGAGTTGAGTGAGCTGAATGAATCGGAAGCACTGACGCAAGTAATCTGTAATCTTTCATTTATATTTATTGTGTGAGATGCCTGTCAAAGTGACAGAAATTCTTACAAATTTTGAATTGTGAAAATTATTTACAGTGGCTTCTTTTGTTTTTCCAGTGTTGCCTAGAATTACATTTTATGGCTCACAGCAATATTTTATTTTAGTTTTTTTTCTCCATATTTCCAAAGAATTGTCCATATAAACAAATTAGATTTGATTAAATTAAAGCAAAAGTATTTGGTTTCATTGCCACTGATTTCCCACTGCAATTGACACTAGAGTTGAGTTAAGTATTAAGTATAAATAAATGAACAACCTCTGTTTGTTTTTGTCTTTTGTGGCCTGTTATGACCAAACGTTATTATGGCTGAGATATGAAAATTGATGATATAATCTGTGCGGTAGATTGTGGGAAAACGGAGAGAGAAAGACTGTATCATGGGTTATATACTGTCACTAGAAAGATTTTATGCCAGGTACAATTCAGGTCATGTGAAGTTTTATAAGCACCAGTAGGTCAGCTGATGTTATAGCTCAATTTATCTCACTAAACGTACTTCAGTTCTGTCATAATAAGGGCTCAAACTAAGGACAAGCGTGTGATAGTCTTATGCTGAGGCTTGTGAGGAGAGTTTTCATTCTTTAGTTCTTTAGACAAGACACATATTTTGCTTCGCCCTTGAGCCACAACAAGCCTTTAATGCACTGGAGAGACCAAACTTCAGAGTTTACAAAATGGCTATAAGGAAACAATCCTGTCATGGTACCTTAGTTTTTTGTTTTGTTTAAATCTTAAGTTTATCTTAAGCCCTATAGCCCAGTGATTCTAAGCAGCTGGTTTGTCTGGTTAGGTCTCTCTGTTCATGTGTGCGTGGAAATCGAAGTTTTTTTTTGTTTTTTTTTTTGATGGTAGAAGGAATGTCTTTTTAATTAAGGATTACAAATCAGATAAGAGATGACAGATCTGTGAAAATGATCGTGCGCATTCTCCACGTTTCCCCTCTGTCTGTAAAAGTATGCTGGCTAAGCGCACTGCGATACACACTCGATCACAGATCTCTGCTTGCTGACACCGTCACAAATGTCCTTGTTCAAAATCCTTTTTTTTCTGTATTAATTCTGACTTTTTTCTTCTTTCAGTAACAAAAGAAGATGATTTAGAATAGGTCTCGTTATTTCCTGTTTATACATGCAATGTAAATCAGTGGGGTTCAATTGGACCCCAATGAATTTAATTTTATAATTTTTATTTTTGAATAAACTATGCCTTTAAGTGAAATGAAGTCTGTCAGAACAGTGGTTCCCAAAGTGGGTGCCTTGATAACTGACTAGGGGTGCCGCAGAATCTTAGCTTTTTTCAAATTTAAACAACCTAAAATACTATCGTACCATATAATAACCTTTTACAGCATATATTAAAAAAATAGGCTATATCAAAACACCAACATATGAGCATGTCGAAAATAAATAAACAAAAAGAAAACACTGATATATTTCAAACTTATTTAAAGTTTAAATATGTATTCACTGCCAATCTCAGGATAGAATCGCCCTGTCCGCTCTGTTCAGCTCTGCCCTTTGTACTGGTGTGTGCACAATTTAATATTTCAAGCAGGGATTGGCAGGACATGAAATTCACGTTGCTGCTATAGAAGATGTTAACAGTTTTACCAGTGTGAAACCTCAACACCGGTTATGTCACTTGCCCACCGCAGCACTGCCCCACCATCATTTAGATTTTTTTATAATAATAAAAATCATTTAGTTCACTCAAATTAACACTGAACGCAGCTGCACAGTGCAGTATGCTGAATGAGAGTCGCATCACAGATCAGATTTCATTTATCATGTGAGGAGAAGCTGACAAAGAAGAGTGAAGAGAGACAGAGAAGACGATGGCAGAAAAGTTTTGTTTGAAAAATATTTTGGAATTTAAAAAGCCTGTTGACTTCTGGCATTCATCTAAGGGGTCATTTACAAAACAACCTTTTCAAACAAAAATGGGAAACTTGTTATGCATTTTGCTTGGACACGACAGTGGCGTTTTGGGTACTAAAAAACTCATATTTTTGAAAACTTGTTTCAAAGTGTAAGTTTTTGAAAATGCCACCCTTTTCATTTCCATGTAAACACCCAAAATATGAATCTTTGAAAACGGTGATGTCATGTGATGCATAGTATATGTTATATATTGCGACATGCGCAGTACGTGATGATTTTAAAGGCAAGCGCGAACAAACACACAACAGTGGAGTACATCGTACTGTTGTTGCTGCTCAAGAGTTTGAAGTGTGGATTTTCTTAACCAATATTACAACCAACAGCAGAGACGCATCGTATAACGTAATCGTACTTCCCTACAGGTGCTGTTTACTAACAAGGTGACAGCGCCAACTAACAAACAACTGCTTGATGCAGATTTGGCGCTAATTGAAAATGAAAGTCATGGCGCTTTTACAAGCTATTTAAAACAGAAGGAAATTGAGGAAAAAAGTGGAAACTACCACCCTCTTTTCCTCACCATCACATCCATAAATTATACCCATATATCTCAGAATGCGCCGTCCATTTCTTTAAGTTATAAGTTTAGGTTTGAGCAAATCAAATGATAAAGTATGTACATGTACGTTTAGTTTAACAAAGTAGTGCCATGCTTTCAAAAAGTTTGGGAACCAGACTGGTCTAGAATATGTAAGACCTGTTAGTGACCCAGATATCTGTATTTTATTGTTTTTGTTTTTTTTGTGTGTGATGTTGATCTTATGTTGGTTTCCCCACTGGAGTTGCAAAAAAATGTTTCTTCTGTGCCAGACACCAACTGAAGCACTGAAGCAGAGGGTCATGATCATATTTCTGTTGGAACCCACCCAGTTTTTATCTCCTCTAGTGTAATGAATCAGATATAAACTTCTTAGCAAAACAAAATTCTTGAAAAACTGTAACAACAAACGTTTTTCTGCGAGGTATAGTTTTTTTTTCCAGACTTTACTCAAACAGCTCCATACTGTTTAAATATATGAGACGTTTTGAGAAACAACTGCCCTGAACACATAGATATTTTGCCAAAATATAACAGCTACTACAGTTAATGATGCCCGTCATCACTGTTTCATGAAAAAGATCATTCATTTGCGTGCTTTTGTAAGTGTAATACAAGTCTACCACTATTTTTATTTTCACCATTTGAGGATGTCTTTTTACACTGAAGACTTTCAGTCATGCAAACGAATCAGCTATTCCAAAACAATCCACACCCACGGCCATTTTATATCTAATCCGGAAGGGTACTTCACTTTTTGCCCATCTGACCTTCTCTGTGTCACCTCTGTCAAAGTGTGTATCAGGTAGCCTGCAGTTATCAGAGACCCAGATACAGCTCACTATCTCTCAGATGCTCCATTTCCCCGTCTGCATCTCCAGGCTGACCTCGCCCAGCGCAGTGTCTTTGATGCTGGCTCTCACTGTCCCTTAGTGCTGCTGTGTTGGTGGTAAAGGAAGCAGGGTGATTAACAGAGTTTTCCCTCCAGACATACGCTCAGGAAAAAAAGCAGCACAGATAACAGCACTCGGGAACCAAAAACACAATACAGATGAGGTCATGTGCATTTTCTTAAAAACAACACCCTTTTTTGTAGAGTTGTTTTCATTCAGAATTTGTGTATTATTAGGGTTATCAATAAGCAGTTGTGGATCCTGAAAATTTATGAGTGTGAATTTAGTTATAAAATGTGGTAGTCACTCCCGTAAATAATCATACTGTTTGTGAATGGAAATATTTGCAGTTTAAAACTATTGCTTTTCATTATAAATTAAAGCATCAACATTGGATTGAAAGATATTAATTCAGTAATATATATATATATATATATATATAATCTTTTATTTTATTTAATTGCAGTCAGCAGAAATAAATTCACTTCATGATTCGCTGATTCAAAACCTTTTTTAAAACTTTTTAGATCTGTAATTTGATGTAGTTACCTTGTATTTATTTTAAAGTACTGTGTACACTGGCGATTTTCCATTGATTTAATTTTTAACACTTTTAAATTGCTTATAAAACAAAATGCTGAATAACTTTAACAGTGTTCATTTAATTTGGTGCAGAAGTTAATATGTCAACTTCGTCAGCCATGTTCATTATCATATTTATACACTCCCAGCAGGCGTTGCCTCTCCTGCCGTCTCACTCCTCCTCCATTAGGTGTTCATCTCTTTCTGTCTGCCAGTATGTTTTTCCCAGGAGATGCCTGCATCCGTAACAGAGAGAGCTCTGATAACTGCAGTCATATGAACGTTGTCTCTTATCACTGTTTCCAGAGCAGTGCGGAACCAGCTTTTTCCCATTCTCAGCGTTGAGTCTATCACAGCTACATCTCACCGACTGCTCTGTTTGCACACATTATATGCTGCTGACAGTAGACATTGCTGGGGAGACCGGCATTTAAATAACGTCTCCATGTCTTGCATTTGACAAGGGTGGTTTCTCAGTTAAAATCAACAAAGAAATGCTGTGAGAACGTTACAGGCGGTCTCTCTGGTTCTGCTAGACTGAATGGAAAAGCTCTGTGTAAACTTGATTCTCCTTCAGTCTATTGGATGGAGACTTTAAACAGTGCATCTAGCTTAAAGACTCCAAACTTCTCTAGCATTTAATTGTTTTCCCTGATGTCCATTTATAATGTTTGAAGTCCATTTATAATTTTACAGTGTTTCTAGTAATACTCACTCAGTGACCGACTTTTAACAACTATATAAAAATGTCTAGCTCTTCTAAAAGAAACACTGAACATGGTAACCTCAGAAAGCTTGCACATTTACACACAACAGATTAGTTTTTTGAAGGTACAACATGTGTTTGCTTAAATACTGCTTGTGTGAAGTTTTACTGTAATAGTCTGTTTTTGCTTTAAGAATGTTACAGTATATGTGAGTGGGCTCTGTTATGATTGGCTAACCTCTTCACATTTAAAATGAATAAGAACATTTGTATGCAGTGTTGATGATGACTGGAAGCATTTTGGTTTTTTCACCTCATTTGTTTCTGATATAGATATGATGTAATGGAAAGAACCCATAAAAATCACGAGAGGAGACCTAACAGTTGTGTATTACCACAGAAATCTTTAAGGTGGTCACTGCTTACAGACTTTCCAGAACAGATGTCTAGAGAAAAAGAGTGAAGCACGAGAGAGGCAAACACAACAAGAGAGCACTTCTTACTTCAGAGAGAACAGCAGAGAGAGTGAGTCTGTATTACAGCTCATTCTGCTTCTGTGGTAACTGTCAGACACATGCTGCCTAAAAAGACACAACGATGGGTCTAATTATAGAATATTCCAGCTTTAACCCTCTAATCTTCCACACAGGCCAATAATGTGGAATATTAAAGATACTCATAGCAATTCTAGAGCCTACAAATTTAACTACAGTCAATCGAGTCTCACTGACTGTGTGTGGCAATAAATCTTCTCCATCATGCCAGCAGAAGTCTGCTGTCTTTCATCTGTGAAAACTCAACTGAATTTGTCTGTGTAGGAAATAAGGATGAGTTTTCCATGTGTTTGCACAAGCAGTCCAATGGAACAGCACAGAGCCTCCAACAGTCGAACTTTCCCACACTTTTAACTGTAGAAAACTGCACAGTCTGGTAAAGAAAATATACTGCATACTATATAAATGTGCATAACATAATATAAATGATAAAATAATGTTGCATTGAAAAATAATATGCAAAACAGATTTGTATTAATTATTAATTTGAAACCTTTTCTTTTTATATTGGCCTGAAATACAACACTGAATTTAATAAGTGTCTGTGTCTTATTCATCCTTTCTGAAATGGCTAACTCATAACATTGCTGCTTGATTGACCTTCTGGACTTTTCACTCTAAATCAGAACACATGCATGCCTCCATTACATTACGTCACTCTCTTTCACATCAATAATTATGTTGTATTTGTACGTGGTATGTGCCTTTGAGTTAATCATTGGGCAAGTCCCCGATCTCATCAGGATATGACGCAACTTTAGGGAATGGCTCTTTGTTTCACTATTTGTGCTTTAGAGAGAGTGAGAGATAGATGAAGAAAGAGAGAGACTATTTGTTTTCCAAAGGGAGTGATTCAGTTAAGGTGTGACAGGAATTGCAAAGGTCTGGCTCTTTCGGTTAGTCAACCTTAGGAGCTCAGGAGTCAATAACAGGCCATCCCATGATGCATTGCATATTAGTTATGTTCTATCCGTTCACATGCTTACACACGCTCCCAGCATCCTTGAAGCGAGGTTAGGGATGTGACTCAGTGTTTCTCACAGGAAACTGCTTCTGTTCAGGTGCTGGTGGACATTCAGTGGAACGTTTGTCTCCGAGTGTGACTAAATGACTTTTATAATCTGCCAGAAAACAGCTGAATACTAAAGAATGACTCCATGTTTGTGAATATATCTCAGCTCATCTCCTATGTGGAGGAGATATGTACATAAATATAATACAAATATTTATTGATTCTTTTATCTATTTATTTTTCGTATTTTGAAGTGATGTTCAGAAGCAAAGTTAAATGAGAACACTGCACTCCATATAAAGGTACTCGTTACCACCAGTACTTAAAAAACCCTGGTACTGTAACATTTAAAAAAAGAAAATTGTACTGACTGGGTACCGAAGTAACCGGTCTTTTGACAAAACGAAGTAGGAGTTTAATAAACTTAAAACACATGTAGACCATTCAAATAACATTAATTCAAGACAAAGAAGAAACAGAAACTGAGGGCTTATAAAAGGAAGTCAAACTAAAGAGCAAACGAAATGATTACTATAACACAGGTGGAAACTAATGAATGAAGATTAACTGATGAGAGCAGGAAGTTAACCCCTTCCGGAAGGCACAACCCGTGCCATAACAGCAACATCGGGGATGGGGGGCAGGCCCCATGGAGGCTGGTGCAGGACAGGATAGATAGGGCAGGGCATAGACAAGGAGAGCCTCAAGGGCGGAGCAGGCAGTTCGGGTTGCCATGGCAGATCAGGGGACTTTGAGGCCATGGCGGATACTCTCTGGCCTTAGCTGGCTTGGCCACAGTTATCTTCCGCATCCCCCTTATAAAATCTTCTTGGGGAGAACTAGCTAATCTGGGGGGCGATCTGGAGGAGTGGTCTTTAGGGGTGCTTTCGAGGAGTCTGCTCTGGGGGCCGCTCTGGAGACCGCTGTGGGTTGAGGATTGGAGCCTTGTAGTCTGTCGACAGTGCCATGTCCAACAATGCTGAGCCCATGGCGGCCATCTTGATTTCCAAGCAGCTGGCGATCGATACTTCTAAGTAGCCAGCAATCCTGGGCTGAGGACTAGGGAGGAGCTAAGGAGAATTTAGGGAAGCCTCGGTTTGGGCAGGTGGTGAGAGCCGGTGAAAAGAATTGTGGGGGTTCAGAGGAAGCTGGACAAGAAGACTTAATTATTGACTTCTTCCACCTCGAAGTCGGAATTATTCAAATAAAGGACAAGATTAAACAACTCAAACAGGGTAAAAGTACAAGTGGGAAGATCACGAATCAGTGAATTATATCCTTGTCCAACCTCAGCTGGAAACACGCACCAAACGAAGAGTCGTGCCAGCTCACTTCATTGGAAAGCGTGAGGAATTCCTCCACATATCTCTACAACATCCGACCACTCTGCCACAGCGCAAACAGTTTGTCCTCCGTCGTCGTTTTCATTCTGTAATCGTCCTGGATTCTGTCTGGTGGTAGTGGTTGTAGGAAAGGCGCACAACAGAGAGGAAGAAAAATTATTCCTTTAATAAGCTTCAACACGTGTACCATTTGAATAACATTAATTCAAGAAAAAAAGAAACAGAAACTGAGGGCTTAAAAAGAAGGTCAATCTGAGCAATCGAGAAGATTAATATAACACAGATGGAAACTAATGAATGAAGATTTACTGATGAGAACTGGAAATTAACCAAATGAGAACAGACAGGAACTAAACAGAAACCAACACGGGACATTTGTATTTGTATTGTATTGTATTTTTCTATTTTTGTTTAGGAACCATGCTACAGTGCCCAAAAATCATTTAGTAATACCATGCTAATTTTTAGTCCTTTTTCTGTTGGTGTAATAAAAAAAAAGCTAGATTGTCTATAAAAATACATGGAAAGTAAGATGTTGGTCAAAAGTAGTTATGATTCATACAGGCCTGTATTTACAATTTGCAAGCTTCATACTATAGACCTGGCTTCGGAATGTATGTTGCTTTGTAATGCATCTATCAGCATATTAATCTTTTTTTTCTATTTGTTATGTGATTAAACATTTGTTTGTTTGTATATAAAACGTATAACAATGATTGTCTACACACTTTATGCGATTTGTTTGATAAGATTTTATAACATGTTTTGTAGGTTCGGGAGATTCTGGGCCAGTGTTCCTGTCCGTCACAGTTCCCCATGACCAAAGTCTCAGAAGGGAAGTACAAAGTCGGAGACTCCAGCGCACTCATCTTTATCAGGGTACATCTTTAATTAACTCACCAGTTACTCATTCACCTGTCTATTCTCTCAAAACACTGAGCCAGTGTCTTTTTCTTTCTTTCCTTATTACTTAAAGCTGAAGTTTGGCTCTTTTTTTTCTTTAAAATAGATTGAAAAAATTCTGAGCTGAACTGTGTATTTTTTATTTATTTATTATTATAAAAAATTCTGTTAAATGTTAAACGTAGGTTGACTCAACCAATGCCAATCAGTTTGAAAACATTATTATTTTTGCTATTTCATTTGGTGACGCAAGTGGCACAGAATGATACACCTCACTTTCTTTCATTACAAAGTTCTGTACAAATGCTGCTGTCACACCCACAGACATCAAGCCATCGATTCTGTTATTTACTTTTTGAACCTGCACTGCTGTATCATTGGAATCTTTAAAATTCCCAGAATAGAGGTCAAACTATAATAATTATAGCTCCATAATAAGTCATCCCGAGGTTTGAATGGTGTTTACACAGTTGCCAGGCTGACCTATTCAAGACTTAGCCTGTTATCCAACTTCATCTAAAAGCACCCACACCCATTCATACTGCAGACAGAAATAGAGACTTGTGTCATTTCCTGTTCTCTTCCAAGCTCTCTGGATAGTATGTGTGTTAGTTGGTATATGCGTATTTACATGCACTTTATGCATGCATCTGTGTCTCTTTAATATAATGTCGGGTCTGCAGATTTTCACTCTTAGCTAGAGGAATTTTAGATGGAATTGTATCTTCCTCAACTGAATTAGTTAAACTCGATTTAATTCTCTGCTCCGTTTTTGTACTGTGTGTGTGTGTGTGTGTGTACCTTTTTTTTTTTTTTTTTTTTGCAAGATGTGTGTCTCCAACTTAGCTGGTGCTGTTAGATTGAACCCTTTTATTTACTTAGATTATAATTATACATAGACCCATCATCCTTGTTCAGCACAAATGAATGCTAGCAGCACAGCGTGAGGTGAAGCAGAGGTCATTCACATGCCCGGCTCGGCTCCCCTGTGTTGACATCAGTGAAGAAGACAGAAGGTGAAAAGCACAGAAAACGTCATCTGTCATCTTCTGGATGATCACCTTGTTTAGAAGCTCAGTGCTGAATTTGATGTTAGTAAACTTTAAGAAAACCTCTCGAAAATTGCTGAAATCCCTGCCAATGAAGACCTTGGCACAAAAGAACATTCGCTTTGTTTGCTGTTTATTATAATTACGGTTTCAGCATGTTTCCGCCTGTTGCCATGGTGATGAATCCCAAGTGCTTTTTAAAGGGCAGATGATTTTGGCTGCCAAAGATTGCAGCATTCCCATTGGCTAAAGTAGCGGTACAAAAAAAGTCAATTATTAAGGCCTAGTGTAACAACACATCTACCCGCAGTTACATTTTCCTAAATATCTACATGGGGTGTCCACCATGTCACAAATGATGATGATTCCAAGTCACAGCGTAAATAAAGTAGTTTTTTTTTATTTTTTATAAGAAGTCTGGTATGTAATATTAGTTTTTAAATAAACTGTTTCTGTTATCGGTTTATTGTAGTTATTTCTCTTTGTATTATAATTATGATTACTAATGCGGATGAATAGAATGTACATTATTTTGTGTAGGGATGCTACCTGTCATCTTTATGTGGAAAAGACGTCAAAACAAGCAGAGAACTGTGCAGGAGAATTACAGTCCTAGATGTAGTTCAGTGTATGGATTAGCTTGTTTCTGTATAAATGAGGGCTTGTGTAAGTTTGTGCAGGCGGGCACTGTGCCAGCCAGCAGATGTGCTCTCTTTTCATGGCAACAGCACACAGACACTCGTCACATGATCATTCCTTACCATGTGCTCAGCAGATGGACTTTAGCAATGCTAAAACTCTAAAGAGCTTTGTTGCAACAGGTTCGAAGTACGCAAGCAACAGCAGTGAAAATGTGAAAGAGAGTGTTTTCCTGACTGAGTGATTTTCTGAAAAAGAAATCAATAGTAGTGTCTTATCCTACGTATCTCTCTGTTCATCAGAGAAAAGCTAAGAAACAGTAGTTTCTATGCTAAATCTGTTCCATTCCCTCTCTCTGAAGACCAGCTGATAAGGCAGAGTGTGTGATGTCTCTCTCTCCAGCTCTGTCATTGCGTGTTGTCATGATAATAAAGGTGTTGTGGGCCAGATCTGTTATATAGAGTTATACGACACCAGGGCTTGAGCTTATAATAATCAGCTGACTGTCATGTAGTTGCACCTGTATTGTTAGTGGCGTTTAAAGACATATTATTGTTGCCCACACTGAGCGTTTGGGATTTAAACAAACCCTACTGACTGTGCCAAGTACTTTACACATACTTTACAGTTTTGCTGAGTGATCAGGCTTATGATTTTTACTTGGTGAACAATAAAATGGTGCAAAAAAATGCCATAGACTTGCATTGAAGACTGATGGGCTTCTTTTGTCTTTGGCCAGTAGGAAACCACACATAACTCAATGGGCATAAACTAGCATCACCCTTAGGAACTGCTTCTTCTGCATGGCAGGCATTGCTTAATTCTTCTTTAGAAAAATGTATTTTGTTCATTTGTTTCACAGCTTGACACATTTACAAATACACAAAAAAAAACTTGCAGATCTAACCTCTACTCATTGTAGGCCCAACAAACTATAGGCCCACCTCAAAAGTGTAGCCTGTTGCACCCAATCTTTTACTACGGTACTCTCTTTTTTTATTTGTCAAAACGTATGATATCTTCCACTGAATCACACTTCCGTCTGGATTTTTTAACCAGCTGTTTACATTTCTAATGCTACAAACATGAAAATTATTTTTTGATTTTTTTAAATCCTTTACTCAGCTGCTTGTTAGGTTTATAACACAATTTTGATATCTGTTACTGAGTATTACAGCTGTATTGTTTCACTTTGGTTGGTTGATGTTAATGTGTGTGTATGTGTGTGGGTGTTAACATCTCTCTCTATGTAGGTGTTACGGACTCATGTGATGGTGCGTGTGGGTGGAGGTTGGGACACACTTGAGCATTACCTCGACAAACACGATCCCTGTCGCTGCGCCGCATTCGGTGAGATCACCTCTCGTGTCACTTCCTGTTTCTGAGACTAACTGGAATTTTTCAACACTACATGTGTTGCTCACGCCTGATTATTTACTTTCTCACAGTATCATTCAATCAAGTTACACAAGTTTTTGTTTCTAGTGTTTTTTGTTTGATGAGGGTTAGAGTAATTCTGTCTTTGGGCTTTTACAACAGATTGGTAAACACTAACTCAGATCATATATTAATATTGATATTATTAACATTCTTATATAATCCATATATTGCCATTCAACTTACTGAAAAATATACAAACAAATTTCCTGACAATGGCTGGATCCATTTAATCGAAAATACAGTAAAACAGTACTATTGTGAAATGCTTTTACAATTTAAAATTACTGTTTTCCTCTTTAATATGTTTTAAAATTTATTTTATTCCTTTGATGGCAAATCTGCCAACAGCCATAACTGCTGCCATGTAATGTATCCTTAAGAATAAAAGTATTAATAAAAAAAAAAAAAAAAAACTTTTAACCATAACCTTGAATAGTAGTATACAGTACAAGACACATTAACTGGCATTTTTTCCACTTTTTTTCCATTCACATGTGTATTAGGTTTAAAAACACTTATGTTGTTGAGGTTCATCTTCTTTCTTGTGAATATTAAGAGAGCTGAATGATGCCTTCCTTTGACCTCAACAGCTCACCGGTATCAGCAAGCTAAAGCGAGTGGCCAGGGTCCTCACAGTAAGAGCTCCAGCGCTCACTCCTCCCGCTCCACAAGCCCAGGACCTCACTGGCGCAATGAGGGCATAGCACCCTACAAAACCTCCGACAGGCGCTCTTTGGAGCCTGCGTTGGGTGCCACGGTGCAGTCCTCTCCATCACGGCCTGGCAGGTCGCACCATGCAGCTGTACCTGTGGAGATGGAGACTAACACAGGGCGACCCGCAGCACTGCTGCCTCGACCACCACGAGACAGATCAGAACCACGCCACTTTAATCCTCTCAGGTCAGTGCATGTGTGTTTGAGTGTTAAGCAGTGTGTGTGTGTGTGTGTATGCATATGTGCATGTTTACAGCTCTTTGGAAAGTACCTAAAATAGAAAAGTACCCAAAATCACACAGGAGTCAAAGACACCTAGAAAATGAATGTGAAAGTGTCAGATCTTGTTTCTTTATCTTATTTATTCTTATTTAGGAGAAAATTGGCTTGGGATATATAAGAAGTGTAAACATGACTGCTCTTGTAAACACTAACTAAAACAATTCATACATTTTGTTAATATACATTTTAAGAAAGTGTATATTTCATAATGTATTATTTTTATTAATAAGATTTTTTTTTTCTAAGATATGAAAAAGCTAATACCTTCTCCAGACAGAAAGAAATATGAATAGTAATAAAGAGAGAGAGAGAGAAAAAAAAATCACAGAATCACTAAATGCATGCATGGATATAGAAAGAATGCAATCCATAAAAGAAAAATGGAAGCTTGAAGCGTTATGACCGGGACACATGCATGATTGTGTGTTTGTACAGTTGTTTTGTCTGTGTAGATCCCTCAGGGTGTCTGCCATTTGCTCACACTGACCTAGTTAAATCAAAACAAATTATAGCTCTCTGCTTGTGCACTGTACCTTCACAGTGATCTGCATCTAAAAGCAACCGTGCACATGCACACAAACAAATACACACACACAAACACACAGATTATTGCAAGCAGATTTGAGCTAATCCCAGGTGACATTGTCCTGACATCTATCCTCTTCTTGTCAAGTTTGTGACTCCCCCTTGTGTTAGAAAGGAATAATTACACATTTATAAGGAGACAATCACAGTGTTCTCACTGCCTAATTATGCAAGTGATAACATGTTTTGGATAGACCAGTTTTTTTTTCCAGAGCAAATGGACAGCTATACATATTTGTATTATTTTCTTAGTTTTATTTTTAACCTGAAAATGAATGTTTAAACATGACTATAAAAACTCCATGTCATGCATAACTGCACACTTAGAGTGGTAAATAAATAAATCCTAAACATACTGAAGATTTAAAAGGTTCTTCGTTATTTCAGTCAGATGGCATACGTCAGTGTGTGCAGCCAGGACATTGTATAACTGGACCATGAACAGCTTGCTGGTTTATCTTGGCTGTGTGCCTCAATTTCCTTAGGCTGACTAATAATGCAGGCCAAGCGTCAGAGCAACACACTTTAACACTTGCACTCCCAGAGCTGCAGGTGAAGCAGACTGGATTACTGAAGATTAGGATAATCTCAACCCCCAGGTCTGTCACTGCAGAAACTGCTCAGAACATGGTTTATGCATCTTACATGACAGAACCGGACTCTCGGGGTTTGCGTATTTCACTTTCTTGTCTAAATAAGAGTGCATTTGAATAAAATCAAATGAGGGAAGAATAGGGTAGCACTTTCACTTGTTCTTAAGTGTATTTTAGGATCTAGACATTCTACCTTTTTAGAAATAATTTTAAAACAGTGATTTTTTTTGTGTTTTGCCTCAAGCCAGTCTTTAAGGTCAAAGAAAAGAGAGTTGTCAGTTTTATTCTGAACTTAGTAGTAGAAGTTTACAAAAAGGTGTGTACAGAAAGTGTGTCTGTGTGCACGTGTTTGATAATGCCAAAGGATGAGTAATCTCTCTCGACATTCATATGTGATGGCTTTCTTTAATCCCAGAAAATAGCTCATGAATAAACAGCCTTGCATACAGTTCCCTGCACGCTTGGTACAGATTCTCCATGTTGTCAAAAGTGAAAAGTATCACATAAAATCATGGAGAAAAATGGAAACTATGTTGATTAGTAATTCTAACCAAGATACCCATTTTTAAATTGATCAAAATCAAAGTATTAAATTGATCAAAAATGACTAAAGATTTTAGTTCTCCAAAAATAATTTTAAATAAATGCTGTTTTTGGAATGCTCTATTCATGTAAGAATCAGAATGTTTGTAACTGTTTTCACAAAAATATTTAGCAACATTGATAATATGAAATGTTGTTTGGGCACCAAACCAAATTCTCGTTATGGTTTCTGAAGGATCATGTCAAGTTGAAGACCTCTTTAAAGATAGCAGTGCCATCAAGGGAATAAATTACATTTTTAAATAATAATATAGAAAACAAATATCAGAACAGGTTATATTGTTTTTGTGTTATTACTGTTTTTGATCAAATAAATGCAGCCTTGATGACCATTAGAGACAAATTTCAGAAACATAAAATTTTTTAAACTGACCCCATACTTTTGAACGGTGGTGGGTATGTGACACAAAATATGTCAAAAATATCAGACAGTAACATATTTGAGAATAAGGTCTCATACATCCCAATATCTATGTTAATCTTTCTTCTCTTTACCCCTACACACAGGAATAAGGAATCTCTTCTTCTGACTCGCAGGCTATCAGGAGATAGTGACTCTTCCACAACCTCGTCTAAAGGTGGAGGAGGAAGCACCGGAGGAGGACGCTTCTCTCTGGGTACACGGCATGCTCATGGAGACGAGGTGGTTCTTCTGGTGAACCGTAAGGAAGGGAAACACGTTATTGAGCGTTCTGGAGCAGGAGCACAGATTCCAGCCCTGAGAACCCCTCAGACCCGTGCCCGCAGTGCTTCCAGAGAGCGCCCTGCACCACAGTCCACCTCAGTCCTGAAACCTAGTCCACCACAGGGCCCGGCAGAGGTACATCGAACACCCCGCCCAGAAAGAGGCAGATCACTGGGACCCGAAGGTCAAAGGAAGCTGCAGGCTCCACGCTCCCTCAGCCAGGGCAAGACTCCAAGAGCTCGACTGGGTGAAGTGAGCCCTGGATCCTCACCTCGCCACAGAGACCCTCAGTCTCTTTCAGTAGATCGGAGAGAGGAACTGAGACCCAAACACATGCCCGCAGCATCTTCACGAACAAGTGGAAGTTTGGCCAGGAGACAAGCATCTTCCTCTGCCTCCAACTCACCTGTGAAAAGCTGTGCCAGCGGAAGTCCTGCGAAAAAGGGGATGGTAACGCCACGACCCCCTGTACCTCGGTCACCTTCCACTGGGAGTCGAAAGTTGCTTCCGCCGGTCACACAGCCAGGCCGGCGCTCTCCGCATTCTTCTCCACGATCGAGTCATCACCACACACCACGATCCCCTCGATCAGCACACACTGCACGATCCGCTGGGAGAGACCAAAAAGGTTGGGCAAATCCCCACAACCAGCAGCAGCAGAGCCAGGAGAACAGTGGTATTTTTAGTTTACACCTGCTGCCAAGTCTGGACCCTCAAAGGGAGCAAGACTTATATCGCAGCTTTGAGGCCGAGCTCCTGGCCAACACGCAACAAACCAAGGCTGTGCAGGGTAAAGCGTCCACTGGAAGGGAAATGAGGTCGCTACAGCTCCCCGTCTCCCAACAAGGTTTAGCAGTGCTCCCAAACTCTTCCTGTGACACTAATGTTACAGACTCGGCTTACTCTTCTTCAAACTCTTCATCGTCATCTCTTAATGTTGGAGGTAAGGTGGGAGTCCTACCTGATTTGCGAGAGTCTAAACGGACGAATCCTCGCGCATGTGCACTCGAGGATCCTCCCGCCCTTCTCCATAGCCAGATTCGTGGAGGTCTTCCCAATGGACGGGTCCTGGAGGGAGAGCGATGGGGTGGCAAAGGAGGAGGTCTTCGTAAGCTCCCTGCCATCTCCAGCTCCACAGAGGAAGGAGAGGCCTCAAATTCAGGCCTATCAAGGTCAGGCCTCCCTAAAGACATCAGTGGGAGCCTTCCTCTGACAGAGGTGCCAATGGAGAGCCAGCAGGACCTGGAGGAATGGGCTGGGGTGGAGGGCGATGTACCACAAATTACAGAACATCACCCAAACCTGCCATATGACAATGCTGACCTGCAACTTCCTGAGTCATTTCCCTCCCCTCCTCCACCTCTAGATGACTGTTCTTACCAGGACTCTTCCAGTGAAAGCTCCTCCATGTGCTTGAGTCTGAGCGAGCCTCCATCCGAAGGTTCCTGCACTCCTCCTCTCCCGCTGGCCAATGGGGGTACAGAAGACACAGTCATCCTCCGTCCCAAGAAAGGTCAAAAGAAGGCAGAGAGGGTGCCCTCCATCTACAAGCTCAAACTGCGGCCGCGCATAAGACCCCGCACTGACAACAGACCTGAGAACAGCCCGTCTCGTATCCCTACACCTGTACGATACAGGAATCATTGTCAGCAGTCTCCTGCCAATTCATCTCCCCTCCAGACCCCACCACAGTCTCCACGTTTAAACAATCACCAACCCTCACACAAAGCTCTGCATCAGGCCTTTGCTGACCTCATCCAACCCCAGCAGCGTTCCCCAGCTATGGGCTCTAGAGAGTGTGCCTATTCTTCAGAGTCCAGCCTAGACAATGAGGCCTGGATGTAGTGGATGATAATGAGGCAACTGACCTTTGCTCATCATATACAGCTTTATAGTCAGATTCGAGCAGGGAAAAAAGCACATTTGTAAGACTAAGAGACAATGCACATCTGACTGTTGTGTACAACATGTAGCAGGATGCTGGGATCCTTCCTGTCATTTCACTGGAGGCATAGATGTGTCCTAGTGGCTAAGAACATACAACACTATTCTTGACATCTTGGACCAACAAAGCCTGTTCTAAAGTAAATCTGAGACCTACTGTACATGCACCATCTGAACTATGTTTAATTTAGTTCGAGTCATTTCTCCCTAAGATTTGTTCTGTTTGAGAAAGGAAATGATTGCATTTCCCTTTAGGGATCTGTAGTTTTAATGCTTCTTATTAATGTCCTCATGACCCTGTTTTTATTCCGTGAGGACAAATTTTAGCTGGTTAAGTTTTCATTTGGTGGAAAGAAGTGTAAAAATCTTATTTTAATCAGGGAATAGTAATATACAGTGTATACTGTATACTGGAGAATAAGATGGTGGAATCATTTCGGTGTTATTTTATGGCAAATTTTACGACAGACGCCTAAATGACGTTTTGACCATACTTCCATGTGGAATCCAAATTGGAAATACACTTAAGTGGTTATACTGTTATTTTAGCCCATATTAACTTGCTGAATAGGTTCTCATATTTTACACATGATCTGTGCAACATCATCGTGGCAGACAAACGTTTCATTTGTTTATGTTCTGTACAAACTAATACAGTTAATGCATAGGTTTATAGGTAATATATGTTCATTTGCTTAAATGTGTGGTAGTGTAATGTAAATATAATTATTATTAATTGACTTTAATATTAATGTACAACATGTATTCTGTTTATTTCAGTATGGTCATTCTGCCTTAGCTATGCAATGTTGCTATTGAATGTTGCCTTGACAAATTTTCTTGCCTTAAAGTAAGGATGAGAAGCTGTGTATGTGAAGTAGAGATGAAGAGATGGTGTGTATGTATCTGGGTGGTTAAGTCTGAGTGTGTGAGCTAGAGAATGTTTGTCATACTGGATGGATTATGTGTTTTGGCCTATTGTTAACTGTGAGACAATCCCACGTTTAAGGTCACAGTGACAACAATATCCTGCTTTATGAGCGCTCCTTTGTTTAAAGTAAATTGCTTGATTTATCTGCAAGTGAGAAATGAAGGACATATAACTAAAGATAGTGCCATATTAAACATCAATAGGATGTTTTCAGAATATGGAAATCACTACAAACGATGAATAGAAATGGTAATCATTCAGGAAATCAGACCCCTTTTTTGTGAAAAGCCATACTGAGTCCAAAACTGCTTACAAAGTAGTGATATTTTTCACAGTCATCATCGGCAGACATAACATTTCTTAAAGCTTTATAGCGCCACCAAGGGGTGTTTTTTTTTGGACAGTTGAGCTGATTGTTACTGGTGATGTTTGTGTGACTTGAAAGAATAATATGAAAGTGTGACTTGAGTGAGTGCTTATAAATAGCGTTTTTTAAACCTTCAAACACATCTAATCTTGAATTGGTACTGGTAGGCACCATTGCATAAAATAAAACATTGACTCCTCTTATAAATTACACTACACACATACTGGCATTGGATTGTTTATTTATATTAAATGAGTAAGCTGTTAAGCCTTGTTGATTGGTTGTGGGTGAAATTTTTTGTCATAAAGGGACAATGTTGTATGTTTCTATATGAAAGGATGAATTGTTTACTTTGGTATGTTCTCCTTCGGAGGCTTTATACAGTACTGCCGTGTATTTATGAGCGCAAGTGTTTTATTGAGAGGTGTTCCGATGTTTGCTGTTTTAGTGAATCAAAAAGGGTCAGAAAAAGTGATGGAGATTTTATGGAAATGGATTTCAGTGTTATTTTTTTGCCTCAAGGACTGCAACCATATGATATTACTGTTATGGCCATTGACACTCCACAACATGTCTTGTATAAAAGCTGCAATACAATGCATCACTGCACATTGCTTTTATGTTCATTGCCATTTAAACGTCTGTTGTGACACTTTAGGACAATGTTAAATTTCTCAAATAGGTATAAATAAGGACAGTAGAGCTCTGCGGTCTTTCAAATGATATTAATGGTTGCTTTGCCTCACTTTAGTCAAACACACATTTAAACACACTACAAATTCAGTAATCTTTACAGTATCTTATTATTAACTGCCATACATTTGTACAGGTAACTCATTTTGAGCACCAGTTGTATTTATTATTTTCTGATTTCCAAAAAAAAAAAAATTACAGAAAGATGTTTATTTTCTGTGATGACATTCATTATTTCTAATCACATTTAGGCATTTTGAAGAAAAAATAATTTATTGCATGGATGGGTTCTGTTTTTCTTTATTCATTATCGACGTCAATACTACAAGAGTGCAGATTCACGTGTTTAATTTACTTGAGCGAACCAGTCTGATATGCATTATGCAAATATGATGTTCAAATGTGATCTACAAAATGCATGTTGAATCTATGTCATGCTCTGGTTTCAGTAAATGAAAAGGCTGTTGGATGATTTGAAATCTGAATGTTTATTGATTTAATTTCTGCAGTTTGTTTGGCTGATTGTCTTTCTTTAATGTTGACAATGAAATGTGAGGTCTTGACATTGTGGAAATTGTCTGTGTTGAATAGCAATATTGCAAGACCAACATTCCACTGTTCCTTGAAAACCAATTGCTGTTAATTTAATACTTATAATAAAAATGTTTTGGACGAAATGCTTTGTATTTCTTCTTGGGTAGATAAACATAAGATGGCTACAATGATCTATTATAATAGTTTGTATAATAATAATATAATATTTAATAGTAAATTATAATATTTAGTAATATATAATTAATAATTGAGGAAAGATTCAAAATTTAGTAGAAAAAATGACAAAAATTGGCAACATGTAGGATATGAAAATGTATATTCAAGAGGAGTTGAAAAATGATTTTGTAAACTTGAAACTACGTGAAATGTCACGTAAATAAGACATTAATTAACGATGATTTTGTTATGATATAGTTATGTGATGATCAGTGTTGTGGGTAACGCGTTACAAAGTAACGCGTTAGAGTACTCTAATTACTTTTTTCCTGAAATGTGTAACTTAACGCGTTAGTTTCGTGCGTAAGTAATCAGTAACTTCGTTATTTTTTTTTTAAAGTAATCCGTTATTTTAAGGAAAGGAAAATCCCGACTGCAGCCTGCTTTTTGTCAAACAGTATGCTTAGGTCTACTGTGCCACCTGCGGATGTATCAGCGGAGCCGAAGCTCTGTGATCGTAAAGTCAATGGCTGTGATACGGCTGTGATACGTCTGTGCCCTATGTAAGATGTAAATGTAAGAGGACTGTGTTACAGCGAATTTAGGCTTGTGACTGTGAGTGACATTTTAATAATAATTAGTTCGCCTATTAAGCGATTTGTCATTTGCCTGTGTGGCAGTGAAGGATTTAATTCGGTTTGTTATCATTTTTGTTTGACAGGCAGCTGTTAATTTCTGTTAGATCATTGGCTGGCTGGTTGTTCATCATTTCTAAATGGATTTAAATCTGCAAGCCTGTTTAATGTTGTGTTTACAAGTAAGCATACTTGTACTTTGATAACTGCAATATTTAAAGTTAAAGAAAAATCAGGAGTTATCTTGTGGTGCTCATAATATACAGTAGCCTAGGCTACCCGGGCTGGGTAACGTTAGGTGCGAATTTTGATTAATAATATGTTCTGTGATAATAAATAAATAAAACGCCATGTGGAATAGCCTATTGCTGACTGTCTTTCCTGTTATTGTTATCCTGCAGTGTTAATTTAGTCGGATGAATGACGTTATTCATTGTCGGGAGTCACGACTTCTAGGTGCATTTAAAGGGGCCGGGGGCTGTGTCTGTCATGTGTGAGCCACTGCAAACGGCTTTTAATTTTTGGTAACGCATGAGTACTCTAACGCGTTACTTTTATGAATGGGTAACGCTGTATCATAACTGATTACTTTTAATTGATAGTAACGTTGTAACTTAACTAACTACTTTCCAAAGTAACTATACCCAACACTGGTGATGATGCAACACTCAATAATCTATAGAAACTTTAGCTATTTCCAATAGAATATAAATTGCAAATTAGGTTATTCTGTGTTGGATTCTGACATAACTATAACATAAAATCTCTTAGTATGTTTAAATGAATACAAATTGAAAACCGATTATTATTTTACAGTAATGTTAGGGCATTCAGCACTGTGTAACATGAGATGAAAACTCCCCTCAATGAAGGCGGAAGACGGAAGTGTGAATCATATGATGATGACAAAACATGTAAGGTGGGAGGGAAGGAAGAAGGCCGACTAGTACACACTCACTCTTCACTTCGGTAAGGAGCATTTCTCGGTTTGACTGAGGTACGGTGTTTCATTTCCACTTATCTGTGGCTTTGTGCGCTGCGTGGTTGGACAGTAATACAGTCCGCTAGATTAAAGGCTTAACTGCGCTACCATAAACCCTGATTAAGAAGGTCATGAAGCTTTAGCCGTTAGCATTCAGCTAGCACACCATCGACTGTCTACGTCTCCGCGAGCAGGTTCATTCATCCGCCAAAAATGGAGTGGGCAAGTCAGCTTTGTGTGAGTGAAGGACCAGTTCGCTTTTAGGATTAGAAGAAAGACCCGTGGATAATTCGGAATTGAAAAATAGTTTTAAAAAAAGGGTTATGCTAGTTAGCTCTGTGGGTTTACCTAGTGAGGCTGTCACCTGCTGCAGTCACCGCTGCGCCACGTATATATTTAACCAGTTGTTGTTGTTGTGATGTTACGGTTATTGGTAGCGTTAACGTTATTCGTTTAAGATCAAGCGCTGCATCACGTTAACTGTCGTTCAATGGAGTCCGTCAGCTCTCTGACAGTTGACAGTTACTTTATCTGTAACTTACTTCACTGATATTAGCTGGACGCCGCCTCACGGGTTGACGAGAGAGATTAATCTTCTTTAAAGGGAACCCGTCCGGGTGCAAGAGGTGTACTGTTCCATATTTTCTTGTTTATTAGTTTATGTGCCTGCCAGCGTTTTCAGCTTTGAAATACTACGGCCTTTGGCTCTACCATTGAAAAATGCATTAGATTGATAACAAAAAATATAGTAAAAAAATTCAATTTAATATGTTTTAAAATTAATTCAAGTGATGGCAAAGCAGAATTTTCAGCAGCTTTTACTTCATGCTTCACTGCCATATAATTCTTTCTTCTTCTTTTTTAAATAATGTAAAAATTATTTGCTTAATAATGTGGTGGAAAACATGATGCATTTTTTTTTTCCTGAATAGAACGTGCAGAATAACAGTATATGTTTAAAATAGAAACCTTCTAGCCTTAAACTGTAAATGCCTTCCGTCTAAATACTGTCAAATGTGTATTGTTATTGTTTTACTAAATTGAAAATGATTATAAATTAGTATTGCAAACATTACTTAACATGGTGCTGTTTTTTTTAAAGGGGTGTAATGATAATATAGTAATATGGTATGTTTGGTAATGAAATACCACAGCAGTCCTTGATTAATGATTTATGCATTTGGAGAGTTAGTGGACTGGTAATGTTGCCTTACTGTGTCAGTATTGTCATTCTTTTTTTAAGGGCCATTTAGACAGGTGTGAACATTAACAGACACGTGCCGTTTCATGTATGATCATAATACAGTTTGAATGGAAGTGGTCAGCAGGGTTACACGAGGCATTCAGGCGCACAGATCATAATTCTGCAGCTTCTTTTTTGTAACTGCAAGAATAAAAAAATGCTTTGTGTTGTTAGCCATTGAGGAAGATGGAAGGCTGTAAATGTGACATGTTTTTCCAACATTGAAAATAATAATTAAAATATAGATTTCTGAAGGATCATGTGACACTGAAGACTGAAAATGAATTGCATACAATTACAATAGAAAACAGTAGAAAATAAAAAAGATAAATATTTCACACTATAACATTTTTACTGTTTTTAACCAAATAAATGGATCTTTGATACTCATAGGAGACTTTTTTTTTTTTAAAGCATTACAAATTCTTAGTGACCCCAGACTTTTGAACGGTAGTGTATAAATAAAAAAACTTGTTATCTAGTCAGCTGAATCAAATAAAATACTGTTGTATCCCAAGGTTTCTCTTCCTCTTAAAAGACCTTTCAGGTGATGGTGAGAGTCTGATGTTCAATAACAGGAAACGGGAAACTCTTCACAGCACATTTAGAGAGCATGAGAGGGCAGTCACTGCACATAAAGAATATAATTTGCTGACTCAAAGAGAATATCAAGCCTTAACAATGTGTTTTTGTGCAACTTTTCCCCACTCCACAATCTGTAAGAAACATCAGGGAAGGTATCAGCAGGACAGGGACTTGACTTCCTCTTATCCCCCTGTGCTTGCACTTTTTTGGTATCCTACCTTCCTTTATTCTCTTCCACACTTTTCTTATGGGCTTAGGAATCTTCCTTCTCTTCTGCAGGAGAACCGCGGCTTGGGATCCAAGATGACAGACTCCAAATACTTCACCACTACCAAGAAAGGTCTGATGCTTTCCTTTTTGGGATTATTATAACATAGTGTTAAAGAGATTTAGTCACTTACTGTGTTTGTTCTGGCAAATGCAGATCATCAAGTTGTGCCAGACCACACAGTATTTTAACTGCAAATAGAGCTGCACACAATACTTGGTCAAAGCCATGAAAAACACATTACACAGAATTATCTTCTCTTTTATTACATAAGCTAAACAACTCCTCTAATACTGGCTGTCTGCACATTATTTTCATGCTGTAGTTGTGATCTAAGATTCATAAATTCTTGTGTGTTTGACTGTTTAGGGGAGATCTTTGAGCTGAAGGCAGAGCTCAACAGTGATAAGAAAGAGAAGAAGAAGGAGGCAGTGAAGAAGGTCATTGCTTCTATGACAGTGGGAAAAGATGTCAGGTGAGACAAGCCTTTTTGGAGTCAAGTATGCAACGCTTATATGAATGGCTCACTGTTTAATATGCTACTTTATATGTCATCCATCCTCTGTTTCCATTGGTACAGCATGAGCTTATGGAGTTCTGATCTTAATTTTTTTTTATTTCCAGTGCTCTGTTTCCTGATGTTGTGAACTGCATGCAGACGGATAATCTGGAACTGAAGAAGCTGGTCTATCTGTACTTGATGAATTATGCCAAGAGCCAGCCGGACATGGCCATTATGGCAGTCAACACCTTTGTGAAGGTACAGTTCAGACAAAACAACCGATAGTATTTTTAATATTTTATCATACAATTTGCACAGGCAGTAGATATAGATTGAGGTATTAATTTACTATTCAATGCAAAACAAATGGAAAAATGCTCTGAAGTTTAGACAGATGAAATTCCTACTCTGGACTGTGAACTGTTCTTAAAAGCCATGACATAAGCCTGGCAGCAGCAGAAAAACTCTCAACTCTGAGTTCTCCAATAGTCCGTCTTTATAGGATTGTACAGTCTGCATGGCAGACACTCCATCAGCACTAATGTGTTTTTGCTGGCTTCCCACACACCTGAGAATGGAACGAGAGACACATTACTGAAGCAACTAACTAGATGAAGACTCAAGCAAGTAGGCAGTAAGGCCCATCACAGCAAATTAGAAAACACAGCAAAAAGTTTACAGGTTCCTCAGGGTCTCTGTTGATGGTGCTACAAACTGAAGGTGCTTAGGCACCTATTGTATCCATTAGCGTGATATTCTTCTTCTTCTGCCGTAAGTCTATGGCAGCCAATAGAAGGGCTTGCTGGAAAGTGGTGAAATTTGGCACATTGATAGAGGACAGTCTCAACATTAATCACAGCATGTTTGGCGTCTTCAACTCTTCATACGTTTCATTTTCTTTATGCTAATAACCTTTGAACCATAAGGCACAAAATGAAAATTTTCCTCTGAATCCTTGGCTCATGCAGAGTCGAATGAACACGAAAATTAAAAAAATCCCAAAGTTTAGATTTTTGGCTATTTTTTTTATTGTTCATAAAACTTACTTTTTGAACTCGTCCTAAACGGTTTGTCTGATTCTCACCAAAATTGGCTCAGATCATCTTCAGACCATGCTGGCAAGAAGTTAGGGAATTCAAGTTGATTTGTACCACCTTTCTCGAATAACGCACAAAGGAATTCTACTAAAAGCACGTAAAAATGGATGAGGCTATATCTCCACAACAGTTTGGCGTATTGAGACCAACTTGCTGTGAGTTATAATAAACATGACCTGAGACTACCTGCAGTGTTATGGCACAGTGCCCCCTAGTGGTGCTTATAACTTCTGAATGGATTGGCCAAAAATCACAAAACTGGTCTCTTTAGATACGGTGCATCATGTCGAGTCGAACCATACCAAATGTTTCAATGTCTGCCATTTTGAATTTAGGAAAAAAATTTCAATAGTTTAAGAACGCTTAGACTTTATTAAGAAAATTGGTATTCATTCAAGAAGTATGGGTGCAAAAGTTATAATGCAATTTATGAAAATGCTAATGACTTTGCATACATTATAATATTGTAATGAGACTGATGTTGTTAGATTCCTTGCATTATGCTGAGAACTTCGATGCCAATTCTTCCAGAATTGGCTGAACTTCCTGTCCACCATTTTGATTCATATTGAAAACATACTTTTTCGAACTCCTCCTAGACTGTAAGTCCAATTTTCACAAAATTTGACTCTGATCATCTTCAGACCATGCTGGCAAAAAGTTATGGATTTTGTATCAATATACGAAACGGTTTTTGTTTGGAGCATCAATGAATTTGCTGGTTAAGATGCCAAAATGCATCTGAGGCTGTATCTCTGCAAAGCTTTGACGTATTTGCACCAAACTTTGTATGTGCCATTGTCACCTCACATTGACCATGCCACATCAATTTGGTAACAGTGCCACCTTTGGTCAAGAGTAATAAACCATTAATTTATTATAATGAAATTTACAACAATGCTAATAGCTTTTGATGTATTATACTATTGCAATGAAACTGGTCTCAAACTATTCCCTGGCTTATGCTGACAACAGAAATACCAATTTTCCCTTAGCAAATCCAAACTGCCTGTCGGCCATTTTGAGTTATGCTATAAACCTACTTTTTCAAACTCCTCAAGCCTAGGTCCGATTTTCACCAAAATCGAATCAATTCATCTTCAGACTGTGCTGACAAAGTGTTATGGATTTCGTGTCTAGAGATAAAACCATTTTTGTACTGCGCTGCTACAAAATTTAGGCACAGAGCCAAAATGACTCTAAGGCTATATCTCTTCAAAGCTTTTACATAATGACAACAAACTTTGTGTATGCCATTGTCACCTCACACAGAACACATCAAAATCATTTGATTACAGCGCCACTTGTTGGTCAAAAGTGATACGCCATTTATTCATATATATCTAGTGGTTGTATTTATGACTTTTCAGCCATTTCAATTACAATCATCCTAAAATTGCTTTTATTACTAATTGTTCCATTTGGTCTGATGCTCCATGCCGTACTTATCTCCTCATTTAGCCTTTGGAGTGCTTGTCCCCGCAATTTAAATTAATTATATATATTTATTTTTCTCAATAGCCTTTTTTCATTGCTATTTTTAAATTATGCTTCTCAGTAGCAAATTTGGAGTTTTTCTTTTTTGTTTGTTTGTTTTTTTTTCATGATGGAGACTTTTTCCATTGACTGTCATTGTTTTTATTCTTTGCAAATTATATTTTGTATAACTTTCACAGTTGATAGCTTAGTATGTATTTTTGTACACATTCATATTTAATACATATACATACAACAAATTGATCAAAAGTGGTAGTAGAGACATTTATAATGTTACAAAGAAGTTTATATTAAAAAAAATGCTGTCATTTTGAACTTTGCATTCATCATAGAATCCAGCAGTAAATGTGTTTATATTTGAATGTTTATTTGTGAATCTTTTTCTCACAAAATGTAATTTTTTTGACAGTGTCTGTATTTTAGGGCTAATGTGTGTTGTGATGTGTTTCTCCTGTAGGACTGTGAGGACCCCAACCCTCTGATCCGTGCACTGGCTGTGCGCACCATGGGCTGCATCCGAGTGGACAAGATCACAGAGTACCTGTGTGAACCTCTAAGAAAGTGTCTGAAAGATGAAGACCCTTACGTAAGGAAGACTGCTGCAGTTTGTGTTGCCAAGCTGCATGACATTAACGCCCAGCTGGTGGAAGACCAGGGCTTCCTGGACACTCTGAAAGACCTGATCTCCGACTCCAACCCCATGGTGAGGCATTATAACCCAAATAGCCAAATAAGATAAAACCAATCTAAAATAAATAATTAACGTGAAAGGAACATAAAATGCTGGTTAGATGCTGACAGTATTCCAAACTTAAATATCCCTGAGTGCATCTGTACTCCTGCTAATTCACTTGCCCACACACTTATGTTTGTTTAAAGGGCATCCGTGGTCTTGCCAGTGCCCATTTAGCTCTCTTAGTCTCCATGGTGTGTCATTACATGCTATTGTTGTGCGAAACTCAAGACCCATCACACACACTATCACTGTATTGAGTTTAATGCTGCGTTTCTTTCTCCATTAGGTGGTGGCAAATGCAGTAGCGGCTCTGTCCGAGATAGCGGAGTCTCATCCTAACAGCAACCTGCTGGACCTGAACCCTCAGACGATTAATAAGCTCCTGACAGCCCTTAATGAGTGCACCGAGTGGGGCCAGATCTTCATCCTCGACTGCCTAGCCAACTACATGCCCCGTGATGACCGCGAGTCACAGAGGTCAGAGGGCAATGTTATTTCATCACTCCTGTGTGCTGGACACAGATTCTCTAATGAAGTCTAGATGCTAGCTTGACTAATAAAGCTGTATCTAGTATGTCACCTAGTATCTGCATTGATTACCTGAATTGAATGTAATTAGATCAGAGTTGGCTTTGAATCATTGTTGCATTTTAAGAATCAGTATCGAATTGTTCAAATGTAGATTGCAGTTTGGAAAACCAGTATATATTTCTACCAGCCATAATTCAGGCATTTTTAAACTGCCCAGTATGTTTAGCCTTTAAAGATTCGTTTTTTTTTTCTCTGCCTTGTTGAAACATGTCTCTCTCTCTCCTCCCACAGTATCTGTGAGCGTGTAACTCCACGGCTGTCCCATGCTAACTCTGCCGTGGTTCTGTCTGCCGTGAAGGTTCTGATGAAGTTCATGGAAATGCTTCCTAAAGATCTAGACTATTACGGCACTCTTCTGAAGAAGCTTGCTCCTCCTCTGGTCACGCTGCTCTCAGCTGAACCTGAACTGCAGTATGTTGCCTTGAGGAACATTAACCTCATCGTACAGAAGCGGTAGGTGCAGAGCTGTGGAAAATAAATGAGTTTATATGAAGTGATGATCAAAGTTCATTCACAAATAATTATATTGCATTTATATAACTTTATTATATATTTCTCTTTTTATATAAGTGTTTTTGTTATTTCATGTTTCTACCAGCCCTGAAATTCTAAAACATGAGATGAAGGTTTTCTTTGTGAAATATAATGACCCAATCTATGTCAAGCTGGAGAAGCTGGATATCATGATCCGCCTAGCGTCTCAGGCCAACATTGCTCAGGTGAATGAAACCGCACCCACACCACCATACTTCACTAATGTAAAACATGATCTCTGCCTGATCATCTATTTCTATTATTTTTCTGTGACTCCACCCAGAATAAAGTGGGATCCAAAAGTCTTAGACTACTTTTGAAAAAACATATGTTTTGCATTTTTGTAAAAAAAAAAAAAAATTAAACAACAATTCACAATGTCTAAGTATTATTATTTTTTTCCTCTTTTGCATTAATGACAGCAGCAATGTATATTTTTGGTCGGCCCATTTTTTTATGTAATAAGACAATGATTTTTGTAATGACAAAGAGGGAACATAAATTATGTATTATTTTTTACTTACAAATTTGTTTGGCCTTTCTTATTTCATTATTTTATTGTTTTGTTTATTGAATTTTTTATATATCTGTCTATAAAGCTGAAATGGCAGTAAATGTTATTACTACTAATACATGCGTTTTATAATATCCAACATAAATTTCATTCTTGTTGTTTGTGTATTTTTTATGTATTTTTTTGCCGTCCAAAAACAGTTGTTTCCATGTTTCGATCTCTTTTCAGTCCCATATATTAACATCACTCACTTTTGGACCCCACTGTATATCACATTAACATTTAAAATGTATGCTAATGAGAGTCTGTGTTCAATTTCTGTGTGTTTGGGTGGTGTAGGTGTTGGCTGAGCTGAAGGAATATGCCACTGAAGTGGATGTGGACTTTGTGCGTAAAGCTGTACGAGCCATTGGTCGCTGTGCAATTAAAGTAGAGGTGAGCTGGCGTGACCCTGATTAGGATTTAATTAACACTGACAGCCTAATGAGTGTTAATTTTAATTGTAACGTTCACCACTACTAATGAAAGGATTCAACCTGATGTGAACCTGATGTGAAACAAAAGCCAACTGCTTCATTAGTTAACTGATTATACAATTTATGCTTTAGCAGATGAGCTTATCTGTTTTTCTGTCCCTCCTGTCTTTGTTGCAGCAATCAGCAGAGCGTTGTGTCAGCACACTGCTCGACCTCATTCAGACCAAGGTCAATTATGTGGTGCAGGAAGCCATTGTGGTCATCAAGGACATCTTCCGCAAGTACCCCAACAAGTAGGTTTTTCTGTGCTTCTTGTGTGGTTTCCCCTGTCCCTGACCTCTTTGGCATTAAGCTGTTTCTCTTTCTCTTTATAAATTGCATCCTATTTTGTTTGGCTAAGGTTTACGATCCAGGTGTTAGAGGTTCATTGTCCTGACACAGTCTCTGTTCAGCCATGCCTTTCACAGTAAAATGTGTTAAAGAATTCAATAAGGAATCATTGAACCGAGCCTCCTACCCCACTTTCATTTCGCTGCTTCATTGGTGCTTTTTTTTGTTGTTTTTTTATGTATTTTCAGATATGAGAGTGTGATTGCCACTCTGTGTGAGAACCTGGACTCTCTGGATGAGCCTGAGGCACGGGCAGCCATGATCTGGATTGTGGGAGAGTACGCAGAAAGGATTGACAATGCAGACGAGCTGCTGGAGAGCTTCCTGGAAGGCTTTCATGATGAGAGCACACAGGTGAAGTGCCTTTTTAAATTTCTTTATTAAAAATGCTGTAATAAGTACAGCAGACTTGTGATATGCATGCAGTGTGTTACTTTGCTTCAGTGTGCATGAAGAAAAACTACAACAGTGTAACAGGATGATTTTTTGCTGTGGTATCGAAATTGGTCTCTCTCACTGGAAGTGCTAATGACTACTGAAATTTTGGTACCATAACAATAATACCATAAAACCCTAGTGAATACTGTAATGAACTCGCATGAACTTGTCTCTTGGAAAATCATGTTACAGGATTTGTCCTTGTGTTAATGTTTTTCACGCTTCTCTTTCAGGTGCAACTGCAGTTGCTGACAGCTATTGTGAAGTTGTTCCTGAAGAAACCCACTGAGACCCAGGAGCTGGTGCAACAAGTGCTCAGTCTCGCCACACAGGTGAGATACTCACACGGGCGC
Source organism: Carassius gibelio (assembly GCF_023724105.1). NCBI lineage: Eukaryota > Metazoa > Chordata > Actinopteri > Cypriniformes > Cyprinidae > Carassius > Carassius gibelio. Next base: position 37,920,995 of record NC_068400.1, read on the forward strand.
TTGTCAAAGCACTCATATTACAGTGAGAAAATGAATCTACACTTATATTTGCTCACACCTTCAAAAACACACATCCATTCATTTCAGATGGATGCAGCACAAACTTGCTTGCTTGACAAATGAGACATGTTTGACTGATCATTAAATAATTTAAATCAATCTCCATTTAATGAACCAATAGCAATTCCAAAACTCTTTCAATCTGTTCTGTTTTCTTTTCTTCTGTTTTCTCTGATGTGTTGCAAGAGAAATAGGTCAGTTTAGCTCAAACTGAATTATTTTTGATGTTATAGGTAATTTGGACAAAATCACTGATTAACGGCCAGTGAGAGAAAGCAAGGAAAGCATGAGTTGAAGATAATAAAAATGTGAAATAGAAAGTTTATAGCAAAATGTGCAATTGCATAGACCTGAACAACCATCAATCATTTTAATAAACCCTCGCATTGAGTTTCTCAATGAGGTTAAAATTGATATCAAATGCACCATTTCAGCGAGAATCTGGAGGTACTTGCATTGCCTGTGTAGGGGGTTCCCTTTGTTCTCATCATTGCAGAAAGGGGTTTCTCAAGGTTGCTGATTGGCTGGAAGTTCAGTGGTCATTCGAAGTGAAGTGTTGGCTGATCAGTGGTGCAGAGTCAGTGGCTGGTTGAAGTTTGGAGGCAGGTGCAGTCAGAGAAGCACTTTGCAGCAAAACTTAACTCAGAACACAAACTCAACAGAAAAAAAAAACGTGGCTAAGTAGCAGCGGGCGTGCAGACTGAAGCATGCTAGAATGGTGCTTGAAGAATGCAAAAAACATGGCTAAGAGCAAAAAGCAGTGGCTAAAAGCGTAGCTAAGAGCTAAAATGAAAAAAGCTAAAAGCAAAATTGTATGGTGCTGTGAGTTTTAAACTGGGCTGTTGGACATATCCCAAATGGTGTCTTGACAAATTAGGTATTGTCTTAGCTCGTGTTTTTGCTATATTTCTCCTCCCAATACATAAATCAGCACGTTATCTTATCAGTCACATTGTCCAGGTTTTCCTGCTCTTACAGAGTTTAATTTGGACATGATTTCTATAACAAGTATATAATATGTTTGACAAGTATTGATTGATAGGAAATGTTCTAACTTATATTTGCCCCAAAATTGCCTGTTCAGACTGGCTGGCACTAGGGTATCGCGGACAGGTCTATGCATTGTCTTGTTGTTATGGACCTCTTTGTGGAATTTGGCTCTTTGGGTTTTTTAAACACCAATGTGACCGTATCTTAATTTTTCTGATTCACTCTGATACCCTACAGTGTGAACAAAGCCTCACTAAATATTGTTTTGTAGTGTGACTCATGACTCCATCCAATAACTGCAGTAAGCCTTGTGTGGTGTTTATTTTAATATGTAAGTCAAATTTTGTAAGATTCATCACAAAATCAACTGCAGAAATATATCAACAAACAGCTTGTAAACAATATGCGAACATTGTATAACAGAGCATGTATTTGTGTGAGCTCTCATTAATATTCAGAGAAGCCATGAGCTTGTGCTGTCAGACTGGGATCTGAGATTGAATCTTGTCATTATTAACTTTGAGGTTCATTGCCACAGGCTGTACTCACCGCCAGGGTTCTGTCAGAATACCAAATGTCCTCCTTTATCCCAGGTGCCGTTTTATGGCCTCAAGATCTAATTCTCTCACCACTGTTTTGCTCTGGGTGCTGCTGGCGTACCACTTGATCTTATCACACAGATGAATTGGTGCTCAAAGGAGTTTTGCATTATTTACACAAGACTCTGTCCTTGAGGGTTTGTGGAAAGAACCAGTCTTCTCATTTTCTCTTCTTTCCTCTCGCATCATAAACGGTGTATGATTCCCTTAGGTTCGCGATTGGTCAATCTCACTTTCCCTGTGTTTTGTTCTCTTGAACCTTGCAGGATTCTGATAATCCTGACCTGCGTGACCGCGGCTACATCTACTGGCGTCTACTCTCCACTGACCCTGTGGCAGCAAAAGAGGTGGTGCTGGCCGAGAAGCCTCTGATATCAGAGGAGACGGACCTGATTGAGCCCACCCTCCTGGAGGAGCTTATCTGCCACATTGGTACTCTGGCCTCAGTCTACCACAAACCTCCCAGTGCTTTCGTGGAGGGCAGCCGTGGCGTTCAGCACAAGAAACTTACTGCTCGTGCTGGCTCGTGAGTCTCTGCTTATATTCTTTTCTTCTATTACTTTATAAATAGAATAGCAAAATAAATGTTTGCAATAATAATAAGTGTTTTAATGTCTTTTTATAATTATTAACAACAACAACAAAAATTCTAATGTGATAATTTCTCTCTCTCAGTGGGGAAAGTGCCGAGAGCCCTGATGTTGGCCTGTCTGGACCTTCTGAAGCTCCACCTGCCGTCATTCCATCACAAGGAGATCTCCTGGGTGACCTGCTGAACCTGGATCTGGCTCCACCCACTGCCACTGTCCCTTCAGTGCAGCCCTCAATGCAGATGGGAGCCATGGACCTGCTGGGGGGAGGTCTGGATAGTCTGGTGTGTTCATCTCCCGCCGCCTCTCGCTCTGCTATACACATAATAACCCCTTTGTGGTGCAATTAGATTAATTTAAATGGAAAAACAGTGTAATTATTAGAATGAAAATACCCATTTGTTCCTTTAACAATCTGTGTGTGCGTATACCGAGGCATGCAAGGCTTTTGGTAATGTCGTTGTCAGTTGTTCAGCTCACACACGTTGTAGGACATGTATTTTGAGTTAGCATTGTCCTGAACAGCAGGATCCGGACCTACTATGCTAAATCAAGATCATCTAATCCCAGATAAGCCTCCTCCTCCTTAAACACACATCCAAACTCTCTTAACCAGTGCAATTGTGTCTGTTGAGAAATCACAGATGGTCTTGCATAATTACAGTTAACTTTCCTTGCCTGCATTTCCCCTCCGGTCTTCTCTTTCTCTTCTTTTGACTCTTTTCCCCTCTCTCTTTTATCCTTACGCTACACTTGCAGATGGGCGATGAATCAGATACGGTAATTCAACTAAGTGAAAGAGGAAGCAGACACTTTCATATCATGCCATTTCATTAGTCTAAATTGCGGATCAGTTAGTATGAGTATTCGATGTACTCCTCACACCAGCAGAGGGCCATGTACATTTACACCCCCAACATTTGTATTTACAACCACTTGGAACTAGTGTCAACATTAGTAAAATATCTACAAGATATTTGCTTTGTCATAACACACCTTGTATGAACTGTCCTGGGCTTGATGCAACCACATGTTATTTTTAGGGAAGTAATGTCAGTATTTTTAGCCACTGTAAAGTTCATGAATGTTTGTAGCATTTTAGAAATCCCCAGCCTCATTCCCCTCATTTCTTCTGCTTTCGTCCTTTGGAAACATTTCATCCATTTCTCATTCCTGTATCAGCCGGGGGTTTCCCACAGGACAGAGGTGCAGTCTCCCCAGCCATCTTCTGATTATAATGAGAGAGAGGTCTGTGTGGGTGTTCTCACCTTTTGAGTTCATCCTTAATTTGTTCCTCTGTACTGATCTTAGACTAGTCCCTGTTGCCCAACATAAACTGCTCTCAGATCAGTATGAAGGAACCATAAGAGCACCTTTCCTCCTCTTTGTTTCAGTGTTTGAGTTTGTAGCGGTAGTAGTAGCCACATCTCATACAAAATGTTTAATATGTTGAAAGTAGGGGTGGGCGATATGACTAAATTTGCTTTCATGATATGAGTCAGTTACTGTCCCAATAATTTCAATATATATATTTATGTGTCTGTATGTGTGTGTGATTTTTGTTATTTTGGCTTTGTTATTAAATATAAGAACAAGTATGCAAATGTAAACAACAAGATAAATGCAATAATTTTTTTCAGGTGCATTTAAGCATTTAGCATTTATTTAAGAAATATAAAAAAAAGAGCAATCAATGAAAAATAAAGCACTGCATAGTCTGCGCTGAGCTATTTGCTATTTATGATATTTATAGACATTTATAGCAGCAGGTATGTTAGACTGCTGTCACTATAAAACTTTATTATAAAGATCCAGTATGTTGACATGCATCTGATTTCTTTCCCAGTGGTTTACAATCATTTAAGACAGAGCTGACTATTTTTGTGGATACTCACCAAGACAGACATTTTATGGCCTTTTTTGGCTTTATTAGATAAACTGTACGGATGAGACAGGAAATGACAGAGGAGAAAGTGTTGGGGATGGGACTGGGAAAGCACTTTGTGACCCTAGATGCAAACTTGGGTCACCCATGTATAGTATATTTTTTCTGTATCACTTTAACATCTTAACTTCAAGCTGTCCTGTGCTGTGCAGATATATTTACATACTGCGATATAAACAAAATCTTTATTGACTCACATTTCATATTGCCCATCCCTAGTTGAGAGTAAAAAGTTTAAGAAACTGTCCATAGAATGTCTCCCAACTTCCTTAGCAGCTCATTGACTTGTTTCCACCCACTGAGCTAGTTCCCCCTTCATCAACCTCTTCATAATTATCCACATCTTTTCTGCCTACTGATCCTAACACTCACTTTTTGTCCTTTCTGTTCCCAGCTGGGAGGAGACATCGGCGGAAGCCCTTCGGTAAGCTTTTCAGCAGATTCATCTAGACTTTGATGAATGTGCTTCATTGGAGGAGTATTGGCATCAACAGAGGGGTTTCCCTTCCTTAATCAAAGAGCTGTTAAATTCCTCCTCCACGTCTTTTATCAAAGTTAATTTGTCTTTTTCCTGACAGTCTTGTAGCAGTCTAGAAAAGTTGTAATACTTGTCTCCCTGTGCTCAGATGGGTTGTGGTTTGGGGGTGGCCCCAGCAGCCATGCCTGCTGCTCTCGGCGGAGCCCCTGCTGTTGGAGGTGGATTAGGAGACCTTTTTGACCTCAGTGGAGGTGTTGGCATGCCAACAGGATCCTACGTTGCTCCTAAAACTGTAAGTATAGAATCAATCAGTACTCTGAATCAATAACTTTGGTTATTCAGAAGTCTTTAATAAGCAGTTTCCCTGCTTTGTTTTAGTCAATTTGTAATGCGTCAGCGTTTCCTGGACTCTTAGTGGGTGTGCACATGAAACGTGCTGTGGTGTTCAGTCCAACAGAATGCAGATCTTAAAAAAGGCTTTAAAATGCAACTCTCATAGAATGATATGCTTAAAAACTGCAAGGTGCAATGCAGGGGCCAAAAGCATCTATCTGGTGCATTTGTGCAGAAACATTGAGACGTCCTGTGTGTGTCCGCCTTAATCTCTTTCTTCCCCCACACTCTTAACCTGTTTATCCGTGGGTTCAGGTGTGGTTACCGGCAATGAAAGCTAAAGGGCTGGAGATTTCTGGGACATTTGCCCGACGTGGTGGGATCATTCAGATGGATCTGTCTCTTACCAACAAAGCCATGAGCGTTATGACTGACTTCGCCATTCAGTTCAACAGGAACAGGTGAGTCCAGTCGCAGTAGGGAGACGGTTTTGGAGGTCTCTTCAAGGTTTTGCTCTTCTCTCTGTGGCATCTTCTTTGATTGTTAATCAGTTTGGAGGCATGCCTAGAAGACGTTCCATTCATTTATAGCATTTTGTCAGTGGGATCATTCAAGGACATGCTGATGTTTAAAGAGACTTAAATGTGTTCATATCAATTGAGGACTTCTGTCTAAGAAATGACTGCTTGTTTAGTAAAGCAGATTGTTGTAATCTATTCTATTTAGATCTTTGACTAATACAAGGGTAACAAAAGTCATATTCTTATATATGTATAGATTTATAGAATGGTACTTTCTCACACAAATCTCAAGCCACAATGCTAGGCTGTTGTGAATGGTTAGTAGCCTGCCCTCTTAAAAGTGCACACATCTAAGTCTTTGTGATGTTTTTGTTCCTATAAGGTCCCTCTCTCTGTAAATGTGCAACAAATGTACAGATTGCAGGCAGTAAAAAAATTGTTGCATCACTAGTCTAAACTGTTTCTCTGTTTTTCTGTAGTTTCGGTCTCGCCCCTGCTGGCCCTCTGCAGGTTCTGACTCCTCTGAGCCCCAATCAGACCATTGACGTCAGTCTCCCTCTCAGCACGAGCGGCCCTGTCATGAAGATGGAACCTCTCAACAATCTGCAGGTAAAGTATCCATCGCATTTCTGTAGCATCATAATTCACGTGCAGCATGAATTGAGCGTTCTGCTGTAAAGCAATAAATCATGCCCCAGATGAGCATTTATTAGAAAAGCCACTCCAGAGACCGTACTATAGACATTAAGTGTGGGTGGTTACCAACGGATGCAACTTCTCAGAAGAGATTCAGTAAAAAAATAAAATAAAAAAAAAATCATCATTAGTGGTTCTCCCTTGTCTGTTTGTGCTCTTTTCTGTCTTTCTCCTCCTCTCACTGCATGTCAGTTTCTGTCATCTTTTAATCAGGTCTGCAGCAGTACAGTAATAGATCTGAATTAGCTGTGCCTGATTATCTCTCTGTGGAATCATTCACAGTGCTCTCCAACGACTGCACTGGGAAAAAACCACAAATCCCACAGACTACAGTAGGAAGGTATAGTTATTATGGAACAGTGCATTCACTAATTGGTAGTAATTAAACCAGAATTAAACCAAGATTGTGTTAAGCTTCAGGTACTGTTTTGGTTGGGTGAAGCAAATGCAAAAATATAGGATTTAATTTTGTCTATTTTAGAGCCCAAAAGGAGATTAAAAGAAGATTGTGTTTAATATGAAGATTTTATAGAGCCCTCCAGGTTTTATCTAATGCCATTTTCAAATTAAATGCATGTGTTAAGCTTTCCTGGAGAGAGAGAGATTAGTGAGCGTCGTGTTCAGGATGCACATGTTCGACTGCCATTAAATGGTCAATCATAAATGTGTCTCTTTCACTTTCTGCTCTGTGCTTATCATTGAAGTCATCAGCAGGGGTTTAAGGGAGCTGTATGATAATAATTATGGGATTTGTCGCTGGAAATCATAGGAGGCAACATGAAACTGTTGTAACGACAGTATGCCTGGATATCAGGCAGCTCACAGCTTCTGCACGTGTATTTGATCTGGACGTGCTTTGGCTTACCATGCGTTTCCAGTCTTTGCAGGCATGGATTACAACAGCTGATACTACTTCCATTCCCAGAGAGGCTTGTGGCATTATTAATTTCACACGTGGCTGCCAATAATAGATCAGTTATTCATTGCAGTGGCATCACAGGAATTGAATGTTACTCATACACTGAATGAAAGGAATTATTTATTTATTTATTCTGTAGCTTGACTCATTGTCATTATGATACTGTAGAGAAACCAGTTCTAACACGTGATGTTTGGTTCAATTCCTGACAATTACACAAAATGGAAAGTTTGATTTCTAGTTTCACATTAATTAGTACTTTGGTTTTTCTTCATATTATTTTACTTGATGGTTCTATAGTGTAGCAGCTCCGAGCGGTTTTGCTTAATGAATAATTCAGAGTGTAGCATGTCTGGATGTCTGTGTGGGACTGCCTGTCCCTCTCTGAGGCTGTGTAGTCTCTATTCTGATGGATGCTGTGCACCTGCTGTCAGCTTTTAGAAAAGCTTTCAATCCTTAATGCTCTCAGAAGATTTACAGCCATAATCAGATAAAAGTGTGGTGTTTTTTTTTTTTTTTTTTTTTTAAAGCTGGAAACTTACTAATTCACAAAATGTTAAAACAAAGTTGTAAAGCACTTTTTCGACTTTTTGTATTTCTTTAAAATTCATGCAAATAAATGCTAGATTTTTATGGCAAGAAACCTTATCTTGTAACATTTTACAATAGAAATAATATAGACAATCACTCAGGTGAAATATGTTTACTGTATATCTGATTGTTTAGGACAGGTGTTTTTGAGTATGCTTGTCCAGGACACATACACTCGCTCTGTTTTCTCGAACTGTCAGTTGGCATCTTCTATCCTCGTAGAGAGTTTGCCTTTGAGGCATTCATGCATGTTTGAAGTTCACACACTGGCGTGCAAACATGAACTCCACGCGCAGGAGCTGAACCCAACCTTTGCAAAGCCACAGAGGGTCTTAAACAAAAGAATGAAGAGCGAGATAGAAGCAAAATGTCAAAGAAAGAGATGATCAAAGGACCATATTTCCCTACTATTCTTTGGTCTGTGTGTGTGTGTGTGCGTGCCATTCTTTGAAAGTGCTGAAGAAAGAGAGGTCCATTTATTTTGGCTGCATTTATGACCTGAATTCTGTCTGCTTTTAACAGGGTGTGAGAGCCTTGTCCACAGCCACAATGTCTTAAATCACAATCCTAATGTGTTTTCTCTCTTTGTCGATGCTGCAGGTAGCTGTGAAGAATAACATCGATGTGTTCTACTTCAGCTGCCAATATCCCATCAGCATGATCTTTGTAGAGGATGGAAAGATGGGTGAGTTTTTGTGTGCACCCTTAATCACTGCCTGCGTCCTTGGACGTAAGGTGATTGTGACGTCAATCCATATTTTATTTTTTTGGTGTGTGTGTTCTCAGGTTTTGTTTGGCTATTGTTTTTAAGTTTTGACTCATGACTTGTGCATGACTGAGATCTGTGTCCAATTGAGTGTGTAACAAAAGATGATGGTGTTTATGTGGAGACGTGTGAGTGTGAGAGAGACTGCTTGTGCATAAATGGCTTCCCCAAGGAGTCTCTTAAATGGAGTTCAGTCTCTGCAGGATATCACACAAATGCACAGTAGCTGTGTCCAGAAAAAAGTAATTTTCCTTATCCTTTTGTCCCTCTGCTTCTCAGAACGTCAGGTGTTCCTGGCCACCTGGAAGGACATTCCAAATGACAACGAGGCACTGTTCCAAATCAAAGACATCCACCTCAACTCAGGTAACAGGAATAAACGTGTGCTGTGCAGAAGTGATTTGGGTAAAGTGTGTGGAGGAAGATGAGAATGATTGAAATGGAGGAAATGAAACAAATCAGCAAAGATGGGATGGAGGAAAGTGCTGTACTCTTCTCAGTGCTTTGTATTATATTGACTGTGACTCGTTCTGTCTTTTAAAAGAACACACTGTCCTGTTGCGTTCTGTCTCTGAAGAGTGCTGATCGGGTGGCATGTCTGGGTGTAATTAACTCGTGGCAGGTTTTTAGGGAATAATCCTCTTCCGCATGACTGTTTGCATAAAATAATTGTGAATCACACTGGCATGAACATGCACACACTCTCAGTAATATTGCTAATGAATGCACTGTGGGTGTCTTCACTGCTCTTTTTTTTTTTTTTTTTTTTGACTTCTCTTCTTTCCATTTGGCTTGGCATTTTAATATAGGTGTTGCTGCATTGTTAAATATAAATATCCTGTGCCAAAGCAAAATATTTTAATGTCAGCAAAATTTGAACTTGCAATTAAATGACTATGATGAGAAAGTCAGAGCAGCAAAAAATAAATACATTAGATTGTAAAGAAACAACTCCAATTTGTGTTACTCATCAATTTATTTATTTCTATTTCTTTTATTTATTTTTCTCTTTGTTTTGAACATTTGTTCATAAAAGAATACTGAATTTAAATGTTTTTGATCAAATAAACTTAAGTCATCTTTAAAAAAACATTTAATAATTCTGATTCACAAAATGATCTTCTGAGATGGTTCTTTTTAGTGATATGGTGAATCCATGTGACGTATAAATTAGTGTATGTCAAATTAACTTTTTATTTACTCTTTGAAGTGCAGATCAGAGCTTTCATTCTATGAAAAAATAGGCAACTTAGACATGAAGAATTTGAAGTTGAAAATTGGTTATTTTTGAGTTAACTTTTCTTTTAAATCAGACTAATTACTGAATGGTTCATATGTCAGCATGTATAAATACACATTTGCCACAGAGTTGCCATAGAGACTCACTCAGGTTCAACTTGTCTTCAGAAAACTGCTATGTGTGTGTGTCTGTGTGTGTGTTTTGTTAATGAGTAACTTCTCTCTCTCTCAGACGCGGCCAGCAACAAGCTGCAAGGCAGTAATATCTTCACCATAGCCAAGAGAACAGTGGAGGGGCAGGACATGCTGTACCTGTCTGTCAAACTCACCAACGGCATTTGGGTGCTGGCAGAAATGCGCATACAGACCGGCAACCCCAACTACACGGTAAATGGGAACAAAGAGACATGGAGGATGTTGTAGTGGATGTGAAGAGACTAGCAAAGTACCACTCAAACACACATAGATCAATAAAGACAAGAGGAGACAGTAACAGCTGCATGAGAGAGAGAGAGAGAGAGTGTTCTCTGCTGAGAGAGAGAGTACGGCTCTCCTGTTATTTCCTAGTGAGTCATGTGGGAGCAAGATCTGTGTGTTTGTGTGCATGCATGAGAGAAGAAGCGGGTAAAAGGGCAAAGGTCCGCTGGGAAGAGCAAACACCTCCTTAAAGCCTCAGAGTCAAAAAAAAAATGCTGTCTAGTCAGGCTGCATGCTAGGTTGGAGACCCAGCCATTGTGTTCAGAGAGAAAGAGTATTTGGCAAATCCTAGGTGGGTGAAGATAAGGAAAGAAGATTGTCAAGAAAAGATGTCAATCTTCCTGTCAGGCCTTTGGTTTTGTGGGATTTGCCATTATGTTTGTTTCTTCTCCCTCGTGTTCCCTTTCACATTTCCCACATGAATCATGCTTTACAATTGTAGGGCACCAATTATTCTCTCAGATCTCAATTGCACCTAGAATTGTGTACGCCAGCACGCTCCTTTCCCTCTATGCATCCCAGAGAGAATTGAATTATTAATATATTATACAATTATAGTTAATCAGCATATTCAGCTGTTTTCATCATAGCATGCACATTTATTATATCATTCCCACCACGATGTGACCGCCTTTCTTGAGTCACGTACAAATTGGTGTATCATTATTTTTCTTTAAAGCAATACGTGCACAAATCCCGTCCTCTTTACAGAAGACACTATATATGTTACATAATCTATTATCTAACATAACATTAATCAAATCAAAGGGATCTAGTCCCTACTGAGTGCTTAATTTAAGCCATGCACTTTAATATGTGCCATGCACTCACATATCCTCTATCACATCTTATTGTCTAAGTGACAAATGTTATTATTTATGATGTTTGATTCTATTGTATTTTTTTCCCTATGGGTTTGCTCATATCTGCACACCTTTGATGACATCACAATGCAGGAAATGGAGGTTGGGTGTTTTTCCGCCCCAAAATGATCTTAAACTAAACGTCTTATCTTTTACATCTTCCTGCCTTTTTTCTTTGACTTCCTTCTATCAACAGTACACAGTCCACTGAAACAAATATCTGTAATAACAGTGAATGTCACAGCTATGTGACCTCATATAAGAGCAACTGTTTTGAAGGATCAAGCGAACCACACGAGGAAATGTGTAGAAAGCTTGAAGTTATATTTTCTAGTCCTACAGTATGTCATAAAAGAAATGCATGATATTATAGGAAGATACAGAGGTTGTGTGCACAGAATTATTTTCCAAATTTCATTCCAGGAATAATGAAATTGAATAGCCTTCATTAAAAGAGTTGCTCTTCAGCAAGAAACCCGTCGATTCACGGCATGTGCTTTTAATGTGCACAAGACTCGCTCTCCTATACACACACACACCAGTGTTTCCTGTAGTGCTTTCAAGCTGAATCCAGAAATCCGCTGTTAAATCTACACCGCCACCACAAAATTATTTTTTATCTGAGATATGAGCTGGCGGTCTGAATTAAATGTGATGGGATAAGATGGATTGCTGCAATATTATGGCAAGAAAACAAGTTATTTTCCTGACTGCACACAAAAACGAACTCGACCAGTATTGTCTGAATCATTAATACATGACTCGCTTCTTTTCCAGAATTATTTTAAAACTATTTTTACAAACAAGACAAATCTTTTATTGAATAAACTAAATTTGTCCAAAAATTTGATTCGCGCACTTAAACTGTAATTATTGGCTGACGAGGCACAAATTCCTGAAGGAAACACTGATGCACAACACATCTGTACGAGTCTGCTAATCTTCCATCGCTCTCCTCACATCCTAACAGCCGCTTTAAGAGGCAGAACTGTTATTCACAGCTCCGACGCGTGCTCCATGAGTCATGTTGTTTTGTTCCTGGCTGTTTGTTGTAGCATATAAACAATATTTGTCTCAAAGGATCGAAAAAGGTGGCAGTGTGGCTATACTGTGAACTGTTGTGATATGTTGTTTTCTCTAAATATCTAGCATCTTTCCATTAGCTACGAAGCTCTACAATTTGTCACTTTTCGTCGTCCCTATGGCAACCAGGCATCCAATGGCACGGCCCGATTTCCCTTTAAACGATGCGAGCGTCTGATGGCAGGGATCTGTTAAAGCATTCCTCTGCAAACCTTCCTGCAGCACCCCGCTGCTTCCACTCTTCCTGTCATCCCACCATCTCGTCTGTTTTCATTTGCGCTTTGATTACATTCTTCCCTATTGTCGCAACCCGCTGCTATATCTCCAAGTCTTAGAGTCACACCATTTACTCTTCCTTCGTTCTGTGGTTCATGCCCACCACCCACCTGTGCAGTATCTCCAGTCAAATTATAGAACAATGTAACTGTTAATAAAACGCCTCTGCGTACAGGAAACTGATGCCGCAAAGAAAGTTGGCACCAGTGTCATTGCGTCTATGTGCATTTGTGCACCCACTACATTCTGCATGAAGCGAAGACTAAATCCTCCAAATCTTGAAGGGGAGCAGGCTGGCTTTGGATTGATAAGGACATGCAACCTCATTCTTAGATGATCTCAGCAAATCATTCAACTAATTTACCTGTCTAAATTTAATTGTGAGGAGTTGAATGAGCTTTAATCATTCCCCAAGCTGTGTATTGAACTTTTTATTTTTATTTAATTCTTTGTACAGTGTATTGCATGTTCATTTATTTATATATATATAGATTTTACATTTATATATATAAAAATTTAATTTTAATAAATTTTTAATTATAACAAATTTTAATATATACTAGCAATTAAGTTAGACTTTGGAATCAGTAAAAATTTTCTGAATATTTTTAGGATTTTTTTTCCATGTGGATACTTCTAATATTCATCAAGGCAGATGTACAAAACAATGTATAAAAGCTTTCTATTTCAAATAAATGCCGTAGAACTTTACTTTCAATTACCGGTAGTAAAAAAAGTCCTGAAAAAGAAATCACTGCTTCCACAAAAAATATTAAGCAGCACAAATGTTTACATTTATCATAAGAAATATTTATTGTGCAGCAAATCAGCATATTAAATTGATTTCTGAAGGCTCATGTGACACTGAAGATGAGTTATGGCTGCTAAAAATTCAGCTTTGCCATCACAGGAATATTGCATTTTAAATTACATTGCAATGATATATTGCAATAATATTTCACAGCGTTAATGTTACTGTGCATTTAAATAAATGCTGACTTCTTGAGCATAAGAGACTTCTTCCAAAAACAGTAGAAATCTTTATCTTCCTAAACTTGAACGAATTATTATTTTTTAATAAACTGCAATAAACGTTACTTTTAATGATTTCTTAATACATTATCATGCCTGTTTTCCTTATATTTAAATCAGTTTGCATTAATTGAATCAACTAATATATTCTGCTTGGCTGTGATTCTATTCTACTATAAAGCATTTTTACCTTGAAACAAACACATACAAATGCTCATTATTGGAAATGTGTTCAGTCATTCTTGGTGAACACAGTATTTTAGTCATCTCTAACCAGCTCGGTGTGTATAGTCACTGTGTTCTTTCTTTTGACTAGTGAGAGCCTCACAGTCGCTGCAGTGAGATCTCATAGAAGCCCAGAGAGAACTCTTGGGTTTGGGAGGAATACATTGTGCCACTGATCTCTCCCTCACACTCATCTCTTTCCCTTTCACACTTCTGATGTCCTGTTGCGCAGTACCCACAGGCTGTCTGATTGTCCTCTGTATGATTGGTCCGTGAGAAGCCTCAAGTCTCTTGACTAAAGAGGAGGCAGGTGTTTCAGTAGATGGAGGTCTCTACTCATGTCGACCTCTCCAAGCACAGTTGCTCCTCTGGCATTAGTCTGCATTGGTTTGTCTATTACTCTGTTAGTACCACATGAGATCCTTTTAGGAGGAACAGCTTTTTATGCGGCTCACAGCAAGTGAACACAGCTTGCTTATGAATTTGCTACAGGTGGTTCGTTTAAATAGTTTCTCAAAAGGGGTAGAGTCAGAAATATTCAACACCATACAGATGTTTGGATGTTTTACATCTTGTGTTTTCACCAAGGCTGCCTGTATTTGATCCAGAATATGTGACGCTGGACCACAAAACCAGTCTGAAGTACCTAGGGTATATTTTTAGCAATAGCCAAAAAAACATTGTATGGGTCAAAATTATTGATTTTTCTTTTCTGCCAAAAATCATTAGGATATTAAGTAAATATCATGTTCCATGAAGATATTTTGTAAATATTCTACTGTTTAATCATCAAAACCAAATTTCTGGTTAGTAATATGCATTGCTAAGAACTTAATTTGACAACATTAAAGGTGATTTTCTCAGTATATTGATTTTTTTTTTTTTTTTTTTTGCACCCTCAGATTCCAGGTGTTCAAATAATTGTATCACAGCCAAATATTGTCCTATCCCAAAAAAACATGCATCAATTGAAAGCTTATTCAGCTTTCAGATGATTTATAAATGACTGATTTTGTGGTCCAGGGTCACATGTATAATAAATATAATATAATAAAACAGTAATCCGGTGAAATATTAGTTTATGAACCATTTTCTATTTTAACATTTTTTTTAAATGCTATTTATTTCGGCAGTCATTTCTCCAGTCTTCAGTGTCACATGATCTGAAATCATTCTAATATGCTCATTTGGTGCTCAAGAAATATTTATTGTAAATCGTTATGCTTCGTAATACTTTTTTAAAAAACCATGATGCATTTTTTTCAGGTTTTTGTGAAGTTCAAAAGAACAACATTTATTTCATATACATTTTTGTAACATTATAAATGGCTTTATTGTTACTTTTGATTAAGTTAATGCCTTACTTGACCCCAAACGTGTGAACAGTGAAATTGTGTATATATGCCTGGTGCAAGTCATGTTGTGCTTTCAGATTAGAAATGAATGTAAGAACCTTTTCTTCAGCTAATAATAAGGCAAAAATTGGAAGTGTTAGTCATAAAGTTTAAGCGTGCTTTGATATTCTTCATGGCAGTGTTTGTAATTTTGTGCTCTTGGCACAGTGAATGAGATTTATATTGTATTAATGTGTTGGCAGGCTTTCAGCATTACTAATGTTTATTTTCTCTCACCTACTTTTTCTCCATTTTGAAATGTCTTAATTTTCTTAGCATGCCCTCAAATCTACACTTAACAATTTTATGAAATTTAAATTGATACTTGCAAGTGTGTCTGTATTTTCTTCTAATCTCTCTTTCTCGGTTTCTTCCTCAGTTGTCGATAAAGTGCAGAGCGCCAGAGGTGTCTCCGTTTGTGTTCCAGTGCTATGAGTTGGTGCTGAAGAACTGAAGTGGGGGAAACCAACAGGAAACCGCAGTTCCCAGGCATCGTTTGGGTGACTGAAACTTGACCGGACCAGTCAGAGAAAGAACCCCTGCTGTCCTGCATTTCCCTCAGACTGTGCTTTCAGCATTGACTGAATCCCAAGGAATTTTTCTTCATTATTTTGTCCATTCCAAACACCCTTCTTTATCCCACCGGTTTCCATTCTGCAGTCTTTAAAATAATACAGTAACTGTAAAATACAACACACACACAATATAAAGATATCATCTTTAATTCACATATGTGCGGCTGTTCTACTCAGCCAATTTCATTCCTGTACTACATGATTGCTTCACTGATTATCCTGGGTGATTGTTTTTCCCCCTCTTGGAGGTCAAGCATCACACACAGATGATCTCAGAGTTTTAGACCAGCCTGTATTCATCATCCATCCAGTTGTAGAAAGGGTGTGTTTACATCATTTGAGAGAAACCTTTCAATACCGCTGTTTTTAATTTAGTCTTAATAATCAGACAGTGGGTCGCTGGGTTTGTATTCACACAAACAGTTCAAATCTTGATTTATTTTTGGTTCTGTTTTATTAAAGCTCTCTCTGGTCTTTCCTCAGTCATTTAGGTGGAATGCTGTGCGTTTATCCAGAAGCACTACACAATTGCT
Organism: Carassius gibelio; assembly: GCF_023724105.1. NCBI lineage: Eukaryota > Metazoa > Chordata > Actinopteri > Cypriniformes > Cyprinidae > Carassius > Carassius gibelio. The sequence continues at coordinate 37,937,180 of NC_068400.1, forward strand.
GAGTAAACTTTTTCTCTGTCTTCAAAATATCTCTGTATTTGGTGATGACTAAGTTTGCAGTCATGTTTTGCTATTAAGCTGGGTTTATTTTTAGTTACTACTGTCTTTAGTGTGCCGTGTATCAGTTGTGTGCGAGTTGGAGATGTAACATGCTGCATGTTCGGTTCCTCCTCCCTTATTCCCCCTAATGACTATGTACATGTCCATATATTTGGGTGGGTTGTTAATTTAGTGTGTGTGTTGATAAACCGTTGGATCTGTGAGGGAGACTTGACTCCTAAAGATCATCCTGCAGAAATTGATATTCTTTATGCAATGAATATCTCTTAAATCACACTGAATGCGATGCACCTGAAGTCTCCTGCTTTGCAAAATAACTTTACTGAACATGTTTCTTCTCTTATTCTTTACTGGACAGGGAAATGTAGTTAATCTTACATGTCCATGAAAGGTTTAGTTCTTTTAAACGATGTTGACAAGGTGGACAGACCTCTTTCAAGCTTAATGTGAAATACCACCGGGCAAAACACTGCTGACCTGGCACACACAATGATGTGTGTACACTTAGAAGTTCCTAAAAAATATTGATTATTGTTTTTCTTTTAATCATAGTTTGTTGATTCTATATGCGTGGTATATTCTGTGGGTTTAGTCGTAGGGGTGACTACAAGGAGAAGTGCAGCAAAGAAATTAGCTTTACTTTTTGTTGGATTCTGTCATGAATGCATCTGTTATAGAAATTAAAAAAGTATACTACCCATTGATTTAAAGTGTATTTATTCTGGCCTAGATAATATTTAAAAAAACATGGACTGTCCAAAAAGTGCTTCAGAAATGTATAATCCATTAGCAAAACGTTAGTTATTATATTTCAATAGTTCATGACTATTACTGACCACTCTTAACTGCTTCAGAGTCCTAACACCTTTTATATTGAAAGTGACGTGATATACAGCGTGAATTTGTGCTCTGCTTTTAACCCATCCAAAGTGCACACACACACACACACACACACACACACACACACACACACACACACACATTTGGAGCAGTGGGCAGCCATTTATGCTGTGGCGTTAGTGGTTCGGTGCCTTGCTCAAGGGCACCTCAGTTGTGGTATTGAGAGTGGAGAGAGCACTGTATATTCACTCCCCCCACGTACAATTCCTGCCAGCCTGAGACTCGAACTTGCAACCCTTGGATTGCAAGTCCAAAACTCTTAACCATTAGGCCATGACTGCCTCATGCAAACTCTTGGGCAATATGACTCAAACAAGCACCATCACCTTATAGTAAATAATGAAATGAAATCATGGCATGCACAAGTTGAACCTGTATCTCATATTTTTTTGCATGCTCTTTTTGGAAGCTACTTTATCCCCTTTTTATCCAGTACAGTATGAATCCTTGCTGAGCTCAAGTTTAAGCACAATTTCCTCTGTTGTGTTGACTGTCCTGTGGTGATGGAATTACAGTGTAATGTAGAATATTAAAGGAGCTAAGAGCTGCATTTGTGTATCCGACCATATAATTCAGTGGAAGCGCAATCATATGCTCAATTTTGAAGCTGATGGCAAGTGATCTAAGCAAGGAAGACAGGAGGCTTGGGTTGTAATATATTATTCATACTAATGAACTTGGCCTTGCAATTGACAGCTACATATAGATGTTGTAGCATTCATGATCGATGTTTAATGGCCATTACTGTAGAGTTGTGTGCATGCTGACAATCTGACACACGTCTCACGATTATTTGTCAAGTTTAAGAATGGAGATAGAGGGGGAAACTAATTTTAGATGTGGACTGAAATGACAAAAAAACAGAGCAATTAATATTTCTTGTAAATCAAATTGGACAAATGGATGAATGTATTTCAGGTCTTTTTTGCCCAGCACTGCTATTATCCAAATGAGACTGGACTGGAGATATTAAAAAGCTCTGGATTAGAGACACTGTGACTATTCCTGCAGATGACCATTAAATCTGAAAAGCAGAAGTTACTAACAACGTTACCTGTTTTGTGTCTAGATCCATGCTTTCTAGTGGACGTTCGTGGATTTGTAAGACTTGAGAAGCGGTTTTTGAAACTCTTGAGGGTGGATTGGAGCGGGATTCTCGAGCAGCGGCAATTAAAAAACCCGGAATGGAATATGTAACTGTTATGTGATGGGAATGTGAATAGTGATAATCTCTTCAGCTCCGCGCCATTCAAAGAAGAGATTCCAGACCTTTCCTGGTCTTCAGTCCCCCCCTTTGGCAGGTTAAGTAATACACGAATCAACTTGACTGTGTTCATTTAAATTTCTTCTTTGAAACTTTATTTACTCGGTATCTTGTACTTTAATTGTATGCACAATAAACAGTGCACAATATCGTTTGTTTATTAAACCGTAATCATCATTGCTGTTTAAGTTAGACCGTCGACATCTACCCTATATTTTCACTTTGTATCCCTCCAATAATTTAAGTAATTTCTAAGTGACCTTTTTGAGCTGTTTATGGCCAGTAAATGTGGTGGTTATAAAAATAGATAAAACTAATAATAATTAGTGTCATCAATATGTCATCAAAAAAAATAAATAAACTGAATGTCATTAATGCATAGTGTATGATTTTGGATGATGGCGATTGGTATTCCTTGCCTAGTATGGATGATTGATCATTTGATTATTTTTGCCTTGGAACTTTCACCTGCTGGGGGAGGGGCGCGCTGCTGAGACAATACAGAGACTCAGAAGATATTGCAGCAGCTCCGTGTCCTGTGTCTTTTATTGACTCTTTTTCTCCCCTAATCAGGTATGATATGAGTAAATCGTAGGGAAAATACACTTTATATAAGTCAAGGCTGTGAAAAATGGCAAGTGTCATTGTTTGAAGTGTATTCATTGTGTATATATCTATGTCTAAAAGTTCGGTTCAAGTTTCCCGCGTCTGTATCACATGTACAACTAGTGAATGCTAAACTGATGGCAGAGACTATGCGGTCATAGAAATGTGAAAGCAGAGTGAATTAATAACATATTGGTGTTTTTGAGAACTAATTTAACAAGTTAAGTTACAGGTGGCAATGCTTAAAGGAAAGGAATCTGTTGGTTCATAAGAGAAAGTGTAATATATGTTTATGCTAATGGTGTGTAAAGAGATAATTAGTTTTGCTGACATGCTATGATTCCTGAGGTAATTTAAGAAGTTTAAAAGAGTTGAAGATATGGTAGACGGCACATATGTCTAAATGTTGAGTATCACATGAGAATATTGTATGTAATATGCAGTACGTATTATTAACATGCATTGAGATTCAAGTTTCTATTGAAATTATTTGTTTAACTTATGGAAACAGTATCTGTTGAGAAGCTATATCTGTGATTAATTCTATATTTTTTTTCTGTATATTGTTTTTATCTAAAAGAGATATGTTGTTATACTCTTCACTGATATGAGAATGCAGAAATATTTGCATTAAGAGGACAATACAGAGACTCAGAAGATATTGCAGCAGCTCCGTGTCCTGTGTCTTTTATTGACTCTTTTTCTCCCCTAATCAGGCGGTTAGGGTACTACATTTTGGAGGCACCGCTGGGATTGAAATGCAGTGAAGGTCGGCGTCCATAGATGATGGTCTACCTCCAGTGTCATTCATTCTGACTTGCGGCTGAGGAGAACAGAGTGAGAACGTCTGGCGTCCACATTGAGTCCGGAAGAACCGTGCGTGCTATCTGAGGTTGATCGTTGATACCCGGAACATTGCCATTTTCCGACCAGCTAAGACTGCTTTTCTGCATCACACACTGCACACACCCACAGCCCAAGTGAACCATGGATCAATTAGAGAATTTAAGACTTCAAGTTGTAGGAGCATTGTATTCACTATCAAGAGAAAATCTTGTAAAATTGTGTGTTTCTCTGCATATTGAACATGATATCGACACAAGCCGCTCGTATGTCATTTCTACACTTGTGAGACATTTTGAAAGGGAGGGGTTAGAAGAACTGGAAGATGGGGGCATGTCAGAACTTTTGTGTGTTAAAGACAAAATTTGTGAACTTCAACTGGGGGGTGAAAATATCTCTGAGCAACAGACAGCACAGGTGGTTCAGAACGCGACTTTAGTAGTGCAGGTCACAGAGCAAGAAAGGCTACAAAAAGAAATTGATACATTGCAGTTAGCCTTGCAAAAACTTATTGAACAAAAACATAACACTGTTACAAGCTCACAGCAGGATGTTAGTGTCTCACACCACACAAACACGCAGCTAAGCTATGACACACAGCAAAGCTCAAAACCACAAACTACCAACCTAAATTGGCCCTCAGCATCGACACGACCAGTTATGTCAACATGGAGCAGAGAGTTTAAAATATCTGGCCAGATAGGTGAACCTGGGCAAAAAGACAAACTCTCCTTCTCAAGTCTAGCTCACCAAATTGAACATGGACGGAGCAGAGGTTTCTCTGAGCTTGAAATTGTTGATGCTGTAATCCGAGCAATTGCGCCAGGCATGCAGCTTCGTAGCTACCTAGAGGGTAAGACAAATCTTACACTGCCCACATTAAGACGGATTCTCAGAGCTCATTTCCAAGAGAGGGGTGCTACTGAGCTGTATAAACAACTCACCTCAGAGGTACAGAGCAGCAAAGAGACCCCGCAAAGCTTTCTTGTTCGCTGTCTTGATTTAAGACAAAAGATTCTGTTTGCATCACAGGAGGCCGAATCCAGTTTGAAGTATGACCCAAAGCTAGTCCAGAGCATGTTTCTCCACACCATCCTGACGGGCCTACAGAATGACAGCGTTAGAAGTGATCTGCGACCTTATTTGACACAAACTGATGTAAGTGACGAACTACTCTTTGATAAAGTCAATCTGGCTTGCGCCCACGAAGCTGAGCGCCAAAGTAAAAAGAAACTCATCCAGCCATGCACCACTAAAGTACACATAGTTCAATCCAGCGATACCCCTATGGAGAAAAAGGGAAAAACACCACCTCAGCACAATCCAGATAATCACGAACTTCAGATCTTGAGTGAGTTGAGAGAAATGCGTTCAGGCATGGCGCTGTTGAAAGACCTCAGTGCGGAGGTATCTCAAATTAAAGAGTCAATCAAGCAACCTCAGGTCATGTCCACTCAGTGTCCCCCTCTAAATAGCGCATCCCCGCCACAGACTCAATACCCTGCACCGACTCAATACCCACCTCAATACTACTGGCAGCCTTACGACCAGAGGAGAGAGACAGTTCCACGACCACAGTGGCTCCCAGCACAACGCTATCACCCTCCTGCGACTCGAGTAAGGAAATGTTTTGCATGTCAACAAAGTGGATTGGATGTCTACTGTAGTCACTGTTACAAGTGTGGTGGTAGCGACCATTTCTCAGCTGGCTGTCGAGCACGGATGCCCATGACACACAGGGATGGTTCTTTAAACGAGGACGGGTCACGACCGCGGGACAGGCAGTGACCAGTGCGATGGAAGGGTCCCGTCAAAGCATATGGAGACACTGTGATACTGGTAAACAAACACTGTATCGCTCAAAAGCATGTCAATCTAATCACTGGACAGAAAATAAGAAGCAATGCAATCAGTCCTCCAATGTTATTATAAATTCGGCCATGTCAAAAGGGAAACCAAAAGAAAAAGAGTCTATGTGTACTGCTTTAGTAGGGAAGCAGTGTCTTGTACAGTGTTACATCCAAGACCAGCTTGTTGATGTATTATGGGATACAGGATCTCAAGTGTGTATAGTGGATGAACGGTGGAAAAATGAGCACTTACCAAATATCAGACTGAGAAATGTTGCAGAGGTAATTGATGCGCCTGAAGGACTCTGCCTTGTGGCAGCAAACGGACAGGACATACCTTATGCAGGGTGGGTGGAAGTGACTTTTGGGTTAGCATCAAATGAAGTGAAAACAAAAGAACTGGTCATACCTGTGTTGGTAATGAAGGGCAGAGAGCTTCGTCATCCTATCATCGGATACAACGTGATTGAGCAAATGATGAACAACAAGGAATTAACTCAGCCAATCACCAATGAATCAGTGGAAAGAGAAAAAGTTCAAGCTTTCATTGAGCAAGTTCATGCAGAAATGTCATGCGGATATTTAGTCAAAACCAAAAAAGAAAATGTTAATGTGCCCAAACACACATCAGTACAAATTGAATGCAGAGTACAGTCACACCGACCAAAAGAAAATACAGTGTTAATTTTTGAGCCTGACGTTAACCCACAGTGGGTGGAGGGGTTGGAGTTCTGTGAGACGATTGTAACCCTGCGACAACATGCATCTCCCCACATAATTGTCAGTGTACAGAACCCTACAGATCATGACCTACTGTTAGCAGGCAAGATGGTCATAGGCACCGTGCAACCTGTACAGGCGGTGTATCCAACTGCTACTTGTGAGGGACCTGACTTAACTTCTGTGAGGGTCAATCAAATAACAAATGAAACCAGACATAACTCTGACATCGCATGGGAACCACCGCTGGACTTAAGCCATCTCAGTGAGTCTAGAAGACAAATTGTAAGACAGATGCTGAGAGAGGAAGCAGCTTCCTTTTCAAAATCCGATGATGACATTGGCTGCATAGATGGGCTGCAGTTGACTATCAAACTAACAGACACGATCCCAGTTGCACGCACTTACCAGTCAGTACCGCGTCCCCTGTACAAAGAGATGAAGGATTACCTACACGATCTCATTGCCCAAGGATGGGTTAAACAATCAAACTCATCGTATTCCTCACCAGTGGTCTGCGTCCGGAAAAAGGATGGTAGCTTGCGGTTGTGTATTGACTACAGAGAATTAAATCGAAAAACAACCCCCGACCGACAGCCCATTCCACGTGTTCAAGATATCATGGACAGTCTTGGAGGGAACAGCTGGTTCTCACTACTTGACCAAGGAAAAGCATACCATCAGGGTTTCATGGCCAAAGAGAGTAGACCAATGACAGCTTTTGTTACGCCATGGGGATTGTATGAATGGATTCGTATCCCTTTTGGTCTGATGAACGCTCCCGCGGCTTTCCAACGCTGCATGGAAGAGTGTCTGAAAGATCTCCGAGACGATTGCTGTGTCCCCTACCTTGATGACACGCTAGTGTTCAGCAAATCCTTTGAAGACCATGTCAATGATGTGAGGAGAGTCCTGCAGCATTTAAGGCAATATGGGATCAAGCTCAAGCCTAGTAAATGTGAGGTGTTCAAGCGGGAAGTTCGTTACCTGGGGAGGATAGTGTCCGCGGAAGGAAGTAAAATTGACCCTGCTGACACCGAGGCTGTGAGAGCTCTGGGAGAGAAAAGACCCAGCACGGTGGGACAGTTGAGAGCCGTACTTGGCCTGTTAAGTTACTATAGGCAGTACATCAAAGATTTCTCCAAGATCGCTGGGCCGCTCTATGACTTGCTGAAAGGAGAAGTGGAGACAAAGGACGACGGACACAATGGAACCACCACCAAGTGTACAAAAAACAAAAAGAAAGGAGTGCCTTCCCAGAAGCCCATTTTATGGACAGAAAAACATCAGCAGAGATTGGAGACATTAATAGACTGCTTGGCGGAACCTCCGGTCCTTGGGTTTCCTGACTTCTCGCAGCCGTTTATACTCCATACGGATGCCTCAAACCAGGGACTTGGTGCCGTTCTGTACCAAAAGCAAGATGGGAAACTTCGAGTAATTGCTTATGGATCCCGTACATTGACAGCCGCTGAAAGAAACTATCATCTTCACTCGGGGAAATTGGAGTTTTTAGCTTTGAAGTGGTCCATCACAGAGAAGTTCCGTGATTATCTGTACTACGCACCTACCTTCACTGTGTACAGCGACAACAATCCGCTGACTTATGTATTGACCAGTGCCAAGCTCAATGCGACTGGGTCCAGGTGGGTTGCGGAGCTCGCGGATTTCCATTTCACCATAAAATACCGCCCTGGCAAAGAAAACATTGATGCAGACAGCTTATCCAGGATGCCACTGGAGGTTGGAACAATGATGGAGCAATGTACGGAGGAACTCTCATCCGATTGCGTCGAAGCAACCATACAGGCTGTAGAAGTTCAAGATCTTGCCATGTCATGGACAGCCATGAGTTCGCCATATGACCCAACGGAGTGTGCTGAGTCTGGCCAGTCTTTTTCCACCGATGATATACGTCAAGCGCAGAGAAGTGACACCCACATTGGACCTGTAGTACAATGTAAGATGGCTGGCGAAAAACCCTCCAGACACTTATTAAGGACATTCAGTGCACAGGGTAGAAGTTTGCTGCGTCAATGGGACAAATTGTGCATTGGAGAAGATGGAATACTCCGCCGGAAGACAGCTACCCGATCTCAGCTTGTGCTGCCTGAAATATATAAACAACGGGTCCTTCAGGAGTTACATAGTAAAATGGGGCATCAAGGAGTGGAGAGGACAACGTCATTGATTGGAGACAGATTCTTCTGGCCAAAAATGCAGGGTGAAATTGAACATTTTGTGACCAAGAGTTGTAACTGTCTGAAACAAAAGAAACCAAGTAGAGAAACCAGAGCACCACTCATGAATATTGTCACCACTCACCCATTTGAACTCATTTCCATTGACTTTCTGCACCTGGACAGAAGTAAAGGAGGGTATGAATATATCCTGGTGATAATTGATCACTTCACAAGGTTTGCACAAGTGTACGCCACCACATCAAAATCTGCAAAAACTGTCGCTGATCGAATATTCAATGACTATGCACTAAAATTCGGATTTCCCCAAAGGATCCATCATGACCAGGGAGCAGAATTCGAGAATCAGTTGCTCTACCAGTTAAAAAAGAATTGTGGAATTGCAGGATCGCGAACAACTCCATATCACCCGCAAGGGAACGGACAGGTTGAACGTTTTAACCGGACGTTGCTCCAGATGTTAAAAACCTTGACAGAAACGCAGAAGTCCAACTGGAAGGAGTCATTGAACAAACTAACTTTTGCCTACAACAGTACGCGATGTGAGGTTACTGGATTTTCACCGTTCTATCTCTTGTTTGGGAGATCGCCGAGACTACCTGTTGACTTGCTCTTTGGATTAACGGCAGCAGAAGGGACTAACAACCATAAGGAATACGTAAAGAGATGGAGGCAAGGAATGCAGGAAGCTTTTGAGATTGCCAAAGAGAACAGCAAGAAGACCGCAGAAAGGAACAAAAGGAACCATGAGGGTAAAGTAAAGAGCTCAGTGCTGCACCCAGGAGATCGTGTTCTGGTACGAAATCTCACACCCAGAGGAGGTACAGGAAAGCTTCGCAATCACTGGGAAGACGAGATACATACAGTTATCCGTCGAGTGGGAGAAGAAGGCCCTGTTTATGAAGTCAAACCGGAACGAGGGAAGGGAAGATCAAGGGTTCTACACCGAAACCTCTTGCTACCATGTGATTACCTGCCAGTGGAAATGGAGCTCAGCACACTACCAAAGACAAAGAGAAAAGTGGATAAACCTACCTCTGTAGAAAGGGATGATTCTAGTTCAGAGGAAGACGATGAAGGATGTAGCCAGTGGTACTTACCTGCGGTCTCATCTCAGCAACCTGTGGAAGGAAACAGTGAGTTAGCAAGTGGAAACTTACCAGTTATCTGGCCCAGTGAACCTGAAAAGGAAGGGGAAGAAATTGGTCAAGAGGTCATGAAGGAGCATGAAACAGAAGTTCAAATGGAAAACACGGAGATACCTCAACAGGAAGCTGATGTGATGGAGGAGGAACAACTTGGAGAAAAAGCTGACGATACAGCAGATGAACATCGAGTCCTGTGGGAAAATAACAGTGAAGACGAACTGGAGTGTAGATTGCCTAAGAGAGAGAGGAGACCACCAAAGACATTCACTTATGATTACCTGGGTACCCCTGCATGCTATAGTGTAGAGCATACGAACACAATGGCGTGTCAGCCCACACAATATGAGATGCAGAACATGACTCAGTGGACTTACCCAGCACCACAGTATCAGCCAGTATACTTTTACACATACAGAGACTTATATGCACACTAAAAAGAATGGATTAGGAAATGAAAAAGTATTAGGGCGACGAGACTATGCAGTGGCCTACACATATCTTTATTGATGAACTGAACATACAGTTAACCGGCAGTGCATACATAAGTTAGAACAGTTGCATACAACACAGCACCACCTAAAGAAAGAAAGTAAAAACAAAGTAATGTCGGGACGACATGTATTTTCGAAGGGGAGAGTGTGGTGGTTATAAAAATAGATAAAACTAATAATAATTAGTGTCATCAATATGTCATCAAAAAAAAAAAATAAACTGAATGTCATTAATGCATAGTGTATGATTTTGGATGATGGCGATTGGTATTCCTTGCCTAGTATGGATGATTGATCATTTGATTATTTTTGCCTTGGAACTTTCACCTGCTGGGGGAGGGGCGCGCTGCTGAGACAATACAGAGACTCAGAAGATATTGCAGCAGCTCCGTGTCCTGTGTCTTTTATTGACTCTTTTTCTCCCCTAATCAGGTATGATATGAGTAAATCGTAGGGAAAATACACTTTATATAAGTCAAGGCTGTGAAAAATGGCAAGTGTCATTGTTTGAAGTGTATTCATTGTGTATATATCTATGTCTAAAAGTTCGGTTCAAGTTTCCCGCGTCTGTATCACATGTACAACTAGTGAATGCTAAACTGATGGCAGAGACTATGCGGTCATAGAAATGTGAAAGCAGAGTGAATTAATAACATATTGGTGTTTTTGAGAACTAATTTAACAAGTTAAGTTACAGGTGGCAATGCTTAAAGGAAAGGAATCTGTTGGTTCATAAGAGAAAGTGTAATATATGTTTATGCTAATGGTGTGTAAAGAGATAATTAGTTTTGCTGACATGCTATGATTCCTGAGGTAATTTAAGAAGTTTAAAAGAGTTGAAGATATGGTAGACGGCACATATGTCTAAATGTTGAGTATCACATGAGAATATTGTATGTAATATGCAGTACGTATTATTAACATGCATTGAGATTCAAGTTTCTATTGAAATTATTTGTTTAACTTATGGAAACAGTATCTGTTGAGAAGCTATATCTGTGATTAATTCTATATTTTTTTTCTGTATATTGTTTTTATCTAAAAGAGATATGTTGTTATACTCTTCACTGATATGAGAATGCAGAAATATTTGCATTAAGAGGACAATACAGAGACTCAGAAGATATTGCAGCAGCTCCGTGTCCTGTGTCTTTTATTGACTCTTTTTCTCCCCTAATCAGGCGGTTAGGGTACTACATAAACAGCGCCAGCCTAATAAAACAGTCATGAATCCGCGCGCGCGTCAAGCTTGAACCACATGTGTGCGCGCGGAGGAGCAGCGCTTAGAACCGCACATCTAGGACTGGAGACCGCTTCACGTGTAGCTACAACGACAACGAGAGGTCTGTGCGAATACAGTCCACCTACAATCGTACGGAGCAACGATGCACCTTTACGCAGACTGCATTTGGCGTTCGGCGAGGAGCACGGTGAAGCGAGCGCGCAGCACGCACTGCTGAGATGATGATGATGGAAGCTATGAGAGGTTACGAGGAGAAAGGGTCAGCGGTAAGCTCGAGCTCGAAGAGCACACGTTATGCTGAGAGCTGCCAAATGGATGCTGTTGGGAAATGACGGGGTTTGAGCTCCAGAGCTGTGTGTGTAGGAATACTGTGGAGCGTTGAGGACTGTTCCCCAATGGAATGCAGAAAAGACAGCGCAACTGCCGCAGTGAATGAAGTTGGCTGGTTGATCCATTCATTAACGCATGATACTAACAGTATACTTAACCAAAAGAGATAACAACATGCATCAAAAGAGAGAAGATCTGTAAACAAACTCTTATTCATGTGAACATCCGCGAAGTGCGTTTTCGTCGGCGGGGGAGATTTCAGCACAAAAGGCGCACGCTCGTAACTCACGATATTGTTTTGATCTGTTGAGCAGTTTTCCAAGTGTCTCCGTGATCCCTGGTGTTCGTCAGCGGTCCTGATCGGCGCGGGATGGTGGAAACGCTGAGCATCGCCGTCATCGGAGCGCCTGGAGTCGGGAAAACTTCCATCATCCGTCAGTTTATTTACAATGACTTCTCCGAGACTTACACCCCCACCCAAACGCGATACGTGTACAGACCCTCGGTCATTCTTAACGGTGTCATGTACGACCTGAAGATTTTGGATGTCCCGCCAATTTCCTCCTTTCCTTCAAGCCCGAGTCAGGTAACGTTAGGCTACGGTAAAGCGCTCGTGCATGTATTAGTGTGTGTGATACTGAATCAGAATTCAACACATCATGATATACAAATTATGCAGTAAATGTTAAAGCACGGAAAATGTAAGCTGAAAATTTTAATGTATATAAGAGACAAAAAGAAACAAGTGAAATAGTTTACTGTAAAATTAAGCTATTGAGTAGCCTACCATGGTGATTTTAAACATTTTCATACCAAAACAAATACATAGGTTACAGTAGCCTATGTACTATATGCTACTATGATTAATTTTTTAATGACTTTTTTCTCGTTAAGTGCATTCACCTTTTATGCTAACCTAAATTAATTTATTAATTAATTTATTATTTTTTGCGTTTTTAAATCGTACAGTTTGAGTCACTAATGCTCACCCGTCAAAAGTGCGTTTCTTTCGGTCTCAAAATCAGTATAAATATGGGAAATGCAAGTTTTAATGCATAGTGAACATTTTTAGTAATAATATGCTATTGTTTAATTTTTGCAAATGTCCTGTCAAAAATAATGCACTTTATAACGTTAGTGATTACTGTAATGTGGTAAAAACCATTGATTTGACCTTGCACATCCAAACTGTCATTATTCAAATTCACACTTTTCCAGTCCTGGTTAAAATAGAGTTTCCTTTTGAACTTTCATCAGTACAGCTGAAGTGAATCTTCAACAGATCCATTAATAGTCTGAGATTCCTGAGGAATGATAGTGCATTGCTTTAGGAGAGAGGGGCATTCCTCTAGAAAAAAAAAAGAAAAGATCTCATTTGGAGTAGTTGCTATGGCGACATGGCTTGAGCTGAGCATCTGTAAGCTTGTTTTCTGTATCCTCCCTCTGGCAAATATTTCTTTCTCTCCCCCACCTCTCACTCGCTTCTGTGTATCTCCCCCTCATCTCTCTCTCTCTCTCTCTGTCTCACACACACTATTACTCTTTCTCTAATTCTGTCTAACAGTCTTGCTATTTAAATCACCCCTCCAGTTATTCTAGTCGGAAGCTCCTCAAATTTGCAATTTTTGGGATAATCCAAGACCCCAAAACACCTGTTTTGTTAAGAAAGTGGCATGGATTCTACAACATCCCCAGGTTTTCTTGCATCACATTTCTTGCATTACTGTCGAAACCACCACCATTTTCCATCAATCAGCTGCTACATGAAATACTTGCAGTGTATTGCGCAGAGATCTACATCTGTCACGTTTAGTTAGTAATTAACTTTCTGTAATATTCACACAAACACAAAAGCTTCATTGGCTCTTTCATGCGTGTTTCACTGGTGCAGAAAATCAACTCTGCAGGAAGGTAGCTTTTTATAACAAGGCCAACAATCAATTCGCGCTCTCAAGAATTATATTAGATTTAAATGCATTCATTTTGCAGACATTTTGATTTAATCAAAGCCATTTATAAATCAGATTAATTATAAATCCAAGATGTGCTACTATGCCAGAGAAGCACAATGCTAGATCCTTACAAATCCTCACAAATCCAGACGAATAATTTCAGCTCACCTCCTAATACACTCAGAGCATTTGCATGCAAGACAGGGCCAAGCAGGGATCTGTGGTCTCCTCGGAGCAAACGGCTGAAAACCCACAACACTGCCTTCGAAGGAATGAGATATAATTCCCTTTTGACCTTTTTAAGATTTAAGGCTGAGTCAAATTCAACAAAATTCTCACAAATTCCCTTTAGGTCTGCCATCATCTGAAAGACTGAGTGGTCTTCAGAATATAAAATTCTGTTTGTTCTGTGAACAAACGGAGCTATTTTCTCACCTTATTTTCATTTCAGAGTGAATTCTCTGCATCATGACCACTCCAGACAGAGACCACCAAGGTCGCTTCGTCTCGTCTCAAGTGATTGTGTTGATTGTTGCCATGTTCTGTATTACCAAACATAGTGTTGACCCCAGTGAAAACAATGAGAAAGAAATGTTATTAAATGGTGATGAGCATGTTGAATGGAGAAATAAAAGGGTTGCTCGTCACGGTGGCGTCATGCCGTCCCCACAGCGAATCAGAGAGGTGTTAGTGGTTCTGATGTCACGTCAGCAAAACGGAATGTAAAAATGATGAACATGCTGTGCTGAGGTGCGGTGGGGGCATTGCTTTCATCGCTCGGAGCACACTGAGCAAGAGCACGTTGCAGCTAAATGCCATTTAGCTCCCTTTAGAGCATGGCAGGCTGGAGCACACAGAGGAGAAGGTGTGTGTGGATACTGGATACATCTTCATTAAAATGCTTCTTCTGACAGGCCCTGGTGTTATATGTAGACGTTTCTGATGAAAGAAGGAATAAAACCAAAAGTACAAAGTCATAAAATCAAACATGATTTTAAATGGCTGTAGAGATGAAAGTTTAGCAGATTCATAGATACAAAAAGCAGCTGAATTAGCTTAAACCCAAATACTAACAAAAGCTTTTAGACTAAGAAAAGTTCAGTTTCTTTAACCATTAGAAAATTCATAGACATAAAAAGCTAATATTTACATCTAACTGGTGCAGCATGAAGCTAAATCCAGTTACACTGGAGTCTCCCTTTGATCTAGGTCCATTTTTGGCTGATTTGCTGGTAAATATATATATATATATATATATATATATATATATATATATATATATATATATATATATATAATGCATTTAGCAGACACTTTTATCCAAAGCAACTTACAGAGCATTTAGGCTAACATCTTTTACCTAACGTGTTCCTTGGGAATTGAACCCACAACCTTGCACTGCTAATACAATGCTCTACCACTTGAGCCACAGGTACACAGAATATAAATATATATTAGATATATGTATATTGCTTTATATGTATATTGTGTTACAGGGCTGTTGAATGCTTGAATCTGATTGGCTGATGAACAATATAAGATGGGCAATTTGTTTTCATGGCTAAAGTAGTTACACTTCAAGTCACGGTCACATTATCACCTTGTGAGTGCATTATTTTCTAATAATTTAACGGCATGTCATCAGTTAAACCTTATATTAAACATTACATTTATATTGCAATGGAAATAATGTAAATGTCTAATTTATTTCATTTACATAATAGTTTAATTGTTACAAGGGCTACACTGAAAAATTTGGTCTGAGAAGTTGCTAGTAAATTTCACAGTTAATTGCAAAGAAATGGACATTCATAGATTTCTGAAGTTGAAAGACTGAAATCTTGTTTTTTTTTTCTTTTTTGTTTGCTTACACTTTCATGTAGGCAAGCAAAAATGCTAAAACTGCAAAATCTCCCCATAATGCATCATGGAATATCTTCTGTATCTCTGTGCATTGGAGTGCAAAATGCAACAGTATCGCTCAGGTCCTGCTGATATTCGACATATAGACAACTGTGAATGATAATCTTTGACTGCTTGGCGACTTTGGTGACTGAATGTCGCAGTTTGTTCACATGATGCCATGGCAGATGGAGCAGATCAAAAGCCAGCATGATTCAGGATTTCATGTTACTGCCAGCCTCTCTTTCTCGCTCTTGTTCTCTCTCAATTATGACAACAGAGGGAGGGCTCAGTGACAGGTTCCCCCGTGTCTACAGCAGTTGCTTGATCATGTAATGGTCCTCAGAATGTGATAGAATTCACTTTGCCCAGAGCCATGCACTACATCCTGAACTGTTTCTCACCACTAGCTGAGGAAGAAATGTGCTTGTGGCAGATTTTAGTTGTTCTTTTAGCCAGTGAAATTGAGGAATATCAACTTGGGTTTAGTTTTTCCTGCTCTGTGCTCTGACATGACTCTTCTCATTCAGCACTGGTTTGTTACTCAATGCTTTTGCCAATGTCACACTGCTAACTCTCATGTTAGAAAAATACTCTTCATTGACATTGACTCTTGCATTCTTGTCCTTTTTATTCTATGGCACTCACTTTTTCTTTCAACTACTCTGTCTCTTTCAGTCCTATGAATAAGGGTGATGTGTTATGTGAAGGATCATTTTGTTTCTTACAAATTAAAGGATCAATCTATCATGCTTGTCAGTGTTTAAACTGCAAAAGTGATAACAAAAAACATTCGATCAAACTGGAATGAAATATTCCTGAGTGACACTTCTCAAGCTTTTGAGACAATATTAAATTCATCTCCCTTTAAAACAAACACCGTTCAGAACTGGGCTGTCTCGAGGACAGATGTTCTCATTATTTGTTTCATGCCTGAAAAGTGTAATATCTCATTTAGGAGGCATTGTCATACATCGCAGTGGCAGCGAGTAGGAAAAAGAAACCAACGCAATAAATCTAGCTTTACACCTTAGCATAAAATTAAGAAATATAATTGAGTAATTATACCATCAGTTATCAGGGACTGAGCCAACAAGCAGTTTAGTTCCCTGGCATGTAATGATTTAACTCAGACATGCAGTTATTTGATTTAATGGTTTTCTGAATAATTTCAACATCTACATTTGGCACCTCTGCCACCTGACTGTTTCATAGATGAATGAATGTTGTGCTGAAAGAATGATTTTGTTCTGCCTCCAGACATGAATAAACAGGTGGCTTAGAGAGAAAAAAAAATAATAAAAAAAATGAATGCATTGGATATTGTAGAAGACAGAAAGCATTTTGGTGCATTTTAATATATTTTTCATGAATTTTATACTACTTTGAATTAATGCATTTTATGGTAATATATAATTTATATGTATATATGATATTGTACTAAATTTTTTAATAAAATATATTTATTATATTATTTTCCACATTAAATTACATTTTACAAATTTTTAAAAATTATATATACATGCAGTATATATATAGTTTTATAAAATATACAATATTACAAATATACATATGTTATATTATTTATTATTAAATTTAAAAAAAATAACAATAAGTTTAATACATTTCAGTGTTTAAAATATATTTGTAATCATATTTAATAGAATTCAAGTTTTTGTTATTGAACATCTTTTGAAAATTTTTAGAAAACCGAATAGAAAGAAAGACATTTCGGGAAATAATTATCAATTTATTTTCAAACTGATGGAGCTGTGTGTGTTTCTGAATAGAGTTCACTTCCTGTCCCTATTTTAGCCTAACAACAGTGTATGTCCAAGCTGTCCATTCAGCAGAACGTCAAACGTACGTGTGGATCAGATCACATTTATTTGTGAACACGCTTGGCAGCTTTCAGCAGCTCAGCCACCCATTAAGTAATTTCTGGTGGACTTCTTCCAAATTTAATTTAAAAAAAAGTGGCGACCTTCCTTGCCCAGAGGAGAATGTTGAATTATGATGAAAGTGAATCTGAACATGTCCTCTCTCTAACTCACACTCACAGGAAAGAACAGAACTGAGGCTTGACAAGGAGAGAGAGAGAGAAGCTTCTATTTTTATCTTTCACGGGGATGGCAGCGCATCTGAAACATCTAACAGGCACACTGAGGGAGCGTTTATGTAAGAACAGTGCTCAGCAGAAAAGAGCGAAAGCTTTGAGGCTCATGTTTAATTGACAGAAATTCGTCTTGTGCTCTAGCGCTATAGTCCACTGCAGATAATTGCTTCAATCTACCACTGATCACTGAGCTAGAACTCCATCAAACTCATAGAATGTTGAGTTTGTGCTTAATAAGGTCTGAGAACCGTCAGATTTCCCAGTGGAGACGGAGGACAAGGCATCTGCTTCTGATGTGCAGAAAACTGAAAAAGGAAAAAAGCAAAAGAGAGATGGGGGGAATAAAGGACAAAGACTTCCTATTCAGCAATTGAGGACTGTTTTAAACTCAAACACACAGACTCTATCCTCTTCTATTCTTTGGTTTCAGTCATAAGTTGGAGAGTGTGGTGGAAATGCAGAAAGCTATATTTTGCACAAAAAGGTGCCTTAGTGTTTTTCTGTATAAAAGTGAGTTTCGAACCCATGATGCCAGACACCTTTTGTGTTCCAAAGAAGTAGGGTAGTCATGGTGCCATTTCATTTTTTAGTCAGCTATCCCTTTAAATGTCCTTCCTACCTTTTCTGTTTCACTATAATGATCTACAACATGTCAATGTGTTTTTCTGCACACCTGATTGCTTTCATTATTATTAGGTCTACACTAATGTGCTAGTGCAGAATCACAGTAGTCATCTCTGAGTGTGAAATATTAGCAGCAGGCTGCTTTTCTAACATCACTATAGAGGATAAGTGTAATTATTCCTCTGTCAAGATGAATGTGCAACCACTGTCTTTGATACAGTTGACATTGATTTTCTTTATAAGCAAGATCAGCTTGTGACGAATGGCTTCAATTTGACTTCCTTCTCGCACTCGCTCTTTCTTCTGTGCCCAACGCACACAAATGCAGATCACAAGCAATGTGGCGATTAAACCAAATCTACTGGAATTTCACCGCATGCGAGCACCTATTCGGTTCAATCACTGATTCTTTAGAGTTTAGTTATTAGGGATCTGCTGTGGTGAGGCCAGACTTTTCACTTGCAGCTTTTTTGAAGCTTAGGTTCATTTCACACTGTGTTTGTCGTTGAAAACTATTTAAATTCAGCATGAAATGGAAATTGTGATCATCTTCCCAAATTATCTGAATGAAAGGTGGGACTTGATTTGGTTGATAGTTTTTCTATGCTCTCAAAGTCTAACAGTATTTGAGTCGCTGATATATGGACAAATGTGTGAATGTAACCTTGTATGTGCGACGTCAACGTCTATTCACAGCCTGCTTATGTATGTATGTATGTATGTATTTGTTATGTATGCATGTATCTATCTGTGCTGAATTTTCTGAAATAGATGAAACTACAAAAATAGACTGAAAAAATCTATCTAACTCTAGAGAATTTGTGTTGATTATTTCAGAGAATGTAAATAAGCAGAATTCACACAAATTCGGAATATCATTTAAAGATTTTCCATGAATAAGGATTTAATGAGAGAAGAACAAAACAGCTTGAATTAGTATTTGTGTTGTACAATATAGAATAAAAAAAATAACTTTTGAAGCATAATGACAAGATGTTTTCTGAGAGGTCTACACAAATCATTTATGCAACCTATGTAATTTATCAAATAAAACAATAATATTAAATGTCATGGAATGACATGATATACCACATCTGAGGTTGTAAATGAATACTTGAATTTATATTCAGTTCATATCATAAGCGCTCTCCTGAGAAAAGCCGAAGGGAAGGGAGATGAGGTCAGTGTGTTATGGTTGAAAAAATTTACTCGCTTTCAGATGTCCCCCATTCAGTGCTGTTGTGTAATTACTGTATGTAAATCATTATTATTCATGGGCTGTAACCTTATATTCTCCCCCAGTCTATTGAACCAACTAATAATGTACCAGCGTTCAAATAACAATGGGCACACACACACGTTTTGCACTCAATACCTCGGATGGAGTAGAGAAATGACATTAGGAAGAAATCAAATTAAGCAACAAGACAGTATATATATATATATATATATATATATATATATATATATATATATATATATATATATATATATATATATATATATATATATATATTTTTTTTTTTTTTTTTTTTTTTCACCAGTGGAGAATTTGTTCTTAATTAATTATTAAGACCTAAATAAATAATAAAAAAGCTGATATTTAAAGGCTATGTAAAGAAAACAGAATATTTTAGTGTTTGAAGCTAATACATTTTTTCTCAAAGTTGTAATATGGTCTTTTTCTGATCATTTAAATATGTAAAGTACACGTCGGCTGCACTTGTTTAATCAAAATCATGGTTTCTTGACCTTTAAATGTTTTTTTGCCACCACATGATCTACATTGACTTTGTCGAGCAATCAATCATCGGTCATCTGTTTGTTTCTGTCAGGAGTGGCTGGATGCACGGTGTAGAGGGGTCCGCAGCGCAAACGCCTACATTCTGGTCTATGACATCTGCTGTGTGGAGAGCTTTGAGTATGTCAAGATGATCCGACAGCAAATTGTGGATAACAGGTATGACAGAGCTCATTCAGAACCAGAAATTCAGATCGGGAGTAGTACAAAGCACATCATCATTAATTAATGTAACTGTATCAGCTGCACTGACAAACTACTAAATGGTTTTGATGTTTTTAATAACAATTGGCCCTTGTTTCCCAGCTGATGCTGAGATAATGAGCTGACATTTGAGAATATGGATGAGTGACAGTTACAGAGCATAGACACTGTCACCATTTCTACAGCTAATGAGAATATAATAGATGCCAGTGAGAAAAGCCTTTTACATATGCAGGTCTTGTGCACCATAGATTGCGTACAGCATCATGTATTTCCATAAAGGTCTTATGTGAACAGAATGAATGACAGAAAATGATCTGCAGTCTCCACCTTTAGCCCTTTTCCCCACCCACAATATCACAATGCTCACGTTTTCACTGCTTTGAGGACGCCTCAGTCTTAGTGCAAAAAGTCCTTTAGACACTAAGATTTTAATGATCATTTTATTCAGTTAAATATATAGATTGCATGGAGATGTATGATGTGGTAGAATATTAAATGCATACACATAATAAAAGAAGCAGCTGTGGTAGAATCTTTTTTTTTACAAACGTTCTTTGACTAAACATGGACTTGAAAGGTTTAAGAGATAGTGAGAGGGTAGACGGGAGGAGCCATACTGAGAGAGCACAGATAAACTATATGAAAGGGGGATAAATCAGTGTAAAACATGACACAAGCACCCAGACACAGGAATGAGGGATTGGTGTAGGCTTATTAAACACAATGACGTTGGTTTCTTTGACAGATTATTCACCTCTTTTATGCTGAAATTACTTGTGCATTCTTTTCTTTCTCTCTGTCTCTATGCATATATTGAACACACATATATATAATAGCATAAATCCATCCTTAATTTCTGACAGATTTTAAATGAGTAGAATCGGAATAATAGGAATAGTTTGCTTTTTATTATTAAAATGAATAATATGGGATTTTGAACTTGGGTCCTTGGTTAAATTTAATGTGTTAAAAGAAAGGTTTTAAATATATATGATATGTAATATATGTATGCATGGAGCCCTTGGTAATCTGCTATTATAGTCAATACTATATTAATTGGCCAGGCATTTATTTAATAGCTACGTATTTAACCAGATGTTACACTTGACATTTTCTAAGCAAATAAATTAAACCTTGCATTTTAATTTGAGCTCCTTGTGCAACAGTGAATTGGCAATTACATTAATTACACTTTTTTCAGATTAGCAAAATGCACACACACTCGCCATTGAAGCCCCCTGAACATGAAATGCATTCATTCTTCATTTTGTGTGTGTGTGTGTGTGTGTGTGTGTGTGTGTGTGTGTGACCTTCAAGCACAGTCAAGCGCTGAGAAAGGACACGCATCATGCAGTCTCCAGCACACATTATGAGCTCAGTGCCATTTTTTTAGAGAGTGTCAAGGAGCTGAGGGGCTTTCATGTTTGTGGAAGATATTATTGTGCAAACATGAACGAATATTTTGTCCAGAATAAATGTCACCTAAGAAATGGATCGATTCTCATGGGGTCGCTTTGTTTTACTTGCTAATTCCCTCTTAAACCTCTTTTTTATTGCTCTCCTCCCCTGCCATCTCACCTACCTTCCCTCTCTCTTTCTCTTTCTGTGTCTTTCCATAAGAGTGGGCAGCAGTAGTGAGGTGCCCATCCTGGTGGTGGGCAGTAAGCGGGACCTTCAGCGGCATCGGTTCACCCAGCGCAGGGCCGTGTCTGTCCTGGTGAAGAAAACCTGGAAGTGTGGCTATGTTGAGTGCTCGGCTAAGTACAACTGGCATGTGCTTCTGCTCTTTAAAGAGCTCCTGGGAATAGCCGTGGCACGGGGACTGCGTCCGAACCACACCTCTATCCGACTCCAAGGGGCATTGCAGAGGAACCGCTGTAATGTCATGTGAGAGATATGTAGCCTTTTTTGAATTTATGCTTATTTAGGACCAGTTTGTTTTATCAGTGTCTTAATTATCTGATTTGAACTGGTCCTATGTCAGTACTGAACGACAGCTTTGCTGTACCACAAGGATGGAGCTTTGGAGACAAACTGTTAATCAAAATGGCTGGAATATTACCACCTAGGGGCCTCTGTAACTGATGCATTCATCTGATGGATTACCTTAGGTACTTCTGATTTCACTTCTCCAGTGTACTCTAACAAACAGGAAAAATGGAAGCAGATAAGGATTTTTTTTTCATCTTACAATGGTCTGTCAGGGTCGGAGTAAGATATTGCATCTGACTCAAACAGTGTATAATTTGTTTCCCCTTCTTGCGCAGATTTAAATTCAGATGCTGTGGGTGCAAGTGTGACAGTTTTCAACTGTTGCTTGGAAACAGCTATTATATGAAGGATGTACTTATTGTTTAGAGACAATGATGAGTGAACGTTTGTTAACCTTTTGGAATTATCTGTAGTGCTCGTCAAATTTGACCTAAAATATGAGCTGATTTTTCCCTATGTTATATTATCAATTCAAAAAGAAACAACAACGAAGCCACAGTTTTTCTGCACTTTGACAGAATCACTGACTTTAAAATAATCCCTGTCATGTTACTCATTGGCCAGTTTCCTTTTTGCAAAACTGCTTCAGGACATTAAAGGGGTCATATGATTCTGATAAAAAGAACATTATTTTGTGAATTTGGTGTATGAATGTGTTTATGCGGTTTAAGGTAAAAAAAAAACATTATTTTCCATATAATGCACATTATTGTCGATTTTTACAAGGCTCATTAGTCTGAAAAGCAAGTTGTGCTCTGATTGGCCAGCTATCAAGTGCGTTGTGATTGGCCTAATGATTCAAGCGTGTGACGGAAATGTTACGTCCCTTAACATATGCGGTCTCCCAGGCCTGCAGCACGAGACTCGGTCCAGCTGCTCTGCTCGTGCACGTCCCATCATCGGTTCTCTTTTAGCAGTTCAGTCAGTGCACTGTTTGGAGTAACTGAATAACTTGGGATACTGGTTTATTTAAGGCATGTTTATAAACCAAATAACAAGTAATCCAATTTTGTGGATTAGTGCGTACTGGAGATGCAAACCATTTCAAACGATTCAGTTCGATTTGGTGAACTTGTTCGACCAGTTCACTAAGAAGATCCGGTTAAATAGAAAGATTCATTTGCGATTCGGACATCACTAGACAAGATAAAACCAATAACAAGGCATTTGTTGCATCCAGTGGGAACATAATTACTGATTATAATGACTACAACGTTTGAATTGCCCCACTTTATAGAAGCAGGCTTTGTGCCACAGACGCAATGCAGGCTACTGGTTCAGGAAACAATCCTCACCCTCTATAAAATGTGCTGCACACATCTGAATATTTGGGTTGGACTGTTCTGGGACAGTGTTGAAACACATCTTAACCACTGATTTCTAGTCGTGTCTTCTTTTGGAAGGCCAAACAAATAGTTTCGCTTTCACAACGTAACATACAGCGACTCTATGACATGGCAGCGGCAGCAACATAGAGAATAAAATGTACGTCTTTGCGTCAACATATGGGCAGCGTTATGCAAATCATCCTATTTGCATAACGCAAATCTTTTTTTTTTTTTTTTAATTCCTTTTATTAAGAATATCTCTTTGGATTTGAGATCTTTGCAACTTTACAGATCTTATTTATACACCAAGAGCTTGTAACACCCCAAAGAGAAAGGAAAAATTGCAATCGCATCATATGACCCCTTTAATATTGAAGGAGCAGCAAGCTTCAAATCCTGCCACAACATTTCATTTCATAAACCTTATTAGCCATATGCTGCAGCTCACAGACAGAAACCTCACCATTCTCCAGTTCCATTGGTAGTAATTCAATGGGCCACTTTACACAGACCCTGTAAAAGTGTAAATAATATTCCTACAATGTGGTTTGAACAGCTTTTTTAATAACAAAAGGGTTTTGTCCATAATGGCTAAAGGGGGTCGCACACTGGAAAAGAAGCGCTATGCTGTTTCTATAAAATTTAAACATATGGTTTTCTATGAGTATACAGTACACACACCAGCAGTGCTAGCTACGAATGAGATTATGTATGATGGAAGACTTTTGTGCATTTTTTAGCAAATGTTTATCTTTCTGTGAGTTTGATAGTCTGTATGCTTCATATAGAGACATATAATGCCCTTTATCTTTCAATTTGCTTCCTTTCCTTTTTTTTAAGAACAAAACTTTAAACTCAAGGATGCCACATTGTTGACCACCAATCTTGAAGTGAATTTTTGCCTCTTTGGTGATTAGGTTGAGTATTTACCAATGAGTTGTCCTAGATGCAATGTGCACTGCGCTCCTGTTCTGCTGTGCGACTGCCTTAAGAAATGTAGGAAATTTTACCTTAAAATAGGCACCAGCATTCATAGTGATGAGCCATCCTTCCATATAGTACACCTCTCCAGTTCACAGATTTATTCCATGGTGGATGTATGAACAAGGATACCTGGAGATCCTTAACTGTTATCTTGGACATCATTAAATCATGCTGACATATTTCATTTCAAACTTCTTAGCACATTTGCCAAGATAGGTGTATCCCAGCATGCATACTATATATAAATGCATTTGCAATCGTCTCACCATATGCCATCCCCAATCAAGTAAATTTCCAAACATCCTACCTCCTAAATATAGATCACTGAAGAAATGAGGCACATAAATAATGTCTTCCTTTGGCAGGATAGTGAGGTGTTGTATAGATTTCAGCAAGCATGTACTATCAGTAGCACTCTAGAAGCTGTGTGAAGTGATGATAAAGGAAACAAGTCCTCTGGGGCTTCCCTAAACCTGAAGATTTCTGCTGAACCAGGATGCAGAGGAGGCTTACATCCTTTACTGCAGTGGACTGCAGTCAGTATGGAAGTGGATGACAGCGCAATTCACATCCTCTCTGGAGTATTTCTGAATACAGAATACATTAAAGTTAAAGTGCTCTAGTGTCTGCAGTGAGATTAGGGTTGATCGGGCCTACTGTTTTTTCTCTGCTAACGTACAGAAGAGGTAGACGTTAGGCCCAAGCTTCAAATTAACTAATAGAGAACATGCTGTAGAAGTGCTGATAGTCAACACGATTGATTGGCTGGCTGTGCGGAAGTCTTGATTCACAGCTAGAGCTGTCGCACTGCTACACCTATTCTGTCACCTACTCTGGTCCAATGTAATAAACTGTGGAGCATTGGCACACTGGTGGAAATTCGTTAGACGGAAAAAATTGATGGTCCCAGCCCAAATGCTTTCCCATGACAGAAAAAGGTCATAAGGCATACTATTCTCAGAGTGTGCAATGGAGAAAATTCAACCTCCTTCCTCACAAATGCAACTCTGACAGCCATCTATGCACTTGTACACATATTACATGACTCAAAAGAGCTAAGAACTTCTGTCAGCAGATGGAAACATAAATAAGTTAGCAACTTGGGTCATCCTTCAGACTTTTTTTATCATAAATAATCTGTTTTCTGTTTAATGGGGCTGCATGCTTTAATTGGCAAAACCAGAATCATTCAGGGGTAAATTGCACTGATGTACCTACATGAGTGAGGACAAGAAGATCTTTGTAACAGTACTTGAGCATTGATTTTGTCTTTTTGTATAATGTTAATGCAAAATAAGCTTAGCATGTAGTTTAAATGTAAGTGATGGAAAAAAAGTCAGGGTTGTCTTGTAAAACAGCAGAGAGGGGCTCATACATTTGCATGCCACACAGTGTTGTGCTATGGTTGTGGACTGAGGACTAGACAATGTAGCAGATGTCATGTTCTTGTGGAATATGTCCTGTGCCAGTAATGTTAAAGGCTTTAGACTAAACATTCAGACTTGCTGAATATGGATTGTCTTGGTAGGACTGTCTGTTTTTTGTTTTTGTTTTTTTATTATAATTTTTTTAGATTTTAAAGGGCTACCTGCTTTTTTTGTAAAATAGAAACAGATGTTTGTTTTCTTTTTAGTAGTTGTAATGTTTCATCAATGAAAAATGAATAAACCCTTTTAAACAATGCCTGAGGTATTCTTCTCTTTTGTTAAATATTTCATTCACTTGTGTCTGGCATCCCAAACCAACTGCTTGTGTGACATCTGAAACACTGTGGCGCCATCAATTGGTGAAAGATCACAAAACATCACATGACTGCAGTCCCCATGTCCTATTCTAAAACCCTAAACCAACCCTAAACCTACCCCTTACAAAAATGCAAAAGTAATTATTGTAAAGTGTGGGAATTACTCTATTTTGATGTGCGCATGCCCAGTAGTTTTTGCTGTATCCCTTCTAGCCGAACTATAATTTGCTTTTAGTTTGGAATGTCAACATTCAGTATTGTCTCTTGCGAATGAAAAGTGAGAGTGTGATGCTCGCCGTATTGAAAGACGGAAATCATCAGTCTCTTATCCAATCAAAATGGAATGCATTTGGTCCAATATTTTTATCAAATGGGTCCCATTAAGCTGCGAAGCCTGTGATCACACTAGAATTTGAGCATGCAAAGTTTGTTCAGACGCTGCGACGGCCGTCATATGACATCATGCTTTGCAGCGTCTTTTTAAACACTTAAATTCAGCACATATACAATAATAATACACCTAAAATGTAAAAACACAAACTGATCCACTTTCCTGCAGCACTGCAGTTTTAGAATTATATTCTTTTAATTCAGATATGAGGTCATGCTGTGGCGTTTCGATTTGCCGTTGGTCACATGGTCACATGATGCGAATTGGCAGGACATAGTTCAACTAAGTGTGAACTTTGGAATGCAGCGAAATGCGAAAACATTTTGCACAGCTTGCGTTTCCAGTCTGACACATTCTCATGCGTATGAATGGAAGTCAGTGGAACCGTGTGACCGCGGCTTTATGCGTTTTCACTTTTTCAACTTTAGTTAGTCTACAATGTTGCTGTTTGAGCATAAAAAATATTTGCAAAGTTACAAAGCTCTACGTTCAATTCAAAAGGAGATATTTCATTTAACAGAAATCACTTTTCAAAAACTACAACAAACGACTCGTTTGGACTACAATAAACATTTTTCTGGGATTTGTGATATCACAAATACAGACGAATGGGATGAGACCTGGTTGAGCGGCATTAGGGAAGGCAACGAGTGTTATCACTATATCGGAGACATGTTAGCTTTCCCAAGGCAGATGAACTTAGGGTGGTTACAATCATCAGGGCTTAAATCGCCCTCACGTTTATTTGATTTTGATGCAATATTTACACTGAAGCTCGCAGGCTGCTGTGGTAAGAGGCATGACATTTGCCGACTAAACTCCAAATGGTGCCAATCACAACATATGCTGGCCCAGCTAACCAATCACAGCATGTTTCGTATTCAAGAAGGTGGGCCTTCATTTGATACAAGAACTCCACGTTTAATTCCCGATTTATGAATATGAATATAGGCTATACATTCGTATACGAATAAAATACGAACTGTCTGGCCAAACAATTAAAATGCTAATTATGCAAGAAAACCTTATGATTTGTTCATCTAAACAACTTAATTAGACTTTATATATTGAATGCGATTATGCACACATTTTAATAAAGCCGAATCAGTTTTTGTAACAAGTGAATACGTTCTTTGACTTAAGTCTTAAGACATAACACATTAGACACTCTTTTTCGCCACCTGCTGGCATATTTTGTGTAATACGAAGAAAATGGTTACTGAACGAATCAGTGAACGAATCTGAATTAATCATTTTGGTGAGCGAACTGAAAATGAATGAATCTCTTGAAAGAATCATAATTTCCACCACTACTCTTTGTACTCATCCAAACGTGGTACTCCGTTGTCCTCTTCTTGTTTGTTCCCTCACACATCGCAGTTACACAAACACGCACGGCGCATTTTTCTAAAACTGGTGAAGTAGTGCGCAGTCATGACGTAATATTTTGGCGAATGCGCATTAAACAAAACAGAAACTGCGTGGTTACCTATTATTTCAAGCTTTCCATTTCTACTCAAGCTGTTCTAATTAGTTGGTTAGACTCATTCACCTAACTAAAAGTAATTTTTACAGTTTAGCCTATATTAGAAACCCAATGTAGGCTATTTCAATCCAAATTAATTTGGTTCAGATTCGTTAAACTTTTTCTTGCAATTAATGCACTTAAATGTGTTTTTAAGTGACTTAGAACAACATAATGATATTGAAAGTATTCTGTACACAGATTTAAATTATGGTACTATTATATACAAATACAGTACTTTCAGAAAATATTATGTAGAAAATTTAATTTATAGAATTCATAGAGCAGGAGCTGGTGATGAAAATTTCAACAATTCAAAGTTTTTTTGGAGTATACTGTATAAGAAAGGGTATTTTTTTATATATATAAAAAATAAGTGAACTTATTTAAATAAGTGTACTTATTTAAAATACAATAAAATCATAATTATGTAAAATGTATGTTTAAGTAATACTTAATTAGACATTATCATAAAGTGCATTGTTATAAAGTGCAAAGACCTATTGTCATTAAAGTGTAATCTTTTTAAGTACACTTAAGTGGCCTTTAATTTAAAATATATGATATTATCTGCAAATGCACTTTTAAAAAAAGTATACTTTTAAGATTGGAAGTACAAAACAAGTACACTTTTAATACAATTAAGCACACTTCTTTTTCACAAGGGTGGAAATGTGCTGTAGAGATTTAAGTGTGTCCAATGTATGTCCTTCTTAAGATATTGTTTTTAGATACAAAGCAATAGTTTGTAGTTTACAGTAACATGTATGTATAAAAGTGTTACATTTATAATTACTATTCCCTGCCTTCAGTTCACTCACACGTTTGAAGATGAAACATTACATGAAGCGCATTGCGTTCTGGAAAACAGTATCACATGTAGTGTCTTAAGATTCATGCATCAAATTTCAGCAAATGTAGCAGGTAATATACAGACATTCTATGTATACAGAACATTAACTTACTATTACACAGTATACACGCAGCATACTGCAATATAGTAGGAGTTGTATGGTAGTATGCCATTCCGAACACAGCTTCTGTACTGATTTCAGTGTACTTGAATTATATTTAGTAGATTCTGGTAAATAGGTTATTTCATGCATACAGAAAATTTGCACACTATGCACAGCATACTGAATACTGCACATCTAGTATTGAGTAATTGAGTAATTTGATAGTATGGCATTTTGAACACAACAATACTTTTTGATATTTTCAATGTGAAAATGTGATATGTGATAATGTGATATTTTCAATATCCACACTATTTATAATACAAAACGCCATAGAATAGTGCATAAGCACGCGATTTGGGACGCACCTAGGTCTAGACTAATTATTATAGTGTTCGGGAGGCAGGGGCGGACTTTACCATTAGGCAAAGGTCGGCAATTGCCTTGGGCCCCGAGCTACCTAGGGGCCCCCAAAATGCCCCATTAACTTGCTTAAAGATTTATTTATTTTTTTTACTTCGTGCAAAATATATATTTCTAAAACTCCATTTGCGAAAAATGGCATCAAATCATTAGTGTCGCAGACAGGAGGCCCCCCCCCCCACCTCACTACATTGGACTATTCCATTATTTCACTTACTGCCCATCTGCGAAAGTGACAAGGCTGTAATGCGCCAAAAAACTGACGAAGAAGAAGTGATTGGCAGTGATAGACAGAGTGTACAGAGAGAGAGTGTTGACAGTAAAAATGAAGAGAAGCTACCCAAGCGGTGCTGAAAAAAGGAAGAAACAGGAGGAAAGCAAAAAGTTTTTAGGAAAATTGATGAGTAATGAGTACTAGCAGTCACTAGCCGCATTTCCACTGTCGGCCCAGTGCGAGCCAGGGCTTAAAAGTTTGTTTGTTTGCATGCTTTGTTATATATTCAAATTCAAAATCATCGATGTTTTATCTATAGAATTTATTTAATTTATCAGGACTCAAAATTAATCACACATAAATACACTTATTTCTATTTTATTTATTTATTTATTTTTAACGCTTATGAAAATAGCCTGCTTATTCAGTCGAGTCTGTTTCTGTTTATTGGCCACAGTATAGCCGTCATATTTAGAATTAATGATAATATCTCTATTTTTATAAAAGCTCCCGAACAAAAAACATTATTAGGCTATATTCTTTTATGATAGGCAACGTGAGATAAACTCTCGAGACGAGGCTTGTGAAAGATAATATAAGTTACTTAATACACGATTGTGATAGAGAATAAGAAGCTGACGTCTGATTTCTTCAAGCGGTCATATTTTACCATGTTTACTATGGT
Source organism: Carassius gibelio (assembly GCF_023724105.1). Lineage (NCBI taxonomy): Eukaryota > Metazoa > Chordata > Actinopteri > Cypriniformes > Cyprinidae > Carassius > Carassius gibelio. The sequence continues at coordinate 37,967,680 of NC_068400.1, forward strand.
AATATGTTTAGCGTGCATATCTTTTTCATCGCTTGTAAATATTTCTGCCTTGTATGGTCCACATTGGATCAAGTTATTTCAAACACTCGCTGCTGACTGAAAGAGAGTTTTGAGCTCAACTTATTTAAAAAAAAAAAGTGTTTAATGCTGGTGTTAAAGCTGTTATCTTTCTTAAATGATCCTCGGCGCAGACTCTCTATTTTTATAAAAGCTCCCGAACAAAAATCGTTATTATATTTTGATGATATGCAACGTGGAGCTAAACTCTTGAAACGAGACGACAGATAAAATGTTACTTAATAAATACACAATTGTGAATAAGAAGCTGACGTCTGATTTCTCCAAGCGGTCATATTTAACATGTTTACTGTGTAACGTTAATGTTTATCGAGCATAGTCTTTTACATCGCTTATAAATATTTCTGCCTTGTTTAGTGATTATAATCCACATCGGATCAAGCAAACACTTGCTGCGAACTAAGAGTGAGTTTTGAGCTCAACTTATTTTAAAACGTCGTTAATGCTGCTGTTAAAGTTGTTATCTTTCTGAAATTATCCGCGCTGACGCTCTCTAGACACGGAGAAACTCCGCCTTTGTTCACAACCCCTCCTCTAGCCCCAGCTGGCCCGCTTTGGCTCAAGGTTTTCGTCGGGCCAAAAAACCCTGGCCGTTGGCCCCGAGGAAGCCCCGGCGAGGCAAGATCAAGCCCCGGAAGTGACAGTGGAAACGCAACTGGCCCTGGCACGCACAAGCACGCCCGGTCCTAGCTCGGTAGTGGAAACACGGCTATTCTGACCAATGTGTTACACTTGAACTTGAAGATGACCAAGCACTCTGGCCAAAACATCTCACTGACAAAGAACGCTGCTTAATAGTGCAGAGAGGCCCAGTTCAGAGCAAGGATAGAATTTATCCTTTTTATTTTTCTTCTTTTTTTCTTACAGATACAACTCCAGATGTCTATACATCATTGCTGTGTGAAGACTGCTGAAGAGAAGTAACAAGAAGGGCTTTTTTTTAAAAAATAAGGATTGACAAAAGGAGGGAAACAAGAGATGTAGAGGGCCCCATGTCTGTGTTTGCCTTGGGCCCCAAAATGTCTAAATCCGCCCCTGTCGGGAGGGGCCATGCTCAGTGGCTCCAGTGCATGTGTCACGCCCGCCCAAAAAACCTGAACACAAAAATAGTAAAAAAAAACAAAAACAACAACAATTCCACAATTACGTTTTACACAATTCAGTATTTGTAACGTGTTTCAGATACAGTTTTAACATGTATACTGTTTTTAGAAACAATTATGATACGGTTCCATAGAATATCTTCCCTGACAAGAATTTACCAGAAGAAATGGTCTGAAACGCAATATATATATATATATATATATATATATATATATATATATATATATATATATATATATATATATATATATATACATTATAATTGCTATATATATATATATATATATATATATATATATATATATATATATATATATATATATGAATTATAAGTATAACATATAGAAGTGTCTATAATAGTATGCATTTTAAATACTCTTTATTATCGAGCCCATATTTTGTATTACTCAATACTTACAAGCGTGTTTGTAATTCACGTGAATAATGAGCGACTGGATGACAAACTATGAGCGTATGTAGTGCGCGGGTGATTTCGCTCTGCTCTCGCGCCTGTGGTCGTCGCTCATGCTCTCCAACTCGCTTGTTTTCATCTCTCTGTCATCGGGGAGAGAAAGAGGGGGGAGTGCGCTGTTTCTCTCTCCCTGCCCCAGACCCTCCTCCTCTGGTAGCCCGTCCATCTCAGAATATCGGCGGTGAGTTTTATGGGGAGAGTGGCCGCTCCCTGCAGCGGCCCCGGCAGTATCGTGTCCTTTCTCACCGCAGTTCCGTGCTTATCCTGCAAACAGCGGCGGCGGCGGCGGCGGCATCATCATCAGTCTGTGGCAGTGGACCGGGGCAGGAGGAGCATGAGCGAGCAGGGCAAGAGTGCCGCGTCCACGCCAGCGAGCGGGACACCAGCCCCGGGCTCGGACACCTACAAAGGTTGGCTCTTTAAATGGACTAACTACATCAAAGGTTACCAGCGCAGATGGTTCGTGCTCAGCAACGGGCTGCTGTCCTATTACAGGTAACGTTAACTTAAATAATGCGTCTTCTATATGCACGTGTTGATGTCATTCATTTAGAATGCAATATGCATATATTTAGGCTACACTGGGCTATGTTAGTATGTGTGGCCGACCAGTGTAGTGTTTTGTCATGTCAAAGCAGGTCATGAGAGCTGTCAAAACCACATGTGGACACTCATGGCACTTCATGAGCGCGTCTCTAGTGTGGACAGATGCTAGTCCGCCTCTAAAAAACCTCGCGGCCTCGCCCCACTTTACCACCATGTGTTTCTTTTTAAACCAGGTCTTTAAATGTCATTACTAGTGGATAAAAGCCTGTCTCTTATTAAATGACAACAGTACGCTGTTTTATTAGCGCGTCAGCTAGCGCTCAAGCTAACGTCAACTGATGTTGTGTGACGTTTTAAGAGAGTCGTTGCACTTTAATATCTAACAACCTAGTTTTGCGTTTATGTGGGCGTGTCCTTCAACTTTAGCTTTGATCATATATATAAGGCTTGTTTTTATGGTGAACTTGGTCAATAGTAATTTATTCAGGTCCGTATTCAGCCTCTGGCCAGCTACAGATGTGTTAGCCAGCGTTAGCTTTAGCAAGCGTACACGCAACGAACTAATAAACATTCACCATGGCAACCAGCTTCCCATAAAATATAATATGCACAAGAAAAGAGTTTTAAAGCCAATTTTTCGCATATTAATTTATATTAATAATGAATTGATTTATATGTGTGTGTGTGATCCACGAAACAAATACACCTTTTCTTTCTATATATGTATGCGGCTTTTTCTGTATGTGTGTTTGGGACAGACCAAGATGCGGTAATGCAACACACACACACATATCATATAACAAAACTACACTATGATTTTTTTTTGGTTAGTTTTTTTAACAGCATCTCGAATGACGGTGTGTGATATCGTATGTGAAGCTTATGTATGCAGTGATACAGTATCTTTTTAAAATTTAAACCACCTTCACGTGTCACCTGTGAGCTTGACCATTTAACACCTGTTGTTCAAGAGGCACTTGAGCCAGCAATGGTAATCATGTTTCATTTCTCCCCTTGTGTCAGGTAGACAGGTGGATCACATGAGGTAACTGTCACAAAATTAAATGAAAATCCTAATTACTGCTGTATTTTAATTGCTTTATTACCACATCTAGGTTTGTCGCATAAAGCCCAAAACACATTGCACGATTTTAGCAATATCGTATAAGATCACTGCATGTCACACTGTGCAACATGGATCTAATAAGTTTGGGTAGGACCATAGACTGGGTAGGACATGGTCTATACGATGATGACATGTGTTGACTCATATACTACAACGCACGTTCCTATTGAAGAATAAAACGCCTTCAGCATGCACTAGTAGTAAACAAAAAGCATGATACATCACAGTTTAGAAGTTATATTTTTTGTGTGTGCTGAAAAAAGTGAAAGCGGCGAAAGAGGAAGGGGTAAAAGCTAGAGGTTAGCAGTTTTATGTTTTAGCGCCATATTGTGTTGATTTCATTATGCATTTTTATTTGTTGGTCAGTAAATGTGGATCATAGCAGCAAACACTAGAGAAGGCAACAAGTGTTTTCACTATGCCGGAGATGCGCTATTGTTCCAAAGAGAGACGAGCTTAGAGTGGTTACAATCATCAGGGTTTAAATCACGCTCAAATTGATTTGATTTTGACGCAATATTTAAACGAATGTGAAATTCTTGCCCCATATTGACAATGTTGAAACAGTGCCATAGGCAACCGTACAACGCCACTGCTTTGGGGTGTTTCAAACGTAGGACAGAGCACGCCTCTAAAAACAATGTTTACAACCTGTTTGCATTTCATCTTCTTTTTACAGCAATTAGTTGTCTCTCAGCGCTCAAAATTTGCCCTCAAAATTTGCCTCAAGCCAAGGAATGCCCAAACTTTTTGATGCTCTTGGTCACTCTCAACGCTTTCTCTGCATCGCTCTCAATCCCATAATTCACCAGGTGAACATTGAAGCTCAACTTCCATAGGAATTAATTGAAAGCTTTCTTTCCACTGCGCCAGCTACGTGCCAGTGGAAATGCACTGTTGCCTTCCAGCCCTTGTAGTTTTAAGAGCCAATCAGCTGTGTCTATTCTAAAATGTGCATTCGTGTTAGGTGGAACAGTCTGGAAAAAAAGAAGATAAAGGAGCGGAATATAGAATAGGTTTGTTGTTAGATCTTATTGCTTATTTGTAATATATTTTAACATAATATCGAACCATCAGTTAACAAATAATTTTGAAAATTTTCCTATTTTTCTGTTCAGGTTGATACACAGAACATCAAATGCACCTGGGAAGCTCGTACAGTCAGGCATTCGTATTATGACATATGATGCATTCAAGTCAAAAACATAACATGCATCTAGTCTAGAGTAAACAAGACATATATATTGTGAACATTAAACCCAAATAACTATATCAGAAGCCAGTTACAAGTTTCAAATGTAATAGATCATACACTGATCTTTAATTTGGTTAATAACATAAATGTATAATGTATGCTGTGTACTACTGTATGAATATGTGACAGAAGGGAATCCCTTGTTTTGTTTTTTTTAGGCTACTTCTGTGTTATGAATGGATGATGTCATCTAGCAAGTGTCTCACTCTGAGATATGAGTTTTCAAGGTGCACTTGAAGGCAGGATTTTGGTATATCCTAAAACATACGATCTTCAAAATTATACCTACCAAATGTTTTATTAGTGATACGTGAATGTAAGAAGGCATACCGAAGACATTCAAGAAGTGTATTTGAGAGCCTTTGTGCTATTAGAGCTGTATTGTGCACCGACTGTGATGTAGAACGAATGGTTATCAGATGGTCACGAGGGTCATCATGATAGCGTCATGGAGTACAACTGTAGTCAAGCAGCTAATGAAAGAAGGGCAAAGGCTCTTGTAAGAGCACTGTAGCAATGCTAATCAATCAATATCTCTACTGGGCAGACCCTGTGACACTTCACACAGTGGGCCACAGGGTTTCCAGGCTCAGTTGAGATTCTGAAGGGAAAGTGACACTCTACTGACTGTGAAAGAGAAGAAGCATGTCTCTTGCTGCTCTTCTCTATTAATAGTCTATTATGGTGGAAGGTGATTGCAGTGGTGTAAAGCTAGATCTGCTGTCATCAGAGAGCTCTGGCAATAGTGCTCACGTAGCCAATACAATGGAGTGTCTGGATAGCGTGCTGTGCTAATATCTGCCAAATGTGCTGTTGGGGAGCCAGAAAGAGCAACGGTAAATGTGTGAATAGAGCTAATGTATCATAACAGCCATTAGATTATGAATGGCTCCTTGATAGTTCCTCGGTATGATTGGGAAAGTAGCTTAACTGTTCTAAGGTGAAGTCTAGTTCACCTGAAAACTACATTTCTGTTGTCATTTATTCACCCTCATGTTGTTGCAGTTTGCATGGCTTATGTGATAAACAAAGTTAGATATTTTTATTTGGACAACGTTTTTTTTTTTTTTAAGAAAATCTCTTCCTTTGTGTTCCACAAAAGAAAAGAAAACCTTTTAAGCTGTAGTAGAGAGACTTCTGGAGATCGCATGGGATGTGATTTAGAGGTGAACCTTTGTTCCTGGCCTGACCATGTGCCCTACACAGAACTAGTGCTCAAATAGAGGAGATGTAGCCTACTTAAAGTGTATATTTATGTTTTTATAAGTCTATTAGTGGTCAATATATTCGAGTGAGTCAAGTAAATGGAAAGATTTGTACCAATCTTTCAAGCAAATCTGCTTCATGCGGCTATATGCGCAATTACAACATCCTACAGCACTTAAATGCAGAAGGCAGCTGACTCACACTCTCTAGGTGGCCTCTGTATCAGCATTTTCTTATTTTCAGCTGATATCAGTCTAACAACAAATCCCCATGCAGTAATTTTATATATATATATATATATATATATATATATATGAAAATTACAGTATATTAAATGTTGTGCAATTAGTCAAAACAATCATATGTGACCCTGGACCACAAAACCAGCCATAAGGATACCGTTAAACTGAGATTTCTAAATCATCTGAAAGCTGAAAAGACTTTCCATTGTTATATGGTTTGTTATGATTTCAACTATTTGAAAATCTGGAATCTGAGGGTGCAAAATAATCAAAATACTGAGAAAATTGCCTTTTAAAGTATTACAGATGAAGTTTTTAGCAATGCATATTGCTAATCAAAATTAAGTTTTAATATATTTACAAAATATTTTCATGGAACATGATATTTACTTAATATCCTAACGATTTTTAGCATAAAAGAAAAATCAATGATTTGACCCATACAGTGTATTTTTGGCTATTGCTACAAATTTACCCCAGTGACGAGACTGGTTTTGCGGTCCAAGTGGTTCACAGTTCTACAGTGTTTTGCACAATATTGCATCAATACGTCTGGTCCTTGTATCAATATGTTTTATCCATTTGTAATTTACCATTTAAAAAAATTGGAGCCTGACAATTTGAAAGAAGTTTTCTATGTTTACCAAGGGCATTTATAAAAGAAAAAACATAATATTGTGACATAATTCTAATGTAAAATAACTGTTTTCTATTTAAATGTGTTTTAAAATGTAATTTATGACACTGCTGAATTTTCAGAGGCCATTCCTTTTCATTGCCACATGATCCTTCAGAAATCATTCAAATTTTTTTGCTCATGAAACACTAATATTATTCCCTTTGTGGAAACTGATAGATTTTTTTTTTTTCAGAAATCTTTGTTGAACAGAAAGTTTAAAAGAACATAATTCATTAGTATCATTGCTGAATAAAAGTATTATTGTTTTTTTAATCATATTTTATTTATTTCAAAAGTCTACTTTTATTATTTGCATTTTTGGTGTACAGTATGTTTTCTCCCCAGTATGTTCCGAATTTATGGTTTTGGCCAAGGAATTTCTTTTCAGTGCGTCATTAGACTTCATGTTATTTCCTGTGGTTCAATTAGTGGAGAAGTAGGTTGTTATAATAATCTGAGTGGGGGAAGAGAAAGTACTGGGAGATAAAGCCCTGCTGTAATATGCTCAGTACAGAGGAGATTTTCTACTCCTGTAACAAGGCTCATGCTTTTTTCCTTAAGCGGGTCAGCAGCAAATTAATATTTGTTCTTTAATTAAAGTAAAACCATAATGTTATATCAGAACTCATTATCAGCGGAAACAATCACTATCCAGTTAAGATATTCTGGTGCATCACAGTGCATTCAATCTGTTTTGCCTAGCCTTCCTGTACTTCTCCTTCCAAAGCTTTTATTGAGGATCTCTGAAGTGTATGTGAGTCATTCGAGCATCCAGCGAGTCTGTTTCTGACATACTTAAGTCAATGGCCCTTGGGTTGAGATGATGCTGTTCACATGCACACCTCTTCATCTCTCTGGGCTGGATCGAACGGATCTTGCTGTCATGTAGACTTGTGCATTATTATCAAGAGACACATTAATCAATCACTTCTGAAAACCTCAGCTCCCTGTAGTGTTGTCACTACACTCTGAAGGAATTGCAGAGGCTTTCTATAGGATGTGCCTTGAATGTGTTCTGCTGATGTGTTAGTTTTACTGAGAGTAATAGAACCCCCACCTCCATCACCACACATACAGTCCTGTCATCTGCAGTGCTAAAACACGTAAAAGTGTAATGGCCTGCGTAAATTGCACTCGGTCACAGCGCCTCCCGCTCCTCCTTCTCCTACTTGTGATGAGTCACATATATATCTTCCCCTCCTGTGTTTTTCTTCTTAAACACTTCCTCTCTGCCTGGTTCCTTCTATGCATATTTGATTTCTTAACAGCTTTTTTTCACCCATCTTTAATGTCTGATGTGCTTATTGCAATCTGTTACAATGTTAATCTGTTTTAGTTAGTTCATGAAGAATCTATTAGTAAAAGAGGGAAATCCAGTGAACCTGCCAAGATCTGACTTTCAGTATCTGTAAAATCTAGTAGTAGTACATTATGAGTTCTTCTTTAAATTGTACATTGTTTTTCTAGCCGAGTATTTATTGGTATATTTTCTTGTGTATATTGTTTTCATGCCTGATTTCATTAAAAAGATGCAAGGTGGGTTTTTTATTTATTTATTTTTATTTTTTGCAATGTAACGGAAGTAGCGACAGTTCATTCCTTCCATATCTTTCATGACATACTGTTGAATGATTATCAAAAAAGTAAAAAAGTCTATATTGTGACATACAGCCAAGTAAAAATGGAAGAAAGGAATAAATATTGAGTGAGATTATTGGGTGAATCTCTGCAGATCCTAATGCAAACATGTAGTCAATTGTAAGAAAGCAGTGGGGTTTAAGTGGACTAAATAATTAGAGTCTGGCATTCATCACCAGGGAGAAGTCTGACATTTCACTGGGAGATTAAGTTATGACATTTTGAAAAAGAAAAAATAAGACATTAAGATGCATTTAGATAGGGTGAATTTCCATTACATTCCCATTAAAAAAACAAAAAAAAACAGAAAAACAAATATATTATCCTGACTTAACTCATGAGATGAAAATTAAACAATAATCAAATTACCCTTCTTATTGCATATTACGTAATAATCAGTATTATCACAATTAGTCAAATGTTCTGTTTTCAAGGCATCTCTAACTCATTAGCTCCCTGACAATGCTTGACCTTCTTTTGCAATGAGTGATAACATTCCATTCTGCTGGGAAGAATGTGGTCACATGATCCGAAAGGAGTGTGTCCCTCAAGGGTATATTTGAGGTTAACTGAGAGAAGGGTTTTTTGGAATGTCTTTCTGACTCTTTGCATGATGGGTACACTGAAACTTTGCACACTTCCTATAATTATTTCTGGACTCTAAATACAATAAACTTCACCGTTTGAGTAATCATCAGTCATTGCTGAGTGTGTGTTTGTCTTGCATGTGATAATATGGTTTTTGCAGTGGCAGGCATGATTTATGGGCACTGCAGAGCAAGCACTCTCTTGATAGTCTCCAGTGGCTAGTATGAGATTGGGAGTGTGTTAGAAATGGAAAAAGTTACAAACAAAAAAGCGTACATAGAGGGATAACATAATATAGAAATAAAACGAATTAACTATTCTAAATGATCCTAAGTGATTGTGCTAATGTGACATATAACATAATGTGACACCTGAGCAAACGTTACAGAAAGGAAGGAGTTGCTGCTCTTTTGGCCATTCAGAATATGGTCAGTAAGATTTTGTTATGTTTTATTCTGCAAGTATACATCAAATTGAGCAAAAGTGAGCGTAAAACATTTTTAAAGTTACAAAAGATTTGTATTTCAAATAAATGCTGTTCTTTTGAATTTTATATTCATCACACAATGACTGTTTTCAACATTGAGCCGCTTTAAATATTGATAATAAAATAAGAAATGTTTCTTGAGCAGCAATTCAGTGTGATAGAATGATTTCTGCAGGATCATGTGACACTGAAGACTGTAGTAACAGCTGCTAAAAAGAATATGCAGAAACAAATTACATTTTAAAATGTAATAAAATAGAAAGTTATTTTAAATTGCAAGATTTATTTCACAGCATTACAGTTTTTAATGTATTTTGATCAAATAAATGCAGCCTGACACAAAACTTTTTAATGGTATTGTATATTAAAATTAATAATGAAGGATGCAACCAACAAAAACACTGTAGCAACACTCAAGAAACCACTCAGAATGTCCTGGAAGGCCTTTAAAATTAGATTTAGAAAAAATATATAATTTAAATATTTAACTGAAATTATGGTTGAAAATTTGCATACATATTTCGTATTCTCTCTTACATCAATATCACCCCCTTTTTCTTTCCCTCTGCTTCTCATCTGATATTTCCTTTTGTCATTGCCTCACTTTCCCTTTAGGCCCCGATATACTTCAAGCGAAATCGAAGATCAAAAAACAGAACAAAATCCGTCTGAAACTAAGTTCGTTTTGTGAGTTCGAAATGGCTTGCCAAAGCGAACTTTCAAAGTTTGTTCCGGCTGCAAAACACTTTCGTACTACCATTGGTCCATGACGATTACATCATAGGAGGTGTGCACTGAGGCTCCGCCTTCTTTCACGTGGAACTCTGCTCTGGGTTCCTTTCGTTTGTCAAGTTCTTGGAGGAGAGATGTTCGTGTAGTCGTGGATAGCTGTTTTATATTAGCAAATTAAGTTTAGCTTTTGATGAAATTAGACACACTGTTTTTCATGTTTAATTCTGCTGCTTGCTTTTAAGCAGTATATTGAATAAAGTACCATGTAGTCACACGTGACGTGATTTCATGGGAGTGCTAATTTGCAGAGCTCATGCAAGCATACCCATGTTGCTATGAACAGATGCTTTTTATTAAAAAAATATTTCTGTTCTCTCCATTTTTGTTGTGTTTATTTTGTTACGGAGAGGAAAACATGCAGCACATATTTAAATGTTGATTTTATCAGAGTGGGGGCAACAGGATGTTCGATAACAGTATACCGCTGTTCACGTATTTCGAACTTCATTTTACCCTTTAACGAAGAATGAAAAATAACTTTGTTTTGAGTATATATGGGCCTATAGCCTTTTCTTAGTCTTCTCTCTTTTACTACCTCTCTATCTCTGCAGGTTTTAATGACATATCTCTGTCTCTCTCTTTTTGCTCGGCATGGTTCATGTTCTCAGTTCTGACCCACTTACAGCCATTTGCGTCCAGTCTGTCCCCTGTAGGGTGGGTGAAGCTAATTTGAGATCTTTGCTTTTACCCCTCCACACCTCCTCCCCCAACTTTCTCTTTCTTTCTCCTGTCTGCATTTGCTTTGGTAGGGTTTGAGTACGCAATCTAAGCTCTAGAGGTTTTTTTCTTTTCTTTTGTGTGATGGAGTGAATATGGTAATTGATGGTTGGTCTCTGAGCTGAATGTGTATCTCTCCCTCCCCCTAGTGACTCGGTCACCTGAGTTTGGATTCAGCCAATTACTTGGTTTGCTTGACTGTCAGACCATCAGTCCCCAGAAGGCCTGAAAAAAATGTAGCCAGCAGACATTGGACTCTACACTTTCAACACTCACAGACACAGTAGGGAGACTAAAGTGTCTCATATGTGAAAAGAGAGAATCGAATTTCCTATTATACTGGCATATTTTTTTAAATCCCTTTTCTCACACAGATTGCTCAGTTTCAAAGTAGACTCCTTTACTGAAATGATTATTCAGAATTGAAACACCGTGCTGGGTGCAAATGTAGACAGAAATGTTTTTAACATTTACCTATTAGTATTAACATGAACTGCATCTGTGACAGAGACTGTACAATTTGGTGTTTTAAACTTGGTTTAAATTATGGTTTCATGCACAGGCAATAATTTAACACACAATACTCATTAACTGTGTTTTTGCAGTCATATGAATATGAACATCCAGTCAGTAATCAAAGGCTACATATTTACATGCAGCAGGCACAGTAATATTACGCAGTGCCTGAAAATAGTACCCAGCTAGTTTGCTTGGGATTATTTTCAGGTGCTGCGTAATTTCACTGTGCCTGCTGCACCCATGGTGTGGCAGCAAAGTTCCTTGATTATTACACCAGAATGAGAGTATAGTTCCTAGCCATATCTGCCTAGAAAATCACAACTTTTCATTTTAGTACACAATGTAACTACAGAAGAGTCAAGTTTTTAACAGGAAAAATATCAAAACTCTTTGTTCATTTGAGCGAGATGCTAACGGTTTAATCAGATTCAATGATCTATGCTAAGCTAAGCTAAAAGTCCCGGAGATCGACTGAAGGGGAGTTGGAAAATTAGCCTATTTTATAAAATATTGAAGTGTTCCTTTAAGCACAAATCCCACCTCACAGCCAATTTCACTGGTCAATTTGTGCAGCCCCCTGTCAAGAAAAGTTCAAATTTAATGGATTCAGTTCAAAGTTCAGAAAGATGGATCTCATGACAAACAGTAATGCTATCTTTCAGAATATGCTACCAAACACTTAGGATAAGGTTAGGATGCAGGTTGAGGTTAGGGGTGAGTATTTGTTTGAGTGTCGTGTAGGCAATTAGCACTTTGATTGATGTGACCAATGAAATGTTTAGAATCGCCATTGGGTTTGAGAAGATAAATCATAGTGATCATGTTTTTTGATACAATGTAAATAGCTGGTTTATATGAATAATTTGTTTGTTTGCTGTCACATGGAGCAGCATTAACTACACTGAGCCATTGTTTACTGACAAGCTGTGCAAAAATACAATCATATTTTGCTCATGTTCTTCGCATCTTGTCAGTGAACAACGGCTCTGTGTAGTTAAAGCTGCTCCATGTGAAAGCGCGAAGATGATGTAAATTTATCGCTGATTACAGAACCGGCTTTACTGACAAGATGTGCATTAAATATTGCATGCGATTTATCGTGCAGTCCTACTAACTTGGTTGTGCTGTATGTTTTGTTTTGCATGCAGCTCATGAGAACAGTTCAGAAGAAAAGAATTTTTATTTTTAACATTTTATTGGTATATAGCCTTCCACTAGGGCTGCACAAGTGTCGTTTAAGCATCGATATTGCGATGTACGAATCCACGATAGTCACATCGCAGGATGTGCAATGTAGGCTGTCGTAGTTGATCCGTTATTCATTAACTGTACAGAGAGAGAGAGAGAGAGAGAGCGGGAGAGAGCGAGAGAGAGCGCGCGTGAGACAGAAAGAGAGAGAGAGAGAGAGCGAGCGAGCCCCGGCTGCACGCTCACAGTCTTCAAACATCACGAGCGCTGTCTTGCTCTCTCTCCCTCATGCATATTAATCAATTGACACGATGGTGTAGATGTTTAAATCATTTAAAATGAGAATGTAAGTGTGCTCACCCCATTTTTGTTTGTAAGAATTTTTTTTATTAGATTTCATATCGCAATATATATTGCAGAAAAATTAAATATCGCAAAATCATTTTTTCCCAATATCGTGCAGCCCTACCTTCCACCATATGTAATGGAGGCCAGCAGGTAGGTGCTGTGCAGGTAAACCTCTGCCCTAATCTTAAGAGATGCACTAGCGACTGATGCTAGTGGCTGCAGATGCTAGTGCGTCCGTCTCCCACACTTGAGACCCGGGTTCGAGACACACCCGAAACAAGAACGGTGTGTGGCAGTGAGGACCGGGGAGAGAGGGGTTACATTGGTGCCGTGACCCTGATGGGATTGAGGTTTGGGGGGTGGAGTGAAGCGGAGGCCAGCTAGTAGCTGCTGTGCAGGTAAACATAACTACCCTGATCTCAAGAGATGAACTAATGACTGACCCTACTGGTTGCAGTCTTTAGCCTCTTTGTTAGTGTGTCCACCTCCCACACCGCAAACGCAGGTTCGAGACCCACTTGGAACAATAATGAGGTGTGGCACTGAGGACCCGGGAGAGAGGGGTTACACATATAACACACGTTTTACATTTAATACAGACACATTCATTTCCACAAGCACAGTGTATATCTGTGTCAGAGATGTCTGACCGGCTCTGAATGAGTGGAATGCGTCTCACAGTTTCTCTGAGAGGTCAGAGCTTTGACATTCCATTAGAAATGTGCAACAGATACTAAGTAACCAGAGCAGTAACACAGAGACAGGGCTCTGGCTCTCTGTGTGTCTCCCCACTTTTTGGCTCCTCCCCTCTATCCCTTCATGCCTTTTACTGCCCTCACTTTTACACTTTCACTGAACCTCCTTTTCATTTTCTCTTTCTGAGTCAGTCAGCAAAGCCTCAGTGGTGTGACAGAGTTTGAATCAGTGTTTCATAAGCAGCTGAGTAAGGAATCTGTCATTATTTCCTGTGTGTCTTTCTTTGGCTGTGTTTTGTGAGGATTTAGGTTTTGTTAGGCCTCTACTCAAGGCTTGGTTAAATTAGAGCTCCTTAGAATGGCCTGACAGACTACCAAGAGGCTCTGCTATCCTTTCCGACCTGCAATATTTCACACACTAAACAACCAGCCACCCTTGCCTGTCTGCCTGTCTGTCTGTCTGTCTGTCTGCTGTAGATCATATAACTATTGCTACCAATGGTCTCTGATAAACTTACCTCACAAATGCTTTTGAAAATAAATATACTAAAATGTATTTGAAATACATTTATTTCATTGTGAATATACTACAAATACATTTGCATATGTATGTGCTTACTTAAAATACCCTGCAGTTGTACTTTTAGCATATTGGAACAACACATTTTGTGCTTAATGCACTTTTAATTGTGCCAAAGTACAGTAGTGCTGAAGTCCAACTAAAGATATACTGAAGTATATTTGATTGTGCTAAAGTGAAACAATTGCAAGTATACTTCAGGTACACTTTAAATATCTTGCATTCAAAGACTGATATTAATCAAAGATCACACAATCCTCATCAATAGTGATTTTATAAAACACATGTTAGGCTTAATATTAAGAAATGTGAATTTTGCAATGTGTACTAGTAGAACTCCCAAAAAAAATTAACACATTAATACAGACATTACCGACAAGAACAAGGTCACCTAAGTATTTCTTGTGCAAATCCTCATATAAAGAGCAATCATACAAAAAAAATGCTTCTCATCTTCTATCATAGAAATATTTGATGTTGACTTAAAATAACTACAGATTCTCTCTGGTATTGGTGTATTATTCCATCTGCCTGTTTTTATAGCAAGATGATGACTTGAACATCTAAAAAGGAACAATGATCGTACCAATTGAATGTTATACACGACGCAATGTAGCTCTCTTTTATCAATGAAGACTTTCACTGTGAATATATATTTCACTTATTATTTTCCCAAACTGATGAATACCATGCCTCATGTGCTTTTTCTTTTAATCGTTGGTAAAGAATAGCTGCAAATGTTCTTATATTACCTACACTTTAAGCTTCCCAGGGACTAGAAAAACAGCAGAACTCTAATACGAGTTTTCTACCTACTTCATCTAATTGATAAAGCATATTATAACTTTTTGGGATAACAATAATTGGACATAGACACCAGTTTCATATAAGTGGACAATACAAATCTACCCAGATCACCCAAGACAGCCACAGGAGTTTTTTACAAAAAGATACCTGCACATTTCAATACACTCCACTGGATCAAAACCCCATATCTCAAACAAATACAACGATTGATTGAAACTACACTTAGTATTTAAATGTATTACTTTTTCACTAGTTTAGGTCTCAGTAGTTCCTTTGCTGTTTGATAGTGGGTCCTGTAAGTTCTCTTCCTGATCTCTCTGTCCGGGTTTACATCACGCTCTGTTCCCTCTCTCGCTGACTGTGACACTGGCTGGTTTGTTTGGCCAGCTGACACACAATCACCATGTTAACTTCTATTCTCTGCCCACTCAGTATGCAGCTGTGTGTAGTAATGTAACGCTTACAGGTGCTCAGTGTTTTTCACTCTTAAGTAACATGACATACAGCCAAGTATGATGACCCATATTTAGAATTCGTGCTCTGCATTAACCCATCCAAAGTGTACATTTGACAAACTGGGCATTTGGGATTAACAATATTATTAAACACTTTCTTTTTCTCTTTCTTCTGCTCCTAATTGTTCACTGTGTCTGTCTTTCTGTGAATTGCTTTTTGTCATCATGTACTAACACCTCCCTCTCATTTCTTGCCCTCCATGTTTTGGTTGCTCCTTCTGTCTTCGTCGCCCTTGATAGGACACAGGCAGAGATGGCCCATACGTGCCGTGGCACCATCAACCTGGCCACAGCGCACATCGACACCGAAGACGCCTGCAATATTGTTCTGAGCAGTGGGGGGCGCACGTACCATCTGAAAGCCAGCACAGAAGTGGAGAGGCAGAGATGGGTCACAGCACTGGAGCTGGCCAAGGCCAAAGCCATCCGAATGATGAACGATCAGTCCGGTAAGAGCGGGGAAATTCTGGTGAATGAAGTCTTTTTTTAGTTTGTGCTTTTAAGCTGAAATTGATAATTGCCACACTGATTTGCCAACACATCATATCAGACTATCAAGTCTTTACCTTTTTGGCAAGATGGCATCTAATCATATGTTTGAAAGTGTTACTTTGTAATTGAAACAGTATTGAAATGTTTCTCTGCTAAGAACTAATTGTGTTAATTGAGTTGCTGCATAAAGGTTTTGAATGGAAAATGTCTGTGTTTTAGACAATGGCTCCACAGCCCAGCTAACACACTGTTATCAGTCTGGTAAGGTGACTGGGCTTCTTACACAGGCTTTGCATCATGTTTGCAGGGCTGCTGTGTAGTTCAGAGTGTTTGCAGAAAATTACAGGGCTCAGCTAAAAGAATTTTCTTCTTCTGGTCCAGTCAGGAGATCAAATTTACAAAAAAAATGTCATTGGATATTCACTGGCCGGACCATCAAAATGTCTATTTATATGCAACATTATAAGTGGACCTCAGAGAAAAGTACAAAATGAAAAACAAAGGCAGTTCATGAACATTAAATTTTTTTTTAATGTTATTAAGAACTGGTAAACCAGATATAATGTATGAATTCATGCATGCACTTAGTCTGAAAAAACAATGACATATGATGATTTATCATTTTCAACACATTCTAAATTCTGAAGAAAAAAAAAGACATGACAAAGCATCATCCACATCAGCCAGCTGGCTAACATTACCCTGATGACGCATTTCAATTATCAGAATTGAACAACAATGTTCAATATATCATAGAAAATCAAAAAGTGAAGTATGAATAGAATTTTAAATGAAGACTTGAGACTCACACAGATCTCACACTGAGCCCTGGACTGATTGCATTCGGACTGGACTGGCTCAAAAATGTTGTTTTTTTGGATTGTTTAGTTTGTGGTAACTGCTGTGGGCCACTGCATTGCTTCAGATAGGTCAAATCTCTCTTTCCACCAAAGATATCTTTGACCTGAACAGTGAGCTGTCACACGGATGGTATTACCCTTTGGCTTGAAACACTACATTCTGTCGATCTGTTCATGCTTCTCATTGACTGAATGCTGAACCAGGCTAGATGAGATGGTACCTCTGGGTTTCAGGACTGCATGGAGCATGATTTTATTGCTTATGTTTATGTAACTGCTATTTAAACTTTAGGACCTCTAGAGGACATGTTTACATGGACTGTAAGACTCCAGCTATTTACTACTTTAGAACTGAGAGTTGGATATATACAATGTGAAGACAACATTCATTAATCAACAACCTCAAATGCAAATGGAAATATGAATTTTAATAATTTTGGGAATATTAGGTCTTGTTCATATTATTGCAGTCTATGTAAATATAGCCCGTGCCTGCTATTTTGCAGCTCTCTCATCTTACTTGAAATACAAGGCACTATTTGGTCAAAGCTGTTGATGCATGTGTTTAAAGATATGTGGTAATTCCTTAGAATTCAAAATCTCCTTCCAGGGTGTTAGATTGGCTCTCCACACCAGACAATAATTAGGATCCAGCCCGGGATGCCAGATCCTGTCAGAAAATATCAGTTTGTCCAGTAACAGAACAACTAGTCGCAGCGCTGTTAATACCCAAACCCTGTTAAACAGCAAGTCTTGTCTAGTATCCAAAAAATAAATAAAAAATAAGTATTTAACAGTCTTCTGTCAGTCAAGAAGTTGACTGATAAAAAAGCAGAGAAAAAAACAAGGGAAAATTAATAAGAAACATAATAAATGAATAAACAATAAAAAATACTTAACATAATGATAAATAATAAAAAATAATCAAAGGATAATAATAATAAAAGTTATCAAATAATAAATTGTATGAATGACTAATTATTATACAATGATTATGTGAATAAATTATTATAAATGAATAAGAAAAAACATAAAACTAAAAACACATCAAACACAATTTGCACGTGAGGATCTAAGGATTTTTCAAGGGATTCCTAATACTTGAATTAAACTCTTGGGTCAAGCTCTTAATGTTATCATACAGAGCTGTATGAATCACTCTGTTAGATCTCTGGCAGTACTCCGGGTCAGAGTGGGTCAGCACGTTAGCCATGTTCCAGCAGTGTACTATATTTGAGACCTGAAGTGTTCATCTCCTGTGACACACACAGCTGTCATTGCTCTGTGAGCTCCTGAAGCAGATGGCTTCTGCTTTTGGGTAGAACGTGATTAATTTACTCGTAACTCCAGACGTTAACCGTGCATCTACTTTAACTTGTATTTTATGAACACGAATGAGTGTAGAAAATGTTTAACATTCAGTTATTCATGTATTGTATGTGCCATTGTACTTAGCTTGTTTAATTGAAAAAATACAACCGAGTAAAAAAAATATATATATATATTTGGTCATTCATATTTTATGATGAATTTTTTCTAATTTTTTGAACACATATATAAATTGCTCAAATTAGTATTCATCATATAAGTGGGATAAAGCGCTCTGCTTTTAATAGTTTTACCACAAGGGGGCAGGTGTGTTTATTTTGGCACGTGATTTGAGTTCTCATGAGAACCTAGCCAGCACTCACATGACAACAGAGCTCTTTTTAATTTCTCTCTCTAATCTCTCTTGTATGTCAGACTCTCATCCATATGAAACCCTGGCTGTGCTCCAGCCCCCTCTCCTCATTCCATTCCAGATGCTGCCCACTCTTTCCTCTCACACACAAACAAACCCAAGCTTTCTATTTTTGCGGAGCTGTCGCATTCTGTGTATTCTGTCTATGCGAGCGGTATGTGTGTCAGTATAAATGGCAGATTCATTCCTCTGTAGAGTTGAATGGCAGACAGAACGCTGATGATGTGATGTTGTGTGTGTTTGCGGTCAGTGCACTTGAACTCTTTCAAACTAAAACGATTCAATCCCTTTGTCTGTGTGCCATGCATAAATGGTCTGTAATGAATCTTGGTCAGAACATTAAATACTAAAGGTCAGTAAAATCACCCTGACAACTCCCCAGCTTCCACTAACTTTTCTGTCTTGTAAGAACTAAATACAAACAAAAGGATTGCTCATGTCGGACCCAAACTTTAGAATGATCTCCTTTTTCTGTCAGGTCAATAAAGTCACTGTCAAAATTAAAGGTTAAAAGCAGATATTTTAAATATTTTTTGTTTTGGGGGGTATCTTCATGATGGGGTGTTTTTGATTGTTAACCTTGTCTATATGACTCTTTTTTTTTTGTGGTTGTATGTTATTTATGCATGCATGTTAGTGATGGTGAAGCACTTTGGGCAATCAGTGGTTGCATTAAATATGCTATATAGATAAATACAAAGAAAAAAAGAAAAGAACTTAGACATTTAAATTTGTACAAAGTACGATGGCTAGGCAATCTTCAAAATTAACTGTAGACTCTTACATTAAAGACTACATATAGATTATATAGCTAGCATAATTCCATAATACAAAATGAATGTGTATAAACTGTACATGTACTGCCATTCAGAAGTTTGGAGTCTAAAATGTATTTGATCAAGGAAAAAAATAAACAGTAATGTTGTGAAATATTTTAAGGATTTATAAATATTTATATTAATATAGGAATAAAATGTAATTTACTGAATTATCAGCAACCATTACTTCAGTCTTCAGTGTCACATGATCCTTCAGAAATCTTTCTAGTACGCTGATAACATTTCTTATTATAACCAATGTTGAAAAAAAAAGCTGTTCTCCTTAATATTTTTATGGAAACCATGATACATGTTTTTGCTAGTACTGTATTATTATAATAAAATATAATTACTCTTTTTTTTTTTTTTGGGAAGTGGGTCAGACTCACATCATTGATCGCAAGCTTTTAGTTCAACACCATGAGCTCTAAAAGCCCCGCTCAGAACAGTGTCTATTTTTGCGCCAGTATTTTTATCTGTCTGTCTCTCTCTGTCTCTGCCTCAGAATCCCAGAAGACCCACCTCACTGGCTCACTCTGTTTGTTTTCACACACATACTCTGAGTCACTGACAGCGGCTGATCCTCTGCTCCAGTGTCTGGTTGTCAGGATGGTGGGAGTGGGTGTCATGGTGATGTGATCCTGCATAGACTGAAATACAGATTGGCCAATGTCGTGGTCATTGGATTCAATCCCTGGTGAACATGTATGATAAATGTGTAGCTTGAAGGCTTTGTAGGTGTCTTCAGATACAAGCATCTGCCAGATTAATAAGTCATCATCAACTAAACCTGTTTGTCACCTGCTTCATGTAAACGTGGTTTATAGTGTTATATCATAAAAAAGCCAGCAGGTGGCAGGCCATACCTGACCACAATAGCTGTTGGACCAGGGAGAAGCAATTAAGGTCCTGGAGAGCCACTGCTCTGGAGAATTTAGCTTTATCCCTGATCAAACATACTTGAAAAGTCCTTTAGGACTAGAATTGCCCATCATTGTATTAGATATTTGAGTTAGTGGGTCATTAGTGGACAGCATACTTATTATTATTGGTCATTCACACAACTTCTCTAAAACATTTTCATTTGCATTTTTCTCTTAACTAGAGACCAGGGCCGGTTGCAAAAACTGGCCAATCACATTACTTTTCTGGTGTTGGATGAACGAGATTGGCTAGCGTCTGTGATAGGGCATTTGCATAAGGAAATCTGGTTGTCTGACCCCTGCACTGGTGCTTAAAGTTGAAAAGTTTTCAACTTCTGCTGCAAGCAATGCCTATGATGCGACACAACGGACCCACAGTTCAGTTCGGCAACACTTGACGTCCCTCCATTCAAAGTAAACAAGAGGTGTTGACACCGACGCCCTGAGTGAATGTACCGTAAAACCTTCGCTCATCTTCTGAACACATAATAAGATGTTTTTGATTAAATCTGAGCGTTTTCGGACCCTGCATAGAAAGCAACACAACTACCACATTCAAGGCACAGAAAGGTAGTAAGGACATCTTTAAATAGTTCCATTAAAGCTGCGGTAGGGAACTTTTGACGCTCTAGAGGTTAATAAAAAAAGAACTGCTTGCATCTTGCGGAAGAACATCTTAGCCGGAACTACTTCTCTCTGTTTATGTCTATGAAGAATCACAAAGGTACTTGGTTACTCCGCCGCGGTATCCCCAAAGCAATGTAAAATAGTCCAAATATAAACACTTATTATAGGTGCATCCTAGTGATTCAGGACAAGCCAAAAACACGGTTTGGAAAATGGATTCATGGTGTACTCACTTATTATATACATTTTTCTACATTTTAAACACAAACAAAGTTACGGACTGCAGCTCTGATTGGTTATTTTTTACCGGGATCGATGGAGTTTCTGCAAATGGCAATAGGACCACTGGGAGGAGCCAGAGGAGCTTGATTTTTTTCACAGATTATCAGTCTCATATTATACTGTCAGGACATAATGACAGGTTTCATAAATAAGTAAAAAATATTTTTTTTACAAAAGTTCCCTACAGCACCTTTAATTTAATGAAGCTACCAGAACCACTTCGGCCTGTTTACAAGCAGAGGAATGAACCAGTGATGTCACAAGGACTAGTTTAACAATGTTCTTACTACCTTTCTTGGCCTTGAACGTGGTAGTTCTGTTGCTGTCTACGGAGGGTCAGAAAGCTCTCGAATTTCATCAAAAATATCTTAATTTGTGTTCTGAAGATGAACAAGGTCTTACAGGTTTTGGAATGACATGAGGATGAGTAATTAATGAAATTTTTTGGTGAACTATCCCTTTAAAAAAGTTTTCACAAGTAGTGCATCCAAAGTGGATGTCATAACAAATGTCAGCAGACAAGATTCAAAACCACTCAGTACATCACATAGCAAAACCCTGGCATTGTTGTGAGTCTTGCAAGTTCAGAAAATGTGAGAAAATGAAGGTTATTTTCGATAAAACCTTTGGGCACACTTTGTTTGGACTTGTTCGGGTAAACTGGCTACACTTGTTAGTTCTCACATTAGCGTTGTGACAAGATGCATATTGTACTTTTATTCACTTCTGTTTTAGTTGCCCTCTGTTTTTGTTACTTCCTTGTGCTCTCCTTCTGTTTCCAGTATGAGCTGTTTAACAGCATGACATTGGGCTTGTTTAGAGTCTAATGAAGGTATGCAGACATGCATGTGGTTTTTCAGCTTCCTGTCTGTCACGCTCAGGGAGTGTGGGGCTGAACGATCAGTTCTGGTATGTACACTCATTACCCAGCATTCTTCAACGGGCACATCACAAGGCAAGAAAGCAGCGCCTTACGTCCCTGTCATCATTTCACACCCACCACAACAATCCTGACATGTGAACAACACATTCTCGTTTAGCCCCTCATATTTCACTCTGCATTCTCATTATCGCTCTCCATTCCTCTGTCCATGGTGCTGAAGTCCATTCTTTGAGCAAAGCGTCAATGATTAATTGGTGACCGTTTTCGTGGTATTCTCTCTCTCTCTCTCTCTATCTCTCTCTCTCTCTGCTTGCTCGTATTTTCCCACCTATCTTACTGGCTGCTCTCTCCCCCTCCTAGTCATTCTACCTCTCCTCTTTCTATGTAAGCTCATTCATTTTCTCTGAGTATAGACCAGAGCAGAGAACCAACCCAAGTGACCTCCTCTTTTTTTTATGAGGGTGAGTTCATAGACAAGCTCTCTCTCTCGCACACTCCTGTTCTTTCGTTTGGCTCTGGCTGGATTCTTAACTGAGGAGTGAATCTCTATGCCAGCAGAGAGGAAGAGGGCTCTCTCCTGTGTGTAAGTAATATAACAGTATTTGTCCAGGAGTTGGTTTTGCTTAGATAGATAGTCTTACCCACTGTGCGTTGGAAATATATGTATTATATATTTAATTAAATATCTTCTAAGATATGTGAAGAATTTTTCTGCTGTGGCTCAGTAGACTTTGAGTGGTTAACGCCAAGTTTCTCTTGTGCGTTTGTAAATGGCAGGTGTGTTTGTGTGTGTGTTGTATGTCTCACCGCTGTGCCATGTTTCTGTGTGTGTTTTATAATCTCACACACTCCAGCCTGACCTGATTTACTACACACTGACAGATGGTGGATCTTTCTCTTCCTCATACCTCCATCCATCTCTCCTCCATTTATCCATCGTTCCTTCCTTTTTTAATGTTTGTCCGTTGGGCATTACAGTGTGATTTGCATGTGGTTTGTGTGTTTATGAGAGCGAGACTAGAAACATGTATGCGGGTTCTAATCTCCATTTTTTTCAAGTACATCATTTGATCTGCATTGTGGTTGTTTATTAGTCTTTGCCTTTTGTTTCATTTGTGACTCAGTGTGTGTGTGTGTGTGTGTGTGTGTGTGTTAGCCCACAGGGAAACTCACTGTACAGTTGAGAGACTCTGTATGCTTGGATACACACTCAGCCTGGTTTCTACAACAATCGTAATTGATTATAAAACGGTTTTCATAGAAAATATTTGATAATTTGTTAGAAAAACAAGTTATGCTCAGAGTCCAGAGCCTTGATCATAAAATTATAACAGTCACGTTCTTAATAGAGATCTGCACGATCACAGGACCCAACGCAGCAGAGTACAGTGCGGAACAACACCTGTGTGCCATAAAAACTGGAGTAATCATGGCTGAAAATTGAGCTTTCCTGTCCCAAAAATAAATAGTTTTAATATATTTTAAAATACAAAGCAGTTATTTTAAATCATAAACTTTAGGAAACACTGCCATGCCTTCCTTCTCTTATCTTCCCTTCCCTGATGTCTCTCATATCTGTATCTTTCTCATCCATGCATTTTTTATCGCAAGATCCGTGACATTGTTTCACTGCAGAGCTTTTTAATCTGTTCCACTCCCTTGCTATTAGTTATTGCTTGTTTGGATTAATTTTTTCTCCGCTCTCGCCACATGGTTAAGCAGTTGGCACAGATGTCCTCTGTAATCTTTCATCTCTTCGTTTTGCTGCCTTTGCCCTTTTCAGCTTACCCTGAAAGCACCGGAGTCCTCCTACATTTAGAACAGTCCAGTCTAGACATCAAGAATTTCCCAGAAATCCCTGCCCACGCTGTTTCGCTCACATTTACAGTCGTGCACAAATGCACACATAAACCAACTAATGTAGCTCTAGAAGCGCTTTCTCTCTTGAATGCTCCCTAGTGTGAAAAATAGCAGGCGCAGAGGAGTAAAGTGAGAGACAGAGAGGGAGATGATGAAGCTGCAGGTCGACAGTCTGTATGTGTAGGAAACACTCACGGCCCACAGGAATGGCTCCGGTGCCTAGCCACGTCTCCCCCACAGGACTGATCTCAACCCGAACAGAAAAACACTCAATCCAGTGATTGCTGTGCATGCTGTCCTCATGTAATCCAAAACACTATCTGTTGTGCCCAATAAACAAGTGAAATTTCACCCTTTCCTTATGTTAACACTGTGTTTATATGTGGCGGGTGGAATAGGTGGAAGAAGAGAGAGAGGAGCAGAGCATATGGCATATTTAATGTTTGCAGAAGGAAAGGACTGTGATATAAAATGATGTCTCTGTGGTGGGCCGTATCCACTCTTGATTAGAGCAGGATCCTGCCATGCTCAGACGTGTGCTCCTGTGGTTCTGTCTCACGATCAAAACCAGCTGCATTTCTAAATGAATGAAATCTCTTTTTGCCCTGGTGGTTTTGTTTACAGCATGTCTCTCTTTTCGTGAAGATTCTACTTCACTCATTTCTCTGGCTATTCATATGTCTGCTTTTAAACCCAAATGGTCTAGTTAGCTGGTTAGCATGGCCTGTTAGCCCCTGTTGGTAGATGATGTAACTGCTCCATCTGGACCCAAAAAACATGTTTATCTAAAGACTACCCATTTTAAATTTGTTGTGAATAAATACATTATTATGCATTTATATTACAAATGCTTCATTATATGTGAATATGTAAAGGAACAGTTCATTTAAAAGTGACCTACTGTCATTATTTCATCAAGCTCATGTCTTCACGGCTTTAATGTTAATGACATTTGATCAGAAGACTGAACAGTGAGATTAAGTAGCTTTTTTTGCCATTTTTATGGATGTCAAGTGGTGTTAATTTGTGGTATTCATATACTTTTATAGCATACAATATTGTTTTGAATTAACAGTTATTTAAATAATTTAATAATAATTAAATTAATAATAATAATAATTAAATTAATAATAATTTTAATTATCAAGTTTTAAAAGTAGTAATTTGGTGATGTTTTGTTATTTATTTGTTATTTATTTTTATTTTTAGCTTTTTAGTTTCAGTAATTTTGGTTTAATCCTCACATGAATTAGGATCTGTTTTTATAGTTTGTTGGCAAGGCAACATTTCTGTGACACTTTTTTAAGTTTAATTTATGTAATATTTCATATATAATTTTAGCTTTATTTCAGTTACAGAAAGTGAGTTTAATAGTTTTAGTTAACAATAACAAAACTGGCTTAATACAGCTTTTGTAGTCAATTTCAGATACTGTATATGGCATTGAATATCAGTCTTTTCCTCACATAAATCTATCATATGACTTGAAAAGGCATAGAATATGATGCACAACCTTTTATGTTCAATGAAAGAAAGTAAATCATACAGATTTGGAACTTGAAGGTGAGTAAATGATGACAGGATTTTCATTTTTAAATAACTTCAAAGTATATTTTGACTTCACTAGCAAATAAATTGCCTCCAGACATGAACTAAAAGCAGCAAAACCTCGGCTGAATGTGTGTGCGAATGAGCAACATGAGGTGGTTGTAAATAATCAGTCAACTCTGATCTGGGCTTCAGTAATTGGATTGCTGTCTCGTGGCTCATTTAGATAAGATGTCATCTGCATCTGATTATCGTCTCTGGACCGCTGTAACTCCTAAACATCACTCAGTCTCCTCATATTTGGACTCACACTGTTTTACAGTCATTTGGTTTAACTATCATCATCATAATCCAGCAGATCAGAGGCATCTGAGTGTTTTTGTGCCAGTAATGCAATCTAATGTATTCTGGATCTGCGTGTACCAGCGAGGTCAGTGGTGCTCCTCTACCTAAGGGCTGGATTACTGCCAGGGCCTCCGGAACCTAGAGGAGAGACCACTCTGTCACCTAAAGAGAAATGAGTTGTCGAGTGTGATCTGAGACATGTTTTCTCACCACTGATGTGTTCTGGTAGCAGGCAATCTGTGTATAAACACTCCTGGTGGCCTGTGTATCTCTTATATGGGCTTGCTGATTACTGCCTGGTTTATTTGCTCTAGGAATATTGGCTCCTATAACATTCACAAGGATTTAAGAGGTCTGTGTGTGTGTGTGTGTGTCTGTATGATTCATCGTTTGTGTGTTTATCGACAGGCTGCTATAATTGCATGGGGGCTGTGGATTAAGTCTGAAATGTTGTGTCAGGCTGTAATTGAGGAATCATAGTGTCTCTGTGTGTATATCATTCTCTCTATGCAGGGACCAATCAGCATATTTTAAGCTTGCATCTGGTTGGCTCTTGGACACACTGATGGACTTGTATCTCAGGCTTACATGATAGAGCATGCACTTAAGCCTGGGGAAAATTTATTTAATTTTTTTTAAACATAATTTTTTAATAAAAAGCTAAATCTATGATATCTATATATTTAAAAAAAAAAAATAAAGTATTCATGCATAAGCATTTAGGTCAGAAGGTCTTTAAGATGTGAATTCACATCTCTGTTCACAATCCTGTTCTTGATTTGAAGACTATAAGGTTGTGAAGTCTTATCCTCTAGCTAAATATGGGTCCTATAAACACTCCTTCAGAATGTGTTATTAAACCTGTGATTATGTTCCTGTGATTTTGACTTTCCACTTTTAGACTTTTCAGATCCTACCTCTGAGAGAAAGTGTATATCTCTGCCAGATAAAGGCACACACACCACAGTTCTGTGCTTCTTATACAGTGCTGATCTGAAGTCTCTTGAGATGATCATAAAAATGGTAGTGGCAGAAACATTTATTTGTCATTTTCTGTCAATTTTCAGGCCTCCATTCATTGCACACTAAATTAACTCTTTAACACTTCTTTAATCGTTTAACACTTTGGTTCTATTTGACCGTTCATGTTTCTGCATGTCCTCTTATCTTTCAGATCTTTATTTCCCCTGGAACTAACTTCTACCAATCCATCTCTCCCTCCCTCCCACCCTCTCTCTCTCTCACTCTCTCTCTCCCTCTCTCTCTGCCTCTATCATTTCTAACAGAATATGATCTAGTTATTAACTATTAAAACAAATCATTTCAATGTAATTGTCTTTCAAAGCAGTTCCATTGTGACCGTTTGAGCTTGGCTGCAGTCTTTGTGTTAAAGGTGTTACAGTAGCTGTAGCTATGCAGGATGTATTTTGTTGCTTTACTGATCGATCTTCCATAGCAGCCTGTAGACATCCTGCAAGAGCGCTGGCAATGTGCTTCTCTGGTATCGTTTTTGCTAAAATGCAGTCTGCGATGAGATAATGTATTAATTGAGTTAGAGGTCTGCTGCCCAACGGGTCCCACAATCGAGCCTTAACTGACAACTGACTTAATTTACACAGTGGAAGAATTATAATCTTGACATCTATACAGTACAACCATTCAAAACTATCAGGCTGCACCTGATGTTCATAAACTTTCATAACTTGTAATTGTTTTCTCTTTTGGCCTGTGAACTGTTCTGAGTCTTAATGAATCTGTTTCTTTACATGTACAGTTTTTTTGGACTATAAGTCGCACCTGAGTATAAGTCGCATCAGTCCAAAAATACGTCATGATGAGGGAAAAAACATATATAAGTCACACTGGACTATAAGTCGCATTTATTCAGAACCAAGAACTAAGAGAAAACATTACCGTCTCCAGCCGTGAGAGAGCGCTCTATGTTTTCAGTGTAGACTACAGGAGGACTGAGCAGCATAGAGCGCCCTCTCGCGGCTGTACACGGTAATGTTTTCTCTTTGTTCATGTCTCTTAGTTCATATCTCTTGGTTCATGTCAAATTAATTTTGATAAATAAGTCGCACCTGACTAGTGTTCTCATGGTACCAAAATTTCAGTATTCGGTACCGATACCAGTGAAAATCCACGGTTCTCTCGGTACCAATTTCGGTACCAAAGCAAAACACAAAAATATGCTAATTAAACAAAAAAAAACTTTTTAGCACTAAAAATAAAACCAATAGCATTCTTTATACTAATTTACAATTGTGTTTAAAGTTTTTCTACAAGTTATATGATTATGAAAAACAGTAAACAAGTTTCACCCAAATTTATTTGGTCTTTTAATTTATGAAATTTAAACATTTTATTTTTGGTAAATAAAGGGGCTTTGATTTTAAAATTAAAACATGGTAGAAATATTGTGATTTATTTCTTTAAAAAATAAAGTTTTATAATTTTTTTCAACAGTAGTATCAGTATCACATACATTTTACTAAATAATAGTAATATTTCTAGCACAATGCCTTTATGTAAAAATTAACTTTTAGGCCTAATGAATGCATATTTGTCATTTTAACTGAACTTAAGACTGGTGGTGATGCTTAAGATATTTTTGGTCATTGAGGGTTTCTGTAAAAAAAAAAATAGTAATAGATCATATTAATTATTATTAAAAGATAATACTACTACTAATTCTACTATCATGATACTAATGTATATACAATGCACTATGAATTGTTGAGCTGCTGGGTTCATGAATATTAATCACTTTGTCTGCATCCGGTCGAACTGATTTGCTGAAAGTTAGCTCCGCCCACTACCGGAGAAACTGGCATATCTTCTGCTTGTTCGAAAAAGTTGAATAATTCTAAATGAACTCCATTATTTTGACAGGAGAAGACAACAAAGAATAGTTTACATATAGCGTGTCGATTCAGCGTGGTAAGACTCTCTCTTTGCATGTGTGAGAAACAGCTCTATCAGTAAAGCGACGGTGAGTCGTGCGCCTTCACAAAGAGTTTACAGAGCATCAACTACAGGTGCGCTGTGCGTCCGTTGAGATGAACTGAAAAGTTCAGATCGCTTGATGGAGAGAGAACTCTGAAGCTCAGATGCTAAAATTAATGCAAGCGTCATGTGCTTCAGTCTATGTAGTAAACAAACCCGCACGTCTCTGCCATTCATTAATTCACACAGAGACGCGCAAAACACGGATTCATATTTCAAACAACTTTTGCGGCTTAACATTCTCAGATACTGGTCCATATGAAGATTTGATTTGATTAATTTATGCTAACTTTGACAAATTCCATGACTGGCCATATTAAAATGTAAGTTTCATTTTCATGACTGGATTTTGAGATTCCGTCCTCGTTTTCTGCTTCGCAGAAATCATAGCGATGAAACGGGTTTGAACGGGACCTCGGTACTACCGGTACTTAAAGAAACCTGTTACCGTCACATTTAAAAAAAATATTTGTACCGACTTGGTACCGAAGTACCGGGTCTTTTGACAACACTACACCTGACTATAAGTCGCAGGACCAGCCAAACTATGAAAAAAAGTGTCACTTATAGACCGGAAAATACGGTATTTGTTTACTGAGGATTGCATGCAATCATGAAATACAGTATTTTATTTTATTTTTTAATTTGCTATTCGTTGTTCGGGCTATAAATGTAACTACATTTACATTTACAATTAATCATTTAGCAGACGCTTTTATCCAAAGCAACTTACAAATGAGAACAATAGAAGCAATCAGATCAACAAGAGAACAAAAACAGTATACAAGTGCCATGACAAGTCTCAGTTATTCTAGTACAGAACGCATTGCCAGGGTTTTTATTTATTTATTTATTATTATATAAAAGACAAGAAAAGAAAGAAAAGTGCTAATATTAAACTACCGCTTAGGTTTGGTCGGGTCAGGTTCTGGCTTCAGTTTTAAGCCCTATTGACCCCTAACTTGAGTAGAATACTTTTTTTTTTTTCATTCACGTCTCATTATACTTGTTGAATAGATTAGGGATAAAAACCAAAACAAATACATGAATATTTATTTTCAAATATTATATTAGTCATAGCTTGAAATGCAACACTTGCTGAGAATAAATTGTATGTGTGTTGGTCTTTGAGTTTGGCAGATTTACTTATTTAGATGGAAGCGTCTAATGTTGGAATCTAAAGATGTGCAAAACGATGGTGGTCAGAAGATCATGCATTAATTGCGAAAGGCCTGTCTATGGTGTGCCGTCTGCCCTTCATTCTCTTCATCTTGTACGCTCTTTATTTCTGTTGCCAATTATCAGACTGAGTCACTGTGGCTGTTAGTCTTCAGCACAGGAACTCAGTGCTGGTAAGTGCTGGTCTGAAATGGCTGCGTAGGGAGAAGCTGAAAAAGTCTCCTCTTTATCAGCATGGAAATAAAAACTATCATTTGATTAGGGGCTAAAAATGACTTAAAAAGGGTGGGCGCAAACACTTTCACGTGTCAGAAGTGGTTATTGTGTGTGTGTGTGTGTGTGTGTGTGTGTGTGTGTGTGTGTTAGTACACAGTACACACACATTACTGATGGTGACCTTGCGGTGCAGCAATAATGTAATGGTGTATTGCACAGTGGCAGGCGATTATTCTAGTGTTTCTTTGTGTGTGTGTGTGTGTGTGTGAGTGATTGTTACAACACATCAGTGACCTTGCCCTGCTTTAAACATTCAGAGCATTGCAGCGGTCACACAGCGCTACTGGGACTGAACAGAGTGCAGTCTTCTCAGTGATCATTTTCTGGACAGTGTGTGTGTGTGTGTGTGTTTCTGAATTCAGGAGAGCGGTCTCTATATTTTCTTCCCAGCAGAGGCCCAGAAAAATACTTTTTTGAAATGGCTATACATTTCCATCTGGGCATTAGGACTACTTTGTTTAAATAAAATAAATCTAAAGTAAAAAAATAATTGTGAATTGGTGAACTGACAAGCTCTGCAAATCCATGTTCATTATCAGCTAACAATTTGTCGTTAACAACAGCTCTGTATAGTAACAGCTGCTCTATGTGAAATCACGTCATACTCTATGTGAAATCATGTTATAAATGCTGCTGATTAGATAACGGCTTTACTAACGATATATAATGTGCATCCCTACCATTTATATTTTTGGCTTAAAATAAGTAACAAAACTAAAAAACAATGTACATAATCATCAAAACATTATTTTCATGAGCATAAAACATTTACTAGTTTCCTATTTGAGGACCCCTGTTCTTATACGTTCTATATATGTACTAGGCACTGTTAGAATAATGATCAAATAGAATCTGATGAATAGAAACCTCAAAAGAACAGCATTTATTGCAAATAGAATTGTCTAATGCAGTGAAAATGACACCTTAGTCATAATCCGTGTACAAATGTCTAATAATTTGACATCATCAATATTAAAATAGTATAGTATAGGATTATTTCAGTCTTTGTTAATATTATTACAGTTTTATGAATTTAATCATTTATATTCTTATAGTGTTTCAAAATTGAATGTGTTATAGGGCCCTATTTTAACGATCTGAAACGCAAGTGTCAAAGCGCGAAGCGCAAGTAAGTTTGTGGGCAGGTCTCGGCGCTGTTGCTATTTTCCCGGCGGGATAAAGGACTCTTGCGCCAGGCGCAAATCTAAAATGGGTTGGTCTGAAGTAGCTTCATTATTCACATTCCCTTTAAAAGCAGGTGCGCAAGTTCCATTATGGATTGCTATTATTATGGCGTATTTACCAGGTGCACTCCAGGAGCGGTTCACAGCCGAGGAGACTGATGTTCTTGTAAGAGCAGTGAAAGACAGAGAAGTTGTTTTGTATGGGGATGGGAGAAACCCACCCAAAATAGCGTCGGTTAAACAGGCGTGTGAGGAAATAGCCACAATTGTTTCATCGATTTTTTTTTCCTGGTTCTTGACGGACAAACCAATTTGTCTACAATTAGCCTGAATAATTTGTAAGCTAGATTTATGCCTATTTTTTCACATCTTCGTGGCACGCCACTGACTTTAGACTAGGTTTTTTTCTGGTCAGTGGCGCAATTGTTTAATGGAACAGCAAAATAGCACCAGGGATTGTTTGCGCCGGAACACGCCTCCTTTTTTTCGCTGAACCGCCCAGGGAGCGCAAGTTCATTCACTAGTTTAGCGACGTGCTTCTGTGGAGGGAAAAGCGCGCTTTGCGCAGGTGCAAAATAGGAATGACACATGCGTCGGTGTACAAAGTCAATTGCGCTGTGTGCAAGATAGGGCCCATAGTGTTTTGGTGAAATGTATTTAAAAAGTAGCAAAATGAAACTATAGGTTTCCTAGAGCTGGTCTAACATGGCCTTTATGTTACAAAAAGAAGAAAAGAAACAGCTGAAATTTGTTCAGTTTTACTAAAAATCAACCCCAAAAGTTCCTGTAATTGAAGAAACATGTTATTCTCATCACTAAACTCAGGATAGCCATTGCAAGTGGTGTGTGTGTGTGTGTGTGTGTGTGTGTGTGTGAAAGCAAGGACAGAAGGTGTGTTCAGTGGTCTATACAGTCAAGACAGCAGTGTACTGCAGACTACTTGTGTCCCTCCCTCCCTCCCTCCCCCCTCCCTCCCCTCGCTCTGTCCTACTCTACACTGCATTAAGCTGTGCACGAGGAGAGGAATGCCAATATGCTGCGCTATCAGTGTGTGTGCGTACGCGTTCTGAAGGTGAGGCGGGATTGCGAGGATGTGAAATCAAGGCCGTTAAGGTCTATAATTGCACTGGCTCTAGAGAGAAGGGTTTGCTCTAGAAGGGCGAGCGTGTGTGCATGCGCACGCTTGTGTGATGCCGGATGAGAAGACTCAGCAGTGTGGCCGCTTCCCCCTGCACTCAGCCAGCTGATATAGTAGTCCGGCATACTTCCTGTGCAGCGGTTGGTTGCGTAAGTGTATGCGAGCGTGTGAGGAGTGGAGAGGAGGGAAAGAGGAGCGGCAGGCCTGTAGAGTGGTGGAATGAAGAGTGGAGCATGCTGGGGGCCGGGAACGGTGCGCTCCTTCTGCAGCTCGGGCTGCTTGAACCGCTTCAGCCAGGGTCAGTGCGCTCCCGCCGGAGGAAGAGGAGGAAGAGATGACACTTCCTCATCTTTATCGCATGCTCCTGCTCCTCTCGCTCTTGTACGGGCCCCGAATCGCTCCTATTCGTTCTGTCATCTCCTGAACCTCACCTGCCTCAGAGGTAGGATATGACCGATAAAACTCTGCTGTGTTCTGCTTTGATCAATGTCTATGATTTTGATCTCCTGGGATTCTTGTAAGGAAGTGTGTGGTCAGCACTTCCTCTCCCAGCTTCATTTTGGTGTCCAGAGGTTGATTGATGTGTCCAAGCACACTGTAATGCCCATGATGTCACTGACATAGCTGTGGAGCTTGACTTTCTCTGAATCGCTCTCTGAATTGTAGTTGTGCGCAGATTGAAATGTTGCTGTCAGTAGTGTGATTGTGAATAAGCTCTTCTGTAGTACAGGACAAATATTCAGTCATGGCGTCAATTTGTAGGACAGCCCGGCTAGTTGTCTTTGAGAGTTTGTAATAATAGAGATTTTAGATTTGTGAATAAAATAAGGTTTGTGGTTAAAAATTGACCCAAAAAAACAAAACATGCTGTCATACATCAGACATGAATTTTGAAACTGTTGTGTGCTTCAGAAACATAAGTTGCTACATAGCAAAATGCGATCCTTCAGAAATCATTCTAATATGCTGAGTTGACAATCATGCAGAATGATGACAGAATTATTATTATTGAACTTCAGTGAACCATTATTTTAAATGGACAGTTCAGCAGTTTTTTCAATGAGGAAGTTTGACACTTTTGAATTTTGGACATAGAGGAGTGTCTGGGCCATGTTTCCTGATTAGTATTTTACCTTTCTCTCTCTCTCTGGTCATTTATGGTCCTTAAGTTATTGCATCATTAACAGAGTTGCTGTGCTCTACGTTTTATGTGTGAGAGAGTCTTGTGGGTCAGAGTGACATTGAAATGAAGGATACATTTCCTCCACTCATACAATGGCATACAGGAGAGTATATGCAAACATCAGTAACCCACTTAAGGCATTATTGCGTAATTCAGTTCATGTGGTGATACCCATTTCTAACATGATTGAGACACAGGCTCTGTGTCCATCTGTGACTATAATGTGCAAAACAAGCATGCAGATTGTAATCTGTGACTGTACATACGGTTCTGTGAGTGTGTGAACTGATTCTGGTTGACCCTTGTCACTGTGATAATCTTTGCTCTGATTTTGAACTGAAAATAAAGCACTTGTCTCCTGCATGTCCTCCACACAAAAATCAATAATGCAGTTATACAGCAGCCTGTTTATTTAGTCAATAACCTTCATATGTTTTTAGAAAACACCACTTGTCAGCTTTTTAAGCTATAAATACATACTCATTTTTCTCTGCCTGTTGTAAGTTGGATATGAAGGTGAAAGATGTTAATTGTGGTGGAGTTTGCAGTATGTTGACACAGTTTTACAGTATGACAAATCAGTTACGCCAATGTGTTTAGCTAGGATTAAATAAATGCATTGATGCATCTCAGGTGAATTATCAACATCTTTTGCATTTACTATTGGCAGACAATTTTAAGTCGTAGAAACGTTTTCAAAAGTTGCTTTAAAAGAGTCATTTCAGCTAAACTGTAACTAAAATATCTTGAATCGTGTATGTTTTATATTTGGTTTCTATTCTGCAGTTTAAATAATAACCATGTTTTTTGCTTCATTAGACAGCACATTTCTATGTAATATTCATGACTTTGACTGTTCAGGAATTTAACATGATAGCTGGGATCCCCAGCAGTGGTGTGCCAGTCCTTATATAAAGTTACGTCGATGAATTACTATGCTTTGAAATCAGTGCATCACCTCTATTCTCATTTATTCTGAGTGATATAATAAGAAGCTCTCAAAAATCTCCATTGCAGAGAGAAGCAGCGCCCCCTTTAGAAGGAGTTTTACCATCTTCTGACCATATGTGCTGCTGCTACAGAACAGAGCTTGGTGTCAAACCTTCAAAAGTACTTTTTTATGAATCACATTTGTTGGGGCCTAACCCTTGATTTCTGTTCTAACAGGAGCTGATCTGTAAATAATACTGTTTGACTGAAAGTAGAAATGACAGTGATTAATCCTTAGTCCTTAATCAGGTTTACCGATTTGTCAATCAAGATATGGCCGAGACTGTCTAGTGTCACTCTCTCATTATCCTTAATGGATCTGATGCCACTTGAGGGATGTTGAATCTTGCAAAACAGCTGCGAGGAAAAGGGCACTACAGCACCTGTTTTTCTCAGTACATTTAAATGCACATTTATGCATTTAGCAGATGCTTTTATTCAATACAAAATAATTATGTAGAAGATTACGTAGCACTGCAATGAGCAGAATGCCATTTTCAATCTGTTCTAACCACTAAAGAGTCTATCAAACAAACAGAATTACATTAGAACTACAGTATGCCTCCCTGGAATAGAGTCCATAGGCGAGGAAAGATGGGCATGTCACCACTGATTGTGACAAACTCTCCTGATGCATGATTGAGAGAATTCCTAACAACTGCATCACTTGCCTGCTACAGAAACTGTATTTTAATTTTGTGGAACTGAAGAAGGTGGTGAAGACAAGGTAGTCCATCACATCACCCAGCATCCATGACATATATTCAGATAGATGACTTAAGATGACCGGATCATTCGGATCACCCTTAGGCATCTCAGTTTGTTGCCTTTACAATCTGAGAAACAGAAGTGGCAAAATGGCTATTGTGCAACTTCTACCCACAGGCAATAAACATTCATCCTCACTGCTGTAAATCAATGACAGCAACCAACTTTACAAAAATCTTGTTTTTTAATGTTCTAGTATGGCTGTTGTTTTTATTCTATTCAACAGTATTATTCACATGATAGGTTAAAGGCCCCGTTCTTCGTGATCCCATGTTTTAAACTTTAGTAAGTCTGTAATGTTGTTGTTGTTGTTGTTAGAGTATAAATAATATCTGTAAATTCTAAAGCTCAAAGTTCAATGCCAAGCGATATATGTTATTTAACAGAATTCGCCTGCAACAAATGACCCGTTTGGACTAAATCCCTTTAGTTCCTGCAGTAATGATTTCACTAAAACAGTTTTTTGACTAACCTCCGCCCACATGAATACACAAAAAGGGGGGCGTGGTCTTATTATTTTCATCTCGGAGTCCAATCACCTTTGTCTGGGCTTCCCAGGGACTTAGAGATCAATGGTTACAATTTATGTTTAACTCTGTTCCCGAAAATTATAATCCACTTGTAAAACTATGTGCAGCACATTTAGCTGAGGACAGCTTCCTCAATCCCAATCAGTTTAATGCTGGATTCACACAAAGATTATTCTTGAAAGATGGAGCAGTTCCCTCTGGAGAAGGCGTTGTTTATGGACCACAACCGGTAAGTGTATTTTATTATTTACGTTGGTGCGTTTAAAGGTTTCTGTAACTTATTACACAAAGGGCAACACTGTTTAGCTTTGTTAACTAGATGGTAGGGCTATGCAAAAAAACAAATGCGTTTTTTATCACGTCAGTAAAAACGCTCCTGTGACTATAAGTACATCTCCAGCACGTGCGTTCAGATCAGGATTGCCAGGTTTTCAAAACAAATCCTGCCCACTTGCTTCAAAAAACTACTCCAAAACTAGTTCAGGAGGGCAGCCTGCGCTTAGCTGCCGTCACATCACAACACAGGAACCGCTGGCACAATCAGAACTCGATACGTATTTCTGAAGGAGGGACTTTATAGAACACGGAAGTCATCAGCCCGTTTTTATGGCAGTGAAAACAGGGGTATACAGATAGGTGAATTGTGTGAAAAATACTGTGTTTTTTTACACGCGAAACATGAACACGTTATATTGCACACTGTAAACACAATCAAAGCTTCAAAAAAGCGCGAAAAACGTGATCTTTAACTCTTTTTGCTTGCTTCTATATATTATTAATTTTGACACCAAAAAATTACTTATTGCTTCTTTATAGCTTATAGTATTATATTTTTATTATACATATTTTTTTTAATACATTGCACCTACTGTTTGCCATTGTATTGCCTCAGTCATTGTCTGTTACCTCCTAATAACTCTTTTATTCATTTAATAAATTTTTTGTGAGTAATTTTTATGATCATTTCCAGCAGGGAGACATAATCTGTAGATTTCTATATGATTGAATTTGTTGTTGAGGTGATATACATTAGTTTTATATGTTTGATAGACTCTGGCTGGAGAATATTAAACACTGCCATCTGCTCATTGCAGTGCTACATAATCTATATCTGCATCATCACGTTTCAACTGCAGCACGTCCATCTGATCTGGCGGTTCATGTGTTGATGTTTCCTGCCTTCTGCAGCTTTTATCCTTCAAACAGATGAAAGCTGGTGGGATTGTATCCATAGATCCTTAATAAGTAATCATACAAGTTGATGCACACTTGGTGTGCTTTCTAAAAGGGTTTGGCAGTTAGGAAATTCTCCTTTGACATGCACTTTGTATGGATTTTTATATATTGGAGTAGCATTTGAGCATTTAGTTTACCCCACCTTCTTACATGAGATCTTAGAAATTATTTTTAATCTTTTGAGTAAAACTTGAAAACTGATTTAAATCCTATGTGAATGTGAAATATTGCTGGCAGTGGCATTACTACAGTAAATCTGGAAGTATGAAACCAGCTTATACATTTATTAATAAGTATATTTATTAGAAGTAATACCTTTGTCAGATTTACTACCACATTATTGCAGGCTGGTATTTGTGCTCCTTGACATATTCACCATACATCATACTTAGTTTAATGTTCCTGTTTCAGGCATACAGTTGAGCTTGGGAAAATGTAAGGGCAAACATACATAGTGGGGTTCCTACTAAAGTACCATTTGATATAATAGTTGTTCTATAATTTGTTGTTGAGATACATTTTAGATTGTAAATAAGACAGATGGTGGCAGAAAGATTTGTATGTGTTTGCATTTGTGCATTCTGTGTGTGCAGTTTAATGACTGTGATATATATCTAGAAACAGACCTCTACACTGATGCCTTCCAGCAGGTTAAGGCCTGTAAGTGTTATAAAGGTCCCATACTGAGAATCTGCTGTGGAAATGAGCTGTAATCTTCCTATAGCAGCTGCACATTACCCCCAGACCTTCATCAGCAGCTCTTCTAAAGCTGAAAGTTGACAGGGTGAAAACTACTCTTAATGTAAAGCTGTGTGGGTTTTTTTTTTCTGGCTAAATGTTTGCTCAAGATTAAACCCAACAGAGGAATGGAAAGATATGTTCTGGAATGAAATCCTAGTGTGCTTTATACTGTGCAGTATAATGTATATTGCATATAATTAGTATATGAAATAATATGCAACAATAACATGCACTAATGGACATTTTATTTACAGCAATTATATATTTATGAATATGCATCACATAAATATATGCATATGTATGTATATGTATGCATGATCCAGATATACCACACACACATTCAAATTTACATACTGTGCACAATATAGGCCTATGCACTGCATGGAAAGTGCTTATTATGGTAATATTGTTAGTAACACAGAGTCACACAGCTCACAAATATGTGATGTAAGTGCAGAGTCAGCCAATGTGTGAGTGTGTGTGTGTGTGTGTGTGTCTGTGTGTTAGTGGCTAATGGAAATAGATAGAAGAAGAAGCTCTACAAAAGGACGATTTGATTGTCAGCGTTTAGACTCTCAAGATGTCATTCTTTTGCTGTTTAAATTAAAACAATCACAGTCAATAACAGTCTCAAGGACAGTGGCTGATAAACCAGCACAACAATTAACCGAGAAGCAGGAGAGACCTTTTAATGCATAATAATTATCTGGTATTAAGTCATAGAAGACTCTCGTTTAGTTAGCATGTAGCTGAACTTTCTACAGGAAATGGCCTAAAGTGACCCTCTTTCTTCTCCTCAGTGTTTGCTATCTGCTCATGTTGTTGTTGAGTCATGAGAAGGTTAATGTGTTCAGTCTCGGAACAGTTTGCTGACGGCTGCTCTGCTCTCTGCTGAGGAGGGACGAACACAGTCAAATCAATCTCACCCTTGCCCCGCTCTGCTGCTCTGGATGAGGTTGCCATGTCCTCTTTTCTCACACGCACTATGACATGTCTGTTTTCCAAATGGTCTTTTTGTGTTTGTTGTTGTCAGAGATGAGAAACAGTATCATTTCTTTGAGAAATTGTTTTCTAAGTACATTGTGGTGTAATAAACGTGTCTGTCTCATAGCATCCATGTTCCATGATCCTGTCATGGCCTCAACTCAGCTTCAGGATCTCATCTCTGCCTTGATGCGTTTTCATGTCCATGTCAATGGACTTTAATGATGGCAGCCGTGAAACCGTGCAAAGTGAACACATTTCAGCATCCAAATTATTTATCATTTATTTTTAGCACGTCCTATCATCTAGAAAATGTTTATAGCCTAGACGTCACAAGTGATGCTGGTGACCAGTAAAGTCACACTAAGGCACTTAGTGAGCTTTTTGGGCTTTTTTTTTTAGCTATTGAAATGAATGCAGTATCATAAAAGCTAAAGTTTTTGGTCTACAAATGAATACTGTAGCTTTGAAGAAAGGGATGGAGGTGTTTTTCAATAGCCAAGTCTATTTCCAGATCTGAGACCAATTGAAATGTTGTTTGGAACTTGCGTGCATACATGCAAAAAAGTGCATCCTCCAATAGAGAGCAGTGCTTTAAGTGGGCCGGTACGCACCGGTACTCAGTACCGCCACTTCCAAATATAGCTCTTGAGCGTACCGCCACCTCTCCGTGCGCCCAGAACATGCTTTTAGCGTACCGGTACGCTCATTTGGACAGCTGTTTTAATAGAGGATTTAATCTTTTACCTGCACTGCCCGATTTAATGCAAGCTTCCTAATTCATCCCACCGAGAGCAGAAAGTACATTACCCAATTCCCCATTCACCCAAGTTATACAAGAGAATAGCGCATGGGTCGCTTTTCCCACTGTTAAGTGTCAACAACTCAACGTTGCCGGAGAAGGGGTGTGAAACTCGCTGTCTGACACCTCACCAAGTCTGAAAGATATCACAGCAGGTCAGACTCAAGCTAATGAAGTAATGCAGCTCTTTCAGGTAGGGTGACCAGACGTCCCGAAAAATATATATAATAGAGTTATAATATAGTTAGAGCTATATAGTTAGAGCTATAATAGAGTACCGGCACCTCTTTTGGGCCACTTAAAGCACTGATAGAGAGGTTGGCGTGATTTTTGTAGGCCAACAATGTTAGCATTAAATTGGGTCCCTTGGCAAAAAGCCAATTGACTTTATTGATTATTGCAGAAAATTGAATCCTGAATACAATCGGCTGACATAACAATCTAAAGTTAAGCAATAAACAAATTACATCACTGCATGACTTCAGTGCACCAACTTTTATGTCATAGAAAACTTTAAAATATAAAAATTTAGCTTGTGTTAACCACAGACCTTCAGGTATTTAAACAGTAACCCTAACCCATTGAACTTCACAAATGCTGACTTATTTTTGAGGTTTTAAGAACAAAGTGCTTATAGCCTACTTATAACCCACCACGGAAGACAATTGACAAAACATTTTCTTTTGTCAAAATACAAATTTATTTTGGTGTAAAACATCATTGAATTGCTTGAAATGATATTTGTTTCTGCTTCTTCAGTTCTCACCCTATATATTATCAACAGAAGAGTCTTGTCAGTGTGTTCTCCAGTATGACTTAATTAGGAAACCCAGTTTTATCTGAGACATCCAGGTTTATTGACAGGTAATATTTTGTGAGAAGTAACTATCTCTTAAAACTGTCCACCATCTTTGTGTGTGTGTGTGTGTTGATTTGGATGTTTGTGCTATGTTTGCAAAAGCTGTAATATTGACTGGGTGCTTGCTGTTAGGGCCTCAGCCACCTGTAAAATCAGTATTAATTAATGAGAGAAATTAGGAGGAGCTGTGGTCAAAAAAACAGCTGGAAAACACATTGTGTGGACATGGGATGTTTTTTTTTCCTGTTTTAAAGGAATAGTTCACCCAATAATGAAATTTGCTCCCATCCCATCCCTCTCTCTGTTTAGATGACTCTGCAGACGAGGAGCCCACCACTCAGTCAGACCAAAGTGAGATCCAGGGTACTCTCAAGACTCTGGCCAGTAAGTTGGATGACTTGAGCACGTGCAATGATCTGATAG
Source organism: Carassius gibelio (assembly GCF_023724105.1). Lineage (NCBI taxonomy): Eukaryota > Metazoa > Chordata > Actinopteri > Cypriniformes > Cyprinidae > Carassius > Carassius gibelio. The sequence goes on from NC_068400.1 coordinate 38,008,943, forward strand.
CCAAGCATGGTGCGGCTCTGCAGCGGTCTCTGAGTGAACTCGAGACCTTACGTGTGCCTCTGGAGGGAGGAGAGAAAATCAAGGCTGTCAACGAGAGAGCCACCCTCTTTCGCATCACTTCCAATGCTATGATCAATGTAAGTAGAACTGACTTTCTGTTATTACAAAATATGAGTTGGGTCAAGTTTCATTTTTTAAATAAACTAATAGTCTTATTCAGCAGGGTTTCAGTAAAGACCTAAACTGATAAAAAAGATTTCTTGTTCAAACAAATGCTGTCAGGAATTCCTGTTGAACTTGAGTATCCTGAAAGCAATATTTCTTGAGTTCCCAATCAGCATATTACAATGGTTTCTGAAGGATCATGTGACACTGTAGACTGGAGTAATGGGCATTACAGGAATACATGAATAAATTTTAAAATATATTCAAATATAAAACTTGTAATAATTTTGTTTTCTTTTGTAATAATAATTCACAATATTACAATTTTTACTGTGTTTTTGATCTGACTGTAGCCTTGGTGAACATAACTGACTTAAAAAAAAAAAAGTCTTTCAGTTTAGTATATGTTATTAAAATGTGTATATTGACAATATAACAACCAATAAGATTGCTTGATTTTAAAAACATTTTATTCTTGGAGCTGGAGAAATTTGTCCCCTTTTTATGAAACAATGGGCCCTATTTTAATTATCTAAATGCACAGTGTAAAGCCCATGGCGCAGGTGCACTCAGGGTGTGTCCAAATCCACGTGTGCTATTTTAACGATGGAAAAATGATTGGCTAACCTGGGTGCATGGTGTAAAGGGGTTGTCCCTATTCTGTTAATCAGTAATGAGTGTTTTTTGGGCTTAATGTGCAATAAACCAATCAGAGTCTCATCTTCCATTCCCTTTAAGAGCCAGTTGCGCTCGTGCCATGATGGATTTGCTATTTACACGGCGGAATTTGGCAAGCGCAAGACAGAACACGTCTCCGAGATGAAACGGAACTGCTCGTGTGCGAGCAAATAGATTCCTAATTCTGATACGTGATGACTATCCATTATGACATGTAGGCATTTTTATATTTAATTAGCCTACAAAAAATTCTTATGAAATGCAATCCTTTAATTTTTTATATTTGGCAGGTTTGTGTGCTGCCGTGCGTCCCTGTGTTTAATAAGCAGCGTGTACGCACGTTGCGGACCCGCCTATACTAACTCGCTCTTTAAATAACAAAGAAAAAACATTGCGCAGATTTTAGACCAGGTTTGAGTTGGTCTATGGCGCAGTCTATTTTCAGCTCCTTAAAATAGCAATTTGCCTGAACACACCTCTTTTTTAGACCAAACCGCCCATTGGCATCAAAAGCATTTGCTAATTAAACGACATGTCGATGGATGGGAAAATGCGAACGGCGCCAGACTGAAACTAGCAAACACACTTGCGCTGTGCCTTGCGTCGCATTGCGCCGGGTGTGTGATAGGGCCCAATGAGTCTAAGCACTGTCTGACTTTGTTCAAATTAAGAATTGTCTTTAGTCATCTAGACAGTGTACTCCTCTGTCCTTAGTGCTATGGTCAATATGAATAAGCAATGTTCAGAAATAATGGCTGGAAAGAATGTGGTTCATTTATCACAATGGACAATTTGGAATCTTACCCAACCATACTTCATCAAACACACTCATTTCTGAAACAAGCTCCAGAACAGAATACAACAGCAGCTTTAGTTTGAATCTTTTTCAGAGAAAATCCCCATCTGTCTCTGTTTTTCAAATTTGATGTTCAGTGTCACTCTAAAGGCAAATGTTGTTTCAGATACAAAGATAGTTTTGATAGATGATAAATGGATCAGAGCTAGTTAGATAGGTTGAGCCTCCACTGACATGATCAATACAGGTCTAGGAATAGCTCTCAGTTTTGCGGATGTCCTCTGAGTCTTTGATTTCCTAAATCAAACTCTGGATAGGTATCACTACTCACTGTCATGGAAGTCAATATTAGAGGTGATTTTGTCTCGTGTGTTCCATTTCTACTTTGACAAACTGAATTCATTTTAGGTGAATGCAATTTCATGCTGTTTATTTGGATTTGTTTGGATTTCGATAGGATTTTGCATTGACTGGTTCATATTCATTGAATATGCATCGACTGCATCATAATTGGGATTGTTGGTACACAACTTGAATACAAACCTCAGTTTTCACAGCGAGGTGTACATTACAGGTAACTTATTCTGGCAAAGCAGTGACCATTTTAGCAAAAAATATTCAACTACATTTTTGAAACCCATTAAAATAGGTATACTTTTTAAGTAAAATGTGTAATATGTATTGATAAACAAAGTGAAATTGAAAATTTCCATGTACATTTAGTTCATGTTAAAAATGTGATTATGTCCACACTGTGAGCATCTCACTCAAAAATCACCAAAGAGTTTCTATATTTCTCCTATTTAAAACTCGACTCTTGACTCTCGAGATGCTAACGGTCTAATCAGATTCAATTCATTATGCTAAGCTAAGCTAAAAGTGCTACCACCAGACCTGGAGATAGGCTGAATGCAATCGAAAACAGTAAAATTCAACTGTTTAACTCTGGGGGAGTTGGAAAATGAGCCTATTTTCAAAAAGTGGAGTGTTAAAGTGGAGTGTTCCTTTAAGTGTCCAAATAGTTTTTGTGCTGCTGTGTTTGTTTAGAAGAATCGTTTCACAAAAACAAAGTAATTTATAAGTGAAACTCTATCTAGATTCTTGACATGTTAAAATATTATTGGGAATCTCACAGAATTTCACATCTTTCAATTTTACACACTGAATCACATGGCTCTCCCTCCTCCTCAGCAATTTAAATGGCATTTCTCAGAGATGTGGATGTATGACACACACTCTTTCCTCTAAGCTCTTCCCGAAGTCACGAGCAGTTGGGGCCCAGGGCCTCACTCAGCATAAAAAAAAAAGTGGAAGTCTGCATATGTTAAAGGTGAGGAGCTGTAGTTTCATAAATGTGTGAGGAAGCCACAGTCACATGCTAAGCGTAGCACAGAGGATCCTCTCTCACAGCAGAGCTCTGGACACAGTGCTGACAGGAGTCAGGTAAGGGCTGGTTTGTTGCTTTGTTTGTGGACTTTAAGGTCAAAGAGTGGGATGCAAAAACCTATACTATTGCTTTTGAACTATGTTCTGTACAAGGTCCAAAATTGGCACCTGCAAAGCACCAAATGTAAGTAAAAATGGGCTTTGTGGGTAAAAAATCTTGTGAGTTGTAGTGCTTTCAAACGATTAACCGTGATTAATCACATCCAAAATAAAAGTTTTTGTGTACATAATATATGTGTGTGTATTGTGTATATTTATTATATAAATATACACACACACAGAAAATAATTTAGAGAATATTTACATTATTTACATGTATATATTTATATTCATTTAATTTAAATCATATATAAATATATTTAATATACAAATGTAAAAACTATTTCTGGAATACATACATGCATGTGTCTGTTTGTATTTATATATACATAATAAATATACATCGTACACACACACATATTATGTACACAAAAACTTCTCTTTTGGATGCGATTAATCACGATTAATCGTTTGACAGCAGTAGTGAGTTGGCTTGAGACTTTATTAGGGAATGTAACATAATACCTACTTTAAGTCAAAATGATAAATGTCTTTCTGATACTTGCTGATGTAAAATGGCCATTTTGTTATAAATTGAGCTCAGTTATCTTTGTCAGTGTGGTTCCTGATAAATCCGGCAGACTGGGGTCAGTCAGATGAGTCGTGTCATTGTGCCTCCAGATGAGACTAGGGAGATGGACAAAGAAACATTGATCAAGAGAGAGAAGAAGAAGAGAGTACAGAGACCCAGAGGCAGTGACACTGTAAAAGACGTGATTGGTTGTGACTGCGAGCTGTCTTAGTGATTCTGTGGCTGTACTGTAGTCTCAGTTATTAATGTGATTGATGAGCTCTGATGAGAGACATGCTCTCATGGAAACTGTGTTAGATTACAGAAGCTATTTTTAGTGAAACCTATGTGTGGTGTGGGTTATTATTCTTAATAATGAGCAAGAAACATGCTGTTCGGCATACATTGCACTATATGCAGTGAAGAAATTGCTAGGTTTTCAGTTTTCAATGTTATGGAATGAGAACACGGAATAATTGAATTGGGATGAATAATGACACTGTATTGTCTTATGCAATTATGACTGAATTTATTCTTATCTAATTGAATAATTTTGCAGCATTGAGACTGTTTCTTCTGTTTATTACTGAAATGCTGGTTCGAAGCGATCTATATTGTATAAAGCTCTATATAAATAAATGTTACTTGACTACAGAAAGAAAAAAGCTCTTTAAAATCTCACTTCTTTCTGCTCAATAACAAAATTAAATAGAGAGCAAAAGGAGACGTAGTGTATAGAAATCATCTGAGCCAAATCAATCCGAACCATGAATGTGAACTCCAAAAAAGTCTAATGAGGTGTGAAAGAGCAATAACATTTTCCTGTGGGTACAAGCATGTGACTGTTTTGTGTCCGTGTTACTGACCAAGAGTAACCTCTCTTAGATGATTATATTACTCAATGCTGCTAAACTAAAAAAAAAAGCACGACTCAGCTCATAGACAGTCTGTATGTTTGCATGTTTCTGAACGTGCTCTGGCCATCAGATTTACTCTTTCACTTCTGCTTTGAGTTGAACCAGAGCTACCACTCGTGACTGATGTCATCAGATCTTTTCAGCATTTTTGTCATAGACATATCAAATAGAATTTCTTAGAAGTTGTGAAGCATTTCACAGACATTTCGATAAGAACAATTATCAAAAGGAGAGAAAACTAGAAGAAAAGTGGAGGAAGAGGAAGGCATTAGGGACCAGTTTTATGTGGAAACAGGTGAATTCATGTGTGGTGCCTACGGCAGGAGGACAGATAAGATCCCTAGAGAATTGGGAGCCGGGATTATCGTGATGGAGATAGCGAGGGAAAACAGAGACGACGAGGATGTGGAGGGATATGGTGTTAACCTCCATATACAGTATATTACTGTACAATATATATATTTAATGACTGAAATATGATGTATATAGGTGTAAATCCCACACATCATGAATCGCATAATCTTTAACAAATTTTGAATATGACAATAATGTAATTTAAAAGTTTTACAAGAAATTATGAATGTGTTTAATTTCATTGTAAATCTCGTTTTACATAACATTTGTTTATTTAAAACCTTTTAATTAAAAAAGAAAATATTTTAAAGGATTATTTGTTTCTGTTGGTCTTTTTTTATATATATTTTTATTTTTTTTTATATTTTTTTTAAACATTCAGAAGCTCTGTAGTGAATGTGGTTACATTGTCTAGTTTTGATTCATTAAAGAAACCCATGCGGTTTGTTCCTCTGATCCAAACATGAATGACTGTTGATGCTTCGTCCCACCCTGTGCCCAGATTGGTTCAATCTTTCATCTACCCAACCAATTAAATGCTTTTGGGCTTCTTTGGAACTTTGGAATTTTTTTCAAAGGCAAAGTGAAAGTATTCGTGCACATACAAACGAACATAAAATAACTCATGCACAGCAGAAGACATGACGAATAACTTTGGCATGACACAAACCAAATACAAGGAAGAAACAGCACTACATATAGCATAAAGCATTTGAATTTAGGCGACATCCTGGTAGAATCGATTCTGACGGGGATACCAGGTCCAGTGAGTAGTATCTGTTATCGGTGTTATACTACAGTATGTTAATAATTCTTATATAGTTTGCAAAGATCATTTGCACTATTTGTTCAGTTGAACTCAGTATATTCTTTCTCATTTTGAGTGCAGTTTGTGAAAATCATTCACACTGTTTGTGTTGTTTGTTGCATGTGAGAATTCACTGTTGTTCACACTACTTGCTACACTGTTTGCATTTGTTGTTCATGTTCAGATTTTCTGAAAAAAACTTGCTTTTGATTCAGTGATCACTCCCTCAGATATATATTATCAGTACATAAAATAGACCTGTTATGCACTGAAAAATGGCTTGAATAATATTGTAATAAATTGCTATTACTTGCATGGGTAAGTTAGATTTAGACTAATTTATTTTCGAAGTGTAAAACATCCAAGTATAATCTTCAGGAGTTTGTTTGTGTTCACAAAAAATTGAGTTTGTCTAGTAAGGGTTTTATGCATTTGGCACTTTTATCCAATGTGACTTATATGTGGTATATACTCAAGGTATTTGATCTCAGTTCATGCACTCCCAGGGAATCAAACCCGCCACCTAAGATCATGCTCTTCTGTTTCATCTGTGACTGAATCAAAATTCTCCATGGAGGTTTCTCCCCTGGTCTAAATGTCACTTATATATATATTGTTCCTGAAGCTTCTGTGTTTGTGTTGATGTGTAGTCCCTGTTTTGTACATTCCTGCACAGGCGTGTCGAGATTTCTTGGAGCTTGCAGAGAGCCACAGCCGCAGATGGCAGCGAGTTCTTCAGCATGAGCGAGAGCAGCGCACACACCTCGAGGAGACCATTGAGCAACTAGCCAAGCAGCACAACAACCTGGAACGAGCCTGGAGAGAGGCCCCCGCGCACGCTGTCAACACACCCGATACACCCACCACCAACACGGGTGAGACACGCCACCCCTACAGCAGCATGATCATTCATAAATCAATATTATAGAAGTGAATGAGCTCAGTTATGAGACATGGCATGATGGCAAAGCAGCACGACTGCTGTAATGGTACAGTTGTGCCTGATTTTGACTACGTGTGTGTGTGCACAGGAGTGAGTGAAAGGCCCAGGAAAGAGGAAGCGAGTGATGAAGATGAGGATACGGAGTATTTTGATGCCATGGAAGACTCACCTGCTTTTATAACAGTGACTGCCACGGACCCCTCTCACCACAGGTTAGCTTCATCCCCTCTTAACCCCAAAATGAAAGTCATACATTTTTCAACAATATTAGTGTAAATAAATTATGACAGAATTAGAAAAATAGTCGTTCAAAAATGTAATGCAGACATTTTATTAATAATGAACTCTAAACACATTTCTTAAGTCAATTTCACTACCTGCTGATAAACAGTACACCAAAAGTCATTCATTTCCAATAGAAAGTAGAAAGGGAGCTGCATGGAGTTTCGACCATATGAATGCGCATAATCTTTGGATCTGATTTATTCTTCGATTGCATTTAAATACTTGAACTCGACCAAATATAAATTGATATCATTTATAAAATACTTATTATATAAAATTTATAACATATTTTATAATTCTGAAATAATTATTTTATAAATTATTACTTAAGTATTTATATTGAATAGCTCTAAAAACGAGCTGTGCTTTTCATTCAAATGTATTGTGTGAATAAATTCACGCAATCACTATTCATCCATTACAGTTGTGAATAAGTGGAGGATAACATTTTTGGTATTTATTCATTCATTTATATTTTTTTATTTTTAATCTGGTCCTAGTAAGAGGCTCTTGTTCACTGGTTGACTCCTGATAGCTTCATTCCATCAGTCAAACACAATGTCACACATTTATTCTGCTTATTTGCCTTAGGGATGCACGATAATATCGGCACAACATCGATATCGGCCGATAAAAGCTTAAAATGACCATTATCGGTATCGGCCGATATGAATATTTCTGCCGATGAGCCAAACCGATATTCTCCAAGTGAAATAATTGACCTGATTTTCAGATGTGAATGTCTGTCTACATTTGTAAAATAATAAATTTATGGTAGAATCAGTACAAAAGAGATACATGGATTTCTCTTCAGTAAAATTAAAGTTTAAATTTATCAGTATATATTTGTATATATATCGATATCGGTATCGGCATCGGCCAAAATTATTTAGAAAATATCGGCATATCGAATATCGTCCAAAATCCAATATCGTGCATTCCTAATTTGCCTGCATCTCATCCTCTTACTGTGTCTCTCTCTGTCCTGTCTGTGCAGACGTTCTCAGAGTAATCTCAGTAGTGCTAGTGGAGGACAGCCCAGTGACTGCAACCAGGAAGACAATGTGAGTGTGACATGAAACAAGAGCTGAAAACAAAGCCTATATACAACAGGATCCAAAAAAACAAAAATGAAAATCTCAGATTTAAATCTTATTTAAAATGACGACAAACAAAGTGCTAAGGCATTCTGAAATCCTAAAAATCATTTTTCACAAAGACCTGAAACTCGCTTCATATTTAAAATGAAGAGGAAGCATTTTCGTTAGTGGCCTCAGACTTTTGGACCCCACTGTATTTCTTGAATGTTTCCTAAGGCGGTCTGTGTTCATCATTGACTCTCACAGCTGTTGTTCATCTCAATTAACCAAATCTTAATTAACTGATATCTGCTCCCCTCGTTTCATCTTTCTCTCTGTGACTCACTCTCTGAGACAGATGGAGCATCAGTCAGCTGTCAGTGTTTATGCATTACGTTCCTCAAGGGCACTCGGGGCCCTTCAAATAGCGTCTTTCAGAACAGAAACATTTCATACATTTCAGATGTTTTTTTAATACAAACACTCTTGTCTGTGTCTTTTTTAGTGTTCTGTGAGCAGTAATGAATTTTCAGGGAAAGAGCTGCAGCCTCACAGGAAGAGGCGGACCCAGATCCCAGAGAAGCCCAACTATTCGCTCAATCTGTGGAGCATCATGAAGAATTGCATTGGCAAAGAACTCTCTAAGATCCCAATGCCTGTAAGTGATGTCACACATTGGGCAAATGGTCCTAAATGCAATATTAGAATCAGTGCATTGCTGTTCTTTGAGAACAGGAAGCAAAAGGTGCCCAGATTGTATATCATTTGCATGTACAATACTGTTCAAAAGTGTGAAGTCAGTGAGTTTTTTTTTCATTCATGCATTAAAAAATTACTGTATAGTAATTATAGACATTTATAAATGTTGTAATAAGATTTCTATTTTAACAGTTTCGAACGAATATGTCATCATTCTCACAAAAATATTGAGCAGCACCAGTGCACCACTGTTATCAAAAATGTCTCTTCCTCTGTGCTTGTGTCCAGGTGAACTTCAACGAGCCCCTGTCCATGCTGCAGCGCTTGACGGAGGATTTGGAGTACCACGAGCTGCTGGATAAGGCGGCGCGCTGTGAGAACTCTCTGGAGCAGATGTGTCTGGTCGCAGCCTTCTCCGTCTCTTCATACTCCACCACAGTGCACCGGATAGCCAAGCCCTTCAACCCTCTCCTGGGAGAGACCTACGAACTGGACCGCCTGGAAGAATTCGGCTATCGTTCCCTCTGTGAACAGGTCTGTATTAAGAGTCAAAAGGTCTATGGCAACATATGAGGAAAGCTATCCGTTAGGATAACAGGGCACTCCAATATATGTTTGTTTTTTTCCTGTGATGATAAACCTGAATTTTCAGCATGCATTACTCCAGTCTTCGGTGTCACATGTTCCTTCAGAAATCATTCTAATATACTGATTTGGAGATGAAGAAACAGTTTTGCTGCTGAATCCATTTTCCATCGAAAGCAGCATATAAATTTAGCAACTAGGGAGGAAATGAGAAATTAAGCAGTTTATTATAACCTAGCATCACAACCCTTATTTTCAGTCACCTTCAGCCATTACTGGAAATGCTTCTCATGCAAGGTTCAGTGATCCGAGGGGTAATGATGGTTGAAGGTGACTGTGAGAATACCAGACACACACACACAGAACGTCTGAACATTTGAATGAATAATGACACAGCACCCCCTAGTGGTGAATTTTATATTTCGCACTTGACTTATATTTCCCTGTATCTTTCAGGTCAGTCATCATCCGCCGGCAGCCGCTCATCATGTGATGTCACAGCGAGGCTGGACCCTGTGGCAGGAAATCACCATCGCTAGCAAGTTCCGCGGCAAATACCTCTCCATCATGCCTCTGGGTGAGTCTCCTCTCCTCTCTGAACCGTCTCACTAACTCACTATTCTTCATAGAAACAAATGTACACATCTGTACTATGTTGTAAGTAACAGAGAATCTATAAACATTATTAATGCTGATTTAATCTGTCTGACCAGGTGCGATCCACCTACAGTTTCATGCGAGTGGAAACCACTATGTGTGGCGTAAAGTCACGTCCACCGTGCACAACATCATTGTGGGCAAACTGTGGATTGATCAGGTTGAACTTCTGACATTATACAATTTCTGTGATTACCAGAATTGTTTTGCAGTAATTTGTCAAGTATCCAAAGCCTAGAAATGTCAAAAGGGAATATAGTGCTTGTAGGTCCATGCTTGTAGAATATATTCTTTGTAGGACCTAGTTTTACTCAATTTTGATGTCCTCTTCTGAATAACAATGACTAAAAATGAGAGAGAGAGAAACTGTTTGGCAATAAGGAATGCAGCCTACAGTATTGTTAATGGTATAGTTCACCCAAAAATGAATATTTTGTCATCCTTTACTCAACACGCATATCGTTCCAAACCTGTATTCTTTCATATTTTCTCTCTTTTCATCTCATATTTTCTTTGTTGCAGTCAGGAGATATAGACATAGTCAACCACAGGACCAAAGAGACCTGTCAGCTCAAGTTCTCTCCGTACAGTTACTTTTCAAGGGAAGTCCCACGAAAGGTATGTTTTGGACGTAAATCCTGTCCCTCCCGCTGTGATTCATACTGACAGCAGATAAGAGCCCTTAAAGATGTTTGTCATGGCTAAACCATCTTTCTATCCTGCTCTTCCCTCTCTCTATCTCTTCATGCTTTTATAGTTCAACCCCAGAGCATGTTACCCTTGTTCTCGTTGTTCTCCCACTGTAAGGTCACAGGGGTGGTGAAGGACAGTGAAGGCCAGGCCCACTACATCCTGTCAGGCACATGGGACGACAAGATGGAGAGCGCCAAGATCGTGCAGAGTAGCAGAGGAAGCAGCAGCTCTGAGGGCAAACAGAAGACTGTCTATCAGACGCTCACACCCAAACTGCTGTGGAAGAAATACCCTCTACCGTAAGACACAGCATTAATGTTAATCAATAACGTACCGCCATACCTCCATATACTCCAACTAAACTAACCCCTGACATAACTAAATGTCTCTACCGACAGACCAATCTACTCGTAGCTCCCACTTGCTGTGGTGGAGCAGTTATGAAATATTGTTCTTGTAAATACTTTCTAGTAAAAGTAAATTGAAATAAATATTCATGCAAATTATAGCCAAGTGCAACAGTCTCCATACAGTGTTTGACAGTGGTCAAAAAAGATTTAAACATTGAATTTAGAATTCTATTTTTTTTTTGTAAACTCAGATATGTGGATTCGTATGGCAATCACCAATTACCACACAACATTGCTGTTTGTCAAAAAACACTAGGTAATTCGGCCAGGGATTTGCAAGCAGGTAGTGGGAAAAAAAACAGTGGCACCAACTAACCTCTGTAAATGTTGAAAATCCCTTACGTCCCCATGAGAAACAATTACCATCCGAATCAGGCTGATTTTGTTAGAAAAAGAGCAGGAGAAATACAGGAGTGATTGGATTTGTATCTTCTACTACTTACCTTCCCAAGTATCTACACTCTAAACAACATACCGTATTTTCCAGACTATAAGTCACACTTTTTTTTCATAGTTTGGCTGGTCCTGCGACTTATAGTCAGGTGCGACTTATTTATCAAAATTAATTTGACAAGAAACAAGAGTAAATGAACCAAGAGAAAACACTACCGTCTCCAGCCGCGAGAGGGCGCTCTATGCTGCTCAGTGCTCCTGTAGTCTACACTTGATGTCATAGAGCGCCCTCTCGCGGCTGTAGACGGTAATGTTTTCTCTTGGTTCTTGGTTCTAAATAAATGCAACTTAAATAGTCCAGTGCGACTTAAATGTTTTTTTTCCTCATTTTTGGACTGATGCGACTTAGGTGCGACTTATAGTCCGAAAAATACGGTACCTACTAGACTCATTACTGAAAGACCAACATTGCACACCTGCAGAAATACCTTCTTCACTTCCTACTTACTCACTTAACTAAAGGAGGCCTTGCAGAACAGATAACAAATATAGATTCTCTGATCATTTCTCTTCTCATCTTTATCTCTCAGAGAGAATGCTGAGAACATGTACTGTTTCTCCTCTCTGGCTTTGACCCTGAACGAGGAAGAGGAGGGTGTGTGTTGGACGGACAGCAGGCTGAGGCCGGACCAGCGGCTGATGGAAGCGGGACGCTGGGACGAGGCCAACGTAGAGAAACAGAGGCTGGAGGAAAAACAGAGAGCCACGAGGAGGAGGAGAGAAGCTGAGGCCTCGAAGGCCATCGATGAAGGTGAGCGGAGGTCAAAGGTCACACAAGATGAAAACCATGAATCTAGGGGTGTTATTATTTGCATTGCTGGAATGTAAGTCAATGAATATTCACTTCTTGTTTATTGGACTGTTGTATAAAATTAATATAACATTTGCAGTCGTACTGATATTTGGAGAAAGAACTGTACTCTATATCACATTATAAAAATATATAAGTCATACGGGGAATATTCCCACATTTAACATTTTGGGTGAATTTGAATAGACTTAATCACGCAATCGTGAACTCTAAATGTGCCCATGCAGTAGTCTAATCTACATCTTATAGTGTATGCGTGCACCCTGTGGGTGTGTTTTTGTTTGGTTTTTGCAATATTTTTTATATAAATATATTACACACCCTTACATAAAACTATAAATTCCATTTGTCAACCACAACTTTTGTGCCACAGTTCATGCTGTTCTCCTGGTGATGCTATCGTTTTGCGTTACAGGACAGGACTTTGAAGGCTACATACCGCTGTGGTTCCACCAGAGGACGGATGAACTGACGGGAGAGACTATTTACGTTTATAAGGGGGGTTACTGGGAGGCCAAAGAAAGACAAGACTGGAATATGATTCCTGATATCTTCTGAACATACAAAACAATTGACTGACTCTTCAGACAGACAAAAGAGGAATAAACCCTCTACATGGACTCATCAGGGCCTTGCGTGTGTGTGTGTGTGTGTGTGTGTGTGTGTGTGTTTAAGTGTGTGTGTTTGCAGCCCAATGATATATATCTTTGCCCGAATCTTAAACAGACTACTAAAATGGGAAAACAGACGGATGTTTTCTTTGAAGTTCACCTCAAAGACGAGTGTGTGGGAGAAATGCGCAGTTGAACTCTTAGCCAAGTGCCGCCCCAGTTTATCTTCCAAAGCAAATCAGGTTCTTTTTATTGAGTACAACCCCATGACAAATGCACTTTCCTCTCTTCCCAGCAGTGAAGTACACTGGACTGAGTCTTGTTTATCAAAGATGTTCCTCCCCGTCCCATGCTGGCCTGGACAGCACATGAAGAAACTCACATATGAAGGAGAGACTCGCTCAACTTAACACAACGCAGTACTTCTTTTAGATTCATATCAGTAACAGTACCATATTTGGGCAAGGGAAGTTCTTGTATTTGAATATCGCAGGAGCAGAATCAGGCTTATTGGACACACAGCTGAAGACTTTCTCACTGGCTGCACCCACTTTGCATAGCAAATGACAGTAAAGTTTCACCTCATTTCTTCAGTTAACCAATGAGCTTGAGGCAAGCATTAAAAGAGCGCTTGTGTCTGTTGTATTGGACAGTGTAGGTATTCAGACACAAAAGTTTTACTCCCATGAATTGTCATGCACATGAATTAGCTGCTTCCTGCATTGGCTCAGTGGAGCCCCCAGTGGTCATTATCTTGTTACTGTGACTGCCACAGTACTCTGCATATCAATGCAATTTAAAAATATATACTTTTTTGTACAATCAGGATACTTAATGAATGAATGAATGAACGATCAACTAATAAAAGTAAACAAGTCACCCGCTTGACTCACTCAGAGGACATAGCAAACAATCAAAATACAAAGTGTGATACTGAAAACACAAGCAAACAGCTTGCTGACCAGTGTTGGGTATAGTTACTTTGGAAAGTAGTTAGTTAGGTTACAACGTTACCATCAATTAAAAGTAATCAGTTATGATACAGCGTTACCTATTCATAAAAGTAACGCGTTAGAGTACTCATGCGTTACCAAAAATTAAAAGCCGTTTGCAGCGGCTCACACATGACAGACACAGCCCCCGGCCCCTTTAAATGCACCTAGAAGTCGTGACTCCCGACAAAGAATAACGTCAGTCATCCGACTAAGTTAACACTGCAGGATAACAATAACAGGAAAGACAGTCAGCAATCGGCTATTCCACATGGCGTTTTATTTATTTATTATCAAAGAACATATTATTAATCAAAATTCGCACCTACCCAGCCCGGGTAGCCTAGGCTACTGTATATTATGAGCACCACAAGATAACTCCTGATTTTTCTTTAACTTTAAATAATGCAGTTATCAAAGTACAAGTATGCTTACTTGTAAACACAACCTTAAACAGGCTTGCAGATTTAAATCCATTTAGAAATGATGAACAATCAGCCAGCCAACGATCTAACAGAAATTAACAGCTGCCTGTCAAACAAAAATGATAACAAACCGAATTAAATCCTTCACCGCCACACAGGCAAATGACAAATCGCTTAATAGCCGAACTAATTATTATTAAAGTGTCACTCACAGTCACAAGCCTAAATTCGCTTTAACACAGTCCTCTTACATTTACTCTTCAAAGTAGTGATTAGAACGTAGCGTTAAATTTGAGGTAGAATTTTTGGCGGTCGACAGAAGCTTTTCACCAACGCAGTGTGCATTTTACCATCATGTTCTTTTCTTTTTCATTGACAAATTGAAAATAATGTGCGTACTTCCATAAACCAAACGCTGTCCTCTCTGCTATCTTGCCGGGAGTTCGAAAAAAAAAAAAAAAAAAACCCCACACACACACAGGGTCAGGCGCAGGGCACAGACGCATCACAGCCATTGACTTTACGATCACAGAGCTTCGGCTCCGCTGATCCGCAGGTGGCACAGTATACCTAGGACTACTGTCTGACAAAAAGCAGGCTGCAGTCGGGATTTTCCTTTCCTTAAAATAACGGATTACTTTTTTTAAAAAAAAAATAACGAAGTTACTGATTACTTACGCACGAAACTAACGCGTTAAGTTACACATTTCAGGAAAAAAGTAATTAGAGTACTCTAACGCGTTACTTTGTAACGCGTTACCCACAACACTGTTGCTGACCTTGTTTTGTGTTCATAGCATGCTTGTATTTATTAGCAGTAGAGAATGTGGTTTAAAACACCCAAGATTAAAGGGGATTGCTGTAGTTCACAGTACATTATAGTGATAGAAGTACATTGTAGTACAGTACTTTGTGACCGAAAGACCGATTTAAAATTTCTTCTTAAGGTTATAAATCATCAGGACTCAGGAGTGATTAAGAAAAAAAAGGATTTCTGTTGTTTTGCAGAGCACTTTGAAACACTTACCCCAAGCTGCATAACAGAAACAAATCTACCGTATTTCTTTTATGTTTAGCAAGTTCTAAAGCTGTGATTCAGACCTGACGTCACTGGAGATCAGAATTGCTATCAAAGTCTAGAATAAAGCTAGAGGAGTTATTTTATGTTCACACCACTGTATGTATTTTGTGATAACAATAATTATTATCACTAGAATGAAGAAAATCATAGTAATGATGCCATGCCATCCTAATAAATGCTGATTTAGTAAAAACCTGAATTTTAACCAAGAGGTTTACTTGTAAACAGATATTTTAATTTCAAATGATCCAGCTAGTCAAAGTTTCATTTTTGACAAGCTGTCACTGTATGATCATACATGTACACATTTTCTATTAAAACTTGGATTAAGACTTGGATACTGGCAGGCACTTTTCATGTCTATACATGCAGAATGACTGAAGGGGGAGTGATGATTTGTGTAGAATTCCCACCCATTCATGTAAATGTCATTTTCCCTAAGATTATTTATAAAAACAAATAAAGTCTTACATTTGTGTTACATGGTTTGCCGGTTCAAGATCTGAGTTAGTAATAGAGAGAGAGATTAAGAAAATCATAACTATAGAGAGATCCATATTTCCACTGAAGGACCAATACTTTTAGGATGTTCTAAAAATAAGCCAAATCAATTGTTTGTGAATTCAATTAGGAACAAATAAAAGCAGTTAGAATTTCAGAAAATAAACACAATTAGGTCTTACAAGTGAAACGCTGTATTACTTAAACATGATATCAAATCGACTCATCTAATCAAACAGTTTTATTACCCCAGCTTTACAGGTTTGTGTAATGTTAATTTAGAACTCATATGCAAAATGTGTAATGAATATTACCTAAACGATGCAGACTCGTCAAACGATAGACAGAAATCAAAGTAAGTACTGTTAATAAATTAAGAAAAGAAAAAATAAACCTGGAATGAATTCAGTGGCTCAATCCACACACCAAAATCTCACATTAAATTCAAGAGTTTAAAAAAGGACCATCCTGGAGAGCAAAAACAGAGTAACTGAACAGATCTGGAAGTTAAAAATCACTAAAAACATCTCCATTTATAATACAATTAAAAAGAAATGACTCGAACAGCAACACAGTGATACAATGCATTTCCTCATTAAATTAATTTGATTCTAAATGACTTAATCTGAAAAATTCAATCCACCACCCAACCATCAGAACACATTCAGTATATTAGGCACGTAGAAACATCTGAGGATCCTGTGGGCTTATTTGAAATAAACAGCCTCGTGAAGCTCGATCTATATAGCCCAACAGAAACGAGATCTGAGCTAATCAATATGAAGAATGAACACATTTGGGCTAACAATTAAGCAAGTTATCTTGTTGCCAACATTTGAGAAATACTGTGCCGAAATATACAAACTCCTGACTGTGTTATATCTGTTGTTATCCAAGCACAGTTCCATTCTCCAGACAACGATTGAACTAGCCATATTCCTGTTGCAACACTGAAGGATGAAAATGCTGGAATTTAAACAAGCAGTTAAATGACTTGCTTGACTGCCCATAAACAAAAAAGTTCAACCTTAAACTCATGGAATGTGCTCCGCTATTGAGAGTCACCAATCTCTGCACAGTCAACAGGCATGATAGAAAAATGATATTCACAAAGAGCACTTTTGTGAAGAGCTAATACATTCAACACATTCCAAAAATTGAAAAAGAGTCCTATTTACAGACCAGAGCTGTTGCTTTTTCTCAGCGTGTTTGTGTTACGATCGCACGTCCCAAAGTGTTCAAGCATCTCATGTGGCTCAGTATTGTCAATGGTGATCTGAGATCTCCATATATTTGGTTGGAGCACTTTGGCATGTAGTGCAACATGCGAATCTGTTAGAATGAAGCTCACAGATCTGCTCTGGTCTGGTGTTTAGCATGGTTCACAACAACCCCTCGTTTTCAAAGCTGGTGTGCAAGAGAGAGAAGGCAAACGGTACAAACTTGACGCCAGCGCCGCTATAGAACTTATTCTGGAACTCCACCCTGAGGAGAGAGAGATGATTTCAGTTGGAATCATTCAGTATAAATACTGTTTGAATACATACACTGAGGAATGTACTGACCAGTGGAGTCTGAGAGCATGGAGGAAGGCTGAGAGTCCCTCCATCACCAGCAGGATGGACACAGTGAGGACAGCAAACAGACCAAAAACAGGCACCAGGAACACAATGCCCACACTGGTGTCCACATGCAGACCGAGCCGCATCACCATCTCCCACAACACTTCAGAGAGCTCTGCACCACAACAAAACATGTTCAGCATTCCTGTATTTTAAATAAAGCCGTTTGTTTTTGTTTTTCCAAAACAATCATTTATAGGTCCTATATAGGCTAAATATTTCTATTTCTGCTAAATCGCCTTGTTTCAAACTATTTTATTAATACACATTGGATGTGCTGTATATATTAAATTAAACCATAAAACTCATCAGTCATCATTAATAAAAATGAGGAAACATCATTACATTTGTGTAACATTTTATTTTATTTGTAACAGATTATTTAAAAGGAGATGGTCATTCAAGTAATGCCGAGCAGTATTAAAAAAAAAAAATTATTACGGTATTTTTAAGAATTTGGTTTCAAGGTAGGCCTATATAACTGTATTTTTGTCTTTGCATGCCTGAACCTTTGTAAAGGTTTGCCAGGATTACATAGAAAACGGAAATACAAATATACTATCAACAACTGCGGTAATTAAATGTATATTTAATAAACAATTTTGTTCATATTTTAAAATGTAATAAATTAATTTAGTGATATTCCTTGATGTTTTCAGTATTATCATTACTATTATCACTTTAAAAAGAAATTGTTCAATTATTAGACAAACTTTTTTGACAGGTTTCAATGAAGACCTTTGATTTGTGTGTGTTTTATAAACTGTATTATTATTATTATTTACTACAGTGAAGGGTATGTTACTCACGGGCATGTGCCAGGCTGAGAGCCCACAGACGGAGGTAAGACGCAGTGTTAGAGATGCAGCCCAGGCAGTACTCTATAGTGTGGATGGACTGATGGAGGAACACATCAGCAAAATCAAACTGTGGAAGAGAGGACACTTTGTTAGGCTCAGAGGGGATAGTAGTTTATTCCAACCAAACGATGCACGGAATTAGTTTGGAATTAGGCATGCGCAATATGAACAAAATCTTTTATCACAATAACGATAGATATCACAGTAAAGTTATTTTTGCGTTTAATATGGTTTATTTAATATGGTCATGTTATCAAAGTTTTAAATGCCATAGAATTTTCATCAATCTTGTCACCTGTGTCAGTATCACAAAAAAACGAATTCAAGCCTAAAACTCAAACTCAAGCTCACTGAAGATAAGATCATTTCAAGCAACAGGACAAAAACGACAATAAATATATAAATTAATCAAAAACACTGCATAGTTTTCACTGTGTAAATTATATTTTGTATTATTTAAGTTACAAAAGTGATTAAGTCAAGAGCAGTAAGAGATGTTCTCTGTTGTTTGATTAACATGAACGAGGAATATTAGAATATTTGACAGGAATATTAGACTGCTGTCACTTTAAGAGCTACCCAGATCCAATATACTGTTACACATAACATTTTAAACCTCAATGCTTCGTGACTACAGTGCACCTCTTCTTGATGCGAGTGCATAACCGCAGTAAAGATGACAGTCCAAAATGTCTACCGGTTTATCATGCCATGGTATATTCTGAATCTCTTACCTCCTCTGATTGGCTGTCCGAGCTGGAGGAGTGGCTGTCCAGACTGGTGCCCTCCTCTATATCGTGAGCATTCATGAGAGAGAGTTCCTCCTCACTGCTCCGCCGGACACGCTGATAACCCTACAGAGAGAGAAACAGAGAAGATCAGCCAATGGCCTTCAGCCAACTGCAGAACACACACACAACCAAAACAAGGATCCTTACCCGGTACATGCTCAAGTGGTCTCTGCCCTTGTGTTGCCAGTAGAGGTAGACTGGTTTGCCCAAGAGTAACACAGGCACAGAGAGCACAGCCACAATCACCAGGAACACCTGAAACCCAGCCTGTGGGAAAGAAGGAAAATACATGTAAAGAAAATGTAAATGTAAAGTGGAATGGGTGCAAGTACGGTTCTTTCAGTCCTACCTGTCCTGGGTAGAGGGGTTGAATGGAGTCCCCCTGCATCAGGAACATGTTGATAAAGTGGATGAGAATGCTGGGAGCTGTCTGAGACTCTCTAACTGTGAAAAACAGCCACTTATAAATGATCATGAAGACCAGATAGCCGAAGAGGCAGAGCAGGAAGAGCAGCTCAGGAATAAATATCAGGTACAGATTGAATGTCCGTCTGAAGTGCCTGAACAGATGAACATATGAAGTATTAGACAGATCAAAGTCATGCATTTGAAATGAATCTATCCAAAATATCTATTAATACAAGTCTCACAGGTGATTGAAAACGCCAAGGACCACTCCAAAAGTCATGTGGACTATTCCTATGATCACAGACATCTTCATCTTATAGGAGTTCAGGAAGGTGAGGCGGTTGGATGCCAGGTTCCAGATCTACAGTGCAAATAAAATATTATTTAAATGTTAAAAATGATTAGATATTTTATAAAGAATTTAAAAAAAAAAAAAGTTTGTCATTCACCCACGGAACCTTTCAACTTAGTCTTTCACCCACTGTTACTTGTTTTTATGGTGATGTTATAGTAAGGTAATTTGTTTCGTTTGATAACGCAGTAATAAAATGACATCAGAGACCTACCGGGTCAATGCCCAGAGGATAGGCTCCTTTAAAGACTCCTGTGACGATTGGATCCAGTGCAAGGAAGCTATTTGAGCGGAGTGTGCTTGAACTTGGGAGAAAGAGAAAATGAAGATCACATTAGAGTCACATACTGTACAAGAGAAATCTCTGTGCCTGCTGTTGTTCCCTACGGTGATGATCATCTGCATAATCTCCACTAATTTTTTCCATAAGCGTTTTGGACTGGGTTGTAAATTTTTATGCAAATAAATGTAAATACATTTCTTTGTGTAAATGAATAATTGACTAATTCTTCAGCTGTCTGACTGCAAGGATTACACTACAATTTATCCAGGCTGGATTTATTTGATCAAAAATACAATAAAAACAGTAATATTGTTAAATATTACTACAACTTATAAACGTCTTTATTATCATTTTAAAGTGCCCCTCCGGAATAACCCAAAACTTTTGAATATTGGTGTATATAGAATAAACCTCTTCAAACATAGCATCAGGAGACACACAGTCATTGTTAGATTTGCCTTCCCCTTGTGTATGAACTCAGATTCAACTGCCACCATAAAAACTGATAGATGAAATATGCTTTAGTAAAGCCTTGCTTTCATCTCTATGGAAACATGGAAGGTTGTACCTACGTATGTATATTTGTTAGATACAGCTATGGAAAATTAATAGAATTCATCTAAATTTGGCATGGGTTTGAGTAATTTTATTTTATTCCGTAAACTACTGATAAAACTTCTTTCACATTTTAAACAAAAATAAATAGTCACTTAGAGCATGAAATAACCGTTGGTCAAAATAATGGCCGTACACAACACTCACTTCCAGACTCCAGACACAAACATAGCGCTGACGTTCCAGCTCGAGCCGAACACATTGAGGGATTTCGAGAAGCAGTCATTGTATATTAATCCAGTGTAGACTGAAAATATACCCATCAACAGGATGATGTAACGGCCCTCGAAAAAAATGTTCCAGATCTAAAAAAAGAAAGACAAAAAGAAAGTAACACACATGTTAATCAAACTATAACAAAATGAACAAAAACAGTAAACTAACACTAAACTCAATAACTTCCAACAACCATGTCTAAATGTATTTCAGAAAAAAATTAATAGTCATAACAGCAAGCTGCATGTACCTCATTTCTGCTTCTCTTCAATTTGCGGTCATTCTCATAGAGGACCATCCACAGAGCAAACAGCGCCATGATGAGGCCATGCCCGAGGTCTCCAAACATCACAGCAAACAGGAAGGGAAAGGTAATGATTGTGTATGGAGCTGCGAGGAGGTGTGATAAAGAAGGACGCTGACATATCTTGTGCATGGAGCATTGAGGGCATGTTAAAGCTGCTAACATGAAGTCAGTTTTAATGTTAATCGCTACCCTCTCACCTGGGTTGACCTCTCTGTAGCTGCTAACGCCGTAGGCATCCACTATATTCTGAAAGCCCGAGGTAAACTTGTTGGTGCGTATGAGGGTTGGTGGAGTGTCATTGCATGGGATACGATTGACAAATGAGGGAACTGTGGCTCCACTCTTCCTCTGAAAGAACAAAACAACAGTTAAAGGGATAGTTCATCCAAAAATGAAAATTTGTGCATCGAAGACTGACTCAGAAGGGAAGAAATTGTTGAATAAAGGGGTCATTTTTCTTCTTTTCGCAAAAAATGTATTCTCGTAACTTCGTAAAATTGCGGTTGAACCACTCATGTGACAGACCATTTAATCAATCTCCTTACTACCTTTCTGGGCTTTAACGGGTCTGTTGCAATGCTGTCTATGCAAGCTCAGAAAACTCTCGGATTTCATCAAAAACATCTTAATTTGTGTTCTGAAGATGAATGAAGGTCTTGCAGGGTTGGAACAACACGAGGTTGTATAATTAAAGACAAATTTTTAGGTGAACTTTCACTTTATGAGATATGAGTGTAGTAATTAATCAGATGTATCTGAATTAGTGCACCTTCGAAATAATGAATAATGTCAAGTACTCACCGATCCATCCTCTAGAGCTCTCCGAATAGCGGGCAGATCATTTACGGGACACCACACCTCAGCTATGAGGCACTTGTTTGTGACATCAAAACTGCAGAGGTTAAGGATGTGATATATGGCCTTCATTTTCTTAACCTGGATCACCCAAATGTACACGGACTCAGAAGCCTTGTTCAACACCTGCCTCAGGTAATCCTCAGTCCGGTGTAGAACCTACGAAAAAACAATGGTTTCAAGAGCATGTTCAAAACTATGTCAAGCTAAACCATTTTTTAGTGTGGAACACAACAGAGTGATTCAACCAGAGGGCTTTGGCAAACTTCAACATGAATGCACTTACTCATCCACTCATTTATTAGTTTTTAAATTGTGTATTCATGTAAAGCTCTGTAATAATATTAATTCCATGCTTTACTGAAGAACCTACAGTTCATGAAATTTCTGGCATCACAGAATTAATGTAATATATTTCTCAGTTTGTGTGAATAAGATTTTGAAAACAAGCTTTTTGTCATAAACAGCAATAAATATTTTAGCCCATATGGGAAACTTAAGAGAAATAATGTGTTCTCCCCCCCACCCCAACCCCAAGGTCATCCATACATGGCATTCTGTTGCCCTGGTTTCTGATCTGTGTTCTCAGATGAACATGCAGTAAAAGCATTTTGCTGTGCTCTTCAGCAAACAAATCTTCAATCAATCAAGGAATATTTTCTAGGCAAAGAAACAACTCAATTTATTTCTCTTTTCATAGGTTTTGAGAGGAACAGTGAGTAAGAACAAAGTATTGAAAAAAGATTTAATGGTGCCTGTAGTCTGAGACATTTGTCCACAGTCTAGACCTTGTGAACATCATGTGCTGAGTTGGGCCACTAACACAATTTTCTTTCTCTCTTTTACAGAGCAGTCACAACCAAATTGAAATGCCCTCAAACCCGCCCCCTACATTCTTCCACTGCATGGCAGTCTAGAATTGGTGTGAAAAGATTAGTTACAACACTAAACCCAAATAATTCTAATGTAGAATAAACATGATAAACTTAAATCGTTCTATTGTGTACACTTTCTACTCTTTTGGTTAGAGTATCTGAAGTACCATCCACTGCAAAAACAGACAGAACACAATCAGACCCTTCTACAACTGCAACCCATCATTTATTAATGTGCATGACACAAACATTCATGCATTTCATTACTATAATTCCTGTTAAAGTGCTATTTCGAGCAATTTGCATTTTACGCAAGCACTATTGAAACAGTAAATTAGCTCTTTTTATTCAGTTAAGAAAAGGGATATTTTGTTTCTCTGAACTAAAAAGTGAGCATGGTTTCGTTGATTTTATTAAACTTTTATTGAACTTACAATTAGCTGCTGAATTTAACAATGTCAAGTTACAGTTTCTAGGACAGAGTTTTGAGCTTAACATCTGAACAAAACATTTGTGCATTAAAGTTGCTTTGTCAAACTCAACTACTCCTGATTTCATCTGTCAGTTTAAAAAGATGTTTAGAACAGTTAAACATGATTTTTAAAAATCTTTAAATAAGATTAAGCTGAGCTTATTAAGAACCAAGTCAGTAAATGACTAATCACTAGTGATATCACACTTACACCCTCGTCACGTTACACAAAGTCAAAGCAAGAAAAAGTGTGCGTGTCAAAGTGTAACAAGGGTGAAACTAAGGGTGGGCGGTATGGCAAAAATATCTTATCATGGTTCTATCGCGATACTTTGTCATGTTGGTTTAACTTTTTTGCAAGTTATCGGAGCATTACAGCCAAAATAATTTCCCTTTTTTTTAAGACAAAGCAACAAAATATTCAAAAGAATGGTGGAATCTTTCATTATTTTATCTGCCATTAAAAAAATAAGAAAGATACACGTTACAAATACACAAAATATGCAAATAAAACAGTGCTTTACTTACAGGTACAATACTCAGCAGGAGCATTCAAGAAATTATATAACTGAATACTATATAGATGTATTATTACTTTTAAAGCAAAGCAACTGTATTAAAAGTTCTTCAATCAAGAGTAGTGAGTGATTTTTCTCTTTGTGTTTTTTTGTTTTATTAATAATGGAATAGTTCACCCAAAAATAAAAATAAAAATTCTGTCATAGACCAAAAATCATCATATATAATATCACCCCTAGGTGAAAGCAGGTCATCTGGACTCACCGTGTGCAAGTCCTGAATGCGTGTGCGGAGCCCCTCCACCACATCTGTCCTCTCCTCACTACTGTTGGGGTATGGGTACAGATGACAGTGGTAGCTATGAAAACAAAAACACTATTTTCAAAACTCCAGCACTTCTACTTTCTCTTAACTGAAAGAATTCAAAAAGATTAAAAGGGTCATATGATGCGATTTTAATTTTTATTTTCTCTTTGGAGTGTTACAAGCCCTTGGTGCATAAACAAGATCTGTAAAGTTGCAAAGACTAAAGTCTCAAATCCAAAGAGATAAAATTTAAGACTTGTCCACACCCCACTAAAACAGCTCATTCAAACACGCCCCCACATCTCTACATCGCGATGTGAAAATATTTCCGTAATGCCGCCCAAATGTTCACGCAAAGAAAGAAGGTGTGGTTTCAGTAACACAGTTAGTGTTGAAGCAGTCATGTCAGGGAGATGCTGTGTGTATCTAGGTGAAAGCAAAAGCACTTTATTTGGCCTAACGAAAGTAGAAGGAATTTACATTGAAGGATTTTTAAGATTACTTACACCAGAACAGCTAAACATTTTATGGACGACCACTTCGTGGCTTGTGTACTACACACACATACGAGCTTCATCACTGTGTCTGTCACGTGACTGTTCCTCTTTAAGGCTTGAACTGATGGTAAAACTAAGGACATTATTAACTGACTTAAAATTTATTTTGAAAGATGAAGCTCACAATTATGGAAAGGGGCATTACATTTCTGACGAGTCTTTACAGTGTTGGCCAATTACAATGCACTGGGTCAGTTGGCCAATCAGAGCAGACTGGACTTGTCGGAAGGAGGGACTTTGTAGAAAACGACGCGTTTGAGAGAGGCGGGGCATAGAGAACCTACAACAATGTGTTTTTTTTAACATTAAAGCATGTCGAGATATTCTGTTACACAAAGTACACAAAATTATGATCAAAATTATGAAAAAAAAAAGTATCATATCAGCCCTTTAAGAAATTAAAGCATGAAGCTTCCCCTAAATGTAACAGGAAACAAGCTATTTATAATCTTTATGAAAAAGGAGTAGCAGCCCGTTTGTCACTGTGATGCAATCAGTAAGCGTGTTAGTGGTTAACTGCCCCAGATATGTGGCAGCTCAGCACAAAGTTATTTAATCTAGACTGATTAACAGAATAACCACAAGTAGAACGAAGGAAGTTGATTAAGAGCTAAGTTACCAGTCACAAATCTTCTTAACTTTCTGTCCAATCTGATCTCCCCAGTAGGAGATGAGAAACACCACACTCCTGGTTGGCTCCCCCTGAAAAAAACAGACAAACACCTTAAATATTCCTATTTTTATTAATATTCTTATTTTTAATTGAATCAAGCATCCAGCATTGCAGTAAAGGTTTAGATCAAACTAACCACAAGAAAAGAAATAAATGGTAATAAAAAAATATTTATTTTGGTTACCAAAAACAACATCATTAATAGAAATCAAACTATGTTGAAGATGCCAACTAGTCTCACCGTATCAGGGTCCTCTAAAAGCCCATCTACTTCTGCATAGCTGAGGATGGTGTAGCCCTTACACACTCTCCAGAGCATTCGCTCAAACGCCTCAATTTTTATGCTCTGGATGAGTCCAGAAATGAACCTGTGCAGGAGGGACAAGAGGAATATGAGCTCCACTTTACAACACGGGTTTTGTGTCCCTTTAAACATGTATATAAGAAACAGGATGTCAGATGAAAAAAGATGATTTTAAAAGAAAGATCAGTTTACATGGAGGGTGTGCAACAGGAAACTGTACTGATGATGAAAATTATTTCCCATTAACTGTTGGTGAGCCAAAGCAGAACATGGGCAAGAGCAGTATACTTTAAGCTTGGTATTTTTAAACACTGCTCACCCAAGCTTGGCTCCAAGCCTCTGCATGCTGGTGTAGTCCATCATGGGCTCTTTCTCTAGGAAGGGAAACTCTTCATACTGAACCTGTGATGGCTCCCTCTGCTCATACACAAGCAAAAACCAGAAAGAGATTAGATTCACACAACGCCTCGGTGATCAAAAAGAAGTCGTCAAGAGTTAAGCCTATTTGTAAAGCCACTGCTGGCTCCTCGCAGAGTTCTGGCAGTCAGTGAAAATCAGGTGACTCCAAATCACCTGCAGGATTCCCACAGTCCTTTTCTCTGGAGATGAATTTCAGTTACACCACTGAGGTCGGAACATGATACCAAAGACATCAACGGACACAGAGAAACAAAAGCCAAACTGCAGACAGTACACTGAGCAAGAGTGAGATATTTGATTTATAAAGAGCTGTTTGCTTAACAATATTAATGATATAACAAAGAACAAAAGCAGGCTAAATCTTTCCACCAATCAGACGTTCCCCGTTTCTTTTGCTCAAACAAATGTTCCAAACGTTTGACAGGGAATCACATGACCCACCTCTGCATTGCGTTGCACAAAGTTGCGTGTGATGCGTAGCATGTGTGTGTACTCGGTCAGTTCCAGAAGGTTCTTCTGGAGTTTCTCCTTGTTCCTGGTGACCTCACTCAGCTCCAGTTCCAGTCTCTGAAGCTGCTCCTAAACAGAACACACAGGAATTGGTAATAATTAAAAATCAGCAGTCATACATCAACATTGTAATCAGTGCACTGACATTGAGGAAAGTGTTCCAGTGAGACCTAGCAGGAAACTAAAAAAGGGATTTCAACGACGTCCAATACATGCGATAAAATTATTAAATGACCAATTAATGAATATCCAGAAAAAAGCCAATAGGCTAATATTTTATGTTTACATTTTTTAATGATACATTCTATCAGCAGACATTTCCAAACTTAAAATTTTGTAAAAAGTTATCTTTATAGCTCTGCTATGTTGTTAAAATTATTGAACAAAATCTCTTGAACTGAGCTAAGTGTACATAAAAGAAAGAAAACAGATGCAGAATCTAGGCAAATGGCTGTGAGAAAACAGAACAGAAAAGACATTTGAATGTGTGTGAAAGACCAACTAATCACAAGAGTTAAACAAATGAACAGCTAGAAGTGAGCTCACCATTATGACCATCACATGTTTGGGTAATGGTGCAGCTGGGTTCACCTCCCCTTCTGGCAGTGGGATGTCTTCTTTTTTGATTTCCCGCAGAAGATATCCTGTTATACAAGTCCACTTTGAGTTCATTGTGTTGATTTACTTTAGGGGATTTGAATTAGCTTTAATGTCTGTTTCCAAAGAGCCATCACATATCAGTCTTAATCTACTGAATTCCCTTAAATGCACGGTTTAATTAACTCTATAAAATTAAATAACCTAATGGTCCTGCCCATCACTCATTCACAAATATTTTACAGAAAAAAATCCTATTTGTACATCTGTTTTTGGTAATAACCATCATGAACATGCTTTGTGTTAAGAAAGTACTAAGACTGTCATTTTGAAGTATGCCCTTATTAAAAGAATTTAAGTTCATCTAATGTGTTTAATTTAGTGCTGTCAAATGATTAATAGTGATTAATCGCATCCAAAGTTTTTGTTTACATAATGTGTGTATACTGTGTATATTTATTATGCATAAATAAATACTAACACATGCATGTATATATTTAAGAAAAATATGTTTATATTAAATATATTTATAAATATTATAAAATATAAGAATATGAATATATAAACGTAAATATTTTCGAAATATATACTGTATGTGTGTGTGTGTATATATATATATATATATATATATATAAATGTAAACAAAAACTTTTATTTTGGATACGAATAATAGTGATTAATCGTTTGACAACACTAGTTTTAATTTAAGTTGTTACCCAGAATCCTCTCCATTTCTTCACATCTCTTGATTTCATTGACAAACTTGCGCTGAAAAGAGTTCACACTTGGGTTAAGCTGGAAAAACAAAAAAGAAAGAAAACATATAATCGAAACAGATCCAGCATGACTGGAATATTCTACACTTGTTCAAAACATTCTATACTAATAAATTAAAAAACATACCTTTAATATTAATGTAATAAAAACATGAACAATAATACTATAATATTTATAATTAACTGAAATATGCATTTCTAACATTTCTTACACCTAAAGTTAAATATTATATAAATCTATGTTTGTTAATGACTTAAAAATGAGAGTAAAGAACACTGGTGCAAAGTGTGCCAAAAAAAGTTATGCATTTTTAATGTATACTAACAGTTAATGTGGGTATCTGACAGATGCGAGCACTTATGTTATTCCAACAAATGAACGACGTCAATTAAAGATGTAGAAATGTGTGGGTTGTTGTCTGGTGTCCTGTGTATAGCTCGACAGCTTTCATATCACAACGATAGCCAATGTGCGTGAAGCGGTCAGCTTAGCCAAAGCCAATTTAATATTTCAAACAAGAAATACACATAAACAAGTCGCTATACACCGACTCACGTCTCTGAACTCCACCAGCCCGAGTTCGCCCAGTTCATTGATGCAGTCGTAAGCGGATCCGGACTGCAGGAAGATCTGGGCCAGACACATCTCCTCACTCCGAAACGACGAACCCATCCTGACAAAACGCGTCTTTCCACACCAGAGCGGGGTTAAGAAGTGTTAAATTCACCTGGAGGTGAAGTTTAGAGTAAATAAAATCCTACAGGTCCGGGTTTGATGCTGTATGGACTCCCCTGTGTGGCGGACCGAACTGAAAGGACCGATGGATGGATGGATGTCAGCGCTGTGGCTCTCAACTCCAGCCGTTTTATCAGTGACACGTCTCCCGTCTCCAGTAGCCACATCTGACCACTGAAAACCCCGATGTTAGTCGTTATTCTAATCAAATCCAAATCTCCAGTACTGTTGGGTCGTCCATCCCTTGTTAAAGTTCGGTTGAAGTCTTTTAAAACCGAGTATGAATAAGCGCGACTTTCCACAGTAATTTGCGCTGTCTTCGTATCAGGTAACTTAAGTTAGCAGCGAGCTAGACAGCGACTGTCGAAGGTTCTTAGCCTCTCATTAAATAATCTGTCTTTTCATCCACCTGTGATAATTTTAAAGACAATCATGTAATGTTTAACAGCACTTTTTAGTCATTTGCGCTTCTCTCTCTCTCTCTCTTCCGAACACGAAAATTTCCAGCCAAAACTTCTTGGTCCGTCAGACTAAAGACACTTACTTTCGCCAGTTGAGTTACATTTCAAAATAAAAGTCACAGCTCTTTTGAGCTAGATAAAATCAAACGCTGCGCTGGAATTAATACGATTAAATGTTTAAACGCAAATAATTTTCTATATTATTTGTGGTCCAAATTTAACTAGTATTTTCAAAACAATTAGTCTTGCACAGCTAGATTTTACTAAAAAGAGGAATAGACTTTTACTGGCGCTTGCACATTACGCAGCTTTTGACACGTGTTTCTAAAGATGGCAACTTGCGTGCATGCATAGCAGCACAGTAGCACAGTGCTTTTAGAGCTTCTTCATGTTATGTTTCATAGTGCAGAACACCTAATAATAAGGAGATTTGACATTGCAGGTTTGTTCACACGGTCTAAAGATATATCAGAATTAACTTCGCTTGCGATTTGTTTGGCATTTAATTGACTTAAAAATGTAGTCTGATTTTTTTTTAGCCTTGTAGTGTCCATGAGTTGACACATAAACATGTCAGCTCACTTTTTAATATGGTTTTTACATCCGTGTGTATTATGGTTCTTAGATGCTGTAGCATTCGTTTTTTTTTTTTTTTTTTTTTAATGGTCCTGTATTGTGGGAAATTAATTAGTAAAGTAGAAACACACAATTACACCATAGCACATGCAGAACACTGCTGAAACTGATTTACTGAAAATTAAGAACAGCTATTTGAATACAAAATGAAATGTATATTTTTAAGTCTAATAATATGTTCCTTTGGCCTTTGATGCAGGACAAAATGACAGACGTTGCTCTTGACAACACTGATCCAGCTGGTTCATTACCCAGCACAGAGAAAGAATCAGATGACATAATAGAAGAGAAAATCCAAGAGAATCCTCCAGCAACAGATGCAGAAGGAGAGGGTGCAGCAGGTGGTGTGTACCGTTACATCAAAGGAGATCTCTTCACTTCCGAGATCTTTAAAGTTGAGATTCAAAACTTGCCCAAGTACATTGGTTTTAATGACCTGAAGAAGTTCCTCAACAAGCATGGGATCAATCCTCACAAAATCAAGCTGTTTAGCAGACAGATGTTTGCCTTTGTCACTTTTAAGAATCAGGAGGAAAGGGACAAGGCCATGAAGGCAGTGCACGGCATGCAGTGGAAGAGTAAAGTGCTGAGTGTACGGCTGGCCAAGCCCAAAGCTGATCCCATCCTCAAGAAGAGGAGGCAAGAAGAGGAAGCGGAAGGTGGACAGCCTGGTGCAAAACGTGCAGCCGGTACCCAGGAGGGAGAGGAAGATGAAGAAGAGCCTCTCAATATCCAGATTGCCAATGCTGTGACACCCTTGTGGAACGTGCCTTATGAAGAACAGCTGAAAAGGAAAGAGAAAGAAGTTGAAGGTGTTCTCCAGAAACTGACCAGGTATTTTCTGATGGGTCCGGTGACTTGCGTATTGCATGGATGGCTTCCAGATGTTTCTTTTATAAACAGCAAAAACAGATAAATTGCATGACACTGTCACACATTCATACATGAGCTTTTAGTAGTATAGCAAAAGCTGGTCAGTAAAGTTTTCCTTCAATATAACCAGCCTCCTTGGTACTTGTTCTCAGAGAAATTGGCAACAACAACAAAGCCATGCTTCCCTGGTTGTTTGTTCAAAAAGAGAAGTACAACAAAATGTGCTGCCCACTTGAGGCCATACAACCATCACCTGTGCAGGTAAATCATCTGTGCTCACTGCTTGCGTACATTATTCTAATCACAGTCACACTTAAATGAACTCTCAAAATAAATATCATGAAGTATGTGAAGGCTTGAAGAAACAATAAATGGATGCATAATAAATACGTTTGTTTAATACAGTCTGAATGGGATTTGTCATTGTCTAATAAAGAATTTGTCCTTGCAGATGGAGTACAGGAATAAGTGTGAGTTTGTGATTGGCGTGGGAGCAGATGGAGAGGATAAGACAGTGGGCTTTCGTTTAGGCAAGTATAAAGGAGGATCCTGTGCAGTAGTAAGTCCATCAGAAACCACCCATGTATCTTCTGAGGCCAAGAGGGTTGTGCAGGGCTTCCAGCAGTTCATCAGGTAAATGAAATCATTCAACTGTTGATTATGCCTAATGTGCATCCAAATCAAGTCAAATTAGATTTTTTTTTTTATTCTACGGGGCAAAGTATATGTCTGCATTGCTCATCATCCATTGTATATGTATTTATTTATGTTTATGAAATGATTTTGAATTGATTTTCTGAACAGGACAACTCCCTATGCAGTATACAGTCCAGAAACGTATGAGGGTCATTGGCGGCAGCTAACAGTCCGAACGAGCAGGATAAAGCAAACAATGGCCATTGTTTTCTTCAATCCACAGGTACGAGATTTATTCAGTGGTTGTATTTCTGTCCACTTTAGATGTTGGTTGTGGATCTATTGTAACTGCTGCATGAAATACAATTTTTTTTAAACAACCTAGAAACTCCCAGAAGAAGAAATCGGGCAACTGAAACAAAACCTACGTCAGTATTTTACTGAAGGAGAAGGAAAAGAAAGTGCCATCACTTCATTATATTTTGTGAGAATGGGACAAAGGTAAGACCCCGAAAACCTTAAATGAGATGCATTTAGATTTTAGATGACTTTACATATTCTTTTATTAATTTGCCTCATCCCCAGGACATCTGCGGGTACAGATGACCTGCCTTGTGAACACGTGACTGGAGAACAATGGATTCATGAAGAGCTTCTCGGACTAAAATTCCGTATCTCTCCACACTCATTCTTTCAGGTGAACCTTCTGACAAACTGACTGTTATATCATTTCTTGAAAAGTAATACTATGATGCTTGATAAGGCATCAGGCAGCTGATTCAGAATATTAGGTACAACAAATTAATTAAACTAAATGTCCTACTTTAGCGCTAGTAAAATGTCTATAATATTCTGATTTGTGATCCTGCCAGACGAACACCCCTGCTGCGGAGGTTCTGTACTCTAATGTGGGTGAATGGGCACAGCTGGACCAGGACAGCACTGTGCTGGATGTGTGCTGTGGAACAGGAACCATCGGCATCTCGCTGGCAAAGGTGCTGCATTTCCTTCTAAAAATATGATGAATGAACAAAACAACAGCAAAAACAATTCTGTGTGTTAACAGAGAGTGAAGAAGGTGATTGGCATAGAGTTGTGCCAGGAGGCAGTGGAAGATGCTAAGGCTAACGCTAAAGCTAATGGTAGGCCAGAATTGAATCATCATTGCCTTATTTCTCTCTCTCCATCTCCCATGATATACTCACACTTCAAATATACATTTTCAGGGTTGACTAATGTGGAATTCCACTGTGGAAAGGCTGAAGATGTGTTCCCCACTGTTCTTAATGCTGTCGTGTCCCCCAACGTCACAGCAATCGTTGACCCTCCCAGAGCAGGGCTACGTACGTACAGTACTCCCAAACCTAACTTATGACTTGCACGCATTGTGTTTTGTTTTCTAAGCTTTCTGTCCAAATATTCTCACTCTTACCAGATTCCAAAGTTATTCTAGCAATTCGAAGAGCGGAGCATCTGAAGAGACTCATCTACGTCGCTTGCAATGCCAAAGCGGCTATGAACAATTTTATTGAGTAAGTTCATTATTTTCTGTTTAAAGTGAACGATAAATTACACTTCAAATTCAGGATAGAAACATCCAAACTATTGTAAAGTGATTGTATTTTGATGGGCGTTAAATATCAGAATGGCGGTGGTTTGAGTGAAAAGTTGAAATATGAGAGAGAAATGCATGACATGAGCCAAAAAGGAAATCAGAGGCTTATATATTTGATAAAAACACAAGGAAAATTATTTCAGGTTGACTTTCTTATATAAATATCAAATATTCCCATTTAACTTGATTCTAAAAGATGTATTTATGTCTTGAAGTCTCTGCAGAGCGGTTTCTAACCGTGTGCGAGGAACCCCTTTCCGTCCGGTGAGAGCCATGGCTGTTGACCTCTTCCCCCAGACCATGCACTGTGAAACCATCCTGCTGTTTGAAAGGGTGGAATACAGCTCTGAAACTCAGAAATACAGCTCTGAAACTCAGACCACAGAAACCTGAAGCTCTGTTATCTTCATCATCTGTTATGTCAGCACGGCTGTTTCTCTTCTGTTTGAACACTTAGAGTGAAATTCAAATGCTCACTTTTTCTTAAAAGTTAAACTGACTGCAAAGTGCTCCAACCATTATCACATTTTTGTAGAGGTTTCTTTTTTCTCTTTTGTTTTTATTAAAAACAGAACAAGACATCAGTTTCTGGGCATCAATTTATTTGCATAAACAAATCAGTGTGTATCAGCGATCATGTGCCACAGCTTTACTTGCAGTTAAATCACCCAACATTATCCCTTCAAGGATAGCAACTAAAAAGCAAGCTTTTCTTCACACTACACACTTAGCAGGACTGACAGGACGAGTCATACACTCCAGATTTGTAATGGGAAAGCATATTCTCGCAGCAATCTTAGTATGGCATCAGCCTTGTGTTATGGAAAACAGGAAAGTGCCTTCATTTAGAACCACACAAACTAAAATACTAAACTCAATGACAGTGCATTGCAGTTTTTTAGTCGCTGTCCGAAGATTTTTTTTTCCCCCACTGTGTTAAACAGACTTCCTGTCAGACGTTCCTTTCATATTTGAAGGTCAGAATCCCAACCCCCTCTCCTATTATAGTTTGAGGGGGAGTGGTGGTTTTCTTTTAATAGGGGCCATATTTTAATCCAGCACTGATTGCATTTATGTGTGTGTGTGTTTGTGTATGTATGTATATATATATATATATATTTAATGAAATAAAGCTGTGGTTCACACTGTTTTTTAAACTACTGAATAGAACGACATGATCTGATTAAATTATTATTATTATTATTATTACAAGGTAATATTGTAAACCACCATTGTTTTTAGGTAGACTGCCTTATGAAATGATGGATATGGTTCAAACTATTTGACAAACCACCAGGACAACATCTGAAAGAAATGTGCACACAATCACCCAACACAGAGAAATTACCACAAAACCATCCCGAAAAAGCACATGCTTAGATGCATATCAATGCAAGAAAGCAAGCATCACTCCACAGCAAATACATAATGTATAGCATCACAAATGCAGACTCAAGTGAGGCTTTTTCCCTTTTGAAACAAGGTGCCATCAATAAAAGAGGAAAAACTAAGGCAACATATAATTTTGTCCTTCTTGAAGATCGCCAACCAACCTTCGATGCAATAGTTAGATTATATCACAGCACAACAAAATGTAACAATACAACAAAAAAAAAAAACCTGTCACACACTATCATCCTATTTCCCTGATGTCTCGTTCCTCTACTAACTACAGTACCTCAAACACTTGTGCTTTCTGAATAAGTAGAGCTATTGGTCAAGCTAACCATTGGTACGAATCACTCCTTTAATTAAAACAAAAACACAAAGGTTGTTCATTCCACAATAGTTTCAACATAAGTGCATTTCTTAACAGCAGTTGGAAGTGTACACATGAAATGCTTTAGAAATACAACATTTAAATGCTTCACATGCCAATAAGAACTAGACATGGCCACTGAAGAAATTCAACACACTTTCAGCCATTATAAAACCTTTTTTTTTTCAGATAAAAGATCATGTGCACTGAATGAACAACTCTGCATGCCACAAAAGCAGACATAAAGGAACAAATTCCTGGCGTATCTGTTCAAACGCATCAGTTATGAGTACCGAGATAATGTCTGTGAAATCGGTGGTTCCACAGTAAATATGAAATGAATCTGCCATTTAAGAAAGGGTAACAGCAACATTTTATTAACATCTAAAAGCATCTGTAATACTTCACGTACATCATTTGTATGATTGTATTTAATGCAGACATATTATTGTGAAAAGCCTTCATTATATTGTGCACATTCAGGTGCAGAAGTGCATCTGGAGGTATTTAATGCTCATTCTGGAGAACCCCCAACACTGCACGTTTTTGGTGTCTCTCTTATCTGACACACACCTTTGAGGTCTTGGAGTCTTCGCTAATGAGCTGAATCAGTCGTGTTTGAATAGGGAGACATCTAAAAGGTGCAGTGTTGGGGGTTCTCCATGACCAGGATTGGGAACCACTGCCTTAGTGCATTTATATGACTGTTGCCGAACCCACACATAATGGGCAATATCTAGATTGGGAACAGAGCTCAGTTATCTGATAAAAATGTAACTAGTATTGCCATTTTGCACTGCAAAGTAATGCATAAGTCAGTAATGGTACAATGACCTTTTCTAAAAGAGACATCACCATTGGTCAGTGTTATCTGCCATCACAAAATTCTAGATGAAGGTTTGCTAGACGTCAACAGTGCACAGAGGTTCACTGCCAGGTTGAGCGGACTCCATTATAGTCATCTTCGGCTTCTTTCTTGCCTCCTCCTGAAAAAAACAATAAGACAACTGACTGAACACTAGAAAGGTTTAAGCTTTAATCAATTTACTGAATTTATCTTGGTTTTTAATCTTCAGCCATTTATCCGTTCAAGATTTGTCATTTGCAGCTGTACCCTTTCTCGAGCCAGCTTCATCATCTCTTCTCTTAGTTTGTTGAGGATGTGAAGATTTGGCTTGTTCTTTTTGGCATACTGCTGAAGCTCAATCACGCTCTTATCAGAGTTCTCCTAAAGACGACAAGAATCCAACATTAACGTCTCGATCACACAAACAAAAAGAAACATTCCTCTCATGTTTAATATATTAAAATGCAGATTATGTTCTGACCTTCTTAACCATCTTGTTGCTTTCTCTGCCGTACATGCGCAGCAGTGAGCCCCAGTTCTTCACATGAGGATGAAGCATCTGAAGAATCTTCTGTGATGCCAGCTGCTTTCCAACCCTCTTATTTTTACCTGCAGTCAACAAGAGCAGTGTTAGGTATGCGTCTTGAGATTAACCTGCAGAGTGGACCAACATGACATTGTGAAATGCTCTAAACGAAACCTCTTAAACATGGATACTCACACCAGCCGCGTACAGTGTGCTTCCCACATGTCATGACATATTCACTCTTTTGATTCTTTCCTGGAATCACCTCAAACTTGATGCTGGTGTCACCCATGCCATGGTTTCTATAGAACAGACGACAGCAGAGCTTCAGTTGCTTTTCAATCAGACATCACATTTCAAGGACCCATGGTTCTATTAACATGCATTTCCTGTAATACAGAGTGACAGACTCTCTATCACAACATACCTCTTAAGGCACTCATGAAGGATCTGATATGGTGAGAGTAAACCTGCTTTGTTGGCCAGCTCATACACCCTTGAATCTTCAATACTGATATGATTAAAATACTATGGGAATTGAGAAGGAAATAAACATCCATAAGTACAACAAAAGAACAAAACTCTGATCAAAGATTAAAAAAATAATAATTTAGAAAAGAGCAGCACCTCCTGTTCATCTCCCTCTATAGGCTTCTCCTCAGACGTCTGCTTCACAAAGTCAGGAATAAGGATCTCCAGTGTTGCTCGAGCTGTCAAAAAAAAAAATATATATATATAGATTTACAATATCAATACTGTACACAGTTTTGCTAAGGTTAAAGAAATAGATGAAGATAAGGGGCGGAGGTACCAGCTTTATTCTTGGCAAGTTTTTTACTACTTGCTGTTCCTGTGCCATATGTAACACCATCTATAATGACTGAGGCTCCGAAGGGTTCACTTGGGTTTTCTAGGCAAACAAAACAATATTACATAAGGAAAAAGAAACCAAACACACACACAAAGTAACATTGTTGTGCCATAGCAGGCAATGTGTTAATGTGATTTTATCATGGTTAGAGGGAGACCAAAGATGTCTTTAACCAAACCATTCGGCATGGCCTTAATTGTTTTATTGCTTTCACAACCGCATTATAACACATTTAATGTACACTGATATAAAAAAACTTTTTCTGCCAAGTGAGCTCCTTAGCACAACTATAAATGATACTGCAGAGTGCAGATATTGAGACTCAGTACACCAATAACTCAACATGTGCTTATTACTGGCTATTTTTTCACAGCTTCACAATTACAATTTTCGTCATAAGCATTATGCCACTTACCACATTCAAAAAAGTTGTAAACTGGTCGCACTTTGAGCACTCTTTGCATATACTCGTGCAAAATGCACACCTCTGACTTCCCATTGGGGTTGATGACAAACTCTGAAATATAAACACGGTCAATCATGTTAAGAAAAAACCACAACACCGTGGTGTGTACTACTCAATTCACTAATGCAATTACTCCTATACAAGTACCTTTCTTTGTGGGGGTGTCTTGTACAGACAGTGTGATGAGCTTTTGATTGGCTGGTAGGATGGGCCTCTCAGACTCGGCCTGCTTCCTCTTCGTGTCCCTGTTGAACTGTCTGCGCTCAGCCCATGTGCGAAACTTCTTAACCGTCACTTGCTCAAAATCAAAGCACTTCTCTAGGTATCTTTTAAACTCCTCAATGTCTGGGATACAAGTCAGGAGAAGAGAATTTACAAACCATTTGGATTTTAAATAGCGATGCACAGGAGACAGTGAAACCTCATCCTCTTACCAATAGACTCATCCTTGCACACCTCCACCTTAGCTTTGACCTGGCCCAGTGCTCCCTGTGCAGTATCATTGGCTTGGGTCTCCTTCACCTCTAAAGTCACCTCTTCACCTCCTGGCTCCATGAGGTCAAGATCTGGATCTTCTGATGTCGGCCTGCCGGTCGGTTCTTCAGTGGCAGTAGAGTCCGGTTCATCGACACTCTCCAATGGGATGCCCTCCTCACCAGATTTCACTGGAGACACCGCTGCAGTCGGAGTCACCTCTCCATTCTGTTCCTTTCCTTCTAGATCCTTCATTTTCTTATAGTGCAAGCAGGGAATGCTACTGGTTGGTGGGTCATGTTTCTGGGGGGTGAAATGAGCAGAATACAGGGATGAGGTGCATGAGAATGCAAAGCACTCAATTTGTAAATAGAATTATCTGAGGGGAGCCAAGCATTTACCCTAATGCTTCCTGTTCCAAGGAAGTAAGGTCTAGACCAGGTGACAACTCTGGTGTCCCGGTGGAGGTAGACTGGAATGCCAGAGTTATGGAATGTCATGATCCACCCATCGGGTAACGGCTCAGTTGGTGGACGCCCACGACCTTAAAAAGAAATAAAAACTAGTCAGATCTATAACTACCTATTGTAGGTTTTTATGTGGTTTGAATCAGTGTTAAAAGTCAAATGAAAAGTTTATATTTTATTTATATATATATATATCTCTCTCTCATAAAAGGAAAACCTAAAAAACATTAATGGAACCAACATAAAATAAAACAGAAATGCCCACAAATTACTTAGTCTGATTCTGAATAAACACTATTCAAAAGTCTGATCAAAAGTCAGAAATTATCACATTCACCAAGGATCAAAAATGACAGTTAATAAGATTTTCACATTGTTACAAAATTGTTTTTTCAAATAAATGCTGTACTTTTGAACTTTCTATTCAATAACACATCCTGGGAAATGTATAGTTTTCCACAAAAATATGAAGCAAGTGTTCAACACTGACAACACATTTTTCCTGAGCACCAGATCAGTATATTAGAATTACTTTTTAAATAACTAGAATTTATAAATTATATTATTATAAATCTACAAAAATGTAAATATGATAATAAAGTTACTAGAAATATTGATATCAAATATTTTCAGAAGAAATTAAACAAAGCCTTGGTGTGTATACACAAATACCAATTTTACATACTTGAATTCCGTTGTGATTCAAATTTTATAGTTTTTTTTTTGTTGTTGTTGTTTGTTTGTTTTTACAAAATTTGTTAAAATACTTTGGCAGCACAAAATATAAAAATAATTAAATCACAGTGAAACCCACAGAAAACTCTAATAACCTTGGGTTTGAAAAAACATCTTCACATTGTTATGTGATAATTTTTTCCCATTCTAATAATAATAATCCCTAACCTATTTTAATAATCTTTAAAAGTTTTGACAGTGTAGCAAAAGAGTGTAGAACTTCCAATCAAATCTAGGAGTTAACCAAGTGTTTCTGGGGCTCACTCTTAAGAACAGTCTTAATTTTGGTCATCATTGGCTGAACTCCAGCCTCCCCGTCTGAATGGGGATCACCGTCTCCAGCCAGACGCCTCTTCTTGGGCATGGGCATGCCTTCCTCCAACAGGGCATCTACATCATTGTCAAAGTCCTCCTGGAAGAATAGGTGGGTTAGTACCTGGCAGCCACTGACACATCACCTAAACATACATCAAGATTTAAATCAAGCCAATTTTGTGAGCTGTATTTCAAATCTTCTTCAAATGGACCACCTTGTTACAGTCAAGGATCCTTCCTGATTAATAAACGACACGCACTCTATTTGTGGGAGATGCACATTTAAGGAGAAGTTTTGATTGGTGTCATTTACAGGTTTAGACAACAATAATATTATATTTAATTAGCCAACTGTAATGTTTCAATTTGAACGAATAAAACTGCCAAAATCAAAAGAATAATAATAAGACAATGCATTTTACCTCATAAGAGTAATTCAGGTCCTCCACATGTGATTTCTCCTGTTGAACTATCATCTGAGACATGAAACCACTCGGCTCCCCATC
Organism: Carassius gibelio; assembly: GCF_023724105.1. Lineage (NCBI taxonomy): Eukaryota > Metazoa > Chordata > Actinopteri > Cypriniformes > Cyprinidae > Carassius > Carassius gibelio. Next base: position 38,049,183 of record NC_068400.1, read on the forward strand.
TTCCGCTTCAAAAAAGTTCTCGCTGAAATCTTCCAGGTCGTCCAACACTGCAAACTCAACCTTGTTCTCCTGCTCTGTCTCCAGCTCTTTACTGTTTCTAACTAACCACGAGGAACCAGTGGTCATGGTCGAGCTGCCCGGCAGACTTCTCTGCTCTAAAGAATCATGCAATTCACCATTCGGTCCTTCTAGGCTCTGCTCTTCATCGCTATCCTGCCCCAAACCAGTGTACAACACCTTCCTGTCCTTGCTCTGACTGCTGTCTGAGAATCTGACACTGATCTTTACATCTTTTAGGAGTTTGAGATCAGGTAAGTACTTGGTAACTGGGGGAGCATGGCGAGCGGTTCTAGGGCACGTGGCCATGGGGTCAGGGCTACCTGATGGATGACTACTAACAGACAATGTGCGCTTGTTGAAGACGAGCCGTTCATCCCTGTCCACTGCTGGGGTGTGTTGGTGTCCATCACCACCAGAGCTAACGTCCATTTCCTCTGCGTCACTGGACGTTTGCAGGGGAGGTGGTGGAGGTGCTTTACTGTAATCATTCCCAGCCAATACTGCGTCTGGTGGCTCCAAAGGGAGGGGAGGTAAAATCTCATTCACATCCATATTTAAGTTGTTTAAAAAAATAAAATAAACTATTAAAACCTATACGAGAATGAAAGTGGGAAGGTATCTGCCTAATTTAGCTAAAAAAATGCAGCCCCCAATACATGCACAAGTATATTACACAACTCTAGACATCTATTCAACAATATTCAGGTTCATGGTTGAATATGCTAAGCTGACTACATTGCTCTTTTCATTAATGTAGACAGCTTTTTAGAAATCACTGTCTCAATTATTGGAAATCACAATGCATTCAGCTTAAACGTTGCCCACATCTAAGCACGGTCCATCCTGTGATGCCAGATCTTCTGCCAGTGCTGAAAGAAAGAGAAAAGGCGAAATAAAGAAGAAGCATTCAAAGAGCACAAGAGAACTGGATCTAAATGGTAAAACTTCTCAGACGCTCCTTCTATTTCCCAAAACGTTTACCTCACAATGTAGGCCCCAGGAAGTATTAACTCAATTGATTCACAATTGTTCGTTTGCTTGTCGAGATTAAAATCGGGAGTTGTTGCTCAGTAAATAAACACTGTATTGGTAGAGTAATATAACGAAAGGCCTTTGCTAATTGGTCAGCTAAAAGAACCAGAAGGTAATGTCCAGAAGGTAATGTGGAATGGTTAACATTAACGTTACATTTCATAACGCAGATATTAATAACTTTGTGTCTCACAGCTGCTTGTTGTTTACAGTTAAGTTACGTGCGCGCTTTCGTGTTTGTTTAGGTGATCCATGCCTCGATTAGTTCGCCCGTGTTAGCTGTAATAAAACATTTTCAACCGAACCATGCGTGAACCAGCTCGAAAGGAGTAAAAATCAGAGCAGTGTCTGCACACTATTCTCTTTTACTCACCTACTACACAAATGTTCTACTGAAGACCGTGTGCAATCAAATGATTTTTCCGTTTATGTGTTTCAGAAAGCCGTCTCCTCTCTCCGCCATCTTTACTGCAGAGCAGAGGATCTGAATGAACCAATGAACACGCCTCTCTCAAAAAATGCTGTCTGCGTTCATGTTATTAGACCAATATTCAAGTTTATTGAAATGTGCTTCAGATGCGGCAAATATTGTGCAGTTTTTTGTTTTGTTTAGTTTTTTTGCATGGTGAATAATGTGTTACACCACATCATTAGCAGACAGAATCAGATATCAGAGTGTGATAATCTACCTTCTGTTGTTAATGACGTGCATTCTACATTCAGTTGTGATCACATAAGTGTATGACTATACACGGACAGAGCTGTATGATGTTAGTCTCCTACATTTTATTAAACAACAAAAACAAAAATATTTATTTTGAACATGAATCTTAAAAAATGAGACTCATTGCCAGTTGGCTTACTACTGCTATTTTTTTATTTTTTAGACCAGTTTGTCCTAACATAGTGGTTAATTTTTTGCATCTGTATGACCCCTGAATGTGAACAGGTTAACTGAATTCCACATGGCTGCGTAAGAAGGTTACCGAAATCTGTTACCCTACTTTATTTTACACAGAATGGTTTTATTGTTACCCAAATTCACTCTGGTGATGTCTACCCTCCTCTATTTTATATTCTATAAAGCACATTTTTATGTGAATAGATTTAGAGACAGGATTTGACAAGTGTAACCAAAATCCGTTGCCCCTCTGTATTTCACACTGAAACTGTGTGTGACCTATGTTAATGTTACCCAGATTAACTCTGGTGATGTCTAGCCTCCTATATGTTGTATTCTAGAAAACAATTTGCTTTTATGCGAACAGACATAGAGATACACAGAATACGATAAGGCAGTTTAACAATACCGAAACCTTTTACCTCTCTGTAGTTCACACACACAAACAAAAAGGTGCAGCCCACTTTCATGTCACCCAAATTCAAGATATCCTCCTCTTACTTATATATTCTAAAAAGAATTGTGCTTTTATGCAACCATAACAGGTTACCAAATTATATCACCATTCTCTATTTTACACAGAATGGCTTTATTAATTGAACAGTTCCTTTCCAAATAGGACTGAACACCAAGAACTGTATGTTTTTTTATTAGTATCAAATTTAGCTTCAAATTAAATATGAACATTTAACTGGTTTTCTTAATGACTTCATGTTTGTAAGAAGATTTGTTGCTTCAGCAAACAAAACCGGGACATGTGAAATAATAATGAGTAATAATCGATCTACATTTGGCTTAACTGAAACGTTTAGAGCAGTTAACATGTCAACAAGTTATAAAGTAAAAGAATCACTGAATCGAAAGAACCGATTCAGCCGAAATGAGTCGCACATGCCAGCAAATGACCTGATAGGGGGCGGTAATCGTTCTTTTTATCCATGAACAGCGGCCGCTAAAGAAGAGCGCTCGCAACGTCATTTGATGACGTTTCACGAGTAACGTCAGAGGAAGTTATTCCAGTAAATTCGCGTTAACTAACAAGTTAAAATCATAGAAGCTTTACCCACTCGAACGTTAAAAACAGAGCAGTTTTTTAATCAAAGCGTCAACCTTTTCCCACCAGCACGATGATGATGGACGAGGACCAGCCCAGGACATTGTAAGTGCTGCTGTAGTTTAGTCGGCCACTTTACGAAGCCAAGCTCGTGTTTAAACACGTTTAGTAAAGCGGCGCACAGGTCGCAAGCGCAGCACACCGAACGAAGATAATCAACTCAAGGGTATAACTCCGTTAATTACTCTTTGTGATATATATGAAGTGTGTTTTGGGCGTCCATGCTTTCAATCCCGACAGCACAAGCCGGTTAGACAAACACCAAACTGGGGCAGCGGAACCGAGCCTAGCAGAGAATCCACCCACTGTTTCCCTTAACCTTATTTTAATTCATCCGGTTATGTCCAAAATGGATGAACTAATCTGTCCACATTACGGCGCAGAAGAGGTTTTTGCCAGCACACAAGTTCCGTTTGTAGCGCTAGGTTTCCGTTACCGAGCTAGCTAACTACCAAAACACGCTTAAAATGTATTATATCTCCCACATAGCCCTTCGTACTCTTTCCTCTAGTGTAAAATCGTGAATCAGACGGACAGTCTGTTTACTATGCGTGGTTTCTCTTATAAATAGAGCTTTTGGAGCAGGTTAGCAGTTGGCTCTCGTGCGCTGAAAACGTGGCAGAAATGAAACCTCGCGGAATGTGCTGCTAGCGTGAGAGAAGCAGGAAAAACGCGACGCATTGACCGTGTTTCTCATTTTGCTGTGCTTTTCTTTTTTTAGGTATGTCGGGAACCTCTCCAGGGACGTCACGGAGGCCCTCATCCTGCAAGTGTTCTCCCAGATCGGCCCCTGCAAGAGCTGTAAAATGATATTTGATGTGAGTTGAAAAACATCTGAAATTCAGGGAAAACCGAGAAATATTTGGCAGGCCTGGAAAAGTCATAGAAACTGGTAGAACCTCAAACGTCATGGAAATTTCTGTAGTTAATACACATTTATTTTCTAGCTGTGATTGGTTTGGTGTAGAATAAAATTTCTACAAAAAGAAGTATTTTTGATCAGATAACAAATGATTCTTTAAAAAAATGTCTACTAATAACTGATGAATCTCGAAAGTTCATGGAAAAATTCATCTGATCAAAAAATCCATGAGCCCTCGACACCTGTAACTTCCCAAGATCAGTGCTTGACCCAGATGATTTTGTTTTTCAGACGGCTGGAAATGACCCGTACTGCTTCGTGGAGTTCTATGAGAACAGACATGCTGCTGCAGCTTTGGCTGCCATGAACGGCAGGAAGATCTTAGGAAAGGTAATATATTGCAAACACACCCTCAAAAGTAGATCGGATATGGTTTGAAATGAAGTTGCACTGCTCCAATGTCTTGCCAGAGCTATATTCTTAGATGACGCACTGAATATCTTTAGTTTGCACAATTATAGTGTGTTTACAGGTAAATTGCTTTTAACCTGTGCATCAAATCTTTCAAGTCCCTTCATCTCATCAGCTATTTACAACATACAAGTCAAAATATATTGACCAAGGATTTACTACTAAATTTATGGTGTTTAAAGCCTTTTTTTGGTAAAACATTTTTCTGGGTTTACAAATTGAAAAAAAGAAGCCACAATATGACCACACAGTAAACAAGTAAAAAAATAGATGTTCATTGCACATGTTCATACAGTTAGCTTATGTTTTTAACATGGTAACATTTAAATATAGCTGAGAATACTACAGTTGTATTGGTAGTTTGAATCGTAATCAGCAAAAATATTTATCCAGAACGTCCTTTCAACACACCAGAATCCTTTACTGGTCCATTGGAGTGCCTGATTACTTTATTATATTTCCTATTCCACAAAGCATGTGAGCATTTTTATTTAAATCATCTTTTGGGTCCAGGTTGACCATTTTTAATTTTGACCCCCTTCATCTACGTCAACATCTAGCCTTGCTTTATCATCGTCTACACCTGTACCAGGCCTTCAAACTGAGCAAAGCCTTGGATAAATATATTCAGTGCAAATATTTTATCCTCAACAGGTATTGAAGGACCATTTGAGGAGTAATACAAGTTGATAATGTCACTTCTTTGTAAGTCTGCTATTTAGACTCTCTTCCTATGTAGAAAATAATTCCAGAGTTTTTATTTATTTTAATTGTCCCTTTTTCTTTGAACCTGAATGATCACCAGGGTTTTTATTTTGTTGTCAGCTTATTTCTTCTGCGTTTGGAGGCTCGCCATATTATGCGTCTAAGTAAGATGGAGATGATTTATGCTGCTGCTTGTCTTAATCTGCCAGCATCTGTTCTGCTTTCTCTCTTAGGATATGAAGGTTAACTGGGCCTCAATGCCAGGCAGTCAAAAGAAAGACACAAGCAGTAAGTGTACTCTTCAGTGTTGCTAGTATATACTCAAACTGTAAAGCATGAATACTAGCTTTTCTCTTTTGCTTTGTAGTTCATGAAATATCTGACTGTTTCCCCTCAAACCATTATTGTAGATCATTTCCACGTCTTTGTCGGTGACCTGAGCCCAGAAATCTCAACAGATGATGTCAGAGCAGCCTTTGCTCCGTTTGGAAAGATATCGTAAGTGGAATATTGTGTAATTCAAGTGCTATTAAAACCTCATCTGAGCTGGATTGACTAAACATTGGGATTCTTACTGATTTCATGTGTTCGGTGCAGTGACGCCCGTGTGGTGAAGGATCTGGCCACAGGCAAATCTAAAGGATATGGTTTCATCTCCTTTATTAATAAATGGGTAAGATGTAACAAGAATGTAACGTTTTGTGTCTTTCTGGCTTATTTGTTACTGATTGGTTTTGTTGCCACTGATAGGATGCAGAAAATGCCATTCAGCAAATGAATGGCCAGTGGCTGGGAGGCAGACAGATCAGAACAAACTGGGCCACAAGGAAGCCATCAGCTCCTAAACCAAACAATGAAGGTAAGTCAGTTTACACCATAGAATATGACTGTTTCTCCTCTTTTATGTAGCCACATGTTTTATTATGTGAACCACCTATTATGGAACTGGCTTTTTTTTTTCTTTTTATTCATGTCATTTATTTGTGTTTTCTACTCTAAACTGTTCTCTCTTTCTGATCTAAAGCAGCCAGCAGCAAACACTTGTCCTATGAGGAGGTCCTGAATCAGTCGAGTCAGAGTAACTGCACCGTGTATTGTGGCGGCATTGCTTCTGGCCTTTCAGGTTTGTCTAAATATTGTAATTGTACATGTGTTGTGAAAAGAATGTCATCTTGTAAGACCTTGTCGAATTTTAAAAAAGGTTTTCGCATTCTGTCAGTAAGCCAAGCAGAGCTAGATTAAAAAAAAAAAAAAGTGTTTTGAATTCTAAAATATGAATATCCTGTTTGAATGTGTTTTTCCTCCACTGTAGATCAGCTGATGAGACAGACTTTCTCTCCGTTCGGGCAGATAATGGAGATCAGGGTTTTCCCGGAGAAAGGCTACTCATTTGTGAGGTATGCATGTCATACTGCTCTGTGACTTTAAATCATTCACCTGTGCATATACTTGAATTTAACTTGTGTGGGGTTTTTTTTCTTTTTTTAGATTCGACTCTCACGAGGGTGCTGCCCATGCCATAGTGTCTGTAAATGGGACCTGCATCGAGGGCCACATTGTGAAGTGCTACTGGGGCAAAGAAACCGCTGATATGAGATCCATGCAACAGATGCAAATGCCCCAGGTAACCCTTCACCTCTCAGAAACATTTCCTCTGCTATGTTGAAAACTCGAGTTTTACTGATTCTCCTTTTTCCACAGCAGAATAAACCCACCTATGCGGCCCAGCCTTACGGACAGTGGGGTCAGTCATACGGCAACGGTCAGCAGATGGGTCAGTATATGCCCAATGGCTGGCAGATGCCTACTTACGGCGTCTATGGGCAGGCCTGGAATCAGCAGGGATATAAATAAGTACAGATGTGGCTGATTTAATCCCTCAGTCCAATCATTAGACCCCTCTCCAGTGTGGCTTCTGCCCAATGGGACTCACCATTACACCAGTTCAGGGGTTGTTGAAAGGGCTGCATTCAGCCCACTGTACATTTATACTCAGACCATTAACTTGGAAGAAATCCTGTCTTTTGTCTTTTTGTTTTTAGGCCCCAGGATATTTTTTTTTGTTGTTGTGAGATTTTCTTTTAAAAAGTACTGCATACTGCATTTCGGGGACTTTAATTGTCTAGTTTTGCAACAGATGGAATGTCTTTTCAATGTGTTGAATCTTGCAGGCTTAATTTAGCTCACACCTCGAACGGTGTAGAAAGTTTGAGGTCTAATATACTGCACTCTTTGTATGGAGTTCTTGTCTTTAAATCCAATTTGTTCACAAATTTCATCTTTTTGTCAGTATGACTATGCTTTACATTTTATTTTGATGAGAAGGTTTAAAATATTGAGACGTGTGATTGCGTTAATCGAATATAAGATATTTTATCTCATGACGCCTAATGGTAAAGGTATTTTGCATGTATAGGGGAGATTATTCTGTGGCCTTGAGTACTTGAGGTTTCAGGAACTCCATGATAAAGTTTTGGACAATTACTAAAGCTTTTAACAAGTTGTATTAACACAGAGGTGCAGAAAACATGCTTGCATTTTTTTTGTTCAATTTAAACTTTATTCTATTGATTTTGTAATATGGAATCGTTGGCTCAATTTTTAAACCTTTTTTCTTTTCATATTTTTACAAAATCATGTTTGCTCGGATCAGTTGAGGGTGCGACAGCACAGCAGCTAATTAGCGGTAATGGTTGTGCTGTAGCATCTTTGTAAAGATTTTTGTAATTCTGTGTAAAATGAGGTTGTGAATTATTTCTTTAAATCTTGTAAATTCAGGGTTTGTTGAACATTGTAATGTAATGTTGCATGGACATTCTGAGCTCTGTTCTTGTTACAATCTCTTGTAAAATCCATAAAAACATGTTCATTAGAGTTACTGAGATGCAATTTTTCTATGTTCCTCCCATACTTTTTCCCCAAGAGTCACTGTTGAATTTACAAGCCAAAGACAATGACAAAAATGAAGCGAGATCATGCATGCTTCCACCTTGCTGTATTGAGATGGTGATTTGTAATGTCAGTGTTTGGTGTATTATGGAAAGGGGAAGAAATGCAAGATACTCCTGGGTTTCAGCCTCACGCTCTCAAGTTGCTCACAAGGCCAAATTCTTTACGGACACGGGTTTTTTCTCTTACCATCATTCTCTCTTTTTTTTTTTTTTTTCTTTCTGGGCCCCAACACTCACGATTAAATCGATCAAATTGAAAGTAATGAGCAACTGTCCTTCTTTCCCCCTCTTCTGTGTCATGTAAATTTATCCACATAGTTATTTAATGTATTTTTTTCTGTCTAACTGGGATTTTTTTTTTGTTTTTGTAAAAAGCTAGAGTAAGTTTACTGTTATTTTGAAACACCCCGATTATATGCTTCCATCTAATGTTGTTCTATTTACTGTATTCCATGTGTAAAAACACTTAATTATAACCATTCAGAACTATTTTGTTGTCTTGAGTGTTCAATGAAAGAATATTTTCCAGTATTTTACAATTGTGTGATAATTCATGATGCTCTTTTGTAAAAGATGACAGATGTATCTTGGCTATGGAGGAGTGGGGTAAGATGTGCCACTTTCTCATTTAGTCAATATTCTAATCATTTCTATATTACTTATATAATATTCTAATAATTATAATTTATTTGATTGAACTGAAAAAGAAATTCAACTTCATATTTATCATTAAAACAATAATTTGTTACATATGGCAGAAATTAATTACTTCCAGTACAATGTGAAAAAAATCCTTGATCATTTTATTTTAAAGCTGGGCTTCAGTTTGCTAGCAGTCACGTACAACAGTGGTAAAAACCAGATGGTGATGATGCTTCATTCTCTTAGAAGATGCTATACACCCAACTCAACTGATTCTGGTCGACTGTTTTTATTCTTAAATAACATTCTAAATAAATTTGGAGTATTATATAGTTTGTTTATTAATAAGGTCCTATGACACAGGTTTTAACCCCTTGTTAAAAGCAAAATGTTCTGTTTGAAGAATTCTGTCAGCCTGCAGTGCTTTGGTTGTCACTTTGTTCTCAATAAAGCAATTTTATGTTTGTAGCAATAAACAAACATCATTTTCCTGTAAGTCTAAGGAGGGAGGAGGTTGCTGTAGGCCTCAGTTTCTCCCTTTGTGCCATGGACTTTGAAATTAATCATTTAGCAGATTCTTTTATCCAAAGCGACTTAGAATTGAGAACGACAACTTGAAATATGTTTTTCAACTATTAAAATCATATTTTCCCATCTCGGACATTAAAGACCTTTTATAAAGTTTTTTTTTTTTCTCAACCCTGTAACGGACAAAATGGGATTGGTTTAAAAAGGATTTTACACAGATTGTTATAAAACAAATATGTTCCTTCTTCTCATGTGTCACTGATAACAATTGTAACATTTATCATGATTGTCCCATTTTTATAGGACTGAAGCTAAAAATATACAAATTGTGTCTCTAAGGTCTCTTTATTTTTGGAAAAAAATATATTTCATTTAAAAAGTTAACCAAAACCAATTTTACAGTTTTAGCCCTTAACATGTCAGATAGTAATCAGCAAGAAATACTTTTGTTCTTAATTATCTTCCCTGTATTTTTCTAAAAATATTAAAGATGCAGTAGGTAACTTTTGTAAAAAAAAAAAATATTTTTTTTACATATTTGTTAAACCTGATGAGACAGATAATGGGTGAAAAAATCAAGCTCCTCTGGCTCCTCCCAGTGGTCCTATTGCCATTTGCATTTACAGACCGCTCCCGGTAAGAAATCAACCAATCAGAGCTGCGGTCCGTAACTTTGTTTGTGTTCAAAATGTAGAAAAAATTATATAATAAGCAAGTACACCATAAATCCATTTTCCAAACGTGTTTTTAGCTTGTCCTGAATCACTAGGGTGCACCTATAATAAGTGTTTATATTCAGACTATTTTAGATTGCTTCGGGGGTACCACGGCGGAGTAACCCAGTACCTTTGTGATTCTTCATAGACATAAACAGAGAGAAGTAGTTCCGGCTAAGATGTTCTTCCGCAAGGCGCAAGCAGTTCTGTTTATTAACCACTAGAGCGTCAAAAGTTCCCTACCGCAACTTTAATTTGACAAGGTGTGATGGGGTTGAATACTGTAACACATCTGAAGAGACACATTGAATTAAATTAAACCTTTCTGCAAATGTGGCCGCAGTTTCTGATGTATGATGCTAGTCGACATTTAAGTGGACATATTACATCAAACATTCTATTTAAAACTCAAATATGAGTTGTCATGATACATATATTTGTGACAAATACATATATTTGTGACAAATACATATATTTGTGACGGGGTTGTGGTTTTTCACTCAAAATGGCCAATGCTCTTCACGTAGTGTAGTAGAGAAGATCATATATGGCAACAATAAATAAGTAGGCTACAATGTATATACTTATGGATTAAAATAAAATGTTGAAAAAGTTGAAAAAGCTTGACAGTACCCTCCCTGACTATAACATGCCTAAAAAATATGAATACAAAGTATGATAAGCCTACTATAACCATTTTCTGCCCCGCTATTAAAGAGACCTGAGTGATGTTACACATGAATGAAGTCTAAATTATTATTGACGTAGAATGGTTAGTGTGACAGGGTTGAGTTCAGTCCAAGGGACATAACTGTAAAGTCTGTTTTATATATATATATATATATATATATATATACACACACACACACACACACACACACACGCCACTTCTGCTAATAGGCTGGACCCCCTTTTGCTTAAGAACTGCCTTAATTCTTGGTGGCATAGATTCAACAAGGTGTTGGAAAGATTCCTCAGAGATTTTGGTCCATATTGACATGATAGCATCACGCAGTTGCTGCAGATTTGTCGGCTGCACATCCACAATGACAATCTCCCGTTCCACCACATCCCAAAACTGCTCTATTGGATTGAGATCTGGTGACTGTTGAGGATATTTGAGTAAAGTAAACTCATTGTCATGTTCAAGGAACCAATCTGAGATGATTTGAGCTTTGTGACATGGTGCATTATCCTGCTGGAAGTAGCCATCAGAAGATGGGTACACTGTAGTCATAAAGAGATGGACATGGTCAGCACAATACTCAGGTAGGCTGTGGCAGGTAAACAATGCTCAACTGGTATGAAGGGGACCGAAGTGTGCCAAGAAAATATCCCCCACACCATTACACCACCACCAGACTGCACTGAGACAAGGCAGGATGGATCATGCTTTCATGTTCTTTACTGCAATTTTTGACCGTACCATCTGAATGTTGAGCAGAAATCGAGACTCATCAGACCAGGCAATGTTTTTCCAATCTTTTATTGGCCAATTTTGGTGAGCCAAGGCCAATTGTATAAGAAAATCTGGGGGACTGAAATATTACTGAATCCCAGAAATGACCCTGCTATCCAATGTAATTTCTTCTCAGTCTCCATCTTTTGTTTTACCAGAAAAATAATGTTGATTTTTTTGGCAATGATGCTAGCTCATGCTAAGACGCTAATTATTTACTTTGGAAAATATTTCACAGGATCAAATTAAATTAAAGGATCAAAAGTTAAATATGTCTCCAAAAAAATCATATACAAGGACAGACTTAATCATTATTCAACACTATTTTATAGTATAAATGATGTGGGTAGTATTTACACTGAAAAAACCCATCAAGAAGTGCATTTCAAGTACCCAGAAGATGCACTTCTTAAAAAGAAAATTGTGGAATGCTGGACACTTCATGCACTCAACTATTGCAGCTTTCACTTATTCACAGAAGATTCAGGAGTATCAAGACTCTGATGCTGTAAACTACCCTTATAAAATTCATACACGAAACAAAGAGTACATTGAATACAAAGTGTGTAGTGTGCAGGGACCCAACTATAGAATGGACTGTAGAATTTATGTAAATTGGGCCACTTTTAACAATTATCTAAATGTAAAACAGTGGTCCAAGTGTGCTTAGCAGTAGTGGAATGACATGATTTACTTATTATAAATTTAAAGCAAATTTAATTAGCATAACAATAATTTGCACTTTCCATAATATAGTTTCCATAATATAATTCCAAAACTATGCATGCAATGCTGTAGCCTTTTTTTTTTTTTCTTTTTTAAAGGCTGACATGTAGAAATACAACAGTGTTCTGGTTCACTTTCTGGCTTTACAGAGGATCTTTGTGACATTTAGTATGTACCTTTGTCCAGTCTTATATACAACATTACATCTCAAAGAGTATATTTGCTGTACAAAGGATTTGCTAATGTCACTCTTTATTTACTTTTTTTTTTTTTTTTTTGAAGTAAATTCTACTCTTAGCGCGTGCCTCCCTTTCTTATACACAAGCTGCAACACCAAAATTGGCCACTAGATGGAAATCTCACCCAACACTTTGATGGTGTCATTCAAAATATTCTTGAATTGCTTAGCATGAAAACACATTCATTGAATAGGCAAGATCATCTACAGAGGGGCCCTTCTTCTTTTAATCATATTCTAATAGTTTAAGGTAAAAAAGAATGCAATACCATTTGAATAACTTGCATATGTTTGATACAGTACTTAGTATGATGGGGCAAGTAAATGACTGAGAAAGTGAGACAGCTAGGCATCTTTGCTTTGAAACATCATTTGTCAGTCTGTCAGTGTGATTCAGTACAATGGTAGTGTGTGTGTGTTTGTGTGTGTGTGTTGTTAAGAACAAGGTGTCTTTAGTGCAAGCCATCATTAGTCAGTGTGTCAGAGCACTGGTGTGGAATAGAGGGCTGGATTGACAGTCTGATAAATGAGTGCAGCTCCTCTCTCAACAGCACTGCTAAAAACAGACAGAGAAAGAGAGAGAGAGAGAGATAGAGAGAGGGGGAGAGAGAGAGAGAGAGAGAGAGAAATGTCAGCAGATGAGTTACTGAGCAGATCAGAACCGACATAAATCAAATCTGTCCATGACTTGCTCCATCTTCTCTCTCTCTCGCTCGCTCTAACGTCAGCTCTAAAACTCTCCATACATCATACCAGTCAAACGCGAGAACATTTGTATGAGAGATTTTGACTAATCTCTTGTACTATTCAGGTAAATGAGCTGAATTCAGTTTACAGCGGATCTTGATTGCTGGATTCAGAGTGTGTGTGCGGAGTTACACACACAACTTTATTTTTCCTTTAATTACAAAATAAATCTTCGAAAACGCACGTAAATTATCTGAGGACATACCATAGACATGTATTATTATTATTAATGATAATAATAATAATAAAACAATTACAACATTTTAAAATAATTTTATAATTACAGATTTTAATTGATCATAATAATTATAATAATATTATTAATAATGAAACAACTGCAGAAAATGTTTATGTTTATTATTAAATGTGTATAAAACAACTGTAAATAAAGTTTTTTTGTTTTTTTTTTTTTTTTTACAAATGGATGATTCTATATAGGCTACATTTCATGTCCAAAGTCATTATTTATTTTCAGCGTTTTTCAAATGGTAATTTCTTTTATTATATATGTAATTTGTTTCTTATTGTCATGGATCACCAGGAGTTACAGACCGTAACAATATAATATTTTCTTACTTATATAGCTGTAAATCATGATTTCCTGTTGTCTGAATTAGTGTCAATTCTGTGTCCAAGGTAGAGTAACAGATTAGAACACTATGTAACAATTGATAATCATACACAGAAACACACACAACTCTCACTTTACTTTTGTAACAGAGCTTGACGGTAACAGAAATGCCACTGACTAATAAGATATTATGACATAAATGGATGGTGGTAGAAATATTTGATTATTAGAAATCCGAATAAAATAGCATGCCCCTTCCAGCACACATAGTGTTCATGCACTTGTGGATGTCTGGCCTTCTCCTTTTGTAATCTGACAATATCAACTATTTTAATTCTGTCTTAGTCTTCTGTCAATCACCTTTATTTATATAGTGCTTTAAACAAAATACATTGCGCCAAAGCACTGAACAACATTCATTTGGAAAACAGTGTCTCAATAATGCAAAATGATAGTTAAAGGCAGTTCATCATTGAATTCAGTTATGTCATCTCTGTTCAGTTGAAATAGTGTCTGTTTTAATTTGCAATCAAGTCAATGATATCGCTGTAGATGAAGTGACCCCAACTAAGCAAGCCAGAGGCGACAGCGGCAAGGAACCGAAACTCCATCGGTGACAGAATGGAGAAAAAAACCTTGGGAGAAACCAGGCTCAGTTGGGGGGCCAGTTCTCCTCTGACCAGACGGAACCAGTAGTTCAATTCCAGGCTGCAGCAAAGTCAGATTGTGCAGAAGAATCATCTGTTTCCTGTGGTCTTGTCCTGGTGCTCCTCTGAGACAAGGTCTTTACAGGGGATCTGTATCTGGGGCTCTAGTTGTCCTGGTCTCCGCTGTCTTTCGGGGCAGTAGATGTCCTTTCTAGGTGCTGATCCACCATCATGTCTGGATATGTACTGGATCCGGGTGACTGCAGTGACCCTCTGATCTGGACACAGACTGGATCTGGTGGCCACGGTGACCTCGGAAACAAGAGAGAAACAGACAAATATTAGCGTAGATGCCATTCTTCTAATGATGTAGAAAGTACGGTGTTATGTGAAGTGTTTCCGGTTCCAGTTTACCTAATTAATGCAGCCTAAAAATCCTTTAACGGATTTGGATATTAAAAGCATATTAGTATGTTATGTGTATGCCAGGTTAAAGAGATGGGTCTTTAATCTAGATTTAAACTGCAAGAGTGTGTCTGCCTCCCGAACAATGTTAGGTAGGTTATTCCAGAGTTTAGGCGCCAAATAGGAAAAGGATCTGCCGCCCGCAGTTGATTTTGATATTCTAGGTATTATCAAATTGCCTGAGTTTTGAGAACGTAGCGGACGTAGAGGAGTATAATGTAAAAGGAGCTCATTCAAATACTGAGGTGCTAAACCATTCAGGGCTTTATAAGTAATAAGCAATATTTTAAAATCTATACGATGTTTGATAGGGAGCCAGTGTAGTGTGGACAGGACCGGGCTAATATGGTCATATTTCCTGGTTCTAGTAAGAACTCTTGCTGCTGCATTTTGGACTAGCTGTAGTTTGTTTACCAAGCGTGCTGAACAACCACCCAATAAAGCATTACAATAGTCTAACCTTGAAGTCATAAATGCATGGATTAACATTTCTGCATTTGACATTGAGAGCATAGGCCGTAATTTAGATATATTTTTGAGATGGAAAAATGCAGTTTTACAAATGCTAGAAACGTGTCTTTCTAAGGAAAGATTGCGATCAAGTAGCACACCTAGGTTCCTAACTGATGACGAAGAATTGACAGAGCAACCATCAAGTCTTAGACAGTGTTCTAGGTTATTACAAGTAGAGTTTTTAGGCCCTATGATTAACACCTCTGTTTTTTCTGAATTTAGCAGTAAGAAATTACTCGTCATCCAATTTTTTATATCGACTATACAATCCATTAGTTTTTCAAATTGGTGTGTTTCACCGGGCTGCGAGGAAATATAGAGCTGCGTATCATCAGCATAACAGTGAAAGCTAACACCATGATTCCTGATGATATCTCCCAAGGGTAACATATAAAGCGTGAAGAGTAGCGGCCCTAGAACTGAGCCTTGAGGTACTCCATACTGCACTTGTGATCGATATGATACATCTTCATTCACTGCTACGAACTGATGGCGGTCATATAAGTACGATTTAAACCATGCTAATGCACTTCCACTGATGCCAACAAAGTGTTCAAGTCTATGCAAAAGAATGTTGTGGTCGATTGTGTCAAACGCAGCACTAAGATCCAATAAAACTAATAGAGAGATACACCCACGATCAGATGATAAGAGCAGATCATTTGTAACTCTAAGGAGAGCAGTTTCAGTACTATGATACGGTCTAAATCCTGACTGGAAATCCTCACATATACCATTTTTCTCTAAGAAGGAATATAATTGTGAGGATACCACCTTTTCTAGTATCTTGGACAGAAAAGGGAGATTCGAGATTGGTCTATAATTAACTAGTTCTCTGGGGTCAAGTTGTGGCTTTTTTATGAGAGGCTTAATAACAGCCAGTTTGAAGGTTTTGGGGACATATCCTAATGACAATGAGGAATTAATAATAGTCAGAAGAGGACCTATGACTTCTGGAAGCACCTCTTTTAAGAGCTTAGATGGTATAGGGTCTAACATACATGTTGTAAGTTTAGATGATTTAACAAGTTTATACAATTCTTCCTCTCCTATAGTAGAGAATGAGTGGAACTGTTCCTCAGGGGGTCTATAGTGCACTGTCTGATGCGAAACTGTAGCTGACGGCTGAATGGTTGCAATTTTATCTCTAATAGTATCGATTTTAGAAGTAAAGTAGTTCATAAAGTCATTACTGCTGTGGTGTTGGGAAAAGTCAACACTTGTTGAGGCTTTATTTTTCGTTAATTTAGCCACTGTATTGAATAAATACCTGGGGTTATATTTGTTTTCTTCTAAAAGAGAAGAAAAGTAATCAGATCTAGCAGTTTTTAATGCTTTTCTGTAGGATATGCTACTTTCCCGCCAAGCAATACGAAATACCTCTAGTTTTGTTTTCCTCCAGCTGCGCTCCATTTTTCGGTAAGAGCCATTCCTCCAACACTCCAGATGTGTGAATGGATAAGAATATGAGCGAGCAGATGAAATAGAGAGAGAGATGTATGTGTTACCGCTGTCCAGGAGGAATCTCCATGTAGCCGTGTGTTTGAAGACTGTATCCACACGTGTGTGACAGCTCACAGCAGAGGCTGACATAAAATAAACACGTTACAGTAATTAACCTTGACAGGCTCAATGTGGCCGCCAGAAGCAACTTTCTCCTAATGATACAATTAATTTATAATTAAGGCACACTGTCTAACCAGAAACAGAGAGAGAAAGTGCGCACTCTTTGATACATGAACATAACCTCTCTCATTCACAGACTACAGTCACACAGTCAAATACACTGCTATCCGTTTGTCACTCTTATATAGCACACGTCAACCAAACTCGCTCTCTACATTCTGCTGTGACTGTGAGTGACTTTGGCTCTTTTATAGCTAGACTGCATGATTGACTGCTGGTAGATGACATAACCACACCATCTGTTTCCCAAATGAATTTTTTTCTCCATTGATTACCATTCTGACAAAATAAATGGATGTCACATTGACTGATGAGAAAACACTGATGCTCTACTTTTGTGTGTTTTAATATCATGGTATTTTGCACTATTTCCCTTTTAAACTCAGTCTATCATCTGATTACTGGATTCAGGAGGTCCTCTGCTGGTGAAACAAGGCATTACACTGCACTGTAGGTAGCATTGCCTGTTAAGGGCCATTATTGCCATGAGATGCATTTACTGTCAAATGTCATCACTCTATTCAGGCCTTTTTCAGGAGCCTGCAACTCAAAGAAGCCCAAAAGCATTTTTTCCCTCACACCCTTCTCTCTGCTACACACCACTGAGGCTTCATAGATCTCCAACCCAGAATGTCCACCTCTCACGTTCAGATCATAGATTCGTTTTTGACCAAGCACATTGTTCATCATGTCTGTTTTATACATGTAATATTTATTGTGCAGCATAAGGATTCATTAGTAGCCTTCAGAGAAGACAGTTTTATCAGACCATATGGCCCTGTCTGTAGAACACACACATTCCATCTGTAGGATGCCTGTGAAACACACACACACACACACACACACACACACACACACACACACACACACACACACACACACACACACACACACACACACACACACACACAGTCTGTCTAACAGACACACGGTCAGCGTAAGGTTAGCTGTTCTTTTATGTTGATAAATATGACATTTGCATCAATTAATTAGCAGAATTGTTGCATTAGCATCTATATGAGGACAAATGCACATATTTAAAATCTATAAGGCTTGGCGTCAAAATCTGCTGCAAATATCATATTGAATCAATGCAGTGCACATATATATATATATATATATATATATATATATATATATATATATAATGAATGTTTAAATAAATGTTAAAATTAAAACCTGAAAATATAAAAATAAAAGCAAATTTTATATATATTTCAGTTTTTTAACATTCATATTCATCCTTAAATGTTCAGTTATTTTGTAATTTTTATTAGATTTTTATCAAGGAAATATTTCTTCTTTTTTTATCTAAAATGTATATATTTTGTTTACATTTTTTCTATCACCTGATTCATGAGATCCTCTGTTCATATGATCCTTGTGTATAATGAAGGTAAGGGAGCAAGCTTGGAACTCCCCCTGGACTCGTAATAATGAAATTATTAGTGAATTAACAGAAATAAAGGATGAGTATAGGTGTGATGGTTTGGTCATAGCTGTTCATTTATGCGCTTGAATAAGATTTCGTCAGTGAAGCTGACACTTTCAACAAGTTCTCCCAGGAGCTAATTGATTGATGTATTTTAAATAATAGAAAATAGAAAAACTAGCAAGATAAAGGACAACCGAGAGCCTCTGTTTTTCATTTATGTCCACCTCCCTAAAAAGGAGTGAAGATTTTCCACGATAAGTGGGATTGAGTTTCCGCTTAAGTACCTCAGAGACAGATCTAGTTTAGCTTCTGGTTTTCTTTACCTTTTAATACATGGAAGTTCTCTTAGTCCCACTGCTCAAGATCAGGAATGAAGACAGCAGAGGAAGAGAGGGAGAGAGAGAGAGATGTCTGTATCTGTCAGCGTGAGGGAGACTAAGCTCTGACAGGTGTGTCATGCAGTCAGTCACCTGTCAGCACTACAGAGAAATGAAAGAGAGAGAGAGAGGGGACAGAGGCCCGACTCACGTAACACACACACTCTCCAGCAGAGTCCACCTATGTAGGTCAAAGACTGCCTGGGGCTATCCCAGAATTCCCACAGACGAGAACAGAGAATAGTGTGTCCTGCTAAATCTCTCGTTCTATTTCTCTTTTATCCCCCTCAACACGCTGATCAAAATGTGCATTCTGTCATCCTCACCTTGTCAGAAAGACGAAGACAAAATTTAAGAGTCTCGATGTCTCGCCAGGCTCTGTTCTGCTCTTTTTTTGAGGTAGAAAATGAGACGTGCAAATGGAGCCAAATAAATACATCTTCTTTGACAGGCCTTTGTGCTTGAGCTCTCCCCTCCAATACCACAAGAGAGGGACTGCTAACAGTTTTATGGCTGTATAGAAGCAGAAAGAGAATGACAGAGGAGAAGTGGAAGCAGGAGTTGTGCCAAAAAGCTGGATGAAGCTTATGACTCTGTCCAAACCCAAAGACAGCTTACACCAAAGGCAGTTCCTCCATAAAATGAAAATTCTGTCATCATTTACTCATCCTCAAACTGTTCCAAACCTGCATGACTTTCTTTCTTCTGCAGAAGAACATTGGCATCAGACAGTTGCTGATAAGCCGATGACTTCCACAGAATAGAAAAAAAAAAAAAAACTATTGAAGTCAATGGCTACCAGCAACATTGTTTAAATATATTCTTCTGTGTTCAGCAGTGAATTATAAGGGTGAGTAAATGATGACAGAATTTTAATTTTTGAGTGAACTATTCCTTGCATACAATGCATTTTTCTTGGCAAAATCACAAATGTTGGTAGGAAAAAACGTGCACAGTAAATTCCATATTCTGTAAAACAGGTCACATCACTTCTGGTTCATGTCGTTTGTATGTTCTTTGTTAAATATAGTGCTGTTTTACTCAAAATGCCTTACCATAACCAGTGTCCCAGATTAATATCTAAAAGTTTTATTAATTTTTCTTCTTTTTACTAATATACAGATATTAAAAATGAAAGCAATAATAAAAACAACTAGCTAAAGGATAGAAGATAATTAGATAGTATGATAAAAGTGCATAGACATTGGCATCAGATGATACTGCTAACACTTTCTGCTTTGACATATACCTTATTAAGTACAAAAAAAAAAAAAAAAAAAAAAAAATATATATATATATATATATATATATATATATACATACAAATTTTATTGGCTTATTTATTTCATATAAAGTGTGTATATAAATTAATAAGAATATAAATTATATTAAATAAATTTGATGAATGAATATGTAATGTTAATATAGCCATTTATTTTTCCGCACTACTAGCTATTGATGCAGAGGAAAAAAAAAAGTTTAATTATTAGGCTTTCCACCACAAACAGGACTGTAGAGTAGCATAGACAGCAAAGGATACATTTCCAAACTTGAAGCGATGTATTTCTAGCTAAACCCCAAAGACAGCATGTTTTCGACATGGCCTAAGTGTCTTGATGTTTCCCCCACAGTGCCACTTTACTGAGTGTATAACCTCCCCTTTACATTTAACACAAGTTTGTAATCGTCTAATGATGTCTCCTGGAAGTAAGCGATTGTGTGGGAGTGTTTCTTTCCGTGGCCGTGCGGCTGTCCTTGTTCCTCAGAGAGACTGCCACTCAGACTGACGTTCCTTGGTCTGACAGCACCCGCTTACACATGTCACTTGACATTACACACACACACGCGCAGACACACACTTACACACACTGACTGCCAGGAGGATTGGGAGGGGTGCCCACATCCTACTGGAAGCCCACACATAGACACATACACACACTGTTCTCACTGTCTCACGCAGCTTGTGCTTTCTTTGGAAACGTCTTTACCCTTGTGCTCCGACCAAAATCACATTCACTATTTTAGTCGACAGACCACTGCAATTAATAGGACATGGTTTAGGGTGGGAAAAATAGGCATGTGCTGAATTAGCATGTGGGCTGGTACCCAATGTGGATCACATGACCAACCGGATGCCATAGCAGCCTACAGTCAATCAAACTGCTATCAGAGCGAGCAGTCGTGTTATTGTGTGTCTGTTCATGTGTTTGATGGAGCGAGGATACGTATGTGCCAGTGGGGGTTACGATGGCAGATGGAGATAGGTGTGAAAGTGTGTTTAAGGAGAAGTAGGCAAGCAAGTTAATTTGTGTTGAGAGTCCGCATACGTGTGGGTGAGAAAAGCGGGTGAAGGAGTGATGGGATTGAGACCCCGTAGGAGAGAAAAATCACAAATGAGATAACTTCCTGTTTCTTTTAGACAGCAATGAGATTAAATGGAGATCAAATGAAGATGAAAGTATCTCGCCTATCATACTATTATTATCACATTTGTCTCTAAGACATCATTAACATAGACCAAATAATGTAAAGCGCAGAATCCCCACTCATGTTAGAGCTTGATACTTTTACTGTACATTACTGTTAAAAAGTCTGGTGTCAGTATGATTTTACTTTTATTCAGTAAGATATTTATACTTAGAATTAGTAAGATATTCCTCCTTAGCCCTTCCCCTTTCGATCCTCTTTTGGTTGGAGGGGTAGGGGTAAGGGGAAGGGCCTGATAGCCCTTCAAACGAAGATTTTTCAGGACCACGCTTCAAACGAAGGGGTATGAATTATCTTGGCAACATGGCTACAGCGAACAAAAAGACACATAAATGTAAGCTTTTTTTGTATTGTAAGAGCTAGATGAGGAATGATGACGTGTGATGGCATAGTAGTGGTGTCCCAATCCTTAGGGGAATATTTTCTCCCCTACCCTTTGACACTCTGTTTCAAGTGACAAGGGGAAGGGGTAGGCGGAGGTGTAGGGGAAGGGGTATAAAATAGAATTGGGATTGGGCCTTAGTCAAAGTATTTGTTTAGGTGTGAATGGTCAGGTTAGGGAGGGCAGACTGGTTTAGGATTTGGTTGAAGAGTTAGTGTCAGTGAGTCCCTGCAGTGTGTGTTTGTGTCTCGTCCTCTGGCCGACAAGAAGGCCACTCAATCAACAACTCTGTCCACCGCTAAAACACCTGACTGATATATTTAGAAAGAAACCGGACGAAAGACAAACTGAAAGAAAGAATGAGCACTTCAAGCAGGCAAACGTGCAGATGTGAATAGGTGCTGCTTATGTTTGCACAGGTCTGGCTGTATCTATGAGTGGCCAGAAAGATGTTGAAAGCTGACTTTTGAAGTGGTTTGCACTATTCGAAAGACTCATAAATCATGTCTTGCCTAAATCAAATCATGGTTTTGCATTAAATCTAATATTGTCAACAAGTTTACGGAAAGGTTATGTTTAGGGGTACGGTACAGTAAACATCATTATCTTCTTATAAAAACTACTGCATCCTCTCTAACACTAGTGTGTGTGTGTGTGATGAAAGAGAGAGAGAGAGAACTCTTGAAGGATTGCTGTTTGTGTTTGTGCTTTACCCAAACACACATATTCCCCAACCTCTGCAACCGCGGAGTGAGTACGAGATGATATCAGAATAAAGAGGCATGCTGAAAGCTGAGAAAGTGAAAGAGAAAGAGAGAGAAGGCAGAGTGAACACAGACATCACCCATCACAAACACTCCTTCACCCACAGCAGCCTGACAGACACAAAGGGAGGGAGGCGAAGATGAGAAAGAAGTGATAGACGGAGGGAGAGCGTGAGTGAAAGAGTCATCACCAGGGATCACTCCATTGCATAGCGTGAAAAATGGATCTCTTTTTGTTAGCGGATGGCTGAGATTAGGCTGTAGCCTGTGGCCATAACAGTGCCGACTAAGACGCGAGGGTATTCTCTTTAACTAATGAAGAGCTGCAGACCGTATGATTGTCTGTCTGACACTCTAAGATGAGTCCTCACTTGTTGGCACGGCTTTTAAACCGTGCCTGAATGTCTTCGGAGAGAAAGCGGCAGTGTCTCAGCTATTAACGTCTCAGTAAAGCCTGTGTGATTTCTGAGTGGGGAGAGGGTTTTTTTTTCATGCTGAAGACACATACTGATTGACAGTTTTGGTTTGAAGGCCTTGAAAGAGAGAGAGAAGGAAAGGCAGACTCTGTCTCGAACTGGCAGCCTATCAAACTTATCTGTACCTCTGTGACAGGCGGAGTCTGGTTGGGGATTATGACTCCAGCGCACAGCCGAAAACATGGAGTGGGCCGATCGCAGTGATTGACAACTGTCTTTGAGAGAACTGGGACGGTAGAATCTGTGCGCTTCGGCCCGGCAGACCTCAGATCCGACCGACCGCTCACACACTCATTAATATCTGTCATAATGCCCTTTCCTGCCCTACAATGGCATCATTCAGCACTCAACTACAAACGCAGTACTGTGAGAGTACTGTTGGGCTCTGTGTTTGTGTCATGACAGGATTTATTAGGGTGTTTATTCAACATACTTGCCTAAAGGAAAAAATATATAACTAATGAGATCTTTCTATATTACCAGCCAGCTCGTCTGTCCAACTTTATCTGCATACTTACAGTAGACTCACATAAAGTGATTTATAGCCTACTACATAGCAAATCTCAACTGCTTGATTGCTTGTATATTATTGCAAAATGTAAATTATATGATCATCCTGCTCTAATCAGCTAAATGTGATTATAAGGCATGAAGATATTAAAATGCTATAAACATTCATTCAACATCATGATTTTCTTTAAAGCTGCTTTGAAACAATGTATATTGTGAAAAGTGCTCTAAAAATAAATTAAGTTTCTTCTAGCCTGCATTTAGATTCAGTGGAGAGCAAATGAAGACTCCTTCTTCTCAGTGACCTCACATCTGAGACTCAACTCTGCATCTCAACTATCTTTTATACTGTGCGAATTTGCTAAAATATGGTAATCTATCAAAGGTGGGATATTTCAGTAGTATTTCCCATCAGAAAGGTTAGTAATAAATTATTTTTTGAAATATAGAAAATACAATTTCAGTCGTTCTACTTAAAAATGCTACTTTTAATGCAGTATAGTTATATGCAATTTCTTGGTTATTATTTGTGAAAGCAATTTCTGAATGAAAATTGTTTTAAAGTGAATAGTACAGCATGTACATCTGTCAACAATTCTTTCAGTCATGCCTGAAGATTTATAATTATTTAGCATTTTATTTGAATTTACTACAGATCAGATATATTTTTACATAGAAAGCCATGGTTTTCAATAGGGAAGTTGACACAAAAATGTAAATATGTCATTAAGTACTTACCCTCAAGTTGTTCCAAACTGGTAAGATCTTCGTTTGTCTTTGGAACAAAAATTAAGGTATTTTTGTTGAGACCCGAGAGCTTTCGTGCTCTGCATAGATAGCAATGCAACTACAACTTTAAAGGCCCAGAAAGGTAAATCGATAATCAATAAAATAGGCTATGTGACATCAGTGGTTCAAGCTTTATTTTATGAAGCAACAAGAATTATTTTTGTGCACCAAAAAATAAATAAATAAATAAACAAGAGACGAAATTGTTGAATGAAGTCATTATTTTAGTTTTCTTTGCATAGAAAAGGTATTCTCCTAGCTTCATAAAATTAAGTCTGAACCACTGATGTCAATGGACTAATTTAACAATGTCTTTTTCTAGGCCTTGGGTGTGGTGATAGCATTACTGTCTATGCAGGGTCAGAAAGCTCTCGGATTTCATCAAAAATATCTTAATTTGTGTTCCAAAGATGACTGAATTTTCATTTTTGGGTCAACTATCCCTTTAACAGTAAGAAGTATATACTGTATATAAACAGATTTCGTACTCTTATAGATACATATGAGTAATGAGTATATATATAAGAGGAGATAATGGGTATAATGCACAGCTGGATGTGTATAACATCACACATGTGGTATGCTGTGATGTGATGAGTGAATGTGTGTGTGATCTAATGTGCGAGACATAATATGTCTTCAGTGTCTGTATTTCGGTATATGTGTGTGTGTGTGTGTGTGTGATTGTGGGCAGCTTGTGTACATCTACCACCAGAAGAGATCAAACACACTGCTCAGCACCCCAGCAGCTGCCAGAGTCTGCCTTTTATCTCGCTCTCTCTCTCTCTCTCTCTCTCTCTCTACCATACTTTCTGAATTAACCGTCTCTGGTTCACTTACTATGAGCCCATGTCTCCACCCATATCTGTCTATCTCTCCTTATTCTTTTCTTCACTATCAATCTTTCTTCCCTTTCCTCAGTCTCTCATCCCTGTTTCTCTGTCTCGATCCTTCATAACCCCCCTCCCCTTCATCCTACATCACAATTTATCTCTCCCCACAGTCTCCCCACTCACTCCCTCTCTTAATCTCTCTCTTTCTCCTCTCTCGCTCTTAATCTCTCCACGTCCCATCCCTCTTCTCTCTCTCTCTCTCTCTGGTGTTAATGTGGGGGTGATTGAGGAGTGCTGGATGTGTGCTGTGACAGGGCTCATCTCTTGCAGTGATGCATGGTCCGCCCGCTCCTCCCTGTAGCCCCATTACACCCTGATTAATCGCCTCTGTTTAACTCAATAATTCATCCCTTCAAAAACAAAACCTCCATTGGGAGCGATGCTGGGAAGAGGGGGCTGAGCAAAAAACAGGCAGCAAAAAAATAAAAATAAAAGCAGAGCGAGAGAGATATGGGTGGGAGAAAACGAGGGAGGCAAAGGGAATGTGTCCTTGTTATTTTGTGATGAACTAGACCAAAATGAGGCATACTGTGATGTCACTGAGGTGATAACGGAATCATAAAATTGATATGCTGACAGTGTGAGTCAGATGTGATTTTTCATACTCCGTGTCCCATAGAATCGGCTGTTCCTGTAATTATGCATCTCATGGTACAGTCAGTGTCAAGTTTGTGCTTTCCTGCAGTTTGTTCTCTAGCGTTTCTGTTCGGTAAAGGGATAGTTCATCCAAAAATGAAAATTCTGTCATCATTTACTCTGTTATGTTGTTCCAAACCTGTTTCATTTCTCTTTGTGCTGTAGAGCACAAAAGAAAATGTTAGCAGCGTTTTTTTTTTTTTTTTTTTCAGTGTGAGTTTATTGGGACCACAGCTGTCAAAATGTAAAAAATGACAAGAGAGGGCCATAAAAAACAGCATAAATCTAGTCCATACGACTCATGCTGTATTATTTCAAGTACTCAGATGACATATGATAGCTTAGACTAAAATCTGAGTCACTATTTACAGAAAGTCTTCCTCTGTTTGAGCTCTCAGGCTGCCAGTACTGTTTAAAAATGTTATAAAAAATTAAGATTTTTTTGTTATTTTGAAATAAATACTTTTATTCAGCAAGGATACATCAAACTGATCATATGTGAGAGTAAAGATTTTTGCACTGTTGAAAAAATGTATTTTAAACAAATGCCATTTTGAACTTTTTTTCTCATCAAAGAACATTGAAAAAAAACATATGATGGTTTCCACAAAAATAATCACAGCACACATTTTTGTTTTGCTCAACTTGGTTTGTTGGTTTATCACTTTGGACTATTAGAATGATTTCGGAATTATTATTTATCATTTTTGGCTGCTGAAAATTCCGATTTGCTATTTAAGAATGAACATATGCAAATAGTATATAATATGCAATAACATTATTGTTTTACTGTATTTCAAATAAATGCTACCTTGGTGAGCATAAGAGACTTTTTAATGGCAGTGTACATCTTTCTGTTTTTGCACACTAGCTATAATATTATTTGACGATTTGACATGTTATAAAGACAACTTCTATGGTTCTTTTGTAGTGTGTTTTGTCATTTTTGGAGCATGACAGTCCCCGGTCACCCTTCACATGAATGTAAAATGTAACAGCAGAGTGAATATTCATCTAAACTTCCTTTTGTGTTTCAAGGTTGAAAGAAGTAAAGTCATGCAGGTTTACAACAACATAAGGGTGAGTAAATGATGACAGAATGTTCATTTTGTGTTATCTGTCTCTTTAAGGGAATCTTTTGTTCTCAAGATTGTTTAACAGTAGATTGCAGTGAAATGTATCTAACCTTGTCCTCCCAGCTCTCCATGTTTATCTGTCCCAGCTTCTTACCAACATTCTTGCCTCCACTGCCTGGCCAGATAACTTTTCCCAAATACTGCTCTAAAAGTAAAACCTGAGCGATCAAATGAGGTCATGAGCTGATGGCAGAAAGGAAAAAGTCCCAGTGCCAGTCACCCAGTCCAGCCAAGGAAAGGTAAACACAGGCAGGTTAGACATAAGACCCTGGTGGAGTTTTGTTATGGCTGACGTGTTTGACAACTGCACTGGCTACTAGCAATGTTGTGGCATGTCCAACTCTGTCTACAATAGGGACTTGTTTTGAACGGTGTTCGGATGTTAGTGCGTTGCTGAGAGGACTGAATTAAAAAAAATGCTGGTTTACTCTGTCATAGGTGTAAATCTGGTGAGGATTGTTCAAAGGGGAATCGAACTGTCTTCCCAAATCACATGTCTGAAATTTTTTAATCAACATTAAAAAGAATTTTATATCCGACGCTGGTAAATTAAGCATTAATGGTGCTCCTGAGAGATTCACAATGGGGATTTTCAATTTTAATGACTGCTCATCAAAGGCCGAATAGTGGACAAGTGCAACATTATTTTGAAATTAATAGACAGAATACACACGAATCTAAGTCGCTGAAATATCTGCTTTGTATCACAGCGTGTAAATAAACATCAGACTGAATATTATATTACTGGATTTCTCCAACTACCGCTTAAAAGTTTGCGGGTTGCTAAAGTCTCTTATGCTCACCAAGGCTGCATTTATTTGATCACAAATACAGCAAAAACTGTAATATTGTTAAATATTGCTTTAATTTAAACAGTAGCCATTACTCCTGACTTCAGTGTCACATGATCCCTCAGAAATCTGTCTGATATACTGATTTCAGACATTTCTTCAATGTTGAAAACAGTTGTGCTGTGTAATTATTACTCTATTTCATTAGTTTAATGACCCCAAACTTTTAAACAGTAGTTTAAATCAAAGTGTTTCGAATCATGTCTACAACATACGTGCAATTTTAAATTGCAATGTTTGCACTGGAGTGTGAAGCCTCCATGACCAATTTGAGTCTGACAATGACAGTAAATGTGTATTCCGTCTGTCTGAGAAAGCAGTGATGGTATCAGTTGTACTCCTGCTGTACGCCAGCTGATAACAGCCAGACTATGGCTCCTTCCTTTCACAGATAAACACGGCCTCCATACCAAACTGTGAGTGCTTGTGAGTGATAGGCAGTGTGTGTGTTTGTTGTGCGAGTGTACACATGTGAAGTGTGATGTGCGTTTGCACAGATTATCCAGTCAGAGTTCATCTCACAGATGTACATCGCACAGATATACACAGCTATCGCTCCATTTGCTGAGAGACACCATCTATCTCTGTCGGAAACACTAGATCAGTGTTTGGTGTGAGAAAACAAGGGTTCAAAATTTGCACTGATCTCAACATTCAGTTATCAATAAAACGGGGGAAAGACATCGAACATGATTAGAATGGCATACTCGATTACTATTTACTGAATACTATATAAAGCGTATACTTTTTACTTTGATGGTGTACCAACGACCTTTCTGAAAATGCAATATAATATTCAGAAAGTAGTATGCTACACTGTTGTCACATGAGCTCAATATGTCACATGACCATTTCATATTATGTGGCTGAATTCTGAATAGCACAATAGTATACTGCATGCACTGTTATTGCCACACGCTGTTCTGAATTCAGCATGTAGTTAGCAGTGTCCTACAGACATCTTGAAAAGTAAAAAAATGACTTCTAATGTGGCAGCTGGATCAAATAATGAGTCAAGAAAGAAATCACAGCCAATACTTCCGTTTCAAGCAAGCGAATGTACTTTAATACTCCAAAATAAACTCTGTTACGTACTGCACATTTTGGCAAATCTAGTACATAATGTACATGCTACACACAGTATCCATACAATACTGCAGAAATAGCAAGTGTACTATGATAGTATTTCATTCTGATCGTATTCACACCAAGGTTGTACGAAACGCATTCAGGCACGTGATAATGTTCAGGGGTGCAGATTTGTCTCCCTCTCTTTTTCTATATCTCTACTTGTCACACTGAGTGGAGCTGTCATGGCATATATCAGGAGTGCTACATGGCCTGGGGAAACACAGGGCAATTATGCTAATAAATAATAATAGGATTGGCTACATGACATCATGAGTGATGGGGCCTCTCAGAACTCATTTACATGACTTTGTGCAGCAATCATCGGCCCCACTAATGTAAAGCTAAGCAAATGAGCCCTTTCTGAATATTGTGCAATTTATGGCAAGTCGACTGGCACAGAGAGCGAGTCTATAAATCATGTTGAAACACATGCCCCCAATGACAGCTAAATCAACATAGAGTAATTGCTTTGAAATGTGCTGGAACAGTGCTGGCTGGACAGAAAGAGAGAGAGAGAGAGAGAGGGAGAGGAAAGAGAGAGGGAGGGAGTGAAAAATAGAGGGAAGCAGGCTTTGAGTGAGAGTTTTGTGCTTCTGACCTCCCCGTGACACCTCAGATACACGTTACTGAAGTTTTTTGGGTACAGCCTGCTTTTTTTTTCCAATAAAGTTGCATGACAAAATGTTACTTTGCCATTTTTTAATCTCATATTGTTTTGCATGCAATCAAATTGAGATGATAATCAAGCATGCTTTTCGAAAGCGCCTACTCTTTCAAATCAAACTTTTGGAAAGTCTCACTCATTCCAGTGAATCATTTATTTAGTTTGTTCATTTAATTAATTAACATTTTTATTATTATTATTTACTATAGGAAAAACAACACACACACACACACACAAACACACACACACACACACACACACGCGCACACACACACACACGCACACGCACACACACATACACACACACACACATGTGTATTGTAATGTATTTGGACATGTGAAAACATGGTTTGGAAGAATTTTGTTCCCCAAAAAGTTACATACTGTAGTTTTAAAAGAGATATTAAATAACAAAAACTACGACTTTATTCAGCATTGTCTTCTCTTTCGTGGTTTGTTGTGAGTGCGTTCACAACACTGCAGTGACGCTGCTGATGTATGACGCTGCATTATAAACGCACCCACAACAGACCCGGAAGAGAAGACAATGCTTTACCTTTCTGGACATGGACAGTATACCGTACATACATTTTCAGTGGAGGGACAGAAAGCTCTTGGACTTATTCTAAAATATCTTAAACTGTGTCCCCAAGATGAACGGAGGTCTCACGGGTTTGGAACGACATGAGGGTGAGTCATTAATGACATAATTTTCATTTTTGGGTGAACTAACCCTTTAACAACATTAAATTGTGAAGCAGGTTTTCAAAGCATCTTCTCCATCACATGCACAAATTGACATTTTACTAAGGTTCTCATACAGGGGTAAATAATGAATGGACACCATTGCTCGGAGTTCCCCGCTCCACCACCAGAGGGGGCAGCTCGAGGCCCAGGCATTAGTGTTTGCCACAGTGCCACAGTGAGTTAGCAGAGCTAGATACAATGGCCACGCTGTATCACAGAAGGGGCTTACTGCTAACACTTCACCTCCACACCATACTTCCACAAACACACACACTTCAACGTTACACACACACAGAGTGCAGATTTAGCAACAAACCACTGACTGATTGCTTTAGACACTGTCAACTACTGAATGACTGAGTGTGTGTATGCGTGTGTGTGGAGCTGTCAGTGGGGCACCAAGAGTTTTTTAGAGTATGTGTGCAGTGATACGTAGCAAACACTGGCTTGTCCATCATCATCCATTACCCTGACAAGGAGAGAGATTAATGACCACGGGGTCAGTGAGGGGCACGCACTGCACCCCCCCCCCCCCCCACACACACACACACACACTGTCTTTGAGGCAAAGCAGGGTGAGTTGCACACACAAAACTAATAATATATACAGTATATAAAATGGGTATAGAGTGTGAAGGAGAAAATAGAAAAATAGAAAATAAGATCTGATTAATTGTTATTTTCCCTGAGAAGTATTGTGGTTATTCTCTTGCATTTTTATGTCCTTTCCATTTACTCATGGTAGCATATTGAGTTACGCAGTGCTGTCAGGTCTTTCAGCAGTGTTAAGTCGGATTTTGAGCTTGAAGGCAGGTTTTCGTTCCAGCTCTGGACTTTCTCTGGCTTTCAATTCATTCCCTCTGTCTCTCTCCTCAGCTGGCTCTGGACATTACAGACCCTGAGCCACACGTAAATCATTTTAAGTGGATTAATATACATCCTACAGTCAATCGACTGGTCATATGGACAGAAAATTAGCCTTTTTGTGACTGTGGGAGTTTTAAATGAAGCATTGTAAAGTTAGGATTGTGTGAGTATGAAGGTCATAGGTTTGATTTCCTGCATCATACATAACCTACTAATAAAATGAATATCTTGAAGTCAGTTTGAATAAAACATCTGCCAACCCTGTTGAAAAAAAAACAGCATATGCTGGTAAGGTTTGTTTTTAACCTGGGGTGCTGGTTAGAGCTGGTATAAGCAGGTCCTTTGCTGGTTTATGCTGGTCCGACCAGCTTCAGACCAGCACATGATCAGCCAAGGACCAGTATAAACCAGCATCCCAGCTCCAAAACATGCCTAACCAGCATATGCTGTTTTTTTCAAAAGCGAAATCCATAAATGTCATGTAAAATCAAAAAACTTGCTAAAACCTGTAGTTATTTGTATCATCCCTGGATCTCGGCCGAAAGGCTGCCCTCTTAACCACCTTAAACATAAAGCACAACCCTGACACAAGCGTGGTGAGGCGACAAAAAAGCTCTACTAGATCCATTAAACAAAACTTGGCAGGCACTTCAGTTATTAATTTCTATGCTGCTTGATGATCTTTATTATATTTGCATAATGACGGAGACTGCTGATAAGCAACATATCACGGCTAATGCAGTGGGCCTTAATTAAAAACAGCTCGTTAAGATGAGTGTGTTCATTACTGGGACAGATGGCTTCTATTAGTTTTCTTGCCATCACTCATTCCCATGTAATCACATACAGCGGCCATTTTGAAATGTCCTCTTCAGTGAGCCTGAAGGTCTCATGAAGATTAAAGAAAGGCATAGTCTACACTTAATGGTCATTGTTTGTTTTAGTGGTTAGCACTTGTACTTTATTTGTTAACTAACTCCTCGATGGTGCAACTTACATTGTCATGTAGTTTGGTGCTAGGTCTCATTACTAGCATGCCCTTACCAAAATGGACTGTAGGAGTACCAAGATACATTCATCAGGTAAAATATGGTACTTTGATATGTACTGAGGTACTGAATGCTAACCATTATATTATAATGATTTCACTGTACGATTTTCTTTAAGAATTTAAGACATGCTTGGACAAAATCTTTCTTATTTCTTTGTGAAATCGAAATATGTCACATAACAAAACTAAACTGAAAATGTAACATCTCAACTGATTTGAATTGTCACATATTTGTATTGATTTTTAACCAGTTCGGAGTGCATCGTTACATCCCTACTAACCATGTATTAACCAATATCATAGTAGCAGTAACCAATACCAGGTACTTACACAGAGCGCCTGTGTACTTTTAAGGAATACCATGGTACAACAACAACCATAAGAAAACATAAGGTTGTATGTTTACTATTTTAAAGCCATGGTTCTTTTTGGTACTGTTAGTGTATATTGAATACATTTATTACTACATGTATTTTTCAATGATCTTATCTTTTTTTATGAAGCATTATAATAAAACAACTTTTTGTTAGTGTATTTCTGCTATATATACTTTTCTTTAGATTCACTTTAATCAGATTGACTTTAAATTAAGTATTAAATATAATAGAACGCTCCTAATTATATACATTAAAACCTTTCAATTTCCTTCAAACACTGTCAGAAGCCTTCAGGATCATGTCAGTTTTGGATGGCAATGGCATATTATACGAAGTCACCAATTTTATTGTAGTCACGATGATATTTTGGCTGAAAATGCAATTCTAAATGTTAGTGTATGTGCTAATATAAGCTAAGCTAACAGCATGACCACAAGCTGAGGCTAATGCGGTGACAACATTTCTAAGGCCTACAGGCCTGAACTCTCAGCCTGGAATGGTGAATCTGTAGGACAAATCACGTTCAGCGGCCCCGAGAGAGATATTACATCAGGTTAACTGGAAAGCAGCGTGTGTGTGTGTGTGTTACCGCGGAACATTATTATCCTCTGAGTGTTACGTAGTAATTGTGCCTCGTGCTGTTCAATCGAACTGTCGCTTTAGCTTAGCCCTCTGCTCCCTGCCCTGACAGGTTCATACACACACACATTCGCTCAAGTTCCCGAAGGCTGAGTAGACTTGACATAGGAGTCCTTGGAGCTTGGCAGTAGCGACTAGCCAATGCTGACTACGAGCTCTAATTATCCACTCTTCGTCCTCATCTTCCTCGTCATCGTTAGTGCCTGCCCGCCTTGTCAGAAGTAATCGGGCAGCCGTCACCTCTCCCCGCTGCCCACAGGGTTGTCAAGGCGACCATGGAAAGGTCAACACCACGCAATTAAATCTCCCTGCGGTGGGCCGGAGAGAAAGGAGAATAAGATGCAGGCACTCTGCGCTCACTGTGACACCAGGCCCCTAATGCCTCGCACTGTAGCCTACTTATGCTGCTCATCATCAGAACACACACACACACACACACAGACCGGCCTGCAGGGGTATCTCTTTCCCTTTTTCCCTTCATTTATCTTCATCCTCCTGTTTTCGCTCTATTTTCACCTCTTTACTTTTTCTCTTTCATTGTGAACTGCTTGTAAAAGGAATGGATGTGTTTGTTTGGCTTTCTCCGAGTTGAAAATGGAATGTATTCTAGATTGCTACAAGATTAGACACAGTGTTCATTTGTTCAAACGGTTTGCTTTTCTTTGTTTTGTTTGGATCTATTTTAGCCAAGAGTTCTGAGATTCTCTCTTTCCTTCACTTTTTTTCCCCTCAACCTCTGTACTTAGGTTCTTCATTTATCTTCAGGGCTTTTATTAAAGAGATAGTTCACCCAAAAATAACAATGTTGTAATTATTCACCCAGGTTCATTTTGTTCCAATATTGTATGTGTTTGTATTCCAAAAACCTGTATCCGAGTTTCCTTTTTCATACAAATAAAAAAAGTGCTGTCAAGTTTTAAAAAAGTAACTAACAAAAGTAGAACTGGCACAACTTTACAGTGAGTTAAGTCAACTAGGGCTTCCGATGAAGGCTTGAAAGCTGAAGAGTAAATGTTTTTTCTCATCACAAACGCTGATGGATTTCTTTTTGTTGTTTCCAAGATCAAACAAGTACCAACACACTATAAAAGGACCATAGAAGTAGTCCATAATAATAATAGTATTGTTATATTTATCGTAACTAAAACTATTAGGATCATTTTTGGTGATTGAAAGAAAGCTGAATTCAAATAAAATGTATATATTAAATAAAACTTTAAATTAAAATTCAATTGTTAGCAACTAACTAAAATAGATCAAATTGAAATTATATATAATTTCTATGTTCCCATCAACGCATTATATAGCCACATGATAGATTTATATAAAAAATGTTTAGATTAAAACGAGCATCAGACCTGGTGTTACAAATTTTTTTTTTAGCTTGATTGGTATGGTATGCAAAATGCTTCAAAAACATTTCCTTTTGTGTTCTATAATAAAAATAAAAGCATACAGGTTTGAAATGACATGAGAGTGGATAATGCCAGAATATGAACTATTCATATTATGTCATGTAATCATTATATACCTCTTACATTCCAACTTTATTGCATGTAACCGAACACACACAGACACACACACACCTCTTTCTTTGATCAAAATCTCCCCTCTGACCTTCTTCTACACACACACTTTCTTGTGACCTTGTTGGCTCTCTCCCTCTCCTCCCCTATCCCGTGTCTGTGTGTGTCTGTGTGTGTGCGCACCAGTGACTAGCCTGACTAATGTGCGTGCAGGCCCCCACCCTCAGTGTGTGTGTGAGTGTGTGTCAGTGGCCAGCCTGACTAATGTGTGTCCTGGCCCCCACCCTTCCCATCCATCAGGCCCTGCACATTGTTTTGACGTCTAGTTAATTCTCGCCTGATGATTTATCAAACTCTTATTACGGCCCGCTGAAAGCCTCATTTATTGTCTTGATGTATGGTAATGATAGGCCTACTGCAGCCCTCCTGAATCTTAACTAACTCCTCTACTTCTCTCCC
Source organism: Carassius gibelio (assembly GCF_023724105.1). NCBI lineage: Eukaryota > Metazoa > Chordata > Actinopteri > Cypriniformes > Cyprinidae > Carassius > Carassius gibelio. The sequence goes on from NC_068400.1 coordinate 38,084,414, forward strand.
TCTCTCTTTGCTTTTATCATCCTTCTCTTTCTCTCTCTCCATCTCTTCTGTTCACATTAGGTCATTGCCAAGTGCTTTATCACTTTCTAAGTCATTGTTTCTACAGTAATCTCTCTCTAGTTTTAATTTCCTCTCTCGTTCTCTGTTTTAGTTGGAAAGTCTCACCACAGGAAATTATGTGAGATTATTCTGTTCCACCTGTGACTGAAACGGCTCCTCCGTCTTTAGCCCATTACACCTAGTAAATGCCATAGATTTCTTCGCATAGATTTCGCCACATTGCATTAGCTTTATGTTAGTCTGTAGGGTCTATAGGCCATTGGTTTCCTTTCTGCTTGATCGCCGCTGACAGTGGATCAGAGAACTGCTGGTGTGTGCGACTCCTCGGGAGCATCGGATATCAGCTACAATAAATCTACAATGACTTTGTTACTGACAAATAACAAAACACTCTGTTTAATAATTCACCGTTGAGCACGAACGGGGCTATTAGCTATTTGCTGCAATGCAATAAAAGGCTTGTGAAAAATCAATACAGCCAGACTATTTCCTGGACATTCGACCACGTTCCTAATGGATCTGTGATCTTTATCATTGTGCGCATGTCTTTTAATTGTGGCTGTGCCCTGGTTTTTTCAAGTTTAAGGTTCGAATCTATGTCTTGTATGGTCCTCATTGTCAATAGCAGGGATTTGCTTTCAAGAAGCCTCAGATAAATTAGCATAACTTAACAAGTTTGTTAGGGCTTAAAAAACTATCAGTTCAGCTGGTAATGAAAATGTTGTCATCATTTACTCACCGCCACATTGTCTAAAATCTTCCACTTCCATGTTTCTCATTCTGAGAAACAGCACAACTGCAAGTGTGATGTTGCTTTTGTACAACAGTTCAATCAAGAAGAAGGTAATATAACTTACATTTACACACTATGTTGCCTGTTACTGCCTGTAACGAACAGAATTTTCCAAACAAAGCCACAGTACAACCATCACAACATCCAAGCAACACTCGTTTGTGAATGAATCAGTGTTTTTGAGCAAATCAGTCGAATGAATGATTCAATGGCTGCAATATACTTACCTCCCTACTATAAGTACTATTTGTAAACTGTAAAAATACCTTGATGACCTACCACAGAAATATCCATCAATAAATAACTAATATTTTTGTCTGTTCCTCTAACAAAAGCTATCATATGACTTCTGAAGACTCTACAGAATGCTGAGTCATTTTATCCCAACCTCTGAGTTGAGCTTGTTGGGTTGTTGTTGTTTTTTTGCATCCTCTTCAGGAGAGAGCATTTCTTGGCACTGCCTAATTGGTGCACTTCTGCAGTGAAATTAAGGTTTGTATACCTACATTTTATTTCATCTATAAAGTCTTTAATGTGCTGTAAATTATTTTATATTATGCAATGCAACATCAGCATGATGAAAACAACTTTGCTTTGCATAACATAAACGGATTTTATTCATTATAATACTAAATTTAATTTATTTTGATTATAAATTATGTTCTCTAATCTCAGTACTGTTTGTTTATGGGCAGGTTATACAGTCAGTCACGGTATCTTTAGCTTTGAGTGAAACACAAGGCGGCGGTCTGAGGTTCGCAGTTCTCCCGGTGAACAGCAGCCCTTCCCCGGATCAGATTTCACAATTATAATTGTGCATTCTGTCATTTTTAAACCTTGGCAGTAAAAATAACACTCCAATATTGAAAAAAGCAACAATATAAACATAAACATAGCCTAATTTTGCTTTCAATAAAATAAATACGTTTTTTTTTTCTCGATTTTGCTTCGAGAAGATACATTTTCATAAAAACATCATGACTATGAATGTGACATTGCTTTTATAAAATAGCTCAATCAACAAGAAGTTTAAATTGAGTTTCTTGGTAGCCTGTTACTTTGCCTGTTTTCGCTTCACCAACAAACGGAATAAAAAATTAAATAAAATAAAAATTCACAATAGAGCCATCGCACGTCTCTGAGCAGCACTATTGTTTGGAGTCGCAAAGGGGTAAGTAAATACAGAACATCAGACTACATAACTACTTTTATATTACACTGAGAACAAATGAATGACCATGTAAATACAGAAATGGAGATAATCAAGGCTCTGTAGCATGACTATCCTTCTCTTTCACTCTTTCCCTTTTCTTTCCACTCGTTCTTCAGTCCCCAAGAGAGAGAGCCCCTGGGGGTCTTTAAATACTTTATTGGGCTGTAACATTACCTTAATGTCTCTCAGCATTTCATCTGCCTACAGCCTAATGGGAAGTGACGGCAGCCATGTTCCTCTGCAACAAGGACCTGATACACATGTGGGTTCAGTTTCTCTTTTGCAGGTGTGTGTGTGTGTGTTTTCTTTTAGGTAATGGGAACATGATGATGTCACTAGTATTTGGAGTATCCAGTGTTCCTTTATGTTCAGGATAATTATATGACTTCTACATCCCACTAAGACTGTGCACACTTACATAATCTTGATTTACATCTAACCTAGGCAGGAGAAGAAATTTAAGCAATTTTTTTCTCCCTTCATCACCACATCTTTCTCCACTCTCTCACCTCTCTCCCTCTTTCTGTAGATGAGCGATGAAAAGAACAGTGAAAGAGGTCAGACATTAGCAGGGCTATCTAATGACTGTTGCTGCTCGGCATTATGGGATGGGTGATCTGTCAGCACCTGTCAGAGACAGGCCTTCCATTAGGGCTGCACCTGAGTGATGGGACACACATACACTCAGACACACACACGCAGCGTTTCAGACACCTCACAACATAACGGTTCCAGTGCTGCTATGCATCATGTCATTCTAGAGCCCTCTATTTAATGACCCTGTCCATCCACACACACACATCGCTCAATGTAAATTACACCTGACCCAGGGGACAGGCAGGAGGACAGTGAGAAGACACGAGAGTGAGACCGTGTGAAAGGAGATGTCTTTATTAAACTGAACATGAGACGTGGGTTATCAGACATGTATGTGTATGAATGCATGTTATCAGTCATATCCATAGGTAATCTATATGTGCCCTTTCACATTGCTTATTCTGGTGCCGATTCATTTATAATGTTATCTGCAAATTAGTTAGTGATAAAGAAACCTTTATAACTAGAACCAGATGAATACTCTGCACATCTGACTTTGCTGCAGCCTGGAATTAAACTGCTGGTTTCGTCTGGTCAGAGGAGAACTGAGCCAGGTTTCTCCCAAGTTCTCTTTCTCCATTTCTGTTACCGATGGAGTTTTGGTTCCTTGCCACTGTCACCTCTAAAGAAGGTGTGGGATATCGTCGACTTGATTCCACAGATACTATTTGAACTGAACTGAACTGAGCTGGATGATGACATCACTGAATCAATGATGAACTGACTGTAGCTGAAAATGTCGTGTTTTCTGTTGTCCTTTTGTATTATTATACACTATTTTCCTATTTAATACTGTAAAGCTGCTTTGACACCATCTTTATTGTTATAAAAGCTATGTTAATAAAGGTGACAGGGCCGGTGTAGATGGGACAGGGCCTTTCTGGAAAATATATCCATTCATCTATATATCCGTCCATCCATCTATCCATCTATCTATCTATCTATCTATCTATCTATCTATCTATCTATCTATCTATCTATCTATCTATCTATCTATCTATCTATCTATCTATCTCTATATGATAAGATCATCAGCCTTTCTTTCCCGTAGGAACGAATCACCTGTTCTTTCATCCCTTCTCTCTCGTCTTCTCTCTTTCACTGTCACCCCATCCATCATCTTCTCCCCGGTTATAATGCAGCCCATATGAGTTGATTGGCCTGAGATGGTCTCCACACACTTTCATTTAGCCTCTCTCCTCCTCACACATATACTCTGTCTCTGTCCCTCTCCTCTATCCTTATTCCATCTCTTTCTCTCTCTCTCCTTCCCTCCTTCCTCGCCCCAGCTCCTTATTGCTCTATCAATCTCTCCCAGCAGAAGATCAATACATGCTTGCTTGCTTTCCTTCTCTGTCTCTCTTTTCTCGCTTACTCTTTGTCTGCCTCTTCACCCAGGAGGGGGGGGACTCTATCGGTAAAAAGAAAAAATATAGATTTTAGGCTGCCATTATCATTAAGAACAATTGTTTTTTGCACCATCCAAATCTCTTAATTAAATTTTAAATTGTGTATGATGTTTAATCAGTCTGTACCAATTGTGGATTCGATTGTAGTGATTCCAATCGGTGATGGTTTTTTCTAAATTGGTTTTGCATAGATATTTTGTACATAACGGTGACTAGGGCCTATATATTGACATAAAGGGATAGTTCACCCAAAAATTCTGTCATTAATTAGTTACTCACCCTCATGTCATTCCAACCCCATAATCAGAACACAATGGAACTACCACATTTAAGGCCCAAAAGATAGTGAGGGAATCATTATAATAGTCCATGTGACATCAATGGGTCAACCTTAATTTTGTGAAGCTATAAGAATATTTTTTGTGTACAAAGAAAACAAAAATAACAACTTCATTCAACAAATTCTTATCTTCCATGACATTCTTACATAGAATGCTCATCTCTCTTAGTTCATTGTCTGTTTAATCTGATATAAATAACTAAGGCTGGGCAAAAAACTGCAACTGTTTTTAGACTGTTTTATGTTCATGCGTGTATCTTCCTCTGCTTGTAAACAAGGCGCAGCACACGAATGTCGTGAACATGTTGGAGAAGACTGATATGGAAGAGAAGATATTGTTGGATAAAGTAATTTTTCTTTTTGTTTTCACTGTGCAAAAAAGTATTCTCGTAGCTTCATAAATTTATGGTTAAACCACTGAGTTCACAGTGTCTATTTTATCGATGTCCTTACTACGTTTCTGGGCCTTGAGCGTGGTAGTTGTGTTGCTGTCTATGCAGGGTCAGAAAGATCTCAGATTTAATCAGAAATATCTAAGTTTGTGTTCCGTTTGTGTTTGGAATGACATTTTTGGGTGAACAATCCCTTTAATATTGACTTTAAAAAGGAAAACAGCTCGTCAAGCTTGCAATTATACCATTAGTGATTACCAAAAACAAACACAAACACACAAAGCTGTGGATAACAGGACCCTGACATGAAAGCCTTGCATTAAATTTAGCTTAGGTGACATCTCTTCAAAGATAGGACACACATGACAGCCCAGTGGCAGACAGACAGGCCTGCCAGCTCTCCAATTACAAACACACACACGGGAAGGTAACACACACAGCCTAATTTGACAAGCTGATGTGATGCCCATTCATATCATTTTACTCCAGCAGACCAAGGTAAATATTTCCACTACCCTAGTATAAATAGCCCACCAATATTTGAACAGCTGAGAATGAGAGCGCGACAGAGAAAGGAAGAGAGATCTTTATCCTTTATACATGTTTATACATATTCATAAACTGTCACTCTTAACAAGACACTGAGGCTGTAATATTGACTCACTGCCCCCTTAGTATGTGTCTCTCTGGCTTTGGAGGAGAACGAGATAATGAAAAAGTATCAGTAGATTTTGAGCCGCTTGTCTAGAGAGCTGAATAGTTGTCTGACAGCTTTTGTTGTAAGGTGCAGAGGAACAGAAAGTAATTCATCAAACCCTGATCAGTAATGAATGCACACTAATCCCTATAGCGGTGTTAGAAGGCCTGAGGGATAATGGGGATTCCTGTCCAGAAATGACAATGGCCTGTCAATCAAACTCGCCCATTAGGTGCCACTTGCGCCGCCTGTGTAAAACTTCATAAAGGCAAAATGGTCCTGACATTTCATCACGAGTGTGGGAAAGCATTTTAAGCGGGCAAGTTACTTCGTTTGCTTTGTACGTGCCGACACGGGACAGTTCAAGGGTTCCATCGCGAGGATGTATAATACGGTAAAATCTTGAACAAAGCATCTCGCACCCGGCTTCCTTCCAGTCTTCCAGTTCACTTTTCATGTCATGTGTCCCACAGAGAGAAGAATTCCAGCTCTGCGCTCACTGGTTTTCTGTCTGAAGTGGAATTTGGCAGTGTGGGTTGAGCTCATTGTTGTGGAGAGGCCGCGATTGATTCTGTCAGTCAGGTGACTGCCGCACCAGCTCACTGAACCACAAGACTATTGATTGAGAGTGATGGATACACAGCTAAATGGTCAAACACTAAGAGAGAAAGAGATTCTTGTCAAACTGTTATTGATACGCCACACCATGCACACACTCACACACACACACACACACACACACACACACACACACACACACACACACACACACACACACACACACAAGTTTTTTAGGTGGAAGGATTACTTCTATATCTGACTATGAAATCCTAAACCTTATTCTTTATAAATACTTATGATAATTCTTGTCTGTGTTTTAGAAGTACAAACAAAGAACTGCCCTGCAGGACAGAAGTATAAAAGTTTGGGGTCAGTAAGATTTTATTTTTAAAGACATAAACACACTTGTCCAGCAAAGGATGCATTCATCAAAAGTGACGCAAACTGTATTTCAGCTGTGCTTTTAAACTTTTTATTTATCAAAAACTCCTAAAAACTAAATGTATCACAAAAATATTATGCAGCACAACTGTTTTCAGCATTAATGATTAATGATTTCTGATGTATCATGTAACACTGAAGACTGGAGTAATGGAAATTCATATTGCTCATTAAATCAAAAATATTGTAAAAGTGGAAACATTTATTTTAAATGGTAATATTGTCTAATATTATTTTTTTATTGTATTTTTAATTGAATAAATGCAGCCTTAGGGAGCATACTTTGTGATTATTATTTATTTAATCTTTGGGGTTTGGGGTTCATTTTACCAACCCCAAACTGCTGAGTGGTAGTGTAGCTCATTAGACTAAATTAATGTCTCAATTTTGTTATATCCAGTAGCTTGGTCTCAGATTGTCTCTTAAATTGATTGATGAACCCATACAAAAGGAGAACATATTTACCAATATATTTCTTAAAATATATTGTGATATATTGTAATATATTATTTTCCCTTTTTATTTTCTAATATTTTATATATTTGAATACATTTAATAATATATTGATGATACATATATTATATAATATATTGCAAAATATACCAATGATTGCTGCTTTCAATATATTGCAATATATTGGAAAAAATAAATATATATAAGAATATATGCCTAATATATTACATGATATTTTCTAATATACTGCAATGTATTTTTGTTTCATAAGGGAATTTCATTGATGAACTTTACAGTTATTGAACTGAACTTGAACCAGTTCAGAAAAGCAAAAACCGAGATTTCAGTGAGTCCCCAACCATGGATGAAATTGGGGAAAATTTAGGAGGATTTCAAAGCAGAAATGTGGAGCTTTTAGTTTTAGGAAAGCTAGAGGAGACTACCAAGACTATGAGACTATCGAGGTTGTTTCTCTCAACAGAAAAAATAAATTGAGCAGAAAACCCAGGTCAAAGTCTCCATTTGCTCTCCATTTAATTTCACTGCTGTCTAAGAGAAAGAATTGAGATATTAAAGGCATAGAGTAACAAATAATTATTTCACAAAATGTTACATTAAGTTATGTAATTGGAAAAGCAGATGTTCTTTGAATGCCACAGCGTGTCGAACTTCAGCATGTCCGTCATTGAAGGGCCAGAATGAGAGTGAGAGACAAAAGGAATGAGAGAAGTGTGGAAGAATAGAGCGGAGGGGTATGAGAGGAGGTATAATAGAGACATAGCTGGCTGTCAGATGCTGTAAGACAGCCATGAGGATGGAAATGATGGATGATCTCCCCCTGGACCACCGACCTCCAACTCCACTTCTGATGGCTACAATATGTCAGCATTTGTCAGGTTGTAGCGAAACATACACACGCACATTAACACTCCTATTCTAGCTCAGCTGGACTCTTAATGTAAATGCAGTCCTGTGTAAACATGCTGATATCAGATCAACACAAGTGCGCTCTGTGTTTATACAGTGATAATTGTGTTGTATTAACTTGAATTACATCTTGCACGGTTTATTTACATTCTCCGAATTCAAAAAAGTTGGTATTAGTGCAGATGCCGAGACAGCGTTCTGTCAAAACAGAGCTGTTTGTGCACGGTGCACACACACACGTGCGGTGTAGGTGGATGTTTACGCGTGGCTTAGACGCCACTAGTCTAACTGATGTTGACTGGCAGGTCACACCCACCTGTAACTCACCTGCCGTGACACATGCCATAGCTGTCATCCTCATCTCACCTGTCTCTTGTCTCCTGTCACCTGTCATCTCTGCCTGTCTGTCTGAGATAATACGCCACACATTTTCCACTGAGTGTGTGTTATGAAAAGGGAGGAAGTCTGTTTTATATCTGCGGATGAGATGACAGAGAGGTCTGGGATAAAGTGTGTGCATGTGTGTATGTGTGTGTGACTTTGTGCATTACAGTACATGTGAGAGCAGAAAAATCGGTTCCTGCTGTCAGGTGTGAACTGCAACAAACTTAATAGTCTTGGTGAAAAATACCATGCACCAGATTCAGATATATGCACACTCTTAAAGGCACACAGTCGACAGCTTATATGCTACAGCATGTGAACCGAGAAACATTAATATACAGTAAGGCTGATCAACAGCCACACGATAATGTCCCTGTTAACATACTTTAATTACACAGTATGTACAGTACTTGGCTGGTCATGGGAAAATACATACAGTGGAATCTAAATTGTAAAAATCTGAAACCACTTTGAAAATCTAGGGTTTCAAATCATATTTAAAACAAAAATAGCAGTACTAAAAATTTAAAACCTACAAAAATGTTTTGAATCATTATGCACTATTTAATCTGTTAATTTGTGACACTTGTTGGGAATTCTGTTTTTTTTCGAGTAAAGCACAAGATGATCTTTCTAACATTACTAATAAAAACAAACAACACAAATCATACAAGGATAACATTTCACCAATTTTTACACAAACTCTCAAGCCAGCGTGAGTACAGGATGATATTAAAGGACATTACTAAGGCATTCCACCAAGTTATAAAATTGCGCTTTGATAGCAAAGACCAGCTTGTTTGTATTAACTAAGGGTTTCAAATCACAGAATCCTGAAAAAACTCTATCAAGGTTTCCACAGAAATGTTAAGTAGCACAACTCTTTTCAACACTGATAACAATAAATTTTTCTTGCAAATAAAAGTATTAGAATGATTGCTGAAGTATCATGTGACACTAAAAACAGTGGAGTAATGGCTGCTGAAGTGTCAGCTTTACAAATGAAGAACTACAAATGTTGATAGAGAACTGTTACAAACTCTATTTCTCTGCAGCACAATATTACTTTTGTAAATGTACTATGACCTGACTTACATATCACTGGTTCTCACTGCACATTTTGGATGCCTCCTTTGTCTGACGCACCCACTTAGGTCTTGGAGTCTCTGCTAATGAGCTGATAAATTAGCTGTATAAAATAAAGACGTGTAGTGCTGGGGAACTCCCACTGTCACATACTATTCAGAACAGATGGTGTATGAATTGAGACACAGCCATTCTTTTTGTACATAATGAAGTTCTAAATTAATTTTGGAGAGAGTATCCATCTAGTCCTATCAATCACAATATAGCCGCTTACGGACATTCTTCCTGCATCTTACCATCTCTATTTGTAATATTAGTGTTCAATATTCAAACCCTCCATCACGTGCAGCCAAATATGATTTCCTTCATCAGTTAATACAATTCTTCAAGAATTTTCTCCTCCTCCTGACTAATACGAAAGTTTGAGAAGTGGAAGCAGCTGTAAGCAAACGAATGGAATACACCAGACAAGCGTGTTTACACATTGATGACAGTTGTGTTGTGTGGCCTGAAAAATCTCTCTCTCTCTTCTCTCTTTTCTGTAGCTGCTGACCTCCTCACCTCTCCGGCATTAATCCGTTGTTGGTAATAAATCAAATGTGACAGAAAGGCTTGCGCTGCTGAGATTAAAACCGTTTGTTTAAATTCACATACTTTCCACTCCTGCCATAACTCTGTGACAGCCCTGCAGAGAGAGAGAGAAAGAGAGAGAGCTGGGACGAGCCTCATGGATAATTACTCTGAAGTTTAGAGCTCTTTATTCATATCCCTCTGTTTTGAACCCCCTGCCCCCCACCCCAGGAGAGCTAAAGGAGGATTTCTGTGATGCTAGAGTACTTCTGAAAAGTTTACGATTTTCTAGGTCTCAGAAAACAAACCCACTCGGAGTCCAGTCTTTTTGTTATCTGAATAAAAAGCCAGTCAAATAAGTCAAAGACTTGGCTGACTTGCGGTGCCTAAAAGCAAAGTCATTTCCCTAAAGATCTTTGGGTCTGTTCTGGATGAGACAATGCCTCGTCAGGCTTTCCTCCTCTGCCAGCCCATTCTCCTCACCGCGACGCCTCCTCGCTGACCCTCGAGAGACAGATTGTCGTTGCCTGATGGAGTTGATCTACGATCAGTTCCTTCAGTAAGTCTATGTCGGTGTTTAGGAAGGCTTCTGCTCAGGGATCTGCGGCCGGGTGGAAGGCGGAGACAGAAAGCAGATGCCTGTTGGCTGACGACGGCTCGATCCAAGAGAGGAAACTTTTCATTCCACTCCATCCATCCTCCAGGGAGGAGGGAGATGGAATAATGCCTTGCTTTCTTCAAACTGACAAAGGCATGAGGACACACTCTGATGCATATGTGAAAATGTTTGTCCCCTCATTAGTGGTTTTGTCCTGCATGCTGAAAGCACTCCTACTTACTGTCCATAGGGAGACACATGTTGTTTCCTCCTACCTCCACTCTTTTCCTTTTTTTTCATTCTCCAGTCTTTCTGTTTGTGTCTCTGGTATAGAGAGACAGAAAGAGAATGTGTCAGTGAAAAGGAGAGGTCATGTGAGTAATGTACCTGACAGCTGAGAATCATTAATCACTGTCACACTTGAAAGGGAAGGAGGAGACGCCACACACACACACACACGCACGCACGCACGCACGCACGCACACACACACACACACACACACACACACACACACACACACACACACACACTCAGGCTGGGACACCTTCCTGTTCTCTAAGAGGGCTGCTTGCCCTTTTCACACTCATAATCCCCCTTATATGAAAGCTGTGTGTGTTTTTCTAGGTGTGTGTGTGACACTAATGGGCCCGCTCTTGCTGTTTGACTTCACACACACAGAGCCGTCTCGCAGCAGGAACTGAATTCACGACATGTCAACATGCCTCCACTTAGAGGGAAAAAAAGGGGGATAACGATACGCCCCCTGTCTCTCGCTCTCTTTAACTCACAAATCCACAGTTTCTGTCTTCCTCTCACTTTGTTTTCCTGTTTTGATCTGAATTCTCTCTCTCCGTTATTATGTCTGCCTTCTCGAAGGACAGACAACCAGCTGCCTGCGTATGAGTGTGTGTGTGTGGGAGAAGCCAGTCAGTATGTCATGACAGCCCTGGCAGGTCCCAGTGTAGTCAAACCGTCCCACCTCCACCCTCTGTCAGCAGATGAATATGTCACACTCCAGACTCCGGCACTGATTGTGGTTCAGAGAGCAAATGCTGCCACTGATCTGAGATCAGGCCTGCTTTTGTTCATGTATTAGTGGGGATCTGAATCCAGATTGGGGATGGCTGTGGAAGTAAGGTAGAAAAAAAAAAGGAAAGCAGAATGTGGATGTAAGAGATGTGCTGAGGAAGGTTTTTGTGTTCAGAAACAAACACTTTAAGCCTTTATTCTACTCAATGTCACGTCTTTTATCTGTATTCCATATAAAAAAAAAAAAATTAAATCTTGAAAACAACTCAAAGGTTTGAGGTCTTTAAGATATTTTAATGTTTTTGAAAGTCAAAGTTTAAGTAGAAATATTTTGTAACAATACAGTAAATGTATTTTTTAAAATCAATTTAATGCATTCTTTCCGAATACAAGTATTAATTTCTCTTACACTTTATTTTAAGGTGTCCTTGTTACAGTGCAAATATACATTTAAGCACTGAGTAATATAAAGTTATAATGTTAATATGAATTAACTACATGTATCTAGCATAAGGTTACACTTTGGCTTAGGGTTACTTGTATGTAATTGTGCATAATTTATTGTTATTAAAATAGTAATTACATGTAACGTGTAACAAGGACACCTTAAATAAAAATGGTACCTTAATGAATGAATTTTTTAATCTAGCTGACCCCAAACATTTGAACAGTTGTGTATCTTTAGAAGAAAGAAAGTCTTCCTGGTTTGGAGCAACATGAGCTTGAGTAAATGATGACAGAATTGTCATTTTTGGATGAACTGTTTCTTTCATTTTTGAACAGTATCTACTGTTTTATAAATTAAAACTTATTAAAATAACCCTATTTGGAGCATTTTCAAGAAAATATGCTGTAGAGTCATGATCCAAAAGAGACATATTTATAAAGTCTGTTTATATTGGTTTTGAGCAGTGGTCTGATACAGTGATTCTTAATGAGAAATAATAAGCCAGAAAGAGAGCTAAATACAGAATAAATGTTTATGTTTTGGTCACTCTCTCTGCAGTGGGCTTGATTGGACATGAAACAGGCCTGCAGAATAAGCACACTCGTCCACAGTGTGATTTTCCATGTTAGGTTTGGAACGGTGCACCTGAACCAGCACAGGGTGTGCGGTGGATGGATAGGGTACGTTTACCGTGTGTGAGAGTAAAAGCTGCAGTGACCTCAAGGCTTGCGTGTGTGTGGCGGCAGGGTGGACGGACTGATGGGTGGTCCTTGGGACAGATAACGTACACACAGACACACACACAATATTTAGTTACGGCGGTTTCCACCACATTACAGTTATTATTCTCTCATTTGGGTGATTTCTAACTCAATGTACTGTTTGACAAATTGCACTGATGGAGAAACATGCGATTCAGAGGTTTTATGGCTTTCAGATCCGTCTTTTGTGGTTTCGAGCAAGTACGCAGCCTGAGCATACACTTTGAACTTCTATGAATTACTACAGAGCTCACATATAGTGAACAGTCATGGAAAATATCAGTACATTTCATTAGAACACTTATTTTTTCTCTCAAAATGTCATATTCCAGAAATATTTTACGTACTTTTTGACTAAATAAAGATTGATATATGTCTTTATGTTTTTACTTTATATTAACTGTGGTATTTTGATATAGAATCACATAATGGCTTTGTCTTAGCTTTGTTAAAAAAATAAAAATAAAACAAAACAACATAAAAACATAACACATTTTTTTAATATATAAAATAAAATACATATTATAATATTTTTTTTATACAAATAATGTAATATAATATTTCATCCTTGTATTTGGTCATATTGTGGTATTTGAGATTACAGTAGCTCTAAAATAAAATAATTTTTTTTAATTATAAAATATTATTTTATTCATCTTTCTCTGACACAATTAAGACAAAAGTTGCACTTCTCCCATATCAAATTAGTTGAACCAATTTCCATCCAACGTGCCTCCAGAAATCACCTTGAAAGTAAACATACTGCAATTTCAGGCAATTTCCATATGGATTCCTCAAAACAACTGTGATTTTTTGGCAAGAATAGAGGAACTGAGACTGGATAAAAACAAAACCGTAACAGTGTTTGCCCGGGGGGCTCTCACCCACACTCTGTATAACCGTATCCAGGTCTGACCACTGTTCAATTCCACATGATGCAATGAACCCCACTTCCACAGCAATGATCTCCTGCACCCACAGTTCCTCTTTATCCACATGCTTTTGGTCAGTCTTACATACACACATCTTGCAATGTCAGTCACTTCTTGTCTTACGAAGCATAGTCCTTGCCAGTTACACACACACACCTGCCTTGCCAGTCCCTCTTTCTCCTCCATTCTGTAGATCTGGCCAATTACAGTCCTTATCTGTGAGTGAGAATAATGAGGTTACACACTGAGCAAATTCTATCATGTCTCTGTAATGAGATTTGGGTTGAGCTGCGTTGCTGCTGTGACGGGGTGGAGGACAGACACACTCACGCTCATGGCACGTTATCTGCTCCCCATCTCTCCGCCTGACATTCCAGGAAATTGCATTCCAGTGAAGGAGGGAGCAGAGGAGTCAGTGACAGTGACACACACACACACACACACTACCTTTGCCTTTCTGTCTCTCTCTTTCCTCTGACAGCCTTTTTGATTTATGGCTCCAATTCCCTGGTGCAGATGCAGCCTGCACTCATAACCGTGTATATGTATTTTATTTTGCTGCCCTCTCCTTGCCTCAGCTTCTGTGCTTTCACATTCCCCTGCACCGCCTGATTGATTATCCCATCCACACTGTCTACAGTGTTTCTCATCTTTCAGAAGTATAATCTCTCCCAACAGCATGAGAGAAAGAGAGAGAGACTCTGAGGCCCGAATGTAAAGCACCCATATTAGTTTAAGTCCTGTTTCAATCTGGCAAAATTCCAAGCTGGCTGAATGAATGAATTGGGCATGACTATATGAAAAGGTATTGGAAAGTGAGTGTCTGTCTCAAAATGGAGTTCACAGAGTTGATATCTTGGGACTGTGGCTTCACTGGCTTCAGGGAGATTTAGCAGGGATTATATAGGGTTACTGCTTTGTCTCAACATGTATACAAAGCCGTAGCTTTTTTCGTGGAGATTTGTCAGATGATGTTAAAAGTGACTGAATACATAAAAAACATTAAAGTTTACTTATGCTTTTGAAAGAAGTCTTTTATGCTAACCACGGCTGCATTTATTTGATCAAAATACTGTAAAAACAATAATATTGTTAATATTGAGAAATATTATTACCATTTAAAAATATCCAAACTCAATATCTGAATCCTTGCTAAACAAAAGTATTAATTTACAGTAATAAAAGTACTATTTGATTAATTCAAGTACTAAAGTATAATATAGTAATATATTATATAATAATAGCAGTAGTAGTAATACAATAAAAGTCATGAAAAATAATAAAAATAATAAAAAGCAACGATGACTGGAATCAAATAACTCTCAACTGTCAAAGAAATATGCTTTTATTTAAAAAATAATAATTAAAAAATACAATCCTCTTTTGACATTTTGGTGTATTGTCTGCTATGTTCCAGTATAAACACTTACATAAAACATAAAAAATTATAATTACATATAATAGACATATAATATAATCATTGAACAGACCCTTTTCAATTATGTTAACCCCAGAGCTCTAGGATGAGCCACAGATGAGCTAAGGACACACCCACGCTAACCACCAAAGCCAATGCCTGTGTTGAGTTACAGCTTCAAGGTTAGCTGCTAACATGCTTTGGGCCATATAGTTAGCATCTAATCATGTTCACTGGCTTTCAGAATAACCCTCTGAGCTTTTAAAATGATGATGTTGAGCACGCAAAAAGACAGTAACAGCAGACATCCCTGAACGCAGACAAGGAGGTGACAGTGAAAGACTCAAAGGGACAGTCTGTGCCAGCAATTATGGTAGAGATCACAAAGAATATAATTAAGCTGCCAAAAGTGTTGTAAATTGAGTGTTTTTCAAAGTGGTTAAACCAGCACGGTCACAAGAAATGCCTTGTGTTTATCATGTTGCTGCGAACACAAACATAAAACACTGCATGTGTGTTTATGTGTCCAGACATCTTAAAAACCCCTCGTCATGCTCTGTTTCATTCACCATAAGCCTAGAGGATGCTAATTATGGTACTGCTTTGTTACTAAAGATAAAGTTCCCAAAATGCCTTTGGCTTCCATAGCGGGGGATTTTTCTTTTTTTTCAAACCTTCCTCTCACTCAGTCTATGTTGTCTGTCATTAAATTGATCCTAAGTTTAAGTGTAAATATAATCTTACTTACTTATGCAGGCTGAACACATTTTGCTGAACCCGTTCAGGAAAACCTTGTTAGTTGAGTTTATTCACAAAGTTTCTAATCAGAGTGCGAGCTCAACAGATTGGTCTTCCCCTCCAATAAAATAGTGGGATTTCAGCGTATTAAGGAACTGCTGAGAAGGCAGTTGTTTACGACATGTAGGATAAGATGGGAGGAAGTATTTAAATGTTTTTCTACTCCTCTCCTCTTTCCTCATGCATCCCCTCCACTCTTGCACTCGTAACAAATCTCTCTCTCTCTGTGCAGTCTCTCGTGGTCTGTGCAGGCAGCAGTATTGATAGGGTAATTCAAGCATGATGAACGACCCGATAGTCACGAGATGGCTGAAATAAATCACACTCTGATCAATACACACACACGCACAGATCATTACCCTGCTGTAACGCATCCTCCATTAAAGCAGCACACATATGCACACGGAGAATGGAAAGGAGAGGGAAATGAAAATATTGTGTTTCTATAACATAGAGGCAGAGATTGATGAGGGGTTTGGGCTTCTTTTGAACCGTAGACAAAAATGGAGGCTCTCATGAAATCTCACTAGGGTTGCGTCAGGTAAAGGCCACGATGCATCAAAATAGCACTGGAATATTCTGTCTCCTGTGCACAGTGCCTAAGGACGTATTTTGCAATTCTATCTTAATATCGACTCTATTGGCCTCAACTTATCTGACTCATAGCATTTGTGACATGTCCGACAAAGACAGCCGGCACGCAGCCACCCACCCTGTCTTGCTTTGAAGAATTATATAGTTATAAAATATAGCTCAACAACAACGGTGAATGCATCAAGTAAAAATAAGTAGGGAGCCAATTTATCTGTGCAGATTTTTGTCAGCCTCACTCGATGATTGATAAGCCCAAAATACAAATTCTGTCATTTACTTCGCCCTTATGTGTGTCAAATAGGAATTGCATTTTTCAAATGTGAAATTTTGAAGACTGTGTTGGTCCCTCTTTTACTAGAGAGCAATCACAATAAAATTAATCTGAAGCTTTTAACCTCGAAAAAAACAAACAAAAGGGCTATAACATTGTATATAGACCTGCTTTAAAATAATAATAATAATTAATAAAAAAAAAAAAAATTAATTGAAGAGTAAATAGCCTAATTTTTTGTTAGCCCTGTAAGAGCCTATTTTGATTAGATTCAGTTTTTGAATATTTTTGTTTGAATTTGCTTCATTTGTAATCTTACTTTATTTATGTTACCATTTGGATAAATATTCTGTAAAAATATGTAATATGTTAAAATTGTTTACTGGCTCTTTAAGAATCACGACTGTGAAGCTTTGCGGCAGTGCGCTCTTTGGAATACAGTGGAGTTGCACAGTTTTCTTTACCGCATCCGTGATATTGAAGATTTAAGATCATATTTTGCTTTTTTAATTTTATTTGTTTTATTGAACTGACAATCAAGATTAAAGGAAGATATTTTATCAGAAAACGGATTACGTGGATTGTTTTATTGGACACGGAGCGAGTGAAACCAAAACCGAAACTAAACGCGCACTCACATTTAGTAAAGAAAACTTACTCCTGAAGGATAAGGACGTGTTTGACACGAAGATATGTGGATGTTTTACGGAACAGTGGATCTTGCAGTACATGTTATGTGGAGTTTCGTTGGAAAAGGACGTTATAGGATTACCTCGGAAGCGCGGCCTTATCTACCCGCAATCTAATGGCGCAGTTTCTGCGGAGAAGATTTCTGAGGTAAAAAAAAAAAAAAAAAAAAAAAACTTTCAACGTGATACTGCACAGTTCAGCAAATGATATAAGGGCAATTAATCATTCGTTTTGATGCTTTAAACTAAGAATGGATGAAAATACGAAGATTAATGAGGATTGCACTAGTGCTAAAAGGCCAATAAAAATGACGGAGAAAGCAAAGGAAGAAAGATTGCAAAGGCTTTTGCAGTCAAGGAAAGCTAAACTTGCTCAGCTCACAAGTAAATCTAAGGAAATTGAACAACTTATGGATGATTCTGCACATATTGACATTGTTCGAACTAAACTGGAAACTGAGTACAAACATTTGTATAAAGACTTCTGTCAGCTGAATCATGCTGTTGAGGAGTACATGTCTGATGAAGATTATGCAAAGGACCAGCATACATGGTTTGAACCAAGAGTCAGCTCATGTGAAAGATTTATTAATGCAGTCAACAGGTGGATGAAACAGGTTGCAGAAAATGCTGAGCAAGCAATACAGTGTGATCTAGAAGTGAATCCTGATGATAGCATTTCCTCTGTGTCAGTGACTTCCAGTAAGAAACATAAGAAACATGGGTCAGTAGATGGCAGATCTACAGCTTCTACAACTTCTTCTGCACGAATATCTGCTGAAGCAGAAAGAGCTGCACTGCTTGTTAAACATGCTGCATTGAAGAAGAAACAAGCTATTGAACGACAAGAGGCTGAACTAAAAGCAAAAAGGGAAGAATTTGAGCTAGAAGTTGCCCTTGCAGTGTCAGATGCTAAGATTAAAGTTATTAAGCAGTATGAAAGTTGTCGGTCTTCAGCAGTAAGTCACAAGGGAATGGATCTGGAAACAGGTAGCATAACACCTCGTGAAGATGTACTGAAACAGGAAAGTCTGCTTGATAATGTTTTTCAACCTCTTAGGCCACAGTCAACTAATAACTCCATCCCAAATGAGCCTTCTACAGGTAGAGAGGGAAACGTAGTTGGTACATTATGTAATGCTATGGAGCGACAAGCCAGCATCACTGAGTGCTTAGTGAAGCATCAAAAAATGTCCATGCTTCCTTCAATTGACATACCTATTTTCAAAGGAGATCCTCTCGATTATAAGCTGTTCATTCGGGCCTTCGAACATGGCGTTGAAGAACGTACCGATAATGATAAAGACCGTTTGTACTTCATGGAACAGTACACGACTGGAAAGCCTAAGGAACTGGTTCGTAGCTGTCTACATATGAATCCAGCAGAAGGCTATCTTAAGGCAAAGCAGCTTCTGAGAGAGCATTTTGGAAATGAGTATCAGATTGCAGACGCATACATGAGCAAAGCTCTACACTGGCCTTCCATCAAACCTGAAGATGGAGAAGCACTTCACTCCTTTTCATTGTTTCTGTCAGGATGCTGCAATGCAATGTCAGATATAAGTTACATGGAAGAGATGGATAATGCAGCAAATCTAAGAGCCATCTTGGTGAAACTTCCATTCAAATTAAGAGAAAAATGGCGATCGGTGGCATGTGATATTCAAGAGAAGCGAAATGCTAGAGTGAAGTTCAAAGATTTAGTTGATTTCATTAATAAGCAGGCAAGGATTTCTCTCCATCCAGTGTTTGGAGACATAAAAGATAGTTCAGCAGCTAAAGGACATGCTAAGTCACAAGCAGAAGCAAGCGCTTATAAAAAGGCTGTAACAAAAAGGGTCTTCACGACTAGTGCTGTACCAGTTGACAAAAAGGTTGAAGATGATGACACACTTGCAGTTCAAATATCGCAAAATAAACATGCCAGCAACCAGAAGAAACCATGTCTTTTTTGTAAAGTACTGCAACACAATCTGGAATCCTGTAAAAGATTGAGAAGCAAGACACATCAAGAGAAAATTGACTTTTTGCGAACCAAAGGATTGTGTTTTGGCTGTTTAAAGCATGGTCACATGAGCAAACAATGCAAAGATAGAATGAGCTGCAGTGAATGTTCTTTGCCACATCCAACCATACTGCATATGAAGTCAAAGGAAACTGCTTGTCTTCAGGAAGACAAAATGGATAGCTGTGAAAGACAGTCTGTTACTAGTGCACTAGTCTGTGCAAAAAAGGACGCAAGTGGAGACGAAGATACCTGTGAGACTGAATGTACTTTGTCAATTGTTCCTGTACAAGTTAAGACTACTAAAGGTACACAACTGGTCAAAACGTATGCCTTTCTCGACCCAGGAAGTTCAGATACTTTTTGTACAGAAGCGTTGATGTCTGAGCTGAAAGTGAATGGAAGAAAGACTGATATACTTCTAAAAACCATGGGAGATGAAAAACAAGTCAAAACTCACATAGTGTCTGGGTTGGAGATTAGTAGTCTAGATGGTGACGAGTTTGTTCCACTTCCAGACGTCTTCACACAGAAAACAATTCCAGTTCACAAGAGTAACATTCCACAGCAAAAGGATTTGGAGAGATGGCCGTATCTTAAAGAGGTTTGTCTCCCTAGTATTGAAGCAAAAATTGGACTACTAATAGGAGCTAATGTGCCTGAAGTCATGGAGCCTTGGCAAGTTATTAGTAGTAAAGACAATGGACCTTTTGCTGTTAGAACCAAGTTGGGCTGGACAGTCAATGGGCCTCTCAGGAATAGTAATGATGTCACAAGAAAAGGAAGGTGTGCTCCAGTATCGGTGAATCGCATATCAGTAGCCAGATTAGAAGACTTGTGGCAACAGCAATTCAAGCAGGATTTCCCTGAAGCAGAAAAGGATGATCAAGTGGAAATGTCCAAGGAAGACCTCCAATTTATGAAAATGATGTCTGAGTCAGCTAAGCTTGTAGATGGTCATTACAGCTTGTGCCTGCCTTTGAAGAACAAGGCTATTCAGATGCCAAATAATCGTGTGGTGGCTGAACAACGGGCTCTGAATTTGAAAAGAAAATTCATCAGAAATCCTGATTTCCACACAGAGTATACATCTTTCATGAACAGTCTCATCAAAAATGATTATGCTGTTGAGCTCACAAAAGACAACCACAAGAAAACCGATGGCAAAATATGGTACATACCTCACCATGGGGTGTACCATCCCGTCAAGCACAAACTGAGGGTTGTTTTTGACTGTGGGGCATCGTATCAAGGGATATCGTTGAACCAACAACTTTTACAAGGTCCCAACCTCACAAGTAATCTTGTTGGTGTCATTACAAGATTCAGACAAGAAAGGATCGCCTTTATGGCAGATGTGGAAGCTATGTTCCACCAGGTTCGCGTGCATGAAGAGGATTCAAATCTTCTTAGGTTCCTGTGGTGGCCTCACGGAGATTATAATGGAGACTTGGTGGAACATAAAATGGTTGTCCACTTATTTGGCGCTACTTCTTCGCCCAGCTGCGCCAGCTTTGCTTTGAGGAGGTGTGCTGAAGATCACGGCACACTGTTCAAACCTGATGTTGCTGATGCTGTTCTTCGAAATTTTTATGTAGATGACTGTTTAAAGTCCACAGCCACTGAGACACAAGCCATAGAGTTATATCATGGTCTGCGAGCAATATGTTCCAAAGGAGGTTTTCGCCTGGTCAAGTGGACAAGCAACAGTCGTGCTTTGCTGGCAGCTATCCCTAAGAATGAATGGGCTGATGGAGTGAAAAACTTGGATCTTGATCAGGAAACACTGCCAATGGAAAGAGCATTGGGCATCCACTGGAATGTCGAGTCAGACACATTTCAATTCAAAATAGTCATTAAAGATCGTCCATTCACTCGACGAGGACTGCTCTCAATCGTCAGCTCTATCTATGACCCATTGGGGTTTCTTGCACCTGTAGTGTTACCAGCAAAGATGATCCTGCAGGATTTATGCAGACTGAAAATAGGATGGGATGATGATCTTCCAGAGCAAGCAAAACAAAGGTGGACAGACTGGCTCAGTGGACTTCATCAGCTTGAAGAGTTCAAGGTGAGCAGATGCATTAAACCAGCAGATTTCGGAGAAACTGTTGTGGCACAGCTCCATCACTTCGCAGATGCGAGTGAAGATGCGTATGGTACAGCAAGCTATCTTCTTCTACGTAATCAACAGGACCAGGTGCACTGTGCACTGATGATGGGGAAGTCCAGAGTTGCCCCTTTAAAAAGGCCTACAATTCCACGAATGGAACTGACAGCTGCGACAGTTGCCACAAAAATGGATCTGATGTTAAAAGGAGAGTTACAGCTGAAACTTAAACCTTCAGTCTTCTGGACGGACAGCACAGCTGTACTTAAATATCTCAGAAATGAAAGCACAAGATTCAGAACATTTGTGGCGAACAGAGTCACAACAATTCTGAAGGCCTCAAAGATCGAACAGTGGAACCATGTTGTAACTGGCTCAAATCCAGCAGATTGTGCCTCGAGAGGGCAAAAGGTCAACACTTTCATGCAAAATGAAAAATGGATCTCAGGTCCAAAATTTCTTTACCAATCCACAGATGAGTGGCCAAAGAGTATGGAAGAAATTATAATATCTGCAGATGATCCAGAGATCAAGAAGTCTGTGTTGGTCAATTCAGTACAGACCCAACATAATAACAGTTCTGTTAGACAACTGATGGATCATTTCTCCTCTTGGATAAAGCTTCGGCGCATTGTAGCATGGATTCTAAAATTTAAGACCATGCTGTTGGATCTTGTACAAAAGAGAAAGACACTTACTGCTGCAGAGACTCTAGTCAATTCAAGTAACGACAAGCAGATAGTGAACAAAAGGATGGAAGACATCAAAGCTAAATGGAAAGGAAGTAACATCTCAGTTGATGATTTGGAGGAGGCTGAGCTTGAAATAGTGAAGTACTGTCAAAGAGAGAAGTTTGCTGAGGAGATATCAGCTCTGCAACGTGGGCAAGCCATAAAGAGAAACAGTTCGATTTACAGGTTAAACCCCCAGTTGCACAGTGAAGTTTTACGCGTTGGTGGAAGACTTAGCAATGCTGCTATGCCGGAAGAAAGCAAGCGTCCTATGATTATTCCAAAGGATCTTCATGTCACCAACTTAATCCTCCAGAATATTCATGAGAAAACAGGACACAGTGGCAGAAATCACATGACTTCTGCACTGCAACAGAAATACTGGATACCAGGTGCCAAATCTGCAATCAGAAAAATTCTCGCACAATGTGTTATTTGTCGTCGTTTACATTCCTCAACAGGAAAGCAAATAATGGCAGACTTACCATCAGACAGGGTGTTACCAGATGATCCACCTTTTACAAGAGTAGGTGTAGATTACTTTGGACCATTCATGGTTAAACGTGGAAGAAGCATTGTCAAGAAATATGGTGTTATCTTCACTTGCTTAGCAATTCGTGCAGTGCATATCGAAGTGGCTTCTTCATTGGATACTGATTCCTGTATAAATGCTATACGTCGATTTGTAGCCAGAAGAGGACAAGTGAAAGTTATCAGGTCAGACAATGGGACCAATTTTGTAGCTGCCGAGCGTGAATTAAGACAATCCATTGAAAAATGGAACAACGAAAAGATTCAGGACCATCTCAGCCAGCAAGGAATTAAGTGGGTTTTCAATCCTCCCACTGGGTCTCACCATGGCGGGGCATGGGAGAGATTGATACGCTCAATAAGAAAAATCCTTAATGCTACAATCAGAGAACAAGTTCTTGATGAGGAATGCCTTCAAACTGTTTTCTGTGAGGCAGAGGCTATAATTAACAGTCGTCCAATAACAGCAACATCAAGCGACGTAAACGATCTGGAAGCTTTGACTCCAAATCACTTGTTGTTACTCAAGACAAAACCATCGTTGCCTCCAGGACTGTTTGACAAAGACAACCTGTATTCTAGACGCAAATGGAAACAGGTGCAGTATGTTTCTGATTTGTTTTGGAAACGTTGGTGTCGTGAATATTTGCCACAACTACAACAGAGACAAAAGTGGAATAACACAAGAAGAAACTTCTCTGTTGGAGACATTGTTCTGGTAGTTGATGACTCCGCCCCTAGAAATTCCTGGATGTTAGCAAGAGTTATTGAAACTATTCCTGACAAGAAGGGTCTCGTTCGACAAGTCCGCATTAAAACAAAAACCAACATTTTGGAAAGACCCATAACAAAACTTTGCCTGTTGCAGGAGGCAGAATGAGTAGTGAAGGCAATATGTCTATAGGAACCTAAATTTGTGTTGCTTTGGACTTTAAGAATTTACATTGGATATTAAAATAATATGGCTCCTTCTGTATACATTTAAGTAATTGTTTCAAAGAGTTTGAGAACAATTAGGGGCCGGTAATGTAAGAGCCTATTTTGATTAGATTCAGTTTTTGAATATTTTTGTTTGAATTTGCTTCATTTGTAATCTTACTTTATTTATGTTACCATTTGGATAAATATTCTGTAAAAATATGTAATATGTTAAAATTGTTTACTGGCTCTTTAAGAATCACGACTGTGAAGCTTTGCGGCAGTGCGCTCTTTGGAATACAGTGGAGTTGCACAGTTTTCTTTACCGCATCCGTGATATTGAAGATTTAAGATCATATTTTGCTTTTTTAATTTTATTTGTTTTATTGAACTGACAATCAAGATTAAAGGAAGATATTTTATCAGAAAACGGATTACGTGGATTGTTTTATTGGACACGGAGCGAGTGAAACCAAAACCGAAACTAAACGCGCACTCACAAGCCCTGTTTGTTATGCGGTAATATTGTAGGGCAAATTCATTGTAATTTTAATTTAATAATAAAAGTAACTTCAAAATAACAATTGGCCTGATAAAAATATGAATGTAACAGGCCTACATTAATTGGAAATGCCAAATCCTCTTTATATTGTCAATAACTGATGTTTTTGACAATATTTGCTATCGTTGATACAAGTTCATTGTCTTTCGACATGACCCAGCAAGGGGAGTTTATACACCACTGGGCAGACATCACGTTGCCTGTTATGTCATTTGGGCTTCAATGTTGAGCGCAGTGGCACTGAGAACATTATATTTCACACATTTCAGGCACTTTTATTTTTCATATGTTATAAGATTAGTCCAATGAACCATTTGGTTTGTAATGCAAACCAAACCGAAAGCCGAAAGATTCAATACAAATATTTGGTGTTGGATTTACTTTTAAGTGCCCCATTATGCCATCTATCAGACGCTTTCATCCAAAGCAACTTACAGTGCATTCAGGCTATACATATTTTTTTTTACCAGTATTTGTGTTCTGTTCTATAAAAATGTTATTGCCCTGGCAGTGGCAAATAGCTTGTTTTAGATTTAATTTAATTACACTTATGTTATAAGTTCAGATTTACAAGAAATATTTTAACAGCCTAACTGCTGTAAAAAAAAAGCACCTTATTTGTTTAAACTGTTTGCAAACCAAATGTTACTGCACTTTTGTTCATATAGCAGTTCTTTTAAATGGAAAAAGTGCACAATACACTACTTTTGAATGCATTATAGTTTTATTTTAACAGACAATAATGACTTAAAATTGGGTTTGTCCACCACATAAAGCTCTTTTGTGGCTTTAGAAGACATTGAACATAGCAAAAAAAAAAGATACTTTCATGGTATTTTTCTGTCATTTTAAAGCTTGACAAGTCTGAAGGTTACTTATGTAAACTGAAAAAGACAGAGGGTCTCAACATGTCGCCCCCATGAGGTGACCTGATGCATGTAAAATAAATCAGCTTTTATTAGGCTAATAATATGTTAATTTAATGTGATTATACATGATTTAAAATATTTTTTAATACTATTCATTTCGTTAAGTGCTTTTTTAGTGCACCTCTTTGGAAAGTGAGACAGAAAAGACAAGAAGATGGAAAAAGGAAACAAGCACATAGAAAAGGAAAGGCAAGGCAGAGTGAATAGAGAGAAGGAGTGGAGAGGAGAAAACAGAAAAAGGGGAAGGGAGAGAGGCTTTGTCATGCTGAATGTAATAAGCAGTAGGTAGTGTGTCTTATGGAAGGTGATTTATGGGGCCTGTCCTGAGCCAGCCAGCACTTTGTCTCCTCTAGCATGGAGGATGAATGGGCTGCTGTCAACCCAGCCAGAACACCCCTCCTCCTCCTTCTCTCTCTCTCTCTGTCACTGCCTCCCTCTCGTTCTGTCTCTTTCTCACTGCCTGGTTTTCTCCTCTAGTTTCTGGCTCATGGTGGTTGCTGATCCAATCCGTTTTCTTTTCTCTGCCTCTCATGTGCGCACAAAACCCTCAGTCACCTGAAAACTCTGCACAACTACAGCAGGTCGACCCCTATCATGTAATTCCTGATGTCACAGCTGACAAACCGATAGACATATTAAATGCATTAGTCATCTGTGTAATCCCCTCCATCATCAGAGCCCCCAGTAGTATGGCAGGAATGCTAATCCATGGCAGCTGATCAGCTGCTCTCATTAAAGCAGTTTCCTCGGTGAGCCTGCAGTTATCTCCCGACCTGTCATTGACCTCCAGTCTAATCCAACAGAGACTCTCGACTGACCTCTGAAATAAATAGCAAGACCTCTGTTAAATTGCTCTGTTGAATTTTACATCCTGCGTCTAATTGTTTTTTTCCTAGCAAAAAATTAGATGGACCGATAACCCCCTAAAACCTTCCAGAGACTTTAAAGTCAACACCAAATCAAAATCGACTATTTATTTTCCTAATACGCATTCCTGGTCTAATTATGAATGATTCACTGGTGTGTATATTCCAAAGAAAACCACTGTTTGTCTTTGTAATCACAATTTAATAAGTTTCTCTTCCCCTTGAATGTCTTTTCTTTCTGCGTACATAACTGAGGCCACACATGCTATTAGATAATGTTAAGCAATAGTTGAATAGCTATTTAAATGGCTTCACTTTTCTCGATCCAACCAATTCCCTCTTGCCTTATTGAATATCCTGTTTCAGCCAGAATAACAATATTGAATTAAAATGGGTTACAAGTGACAATTCACTTTGATTAACAATCTATAAAGTCACGATTTAACCTATAAATAGACAGATATGATATTTATTTAATAAGCCACCAATTATTGATGAGACAAAGATCTGAGTGGCGAACTTAAAACTGATGGTAAGAAATTAGCACGGTTTGACCTGAATAAATCATTGGAGAATTCCAGCATATATAAAACCAGAAGTCGGTTTACCCGAAGATTAAAAATTGCAAGACAAAAATAAAAAATAATAAAACATGCATAGATGAATCATTTACAATAAGCTCCAAAAATGCATTTAGAAAACAGACAGGGTGTATTTTCATGCCAACTTCAATATCTCAAACGCCTGCATGTGTTTGTTGGACTGACTTGTGTAAGCAAGTGTGCAAAATCATGTTCTGGTGTCGGTGTATCTTCATATTTTGGTCTTCCTCTGATCATTTGTATTTCAGTGTGCTTTCTTAGCTCTTCTGCTGACTGTGAGTATGTGTGTGTGTGTGTAAGCAAAAGCAGATGGCGTATTAATAGTGTAAAATATGATCTGCAGGAACCCAATATGCTTGCATGCTTGTGTTTATGGAAATCACAGTGCACCATGGGAATAAATAATTACCTTTCCGTTCAACCGTAGTCCATGCCACAAGCTAGCAGGGAGAGAACCGAAAACAATAATTACAACAACAATCAACTATATATACTTCTCTCTAATTCTATCAGGTTTTGGGGCGCTGTGAAAGACAAACTCATTCTCCTTGTCAGATAGAGGGCAACGTTGCTAAAACCGAGCAGCTATTCCCACGGTCTCTCTCTGTCGCTCCCACTTTGTCTCTTCCATCTGCTGAAGATCTAATGGTTGATTAGAGTTGACAGCAGAGAAACAAAAGGAAGGGGACGCTAACAGAAGGAGGCACAACAATTAGCACACAAGCAAGGTGAGTGTTTATCTGTTCTCGCTGCCACTCGAACCCCCGTCCTTCTGCCGCTCTCCTGTCTGTTAACTGATGAAGAAGCCAAGAGCTCTTGAGTCAATCCAATAAACATGATCAATCATAACAGCTACATTAAGACGTGCTGATTTAATTGCTTGACTTGTGCAGATAATGTGGTTTCTGAATGACTAATGAGAATAGACTATTTTCATGCACTGCGAGGAAATATTTGTAGTGGATCAGGAAAAATTGAGAGGAAAGGTTGCTGAAACATTCTAATATTGTGGTTTAATATGTACAGACATGTGAAAAGCAACTATCTGTTTGAATGGACATCCCAACACAACACTGGCCAATGGCGTGAGGTAGGGGGTGGGACTAACTGTTAGTACAGTAAATGGAAACACACACACACCCCTAACTGCACATAGAGCACTATTCATCTATACACACCCTCTCTCACATTCTCTACATTTTTCCATTCCCCATCCATCCATCCATCCATCTATTTATCTATCCATTGACCCTAAAAAAGCCCAGCCCTGGAAATATTGAACAATGAAATCAACAAGAATAAAAAATGAAAGCAAAAAAGACAAGTTATGACAAGTAGAACACCAATGTCAAGTCAGAGTGAACTGACATTATGAAAGCTATTTTAATTTCACAATATTGTATTTTCAATACATCCAATGAGGACAAATGTGGGGCAGGAACTCATTTGTTACATTAGTAATTTATTTGATTGTGGAAAGTTAGACTTACGTAACATCTCAAAAGATTTCTTAGTCGTTTACAAAGAAGTGGCTTATACTCACCGAGGCTGTATTTATCTGATCACAAATAAAATACAATTTAAAATAACTCTTTTCTATTTGAATATATTTTAAAATCATTTATTCATGTGATGGTAAATCAGTTTTGCGCACCAACCATTACTCCAGTCTTCAGTGTCACATGATTCTTCTGAAATCATGCTGGTTTTTGTTTCCACAAAATCATTTAGCAGTAAAAACTTTTTGTGTTTTCATTTTTAATGTTGGTTCTCAACATGTTTCTTGAACACCAAATCTGATG
Source organism: Carassius gibelio (assembly GCF_023724105.1). Taxonomy (NCBI): domain Eukaryota; kingdom Metazoa; phylum Chordata; class Actinopteri; order Cypriniformes; family Cyprinidae; genus Carassius; species Carassius gibelio. The sequence continues at coordinate 38,112,931 of NC_068400.1, forward strand.
GACCATGTGTTCTTTTAAACAGTAAAAATAATTCAGAATTTCAACAGTTTTTACTGTATTTTTGATCAAGTAGATGCAGCCTTGGTAAGCTAAAGATACTTACAATTAAATTAAATTAAAACCTTAAAAGTCTTCATTCCTAAAAATATTGAATGGTAGTGGAGCCAGATTTAATGTGAGTCTGCTTAAACATTCCCTCACTAGCTACATACTCATTGTCCAATGAGCAGCACATCTGAATAACATTACTAACACAAACACTGAAACATCCACCAGTTTCCTCATTTGCAATGAGACCAAAAAAGTGCTGTGAAAAAACACACACAACAGTTCAACTCCCTCATTATGGCTCTCAAATGAAGAGTAATTCCTCCCAATCCCTGTCGGTTTGACAAACGTAAAGTGCTTACTCAAGATGTATATAAAACTTGAGCAGGGTCTTTAGATGAACAGTGCACCCAGAACCTTTGCACCAGGCCTAATTACTCTAGTAGCTCTAAGGAGAGGGCGGCCCGTTTCTATTCATCCCGGCCGGCCTGAAAGACCCTGCACCAGATGTTTCTGAAAGGGGAATCTCTTTTCTTCTCTTCTCCCCTTCTTTCATAAGTCAGTGACTAACTTTTTGACCCCCTCTCTTTTCTCCTGCAGGTCTTGTGTGAGAGGGTCAGGGAGAGGTGGTGAGGTTATAGTGAGGTCGGGGCACATTCAATACAGCACCAACTACACCTCCCCTCCCGGCCTCCTCCGTGCCACATCCATCTCTCCTCTCGTCTCTCTCCTCCCCCTGTTCCTTCAGACAGCCCTGAAGAGCCACAGATGCCGTTCCCCTCTGTTTTCTGTAATTCATCTTCTGGAGGGGGGACACAAAGAGGATGCTTGTCGGACCGAGAGGAAGAAATACGGCTCTCTCTACCTTCCCGCACAATACGACCAAACAATAAACACTGCTTGTGTACACATATCATGACAGAATAATGTGGCCATAAATACCAATACAGACACTCCCTCTCGTAACGTCTCTCCTTCCAACATGCAGCGACACACACATCGTAATCATACATACCGATTTGTTAGTATCGATGTCAATAAAAGTTCAATATATGACACTTGCTTACTCAATTGGTAACACTTACAATACATTTGATATTTGTATTTGGTATCAGGAACTAACAATGTTACATTTTTAATAGCATTTATTAATCTTATTAATCTTTGTATCCACCATATGTATCTTTTTTTTGTAAATCACAGTATTTTATATTGAGCATTATAATATTGTGATGCCTATTTACTTACTTGATTTTAAGTGTTTTATTTTACAAAATAAATTGAACATGAACATAATGATCAGCTTATTAATATCAACCATAAAATTAATAAGTGCATCCCAAAATATGAGTACCCATGAATGCATCACCAGATGTATAATTTGTAATGTATGAAATATATGTACAAAATAGCCTTGACAAGATTAATAATAGCTGTAAAAGTCTTCATTGTATTTTAACAGTCGTGATGATTAATGTCGACACAACCTTTGCTGTAAAGTTTCACCACTCCAGATTACAATCCAAGAGTCTGTCACCAACATTTCCTCTTGTCCCATGTACGAAACAATTGCTGCTTATATTGAAAGGTGCTGTCTGCTTCTGTGTAAACGCAACACAGCTGATTTACATAACCCAGACAAAACGACAGCCCGACTCAATGAACGATGTTTAGATAGACCTTAAGGGCCTTCATACAACAGCTATATTTGTGCATGCACTGCTCGCTGATGTTATACAGCAAATGGTATTATGTCTGTTTTGCTCACTTCCACGATTTGTTAACAACAAAAGGTGACTAATGGCATTTTAAGTGTCTCTCCATCAGTTTGAGCTTTACTACACCATTGGTCTGTGTAAATACTTCCACACATGCATAAACAATGACCTCAGCTCTGATTGGTCAGAGTGTTCGCTCTGATGGAGTGAGCGGTTTGGCTTGTTTGAAGCACAGGCTGAAAATAGCCAGGCCCCTGGCGTGGGTTTGAATCACTCAAGCAGTTTATAGGGCACTGAACAGGTTTAATGAGCCACAGATAAATCTGATATTTCAGTCATTTCAGCGACTTTTTTTCAGACTATTTCAGTGACTTAGTTTATGATAGCACCTTATTTAAAGTCACTTCATTTAAATACGAGCGAAAACACTGCATCCAGCTGCATGGATTCAATGTAACTCACCTAGTTTCTTGAAACTGTTGCTGTAATTACCGCATTTTGTACCTTAAAATAAACCAGGGTCTGCAGGCCTAAAATACAGAGGCCTGCTATCCTGAAGCGACCCATGAGCCGGGATGAGGTTAAACTCACAGCTTTTACCAACACCATGTGCAGGCACGTGTGCGCGAGTGCATATTAGCAATGGCAGTTTGTTATAAGGAAGTCATCAGTAACTGTCCCTATGATGCCAGAAGCTTAATTAACCCTCTCTCTCATTAACACTCTCTCTATACGGCTCCCTCTCACTGGCTAACTCACTTTCTCCCTCTCTCTCCGCTCTAGTCTCGGCCAATTACTGAGCCCAAATGGAACAGCATTAATCAAATCTTTAGTGCAGCAGCATGCTTTGAAATATCAGATTACGCAGGGCTGCAAAACTAATATGTCACTGTCACCGAGCTCGCGCAGGCATTTAGAGGCTAGCATTAACAAGATGGCTAACGTCACGAGCGTCTGCGCGCTATGTGGAACGCCGCTCCAGGGGCCATTAGTAAGACAAGGAAGAGGATAGCAGAGGGTTCTGCTTTCACTCCGTGCTCATTTTTTACACCCTCTTTCTTCTTTTCCTTCCTCTTTGTCTTCTGCTTCTCTTATTGTTCTGTCAAAAGGCCCGCGCTGCAGTTGAGGAATAATGGGCAAGACAAACGGCACGGTGAGAAAGGCTCGAAGGAGATTAAGCAAAGGGAGGAAACAGAGGTCAGCGAAGGAAAGGAGTTGGTGCCGAAAGGAGGACAATGACGCAAAAAGAAAGAGGAAGGAAGGAGGAAAAGATGAGTGAAATCTTGAGCGGATGGACGTACAGGTGGAAGTGTGTGACCTGTAGGCATGTTGATCTGGCATAATGGCTGCTTCTACATGGTGTCAACACTTTTCTCAGGGTGAAAAAAGAGGGAGCGAAGAAAAAAGATGGCTCTGTGAGAAAAAAAAATTGGTGTTACACAGGGAGTTTGGGCGTGCTCTGTGGCAGGAGGCAAAATAGATGACAGTGTAATGATATTAAAAGCGCAAAGTTGTTAAGATGCCAAGTCAAGGCCCCATAAATCCAGCCAGGGCTCCCACTGCCTGTCCCCACACCGCGTAATTAAATCTGATTTATGAGGCGTATTACAGCAGTGAGAGATAGTTCATATTCCAGCTCTGCTTTATTAGACAGCCTGACAGGCGCCAAAAAATATTGTCGAAGTTGCCTCGGCCCCAGCCGCCAAAAAGCCTTGCTCCGCACTCTGTCTTTTGTTGTGTCAGTCCTCCCTTCCCGTGATGGATTAGGCACTCTTTCTCACTCTCTCTTCTTCTCTCTTTCATTCGCTCTCCATCTCCTCCCTCAGTCAGAATGTGGTGGAACAGCCCCTTGTGAAACAGCCAGACAGCTTCGTCTTCATCAGTAGCCCCCAACGCCTCCACGCAGCCCCCGCTCCTGCACCCCCGCTGGGCCGAGAAGGAAAAGAGGGAGGGCACAGGTGTGGAAGAAGAGAGCCATTTGAGAAGTAAAAATACAGAGAGCAGGGATGTAACAATTAACCACGAGTAGGTCGAAGATGAATAAAAATTTGTGTCGATTAAAATCGGTTGAGATACCAAAAATATCTCGATGCAACTGGAGTAGGAGTTATAATCTCTGAAGAAACTCACTATCTTTAGAAAAGTTTATGTGGTATTTTCTTTTCATCTTACCTCGAAACAATGCATATTGCAAGAGCATCTTTGTTTGGATCTTGATTAAAATCCAGTAGTTGCATCTAATTTTAAATGGAAAGAGCACAGACAAAGCCTTAGTTTGTTCATATTAAGATTTTTGAATGAATCATTACATTTAAATTATCTTTTGGGAGTCATTTCTCCAAATTTGATTAATCACCACATCATGTAATTAATTAGATAAAAATTTTAATTGCTTACCGGCCCTACTTACTATATTTTATGCAAGTTGCCAAGGAACTAATTATTTTCATTTAGTTTAACTCAATGATTTTTCCCCTCTACTAGTGTTGTCACGGTACCAAAATTTCAGTATTCGGTACCGATACCAGTGAAAATCCACGGTTCTCTCGGTACCAATTTCGGTACCAAAGCAAAACACAAAAATATGCTAATTAAAAAAAAAAACTTTTTAGTACTAAAAATAAAACCAATGCCATTCTTCATACTTATTTACAATTGTGTTTAAAGTTTTTCTACAAGTTATATAATTATGATAAACAGTAAACAAGTTTCACCCAAATTTTATTTGTCTTTTAATTTATGAAATTTAAACACATTTTATTTTTGGTAAATAAAGGGGATTTGCTATTAAAATTAAAACATGGAAGAAATATTGTGATTTATTTCTTTAAAAAATAAAGTTTTCTAAATTTTTTCAACAGTAGTAGCAGTATCACATTCATTTTACTAAATAATAGTAATATTTCTAGCACAATGCCTTTATGTAAAAATTAACTTTTAGGCCTAATGAATGCATATTTGTCATTTTAACTGAACTTAAGAGTGGTGGTGATGCTTAAGATATTTTTGGTCATTGAGGGTTTCTGTAAAAAAACTAGTAATAGATCATATTAATTATTATTAAAAGATAATACTACTATTAATTCTATGATCATACTAATGTATATACAATGCACTATGAATTGATGAGCTACTGGGTTCATGAATATTAATCACGTTGTCTGCATTCGGTCAAACTGATTTGCTGAAATCAAAACAGGGACGGTACTAGATCAGCGCCAGCCAATGAAATTGCCATTTGCGCATTAGCTCCGCTCACTACCAGAGAAACTGGCATATCTTCTGCTTGTTCGAAAATGAATATGAATAATTCTAAATGAACTCCATTATTTTGATAGGAGAAGACAACAAAGAATAGTTTACATATAGCGTGTCAATTCAGCGTGGTAAGACTCGCTCTCTCTCTCTTTGCATGTTTCAGAAACAGCGCTATCAGTAAAGCAACGGTGAGTCGTGCGCCTTCACAAAGAGTTTACAGAGAGCATCAACTACAGGTGCTCTGTGCATCCATTGAGATGAACTGAAAAGTTCAGATCGCTTGATGGAGAGAGAACTCTGAAGCTCAGATGCTAAAATTAATGCAAACGTCATGCGCTTCAGTCTATGTAGCCATTCATTAATTCACACAGAGACGCCCAGAAAACGGATTCATATTTCAAACAACTTTTGCGGTTTAACATTTACAGATACTGGTCCATATGGAGATTTGATTTGATTAATTTATGCTAACTTTGACAAATTCCATGACTGGCCATATTAAAATGTAAGTTTCATTTTCATGACTGGATTTTGAGATTCCGTCCTCGTTTTCTGCTTCGCGGAAATCATAGCGATGAAACGGGTTTGAACGGGACCTCGGTACTTAAAGAAACCTGGTACCATCACATTTACATTTTTTTAGTACCGACTTGGTACCGAAGTACTGAGTCTTTTGACAACACTACCCTCTACATTTCAATTTCCGCGTAGTATTTTTTTATTTGTTGTCTGTTCTCTTTATTATTAGTTTATAATAATATTTCATTTTATGTAAAAATTATATAGACATATTAAAGTGCATCACTTATGGATTTTTGAAAATCACCTTTCATGTAGTGTGTAACACAGCTCTACGTGAATAAAAACATCCAGTTAAGTTTTAAATCTGAAAGTGCACCGTGCATGAAGTTACTGTCTCTCAAAAGAATGAGTCAACTCTGATTCATCGAAACGAGTCGTTTATAAAATGAATCGAGAACATGAAACATTAGCATATTGCCCTCCCATTTGTTGGTATTTTCGTATTGCTCATGATGAAATGAAAATGAGATCAATCGACCAATCACCACGGATTGGCATCATGCAAAAAATGAAAAGTTAAGCGAATTGTTGGGAGTCCTTGTTGAAAGCAAGGTAAAAATAAAAGCAAGACAATGCTTTTTTGAACTTGCATGCATGCAACCTGGGGAATCCCAAAACCAAAATATGAACCTTTCATTGTCCATAATGGGTGCACTTTAAACAAAAATGACAAACATATTAAACAAATGACATAATACAATTATTTTAAATAGAAACTTAAATTAAACTGCAAATAAAAAAGAAAAGCAGGCACAAAATATCAGGCAGCATGAAATCAGATGCATTTCGTGACTAATTACATCACTTTACTTTGATTGGAACAAAAGAAAGTGAAATCTCAACATTTCTGTCTTTTCAGTGACAAAAACCCTTCTGTCTTGTGTTCTCGTTGGTTGTCCTGAGGCTGTACTTTAACAGGTAGCTACTAGAAATCTGAAGATCTTGTCTGTTGTAGAATCAGATCAAATATTTGAGCCAGCAAAATTGATTTTTCTTTCTAAAATTCACTATCACTTTCGTATTTTCAAAGAACCTAAGTCACCCACACATCTCTCGATTGATTAAACCCGAGAGACACAACAGGAGAAAAAACATATCACCAGTAGACCTCAAAGATTAGAGAGAGAGAGAGAGAGAGAGCAGATAAAAGAAGAGAGGGTGAGTGCAGGAGGGGAAAAAACACCAGCTGATGTTAACGAGCTGGGACACTTTTATTATCATTATTAATTAGAGCTTTTCAAGCAACAGAATTAAATCAATACGCTGGAGTGAAACAAATTTCAGAAGGCCGCTCAGATCAATCAGGAAGGGGTTTTATCTGCGTAACTGCCACTGAGCTAAGCTCGTTAGTGAAACAGTCGTTAACAAGGCACTTGCGGCAAGAGGATAGATCTGAGCTATTTCTAATTAGGAGGACATAAACCCAGCAACCATTTCTCCTCTCTGATTAACTGTTAAGTTCATTTGTGATTTTACCCCCTCCTACTATCCTCTTTCTTTGTCTGTCACAAACACACAGACACAATCCCAATTTCTTATGTAGATCTATTTTCTCTTCTCATCGGCTTCTCGCTTTCTCTCTCAGCCTAACCATTAAACAGGATTAAATGCTTGCAGAGATTCTTGCCTTGTGTTAAATGATTGCGTCCTTATAAGGGTAAATGAGACCATTTATCATGAGCCCGTCCTCTGGGTGCGCTGCAGGTCGTTAGCCATCTACCGTCATGAAATAATTAGTTTTACTATTAATGTAGCAAAGCTCAATGATCATGAGTGCCCACATGTCCCCTTGCACTGGGATTAATTGTATTAATGTGCTGCTCAGATGCTCACTAAAGGCCTTTAAAAAAGGATGAAATGTTAGCAGGGCTCTGAAACATGGAACAGTCTTGAGCAGATAATAGCACAGAAAGATTCAGCGCTGCTTCCCTTTTATATCGTCTTTAATACCAATAGATTATAATAGTGCAAACTGATGATAATGGCTGAAATGGCTATATTATGAATACAGCTCTTATGTGGCACACGCAACACTTACATAGTTCTAATATAACATTATGAAACAGATAGTGCTGACTCTAAATTGGATGTGATATTATAAAACATTATTTTCTGATTGGAAAGTGCCATGTTACATTGTGTTAAATTAGTAAGGAATTGCTGTTTCTGTTATAATTACTACTACTAATAGTAGGGGTGGGCAATATGACCAAAATCTTGGTCTACGAGTCATTTTAGTTCATAGTGATGATAAACTGTATTATAATTCTAGTCACCAGTGTCAATATCACACACACAAAAAAAATATATATTAGTCCAAAAAAAAGAAAAAAAAAAGAAAGTAACTCAAGCTCACTGAAGACAAGTAAACAGTCAGCGATTAAATTAGAAGAGGAAACACATTCCAAGCAACTGGACAAAAACTACACTATCACAAATAAATAAGAAATCATACTTACATTTAATAAAGTAATCAAATTTATAAAAACACTGCATATTCTTCACTGTGTAAATTAAATATATAATTAAGTCAAGAATATTGAGAGATTTTATCTTGTTTATTGTTTGATTACAACAAATGACAGACAGCAGGAATATTAGACTGCTGTCACTTTAAGAGCTGCCCAGATCCAACATACTGTTACATGTTTTATTTCTAAGCTGTTTGCTTTCATTTAAGACCTAAATTACTGTATTTACAAGGATACTAGCAAAGACGGGGATTTTGACACATACAAGTGTATTTAATCATAAAAGGCCTATAAAGCAGGAAAAATAAACCCAAAACTCCCGCGGTCTATGAGCATCTTCTTCAGTGACTTGTTTTTAAATTGCAATGCTTAAAAATGTTTGCAAATGATATGTTTTCATGACTATGAAGCAAAGCAATGTCACGTGAGTGTGTAAGCGTGATGGAGATGATAGTCTAAAATCTCTATCAGTTGACACATTTTTACTGGTTAATCATGTCTACTGGTATATCACCAATTTCAAATAGTAATAATAATAATTTCTTATTGATATAACATGATATAAAATACAACAAGGGACTTTCCAACATGTCTGAGAATACCAATTTCCCATAAAAACATCTCACTCATATCTTATAACATTGTATGAATGTTTGCCATTTCTAATTTCAAGCCAGTTATAAGAATGATTGAAAACAATACTAAAACATTAAGTGATTCCCCAGCAGTTAGCATTTCTACATATTTTAATTAGAGAGAAATAACAGGGAATGAGTGACACCATAAGTGATCATTGTTGATGACCCAGTTCTCGAGGCAGTGTTATTAACCTAATGAAGAACAATGCCTGACTTGAAGTCCACAGCTGTTCCAGCCTCACAAACACCAGGAGGATGAGATGGAAAAAATTCCTCACAATGTCAGAGGTGACTCTGTGTCTGTGAGCAACCACAGAGGTGTAATGTTAGCAGAGACATGAAGGCTAAATGCTATTGGTGACGCTGGCTTTTTCCTACAAGCATGTGATTATCCCACTGCTCCAGGTCTGCCTCTTGACCCTCTCTACACGCTGACCTCTACATCCTAGCACTCTTTCACAGCATCTCTCTGCAGGCTGTAGCTGTAGTCATAGTAGGCTGCATCTGGGGCCTGTAATCAACGTCACGACACATTAGAAACAGTGACAAAATTCCCCCGCCCCCATACTCTGTTGGAGTTTTATTATGGGTCAGAACTGAGCCAAACTCCCTTCAGCATAGGATGTCTGTTTTTGTCCTTCATTCATTTTTTGTTTTAGTTTCAAACAATCTGTTTATCTAAATGTCTATTTAATCCAAGCCCAATTTGTACAAGTGAAAAATATTCAAACATGAGTGCTGCTTGCATTTGCACAGTTCTAGGGTGTTTTATTAACTCAACAGGACGTTGCTATGCTGTCTGCACTTATTTTAAGTGCACTGAAAGGCATCACTCTGTGACTGCTAGGATGTTGCCAATGATTGCTTACCAGGAAGAGTAAAAAGAGCTTACCCAGATATCTCTAAAATGTTTTGTTTACATCCAAGCTATACATACAGAATGCTTAGGTTAGGGGTTTAGAATAAATTACCAAAGTAAGCATGAAATGGAAAGTCACCCTACCAGTTTTCTAAATTGATTTTATTGTGAACAATTCATCCATGCAGTAATAGATTTCTCTCTGGTGATGTTTGCCAGACTTCTCCAATTATTTAGTCTGCTTAAACCCTGCAAGCTCACATTTTTCTCCATTCGATCAACTACCGATGGATAGAAGTTACCACCTTACACTGTTTTTCTTTTTCACTCAGATGGACAGTGCACAGAACAAGAGAGATCTGTTGCTACGTCTGTTTCATCTTGACTATAAAGGGATAGTTCACCCAAAAATTTACACTTGGTCATAATTTACTCATTATCAAAATGTTCCAACCCTGTATCAAGAATTTGAGTAACCAAACTGTTTTTGTTCCCCAGTGACTTACATAGCTTTTTTTTTCTACACCATGGAAGTCAATGAAGACCAACAACAGTTTGATTACCCACATTTTCCAAACTGTCAAATAAACACATATGAGTAATTAAATATCAAATTGTTAATAATATGTACTTTTGTGTTGTTTGTAGTTCTGTTAAGCCTCTGGTCCTTGACGAGTTAAAGCAAAGGGTTTACTAATGTGTGTGAATCATTACTTGAAGCCAGTGATCCAGAATAACACTCCAGCAGATGAGACCAACTTGGAAAAATTCATTTTCTAATTCTTTTTCTAACTCTTCTTTGTTCCATATCCTACCGTCTGATTGTTGCCTAATGAATAGGCCATGTCTGAGTGCAAAGATCCTGCAGTAACCTAAGACAGACAGAACATCTGGACCCAAAAGAAAGATATAACACCAGTGTCATCACACTGATCACAGGCTGTGACTGTGAAACCAATCCATCTGCATCTGCACACGTGCGAGGGACCTGATGTGTGCCATTTTCAAAAGTCTAGTTTATGTGAATAAAATACTATTTTTTTTTGGGGGGGGGGGGGGGGGGGGGTTCATGTGTGTTTGCACACACATTTGTGCGCGGCTGCAACATTCAGTGGCTATGTGCAGCAGAGTGCAACAAAGCCACTACATCACTGTAATTAGTTTTGTCATTCTCTCTCCCTCACTCACTCACCAGCTCTAATGTAATACAGAGCTCAGGCCAGGCCAGCAAGGCCATTAATGAGTCACACTGACACAGCCTCCAGGACCCCAGTGCTTTTACTGTCTATCCGCAGCCATGACATCAATTAATCACTCGTTAATCCTACCCCCTACACCGGCCTTACTGAGAGGGGGCAGGGGGCCGTGTATGATCCAAATTTTACCCAGAAGAAAAGCAGAATGGCTGACAGAGCTGAAAACAGACTTGTAATGAAATATAAGCTATGTATATATATATATATATATATATATATATATATATATATATATAAACTACAAATAAAACATAGGATCCATTATAACAGAGAATTCTCACTTTTCACAATAAAGGGAATCCACTCCATTCCCAATGGAATGAAATCCTGCCCTACATTCTTTTTTCTCTTTGAAACGGCATCTCATTGTAGACTTGAACTATGAGACACTGTTTAAACTCAGAGGCAGTGTAACCCACTTCAAATTTTACTGTCAATTATGCACTTTAGAAATAAGACAGATCAGCAAAGAACATGTCCTTAAAAGGTATTGTGTGGTGTTTATTATTCAGTGTGTACATCAGATTGTCTCCTCCTCCACAGGGAGTGACTGAGGGGATGCAGGTGCTGGATGGACTAATGTTGTGCTAACAGGTGTTTTGGAGAGCCTGGCCATGTATGGGAAGAGTCGTCCACTGTGAATGTTGTGTTTATCCTCTCCGTCTCTCTCTCACTCACTCTCTCTCCCATGATAAATGACACACTTTCTTCTGGCTGACTTTTCACAGCACTGGAATCTCTCAACGCCGTTAGTCTCTGACATTTTGTTTCCGCCACCAAAAAAAAGTAAAGTAGAAGAATGTACTGATTTCCAGACATCCCTTTAGCGTGTAGTATGGAGCGTATGTGGTACAAGTGAATGCAAGAGTGATTCCTGGCTCCCTGATATAGATGGGTCATCACACATTGAAATTACACAGTGAAAAAGTAAGATGCTATGAAAAGTTAGCAATAGCAATACTCAAACTTAGCAATACTCAAACTTAATTTGAAAAGTATTGATAAATGAAAGAAAATTAATGCAGAAATTGGTTTGGAAACACTTAATCATCATTTATTATTTCTATTTTCCATATTTGTGACCCCGGACCACAAAACCAGTCTTAAGTCACTGGGGTATATTTGTAGGAATAGCCAAAAATATACTGTATGGGTCAAAATTATTTATTTATTTTTCTTTTATGCCAAAAATCATTAGGATAATAAGCAAAGATCATACATAAGGATATTTTGTAATTTTTCTACTGTAAATATATATAAACTTAATTTTTGATTAGTTATATGCCTTGCTAAGAACTTCATTTAGACAGCTTTAAATGCAATTTTCTTAATATTTAGATTTTTTTTGCACTCTCAGAGATATTCAAATATTTGTACCTCGGCCAAATATTGTCCTATCCTGACCATACATCAACGTAAAGCAAATTTATTTATTTATCACAGCTTTGAGGTGATGTATAAATCTCAATTTGGGAAAAAAAATTACCCTTATGTTTTGTGGTCCAGGGTCACATATTAATTAGGGATGCACGATATTGGATTTTGGCCGATATTCGATATGCCGATATTTTCAAAATAATTTTGGCCGATGCCGATACCGATATCGATATATATACAAATATATACTGATATATTTAAACTTTAATTTTACTGAAGAGAAATCCATGTATCTCTTCTGTACTGATTCTACCATAAATTTATTATTTTACAAATGTAGACAGACATTCACATCTGAAAAACAGGTCAATTATTTCACTTGGAGAATATCGGTTTGGCTCATCGGCAGAAATATTCATATCGGCCGATACCGATAATGGTCATTTTAAGCTTTTATCGGCCGATACCGATATTGTGCCGATATTATCGTGCATCCCTAATATTAATCTAAAGTAAATGGATGGAACTATGTGAATTATGCAGTGACAAAAACAATCATATCTTACTCATATAAAAAAAAAAAAAAATCACTTAGAAAAGCCACACTTTTAAATGGGTAATTTACTGCTGGCAAAAAGAGGTTTTAATAGTGCTACTTAAATAGAGAAAACTAAGAAAAAGTGCTGTGACAAAAAAAAGTAAGAAAACTTCAACAGCCTTAATGCACTGAGCTCTATTAGATTATCTGTGAACAGGGATATAAAAATGCAGAAGTACAGTCTATATTTTTCACAAAAGACTTGGATCTGTTATAAGTTTACCTGAAGATGCATTTTACATCATCTGGTGGACTGTTGCTGACAAGTTCATGGGATATCTTGGTGCAGGTAAAAATAATACATTGATGTTGCAACAATCCAAAGACACCTTAAAGGTGCAATATGCAATTAGTGAATAATGCTTTTGACCACAGTGTTGGACCGAGTCCCAAAACACACTTGAGGCAATCAGCAGTAAGGGGTGTGTCTTGTAATGATAGAAGAGAGTGCTATATTTGATTGCACCGGACAGATATTAGCAGATCAACTATAGATAGAGAGAAATGGAAGATACGTGTGGGGCGGAGATATCAATAGATATTTTGGTGATTTCAAATATCAACATTATTTGTCAAACATTGCTTATTGCACATTTAAGAACCTAAATCGGACACTAGTACAAATCTACTCAATATAATGGAATACTTGCAATTTAAAGTTTTTTATTTATTTATTTTTTTAATAATGCACTTAAAACTTTTAGAAGACAAAGATATTTTATTTGATGTGGTTACAGTGTCTAGTGTCCAAATTTCAAGCATTTAAGCATGTAGATCAAGAGGTCTTCAGAATGAGAAAACAGTGGTTCAGTGGATGTTATAATATTGTCTCATCTTAGTAATCCAAATGTACTGTAGTTGCTCAAAATATACAGACTTACATTATAAACTGCATGCAACACAAAACACATGATCTGTTTCATGTACTTAATTTCCCTTGTATGCTGTATAGGGAATACGGAGTGATATTACAAGCAACAGAAAGATTTAATTATTGAAATTTATGCAAATTAATCCAATTAATTTGTAAGCAATACTGACAAAGGTCGAGCTGACATTTCTAATGAGTAACAGACAGTGTTGAATTTGAAATGTGTGCGGATGTTCTGCCATGCGCAAAAAACTGTGGTTATTTAATTTTATCAAAACAGATGGGTTTCTTAAGACTGATCAATGGTTCAACTCAGAAAACATAGTGTGAAAACAGATAATCAAATCAATCAGAATTCAGTTCTTTTGACTTTAAGGGTGCGTTCACACTTCTCATGTTTGGTTAGATTAAAACGAACCCTGGAGCGATTGCTCTATTACTGTGGTTCTTTAGAGTAAGGGTGAACGCTGCCATCCGAACCCTGGTGGGCACCAAACAAGTGGAACGAGACCCCTGAAAAGATGTGTCTCGGTCTGCTTTGGTGTGGTTCAATGATATATGAATGCAAAATGGACCAAATACATCTAAATGGACCAAAAACAGCAATCAATGACAAGATACGATGCTATGCAACATAATTTCACGATGCAGTGTAACCAAAACAAAATGAGCAGAAGGCAAATGTGGAGCAATGAGGAAGTAAAGTGCCTTTTATGAGCTCCTTGTGAATTTGCAGGTGGTGAAAACAAAATTATATGTACACGCAAGAATGAGCGCACTTAGTGCAGAAGACAACATAAGGTGTATTCGACTTGAAGCAGCGCTGAACAGAATGATTGGTTAATGGCTGCTTTAAGTTCTGTCACAATATATACGTCATTCAAGCCGACCACTCAGGTTGTGAATGCATCACTATGTCTTTAGGTTCAGTGTCTTATAGGGTCACTGTCAAAAATGCCAATGTGAATGCTAAGCGGACCAGGACCAAATGTATAATTTTCCTTTTTGGTCCGGACCAAATGAACCAAACGAACTAAACTAAAACTAAACTACTAAAGTGTTAAAGCACCCTGAGTGTTGGTGTAGTTGTGCTTTTTTATGACACTGTTTTTCATGCAACTTATGAGCTGAAAATACAAAGTTCAGATTCCACATTTAGATTAATCATTCAAAAGTTGTAGATTTATTTATTTATTTTTAAAGTAGAGAATTTATTACTTTTACTCAGCAAGGATGCGTTAAATTGATCAAAAGTGGCAGTAAATATTTTACATTGTTATACATTGTTGAACCTTTCCATTCGTCAAAAAGATTCTGAGAAAAAAAAAATTATGATTTCCACATAAATATTAAGCAGCACAATTGTTTTCAGCATTGATAATAATAAGAAATGTTCTGATGTCATTCTAATTTCATTTTAATCATATTAGATTGATTTCTGAAGACTGGAATAATGGCAATTTACTTAAATGTGTAATAATATAATTGGTTTAACTGTGTTTTATAAAATAAATTCAGCCATAGTGAGCAGAATAGACTTCTTTCAAACAAATTAAAAAAAATGTTACCAAAACCAATTTTTTGGAACAGTAGTGTATGCTGAACAGAATTTAGTGATAAAAAGGATGACGTTCAACTTGCTGTAAGTTTACATTCGAGAGGCTAGCAACATGGCCGCCACGTCCCAGAATGCAACTCGGCACCCAAGCCCTATTCCTAAGACGTAACACTGAATCTTTGTAGTGTAGAGGTCATGAAGAGTTGGAGGTAAACTCATTCAGAAAACAGGCTGCCTGACAAAATCTTTCAAACTCTGACACCCACAAAGTCCCACCCGTCTCCAAAACATACACGCACATAAACTTCATTTAACCACAGAAACAGTTCCCCCATTCTGAGTGATCTGAACGTCACAAAGCTCTCCCCGCCGCGGTCAGAAAAGTGTTTCCCGCTGCTGACAGGCAGGATAGATGACCTCCATTATACACAACTACAAATACATTCCAACAGCTGAAGGTGCAGTAAATTATCCTTCAGCAGAAATGGGAGGAGAGAGCAGAAGACAAAAAGAACAGAGAAAAAACAAAACAGAGCGATAGTCTAATATTTCAAACTGGATTCTCTCAAAGAGAAGAATGGAATCTTAAGTTTGTCTACTCTAAAGCTTGTCTAACAATAGTTCTGATGACTTAAAATCAATCAGACAACCACACAGAGCCACCTGTAACTGTTTGTGTGTATTAGCTGTTTTTATGGAGCTGAGAGTTCAGTCTAATGCTCACTGGTTGACATTAGCATTAGCTTTTTTGCAAAGATACTCCACATTGTTGCAGCGTTTTCATTTCTACCTGAAGTCTACATATAATGTAATTCAGTTTTCCTGTTGTAGCAAAACTTCTGGTTTACTCTCGTATTAGTGCTGCTAATACGATTGGCATCTGTATAATAAACTAGTATTTTTCCTCATTTGTTAGTTACTTAGTTGCTGAATAAAAAGGAAAAAGTGTTTTATATAACCATTTTCGCCTCTCTCTGACTTTTAAAGTTACACAGGATGTTCTTGCTTCTGTACCTTTAAGACAGTTGTTTATAAATGACATCTGTTTCGATTAGCTAACCTCCAAGTGCCTGTGTGTTTCACACAAGTTAAATATGCATTAATATGCTTCTGATGTATACACAATTCAAAAATCTGTCTGTGGGCAGGTTTTGCTATGGTTGTAGGGACAATATTTCAGAAATTTCTCCAGAGAAGTGAAACCTGACCAAACTGCTTTGTGAAGAAGTATGTGTGTTTGAATGTGTTTGAAATATGTAAAGGCTTGACCTCAAAAAAGCTGGTTTCTCTGTGAAGAATAGCGCGTTCTCTGACACACACCCACTCTCACTGTAACACTATAAATTAGCTACAATCCCTGCAGCATCAATCTAATATAATTGCTCTGACGCCAGTCGAGACAACAGTTCTGTTTACGAGACAGTTTTCTCTTATCTGTTCGTATTATCCTATTATTAATGGTCTGCTTCATAAAAACACTTACATTCATTCTGAACCCTCAAACAGTCTCCTAGAGAAATAGACAGTAAACATACACACTCAAGTGTCACAGAATAGCTAAAGTGTCTGGCTTTGTCAAACTAATGTGCAGAGTGTCACACTGCGATGTCAAACACGATCATATCAAACACACACTCCTTACCCATGGGGCATTTCATCGTGGCAACTTGACAACATAACCACATAAACTCAAAACACTTGCTTATCAAGACTATCACTGCAAGTTTATGGGAAACATGATAAAAGCAAAAGAGAAGAATTCCTTTGATACAATGACCTTTGCCACTATAACCAGATTTTGGCACTAATGGCATAATATTTTCCATAGGAAGTCATTGCTGCAGATCAGAGTCATTGAGACAGTTTGTTTTACTTGCATTTAAAAGCTACCCACTGGATGGGAATATCAAGGCTCAGAAAAATTACTAGATATCTAGCACTTCCTTTTAATTTTAGAAAGAATCAAAAGGTTAGAAAGAATTACAACAGTTAAAAAAAAAATACAGCTCACTTCATACATAAAAGAGACATGTGCAAGTTGTCACAAAGTAGGACTATATTAAAATTAAAACTTCTTAATTTGACACACGGACATACCCATTCCCATAATCGTTCTTATCGCGATTTTTATAGGCCATATATATTTATATTAATATGGAGCGGAATACATGACATGCAAGAAAAAATAAATAAATTGTGTGCACTATTTACTAATTCTTTCCCTCACTGTACTAAAAAGTGCACACGATTACTTTTGCGTTCCCTCGATTTACTATTGAGTTCCCTCGATTTGCTAAATCGTGTTTTTACGAATTAGGAAATTGTGCGTACAATTTATAAATCAAGTGAACGCAATAGTAATTGTGTGCAAGTTTTAGTACATTGAGGGAACGAATTAGTAAATCGTGCACATGATTTAGCCTAATATTTTTTCCTGCATGTCACGTGCGGGATAATATATGTATATATATATTATAGAATAAAAAATAAAATGATATTGGACCAAGGCCTACTGGGGCATGTTTTCTCAAAAGATGTGT
This sequence comes from Carassius gibelio, assembly GCF_023724105.1. Lineage (NCBI taxonomy): Eukaryota > Metazoa > Chordata > Actinopteri > Cypriniformes > Cyprinidae > Carassius > Carassius gibelio. The sequence goes on from NC_068400.1 coordinate 38,130,705, forward strand.
TCATATATAAGAACTGACTTCAAAGTATTTACCAAAGTACTGATCTTTATGTTACATTAAAGGGATAGTTTCTTTCTTCTGTGTTCTTTCTTCTGTGGAACACAATGCTGTGAACAAACACTGTGTTTTGGTTCCTCTTGATTTTTTGGGTGGACTATCCCTTTAAATCTGCAGGTATTTGGCGTTGCTTCTCTGTCTCAATAATGAAAATGCATGTAAAATAGTTTGGAGTGTGAACAGAACAAGCGATTAAAACTTTCTCTTTGTTTGGTCTCTACTTTTGCTTCTTTCATTTTCCACTCTCTCTATTCCTCTGGATCTCTGCCTTCAGTTTCCTAGAGTAGAGGGCTGAAGACAGATTTTAATGAAACTGTCAGAGAGTGTGTGAGTGTGTGTGTTTGCTTCACTGCTGAGAGTGTAATTATGCCTCTTCCCTTAACAGACAGTCTGACAGACATATTCTCTCCTCCCTTCTTCTGTCTTTCCTCACTCTATCCATCTCACAGGCCCCTTGAGACACAAATTAACATTGCATTTGGTTTGTCATCAGCCTTTGAACGACAAACACAGCTAAAAAAAGAAATGACCGAAACAGACAAATGTTTTATTCTTACAGAACTGCCACCATCGGCCGCTAAAATCACTGAAATCCAATTGTACATGAATGAGCCATGTCAACATTGACGACACTGTAAATCAACGCAAATGGATACGTAGGAAAAGAGAGGAGAGAAAAAGAGCCAAAAGAAGAGAGAAAGCAGAACCAATAATTAAGAAATACAGATGGGGCTTTACTTGAGATGGAGGGACCATAAATCCCATCATGTCTCGCTCGCTCTCACTCACTTTATCATCAGCGCTGTAAGTTTTTAATCACACTGAAATGATTTATTTTAACGTCAGCCGTGTGTCACCGCACTTCCTTTCATTTTTCAAATTGTTTGTGTTTTTTCTCGATGATAAATTTATCTTCAGACAACCCCAATATGACTAATTAACTATGAAATATAGGAACCAGATGTTCGGGTGAAGGAAGTTTCTACGCAGCAGCCAAGAGAACATGCCAATCTCTCTTTCTCTCTCATTCTCTCCCCCTTACTCATTTTATGTTAAGTCAGGCTCTTTCAGCTCTAATGTGTGACCTGTCATACTGAGGTCCAGAGTAAATTTCCTGGCTACGCTGCACATCCTGCAGTTCACAGGCACTTTCCTCTCGTTTCCATCACCTCTCTTCCTTCTTCGCTCATCACCCCGTACCTAATAATCTTCCTTCATTGCTCGCAGACCATAAATTTCACATGAGTATTTATAATTACGTCTAATTTACCATTAGAATCAAAACATTTACAGTAAGTGCAAACAGACTGGAAGCAATCAGAAATGACTGCAGTTGATCCCAAACTTTGTAAGGAAAATCACACAGTATGTAGCCATTAAATAAACAGTGTATTTAGATGTGAACATGAAGTGATAAGTTGAGAAGAGTCTTTGAGGGCCGTGCTTTGGCCTGTGTGTGTGTGTGTGTGTGTCGCCGCTAAAGCAGCGCGTGATGGCGCCGGGCCCCAGAGGGACGCGTTGCTCTGACACTCTGACAGTTTGCCATGAGTGACGTGTGATCCGTACAAATTTCAGGACTAATAAATCTACCTGTCAGTGCGGGGGACTTGAAAGGGCTGAGGCCCTCGGGCTGAGCTTTAACACAACTCGTGTTGATGAAATTCTGTAGGCTGGAGAATTATAGCTGTCAGAAAAACGCCCACGTCAAATCTTGAGCTTTTGGCTCACTTACTCTTTTTTTTCTCTTCTTTCTCTCTTTCCTCTTTTCCCTTGCTCTCCCAACACTCATATATCACTCACATACACCAAAAGCGAACTCACCATGTCTCTCTCTTCCTTTAGCTTGATGTAGAAAATGAGAAGCAGACTTCTTTTATCGCTTGGTAACTATTATTACATCACCTTGACACCGTACAACCTCAGGCCTGCCAAGCTACACCACATAACACCATTCCTCCTCGGCTTCCATTACTGCACTTAAAGCGCGCACGCACACACACACACACGCACTCGGGTTGACGTTGGTGTTATCTGTGTCTGGCATTGCTCTGGTGACGTGAGAGCAGGTCCTGATCTCTTTTGTTTGTAGGTGTACAGGACATGGAGGATCACTGTCAGCAGTCGGGGTTAAACAGGGGAAACGTGCAAAACGATCTCACTTTGCTCTCTCTGTAAATTCTATACCAATACGCCAATAAATCACTCGTTCCTTCTCCTTTATCCTTCCTTGAAGGTTCACAGTGTTAGATTTATTCCTGTTTGTCTTTTATTTTTGGCCGTGTTTGCTTAGTGTCTTCTCTCCTCGCACTCTGAGTGTACGCGGGGTGATAACTCATGTTGTTTGGACACTTCTCCACTGGCGCTGTCTTTCCCGTAAACTCTATAGAGGGGGATATGAGGGCACTTGTATTTACTCTGTGGAGTGAAGAGTTTAGTGTGTGTGTGTGTGTGTGTGTGCGTGTGTGTGTGTGTGTGTGTGTGTGTAGACTGCTGCCTGGCCTGTCTGCCTAAATGTCAACAGCACCATCCTTTCCTGCAGTCACTCAAAAATAGGACTGATCGCGAGATAGAGATATTGCACTCTGTCACTCAAAAACGTTCTAAATATTTTGACATGTAATTCGCAGACAAAGGTAAAAATATTGCATTGCAATTAGTTGAATAAAACATGTGCAAAAATAATTTTTGAAATAAAATTTATACTTTTGAAAGCATCAGTATATGAGTTTCAGTATACAGGGTGAAAACTACATCCTAGTCATGTAATATCCCATAATTTTCCAGGAGTGTGTTTATGAATTTAATTAATAAATTCATAGTCAATGTTTTTCCCTTTTTGGAAAGAAATTCTTCGTAAAGAGCAGGTCATATGGGTTTTCAAAAAAATTATCTTTTGCTGTTTGTAAGGTAGCTATCCTTCAAAGTCTGCAAAGTTGTTAATCAAAAAAGTGCATGATAAATAAAGATTATTGTCCCTCAAAAGGAAGAGTCGACTCAGAATCACCTTAATGAGTCATTATATTTTCAAATCTTCTGCCTGTTACCGATCAAAATCACTGGGTAATGCATTATCATAATCCCCACCTGCCCACGAAATACAAACATTATGTTGATAAGATGCGGTGCTGCGCAATACCACAGAAATACAATTCAAACCTTTTGTTGTTCTCATCATTTTACAGAGAACTGCTTCTCTAATCTTGCCTTTTATGTTTGTTGGCTTAGTAATTGCCTTTATTTGGACCAATAAGCATCTCCGAACCACAACCTGTAAGCACGATAGATAAGTTATGTTTACATTTTCAATTGAGTGATCAAAATATCTAGGGTTTTTTTGTGCTAATGTGATGTATACCTAGTGCAGCTTTAGGTTTCCAGGTAAAGCACGATATTACTGTTTTACTGAAATAGTTCTGATTATTCGCTGTGAACCCACTACTTCCTAAGAATGTGTTGATTGATTTAGGATGTCATTGTTCATTGTGAAAGTGCTGTTTGTGTAGTTATAGTGTTAATGCAGGGAGTAAAAGACCTGGTAGAGAGAGATGAGTTAGTTAGGCTGTGCATGTGATACAGCTGTTGAGACGCGGAGTGTTTTTTGTTGTTTACAGAAGACATGTTTTGGTTTTCAAACTGTATTGTTTCAACAGTTAGTCACGTTAGCACTCCGCTAATATATCCACCATTATTGTGTTGATAAGTGTTTACAGTTTAGCAGCTAAACTTTAGCTGTGGGCACGATTCGCTTACATACGAGTTAAACAAAATGTTTTTATGTCATTATTTTAAAAACTGTGCCTAAATATGTTACTGGGGTTGCTACAACCTGTGACATCAAAAACAACCACCTACTTGGCAACACAGAGGTAGCGCTCGGTAACTTGCTCAAGCGCTCCTCTTTGTGCCAGTTACAACAGGCTTAGCCAGCTGACCAATCAGAGCGGAGCAGGCTTATGGAAGGGAGGAGTTTACAGATCGCTCAGAACTGAATCAAACGAACGGTTTCGAAATCATGGACAAATGACTCAATGTATAAATATTTACTGTGTATTTATTCTGAGAAAATTACAGTGTTTTCTGACCTTAAATTATTTTAAACATGTTGAAGGGGACTCCCAAAACAATATTATTACACTTAAAAAAAACATATGCTCTTTAAATAATTAAAAATAAATAGACAGAACTTTTATGTTCCACATAAGAAAAAGTGAAACAAATGTATAGATTATCACTTAAATAGAATATTGTTTTCTTTTTCTTTTTAGAAAATTGAAAAAAAACATTGCTAATGAAAATAAAAGTTGATCATTCTTTTAAAGCAGGACTAGTGAAAGTGGTGGCAGGGCAAGTAAAAAGTACAAATACTGGCCCAAATTGCCAGCAGAAAAAAAAATCCTTCTTGTTGTTGGGCTACCTCATAATAATATGTATTAAAAAACACCTTAACCTCAGAACTTGCTATAAAAATGCTTTAGAAAATGTACATTATAATTGGGTGAGAGGTGGGGGAAAATCCTAAACCTGCTGCTACTTTTCAAACCTTCCAAGGAAATCTGAATTCATCTGTTTGAAAGTCACATCTCATGCCAACTTTCTGTCAAGCAGCATATTTATGATGTTTTCACAAAGCGGTTTCCGTAAAGTTTGACATTGACAGTAAGTCTAGTTAACATGCCATAAAATTTTATTCTAAAAGCACTATTAAAAGGGGAGTTTCATCAAGTGTTATGAAAAGATTTTACCAAAATGATCTTCCACACCCCATTCAATGATAATGTCATCTGATAAAGGAAATGAGTAACTACTAGATTAAAGGCTGATCCCAGTCATTCATTCATTGACCTCACCCCATCATCAACAGGTAGTATAAAAATAAAAAAAAGTCTCTTCATGTCTCATTCTGTCAAAGTGTCAGGCAGGGTGTGTCTGACAGCGTGAGTGTTTGACCTCAGACTTTAACAGGGCTCGGGGTGAGGACCAACAAATCCCAGTGATAAAGTGATCTCAGTGCAGTCTTGATGAATCCACAAAATCTTTGAAGACAAATTTACAACCACCGTGCACGCACACATGTGCATGACTCTGGAACGGGGCCCTGGCTAACTACAACCAGACCTGTTGCAAATTTGATTTCCCAGCCTAATAGACTGAAACTTTACTGATGGCTTTAAGCAGCTGAAACCACATTCTCCTGTTCCTCAGCCTTTTGACTCCTACGTGAACTGGGGAGTTTGGCCCAGGGGCATACAAGCATTTGTGTGTGTGTGTGTGTCAGCAGGGTCTAAACTAACAAACAGGAACCAGTATCCAGGGCTCTTACCCCAGTCTCTATCTCTTTCTGTAGCCCTGGTGTTGACCTCTAAAGTCCAGCAGCACTGGTCATGACCAGAGCCTGCCCCAGACCTCCACACCTGCCCGTCATTCTCACCTTTCACTTTTAATTCCTCTGAAAAGACACTTTCTGGCTCGCCAAATCAGACAGGCAGTGTATGTGTGTGAGAGCTTCATTAGAACAATATTAGATAAAGGCAGTAGGGTTGGGCAAAATTCAGAATAGAAGAATTGGTTCTCTTTTGATGAATTTGAATTAAACTGATGAAATGTCATACATGTTTGGAATGACATGTGGGAGAGTAAATTTTTGCATGAATTATCCCTGAAAAATATAAACATTTTCAGCAAATATAAAAATGTATTTATTAAAAAGGAAAATGTTTTTTTAATATATATATATATATATATATATATATATATATAGTGGGGACAGTCAAAATGTGCAGGCCTAGTAAAAATTGTAAGTACTTGCCAAACTCGCCAGCAGAAACAATTGTTGAGTTCTGGCAACTACAAAGAACAATTTAGGCACCCCAGTATGATACAAAAAAATAAATAATTCACTACACCTTAATGCACAGAAAATAGTTCAGAAATATTTTTATTGGGTAAGAGGTGGGGTAAAACCCCAAACCAATGCTATTTTTTTTTTTTTGCAGGTTTGGAACAACATGAGGGTGATTTATTTCATGAGTGGGAATTTGAATTGAACTGGTAACACCCCACAGAATGTGAATTGGAATTCCAGGAAGAAGAATTTACTATTCAATTGCAATTCAAGTAATTTAACACAGGTAATGCAATTTGGGAAATAAAATATTCTTCCTCCTTGGTCTTCAGAAGTTAATTTCTTAATATGATGAAATGTATGATTTAAATACAAATGTCTATAGGTAGCATTTCAAACATGTCTTAAATCTAAGCCTATAAAATCTTGAAACTTCCAGGGTTTTTGAACTATAAAAAAAAGATTTGTCAAGCTAACAAGCTAACAATCCAAATCTTTTGTTATCAACTTAGTTAAACGATAACTTTAGTCTAGTTTATCTACTTATTTCTTGGCATTTAAATTCATTACATTTTTCCCTTACCCGCAATTCTGCATCCTCTTCACAAAGCATTTCTAATTCTATTCTAAATGGCACGCAACCATGATAGATTGACTGATGATTAAATGAAGAACAGATAGATCAATAGATCCATAGATATACATTAGCAGCCATTGGCAACATAGAATGACATTTTTTTCCAATAATTTAACAACACATGTTCATGGTTCTCTGATTTTTTTTTTATTTACATCTAGACTTTTTATGATTTAATTATTTGCTAGTTTTCCAGTTACTGAAGAATCGCCTGAAGTTTGTGAACTCAGGTTTGAGAAACCCTGCATTAGAGAACAGTATATATCTATAGAAACAAGCAAAATGTAAACACAGGAAACCTTTTAAGCATTTGTGTAAATACCAAATTTGTAGAATACATTCAACACAATAACAAAATCCAAGCTAACATCTGAAAGTGCCGCTGATATTATGAACATAATCTGTGTGTGTTCAGAGTGACAACCGAACCGTGAAGACGACCTCTGAATGACCCTTCTATCATGCCTACTCAATCATACCTGTCTCCTCACACACCTCCAACACTGCTTGGTAATGCAACAGGATCACACACACACACACACACACACACACACAGGAAAAGCATGAGAGGGGCCAATCATACTAAGAAGGGAGAAAGTGAACCCCCTCCCACTGAGAAGTTCACACACACTCAAAGCGCTCTCAGAGGGTTGTGTGTCTGACCCGGCCTGTCAGTTGTTATTCATTATTCATCAGGCAGATCAAAGGATGCCTAGCAGGAACTCTGAGGACCCTGACAAGAGGCAGTCTGTCCTCACTATTGACAGGTCATCTCTCATTCCTCACTGACAAGGAATAGGAGTCACAGAAGCAAAGACACACACACACACACACACACACTTTGAAACTGCCAAACCAAAAGTGTGCACTCATTCAAAGTATACAGAGTTTAGCTAGCATACTGCATATGGATGTGTATCCTGGACTAGTATCTGTATTAGTTTAGTATGTATGAGAATCTGTGTGTATGTATTTTCATACGGCTGACTGCGAGTTTTGCCTGTCTAAACAGTGACCCTTTCAGTGTGTGTCTGAGCGGCCCCCCTGCTGCATAGGAGGCATCAATTACAGCCTGCCGTCCCACTGTCACAGCCTTTAATTAATGAGCCCACAGCACACTCCACCACGGGGCTGGCCTCGCCGTGAACTCTGCAGGAATTCAGGAACACACACAGGCCCAAATACACACACAGATGCAGATGCACACACAGCCACAGACTCTCCTGAGCTCAGAGAAAGAGAGAGAGAGAGAGAGAAAGCCTCCCTCCCCTGCTGACAAGCGCTCCATTTGTCCGTCAGACTGATACACAGAAGCTTGTGGTCTGGGAGGGTCACCGGGTCACGGGACAGTCATGGCTGAAATGCAACTTCTGCTTCCCTTAGATCTCTCCATGCACTCCTCCGCCTCTTCTTTCTTCTTCCTCCTCCCCATCGGTCTTCTGTTCTCATGATGATCTTATCCCAGCCTTAAACTCTTAGTGTCACTGTGTGTTCTGACTTCTGTGCTCATCTCGGACAAATTCTGCTGTGGCAAGGTCTGAGACCGTATTTTAACAACCCCTGCCTTTGACCCTCCTCTCCCTCGCTTTTCTTTTCTTCTTCTGTTACTCCAAAAGGTTGGCACTGAGCATGACCCCTCTTTCATTTTTCTAGTAGGACAGGAACTCTTGGGAGAACAAGGACTGTCTGCTCACTGGCAAGCATTAAAGATAAACCAGGAGTTAAAGAGAACTCACCTAAAACAATAATAAATTGCTATAAATGATGTTTCAAACATGAATTTCTTTCTTCTGTGAAACACAAGATACAACATATTCTGAAAAAAAGAAGAAAAAATAACTTAATATATATTATAATTGTATGTAAATAATGCTAAAGTTTAAGCTTTAGGCGTCTATATATATATAAGAAAATAATATATAGACACCTAAAGCCTAAACTTTAGCATTATTTACATACAATTATAATATTTATTAAAATATTGAATGGCATTTTTGTTTTAGCATTATCTTTAGCTTTATTTTTGCAACTTGATCATTATTTATATACTATTATAGTATTTATTTGAATTAGCATTTATTTTAGTTTTAGTTGAAGTTTCAGAATTTTTGTGCTTTAGTAACATTTCTTATATAAATTTGTTTATTTCAGTTTTAGTCATATTAGTATTTCTTAGAGTTAAACTTATGTTATTTCAAAATATTTAAGTTTAAGTTTTAACTAATTTTTACATATTATTTTATTTAAGTTTAATTTTAATTAACAAAAACAGTAATTTCAAATGTTTTCTTTTCAAAAATAGCTGAAACATTCTGTGAAATATCTTCTGTTGTGTTCCACGGAAGAAAGATGGTCACACAGGTTTAAAATAACACGAGGGTGAGTGGATGCCGGAGTTTTCGGTTTTGGGTGATCTATCCCTTTAAGAGAGCATTGACAGAAGAGAAATGACACCTTAAGCCAAAAAGCATCTTGACAACTAAAACTTCCAAATTACTTTAGGTGACATTTGGACAACCTTATATGTGCAAACACTGAGAAAAAAAAAGTCTTAAAACCAGGTAGAAAACCCTAGCAAATAAAAAGGATGGCTGTTAATTTACGGTCAGAGAGAGAGAGTTGTTAGAGGTGACGTTTCGACCATTATACTCGGTCTGCAAAATATTATCTTTATTAATGTGAGCAGGAATCAAGCTCTCCACAGCACTCTGGAGCATTTGAACAAATAGCTGTGTGAGAGCTCCAGGCAGTGAAATAAATAAAACAGTAACACGCTGCCTCCATATTTCATTTTACAGTCACCTCAGAGAGCTGAGGGGAGGCAGAGCTAAACGGCCAAGCCAAACACTTGGAAGTTTGCACACTCATAAATTAACAGCTTGACAGTTGAAAGCGCAATAACTAATTCATCACAAAAATCAATCCCTCTGCCACATGCAAACTTTTTTCCCCTCCTTTCATCGTTTACATTTATTACAGAAGGTTGTCTTTCTTCTTCCAGGAGGGATTCGGAGACAAGGCGGTCATTTTTTTTCCATGCGAAGGGGGATGTTCTTGAAGATTTATAACGGTTTGGTCTATACGGTGGGGATTTTTCATACGCAGCACCATAATTTACCATAAGTGACTTAGAAGAGACAGGAGGGATAGAGCTATAGATTAACCTCCAATGAGGATTTAAAGTCAAGACCGATTGCTGTAGGAGAAAAATATTCTGCCCATTAACCCAATGAGTTATATTTGCTGTGTAAATCAAAATGTACAGAAACAGTGGAGCTGATCCCAGCTGTGCTTGGGAGAATACGCTGGAATGAAAGTTTATTAATACGAGAGCGTGCCGGCGACTTGTGTGGCAGAGTGCCTTCACAAACCCCTTCACCCCAACCCCCCACGACCCATCTCTTGTGGTGGTTTGGTACGGTTACGGCAAGTTAACTTCCTATTCCTTCTGACAGCGGGGTGAAGGTAGGTTCGGGGAAAGTGTCACTACAATGTTTGGGAGACTGACAGTAATACTGTCTGGCGTCCGAATACGTGTGGTGCGGAAGACGGTTAGAGCGCTTGGCGGAGAGGTCCGGGGTGAAACAGAGAAGGGTACTGTTCTCCTGCGTAGCGCGAAACAAACTGTTGACATCCCTGTCACCAGCTCTCATTTCAACAGCGCTGTAAAACTGAAGGAAGCCTATTAAAAGGATAGAGAGAGTCAAAAATTAAAGTGAAAGATGCATTTATTGCAAGCCTGCCACGTATTAGCACATCAGGCTAATCAAAGACGTTACCTGGAATGATCTTTGGTAAGTTTCGATGAATCAGTCACTCAAAGGGCGAAACGCTCGAGATCAAAACAAGCCCCGGTGAGGTACTCTCACATTTGCTTTGAACGGCGCAAACACACCGACACACGCATCCTTCCCTTCACATAAAGAGGAGTTTTAAAGTACATAAGAGTCGACAGACAGCATATTTTCATAACTCTTCCTCGCTGGCTTGTAGTTCACCGGTAGAAGGCCTGTCAGCAAACTGTCTCTTTAGTTTAACAGTCAAGCACGGGGTGGATGTGTTTGCAGCATGCTTCTGGAAATGAGAATGAGTAGAAAAAGAGAGAGAGTGAAAGTGAGAGGGAGAGATGAAGTGCAACTAAGATATTATTATCGATGCCAAACAGCAAGTATGAGGCCTTTCTTCTCTATTACTGGAACTGTAACTTAAGCCAAGGTGCTTGAAGCTACACGCGTCACTAAGAGTTTGCGTAAGTGACTTTGACGAGGTGGCCTGCAGCCAAGGCGGTAAGCCCACACACACACACACACACACACACACATATATACACACGTACGCCATGAACAGTATGCTTCACTTCACCTTTAGTTTGCTGCTATGGAACCTTCCTGTCCCCAGAACGCACCTCTATTGTTCTTCAAAAGATCTCAGACATTCAAGTACAACTCAACCTCAGGTAAACACATTAAAGTTTAGTCATTATTAGACTTTATGAATAAAACATGTAGTAGGCCTTGACACACAAAGACATGATGTCATTTATGACATGTTGTGTTGTTCATAAGCAAGTGGAAATATGACACTGACACACTGAGCATGACAAAGAAAAATGAATGGCATTTAAAGAGTTCTCTGCACTCCATGAATAAGAGGGCTAAAGGAGGAACTGCCCGTTCCATTCAGTCCTCATTGTCCCCCGGCTGGAGGCTAACAGGGGCAAGGGCAACCACCTTATGTCTAAGCACGCTACCAGCAGGCTGATATTCTAATGTGGTTATAATGTGTATTTTCTTTCAATCCTTTCCATTATTTCAGAACGGACCCATCAGAAGCTGTTAATGGGCTTGTGTCTGTCTTAGTCTTTCACACTGCACTTAACCTAAGGTTAAAGCTACTTTTAAACCTGGGTAAAGAAAGGTTTTAATGTTTGTCATTTTTAAAAGGCAGTTAATCTATGGTTATGTAACCCTGGTCCATGACTGTGCCAAATAAAAATAAAATAAAAAAGTAAGTACTGTTCAAAAGTTAGGGGGTTAGTAAGATTTGAAAGAAATTACAATTTTTATTCAGCAAGACCAGATTAATCAAATGTGACAGTAAAGACATTTATGCTGAATATTCAGTTTTGCCATCACATAAATAAATTACATTTTAAAAATATAATAAAACAGAAATCTTAGATTATAATAATATTTCACAATATTACTGTATTTTATTTCACATCAAAAATCATGCTGGCCCCAAACTCTTGAACAGTAGTGCAAGCTTTTTACCTACAGAAAGCCAATCAGAAAGATTTCCTCATCAAATATTCATGCTTAATACAGTCATGAAAGTGTTCAGATGCTATGGCAACATTTCCACAGATAGACAAACAATCAATTTTATTATTAACCTCATAAACATGCAAATAACAATAAACCAGGGTTTCAAAAGTACGGTGTGAATTGAAGAAATCAGTTTACCCAGGGTAAAGTATGAGTACTGTGAATGACAAATTAGGACAAATTGCTTCTGATGCTCCTCATTTATAAGTTGCATTGGATGGAGGTGCCGTCTAATAAATGTAAATGTAATATAAATGTGATAAACAACACAAAATATTCCAGTATTGCATTAAGCATCATTAGGAATGATACTGGGTTAACAAGTCCATTACTGTCCTGAATAATGCGTTATTCACACATTCAACAACTGGATTGGTTAAAGTTGCCAAATCACTGCTTTGTTGTTCACAGAGGGAGTTTCTTCTGTTAGTTCCCTATATAGTGTTATTCATAGGGGCAAATGTCCATAGCTGTTAAAATGTGATAATAAAAAATAACAATAACAATAAAACTCAGATGCAATTCAGATGCAAATGTATATTCTTTTACAGAAATTGTTCTAGTGCATAATGCATCATGAACAAGATGAATTATGAATGGATAATCAAACTCATTTGTAATGCTGACAATTTCTGATATGGTTTTCCACACATAATTTCACAGAAACCAGAACCAAGAAATAGCTCACAGTAACATCAGTTTATCCATTTTGCAGATGCTAAACCTCAGAAATGAGTATTATTCCAGTAGTCTGTCTCACAGGAATAAAGTATAACTTTCCTCATCGCATCACCTCAAATACTCTCTGAAAATGACTGACTTTTCATGGCTTTGCTGCTACAGACTGCTGTCAGTGTGAACGCCCCTTAAGAATTCACAATATTTCTTAAGTCACAACGCCACAATTTCAGCCTGTCACTCACCTCTGCAACAACAAACATCTGATCCAGAAATTGTGTGAGCATGTGTTTAACAGTGTTGGATGTGAAAAGAGAAAATGATGGATAGCATTCATTTTCTTTTATTAGGGACTTTGGGTTTGTGAGCTTTGGCTGTTGAGAGAGAGGGAGAGAGAAGCAGGTCATGCTAGCGGAGCATTTAACATGGTATTGGGTAAGAAATGGGGGAGGAGAACTGAGCAAAGCTAGACCGCTGGCAAATGCAGCCCATCTCCATAGCTGTTGACACATTTTAAAACAGTGCTGAAGAATAACTGTAATTTCTGGAGACTAAAGGATTTGCTCTGTTTGGCAGAATAATACCTTCCTTTTGGACCATAAAACAACACTCCCAGTTCAAAGGCTGCCATGCAAACATTACTCACTTCTCTCTTCTTAAAACCAATGCTATCACTGTTCATTCAGCATATATGACTCAAAAAAAAAGAAAGAAAGAAATTGGTATGAGGAGAGAGGATAACCATTGCTGAACAGTGCAGAAACTAACTTGGCTACATTTTTTTAGATACATGGCAATAGCTCAGTTGTTTTCAAAAACAGTGTTTCATTAACAAGCAATAGAAAAAGTAGCTGTCTAGTGAGTGAGTGAGAACAGGCAAAATAGGTGTACATGCAACTTGGCATAACACTGTTTAATATGTAAACATAGGGATGCATCAATAAAAAAAATTTGGGCAAAGGCTACTTTTAAGTTATGTCCAATAACTGGTAAATGGCTATATTAAAATTCTATTTTGACAATGATACAAAACATCAAAAATAATTCTGCGCATCCCTGTGTGTAATAAGCAAAGTCAACGTGCACTGTGGACTCGCCCAGAGGCGCATTTTCTACCAACGTGCTCTTTAAATAACAAAAAAATATTGCGCTATTGACTTTACTTTAGACCAGGTTTGAATTGGTCTATGGCGCAGTCTATTGTCAGCTCCATAAAATAGCAATGCGACAGAACACACCTCTTTTTTAGACCAGCACACCCATGGGCGCACAAATGGGCTCAAATGCATTTACTAATTAAACAACGTGGCGCCGGATTGAAACTAGCAAACACACTTGCGCTGCGCCTTGCGATGCATTGCGCCGGGTGTATTAAAGGGCCTCTAATCTGTTTCATAACATGGCCACAGTACTTTTCTTTCTTTTTCTCTACCTTTCTTACTGTCAGCTCATTTCAAAATGCAGTCCTGTCCTGCCAAATATAATAACCCCTCTCTTTATTTACCCTGCCCCACTTTATACTTTTGCTATTTTTCAATGTCAACTGTGGACATTTGAAGAATTTTTATTGGATGTCCTGCTGGACTTAGCAGCTAGAGCCATTTTTCCTCTCTTGCTCCCTCCACTCTCTCTCTCTTTCTTTCCATTTCTCTCCATTTGACTTTTTCACAGGTGTGACAGCCATAGCTCATTGCTTTGCATTGCCATTTTTTTTTCTTTTTGCCCTTCATTTCACAACTCTCCAACCTTTCTAAAGCAGGGCAATCCAGGAAATCTGAAATAATCTTAAACCACAAACCAATCGAAAGATTCCTAATATACCTTAGCGTCATCAACTCTCTCATCCTCTCTAGGTTTTTCCACATGTGTTAGTGATCAAGCATGTTTTGATTCAACATTAGCGTCATCCGCAAGCTTCCTAAAGCATGAAACATTCAAATGTAAACTCTAGTGGCTAAAAAGCCCTCTTACCTCTTTCTTGTGGCAATATGTTTGGAATTGGCAGTCCAGACTTTCCCTCGGAGAGCTGTGAGTGTAGGCAGCGAGTGCCATACGGCCGTAATCACATTACGGATGCCATATTGTGTGTCGAACTGTCAGAGTTCATTTGAACCTCTCCCTCATGGGGTTCAGGCATTTCTTTTATTTATGTTTCTGTTTTGATGTAGGGCAGATAAAGCACATGTGCGACATTAATTATGGCAGAGGACTGTAAGTTTGTGATTAGTGTTGGTGGTTAGGGGCCAGTTTGTGTAACCTCTCTCTGCTCGAGGGCATGTCTGAAGTCATTGAGCTTTCCAGGATGAAACTCTGTCAGGAGGCTGAACCCTGTCGATCTGTCAAACTGCATCCACCTCATTCACTTCAGGGGGAGAGGACTGAGGCGAGCAGAGAAAATTACATAGACAAAGACTAGGAGAGAGCAGACTAACTGTATTCTTCTCAAACTAGAGCTTGCAAATCTATCTGACGTACCTGCCTTTTCCTGTTGTACCTATTCCGATGGTCCTAAATTTATGGGAATAAAGTGCATTGAATGTGTTCTGAATTATCCAACAGCAGAGGTGAGATACGAGCCCATTTTCAGGGAAAAAAAGTTCTAAGATCACATTTTAGAAAGATTTTAGAATTTTAAACTATTTAAAACAGAAACTTTATAATGAAAAATCAAGAAGAAACGATTCTGCACTACTTCTAGGTCTGTATTCAAATTATAGATTTGTGACATTGATCATACAAACTGTACACCGATAAAAACGATTCTGTTGTGAAGTAAATAAATACTAATGTAATAAAAACAAATGTAATTTCTACATGAAAAAGTTAGTTCAGGCGATCCTTTGTATTCTCAAGATAGTAAAAAACAGCAGCGAGCGCCGCGACGAAAACACCGAAGAAGCTTAAGGTTTTGCCCCAGTTACTCTCAAATACATTCATGCCAAGCTCGATAAACAGAGACGAATTTGGTAGTTGATACGCTGGAGCTTCTTCCTGTTATAGCGTCCTGTGTTTCACACTGTGCATGTGCAGAACGCCTACATGCAATGCAGCGAAAATCACAGCTGTTTGGAAAAGCATATGCATTTTGTACTTGGTTTTACTGGCACTTGAAGTCTTCAGAACGTGGAAATATCGATCCTAAAGTATTGTGCCAGAGCAAATGAACACCTCCCAAAAACAAGAGGGCCCAGAGTGCTGCTTATGTGATGGTGGCACATGTTTGTGTTTCTGAGTTCATTCTTTCGAGTTTCTCTATGTATAATTTCATAGATATGTGGCTATATTTAACCACTGGTTCACCTAAAACTCTTACACTATCAGTAGTTAAATGGCATGGTTTGATATAGTGCTCAGGTAAATTTGATCTAAGTAAAAGTTCAACTTTTGAAATTCAGAAAAAAAGAACCACATATTGATGAATCAATACATGAAAATTATTTATCTGTGTCCTGTTATTTATCTTTTGGTATGCATTTCAGAAAAAAAATGGTAAGGATTCAGGTGTAATTGCAAATAGTGATTAATCCTGATTAATCCACTGAAAATTCTGATTAATTTGATTAAAAATTTTACTCATTTTACAGCCCTAGTATAAATATAAACATGATCAGATTAAGTAAAACTTACTCAGCTTTTCAAATACTGGTGTTCCCATCATGCACTGGGGCATGAATAATTAACAATGTAGATTTTATTCCTGTTTTCCAGCTGTATTTAGACTGTATTTAGGCGAACAAAGTATTTAAGTCTCTGTTTTCAGATGAGTGCCACATTACTAATTATGTAGATATGATTTTCACATGATATCTATTGTATTATTTACTTAGAAATTTTTTAGTAACATAAGCTTTAAAAGCACAGTTTAATTAAGTACTATATTAAGTTAAATCAAAGTATTGCCAAGAAAGCTTTGACTAAGTACATTTTACTTAATTCTATTTGTGAAATTATACATAATGATGTAATATGAACTTCTTTGTGAATATCAAGTTCAATTAGATTGAAATTTACTTTAATGAGTTGGTGCAAATTTAAGGTTCCATTAGGTTATGTTAGTTAATGTATTAATTAACATGAACAAACAATGAACAACACATTTATTACTGTATTTATAAATCTTTGTTAATGTTAGTTAATGAAAATACAGATATTCATTGTTAGTTCATGCTAATTCACAGTGCATTAACTAATGTTAACAAGCACAACTTTTGATTTGAATAATGCATTAGTAAATGTTGAAATTAACATTAACTAAGATTAATAAATGCTGTAGAAGGATTGTTCTTGCTTTGGTCATGTTAACTAAAGTAGTTAACTAACATTTACCAATTGAACCTTATTCTTACGTGTTACCGAAGATTTTTTAAAGTAAATTCTTCAAGTTCTTTTTTTCAATGTACAGACGGTCAGATATTTTTTCACTGAAGCACAAGATGTACCTTGGATCATTCTCAAATAATCATCAGGTTTTAACAGAGTAGCACCATATTTAATTTTTGGCAGAAATGTAAACAAGGCTGTGAGAGACCGAAGCACAGTGTGTTCAGTGTACACAACAACATTCCAAATGTACTTACAGTAGACAAAAACTCCACAGAACAGTTTTGAAATTTGACAATTGAGTTGTGAAAATTACATGATCTAGGTTCTTCACAAGGTGTTTGCCATTGTTAAGACTGGAAGTTACTAAGACTTTGAAATTAAACTTTTCACTCAAAAGTTATGCTGATGACATAATTCACAATTAAAATGGTAATAAACGAGACAATGTTAAATAGAAGCAATATAATTTGTGGTCTCAGACTTTGAAATTACAGTTAGACATCGTATATACACATAACCGAGACGATATGATAATTAATACAGTGTTCAGTGAGGTTAATTAATAAGTAGGAGATGACAAGGATAAATTAGTCCTTTAATTAACTGAGCTAATTGATATAACTGAAGCCTCTGTATAGACATTGTATCTGAATTTATCTGAACAGATTGTAGGCAACAGAAATATATAAATATATATGAATTATAAGTGAGATGAAAAAAAAAAATGCCACAACAATTTTACAACAGGTAGAAAAAAAATGTTTGCTCAAAGCTTTATGAAGCATCTCAGCAGTTCTCGGCATGAGAGGAGATAAAATTTTTCACAAGCCACTTGAATTTATGGAGGCTTATAAATATGCGCACATGTGCAATGTGTAGTGACTTATTGGCATTGGCAGGTCACATTAATATGTCACATTAAAGCAGCAAGGCTGTTGACAGGTGCTGTTTGACCTCCATCAGAGTCTACACACATACACACACACACACACACACACACACACACACACACACGCACGCACACACACATACACACAAACCTCAGATTGACTCTTTTTCCATTTCCTCTACTCTCCCTTGCTCTCTGAACCACACACTCACAAGTGTACATTTCTTACACCCAAGCTCTAACATAAACATACACCTACATTTTAGATACAAACACAAATAGTTTAAGCCATCCGTGAAAAGATTAAAACCACATGGAGTTCACCAGAAAGGAAAAGGGCATTAAAAAAGGCCAAGTCATAAGCAATTCAGCCAGAATTAACACAACAGAGAGGCAGGTCACACTTCAGCAGATACTTGTCAATATAGAAGTACACTCAAGTGGAACATTGGTCACTTGAATGCTCTTGTGTTAAGCCAGAGGGGGTTAAAGAAAAAGAAAGAATGAGAGAGACAGAGAGAGGGGGAAAAAAGAAAGGAGAGAGACATCAAAGGCCATGTTCCAGTCAGAGACCCCACGCAGGTCCTCATCAGACAGGCCCCCTCATGAGTTCCCCCACCAGCAGCGAGCTGCTCTGCTTATCAAAGTGCCACAGAGCTATAGAAGAGCACTGAAGCAACGCTCAGCACACACACACCTCAAATCCTTAAATAAGGCTGATTATCTCAGACCTCACCCATCAGCGGTTTCTCTGTACCATCCTTCACCCCCAGATCCCAGAGACGCACCCACACAAATGTCTCTCTCTCTCTGTTGGAGCTTTCACTTCTCACTTTTTAATTGTAGTTTTGGTCTTTCGACACTAATATAGACAGGGATGTTCAAGGGATGATTTTTAGGATCCAAATACCATTCCATTCATGACATGGAATTTGAATAGAACTGGAATGTGAATGGCAGGGACAGAAAGTGAAATCGACTGAACTGCAATTCAAAACAATTCAACAGGTAATAGCATCCTGGGAAATAGGAACTGTTCTTCCATACTAATCCACTGTGATCCTGTTGTTCCTTACACATCCAAACCGTCCATAAGTTTGAGGCAAACTTTACTGATATTTCTAAAAGAAGTATTTTATGCATAACAAGGCTGCATTTATTTAAACATAAATACTGTAGAAAGGGGTGAAAGTGTGAAATATTATTACAAGTTAAGATAACTATTTTCGATTTTAATATATTTTAAAATATGATCACTCCAGCCTTCAGTGTCACATGATCCTTCAGAATCAAATCAATATGCTGATTTGTTGAAACAATTATTATTATCAATATTAAAACAGTTGCTGTTTATTATCAATGTTGAAAACAGAAAACAGGTAGTGTTTTTAATATTTTTTTTGTTGTTGTTGGAAAGCTCGATACAGGACAGAAAAGAACAAGGTTTAATTGAAATAGAAATCTTTTGTAACATTACAAATGTCTTTCCTGTCGCTTTTGTTCCATTTAAAGCTCTTTGCTTCTTTCAAAAAAGAAAAAAATAATTGCTCTGACGTCAAACTTTTGTGTACAGTAGTGTAAACAGATTAAATCTCTGGTCTAGTTCATGGTACACAACTTGTATGAGGCCGTCTACAATACAAAGAGTATCAGAGACCTAAACAAGAGATCTTCCTGTCACTGACACTCGCCGCATCTATTTTGTAGTGTCATTAGCACTAGTGTTGTTTCCCCTCCTGTAATTGCAGGACTAGTTATTTTCCTGCAGTCTCTCAGCCATCTGAAGAGTGCCGTTTTACAAGCTCTCCCCCCTTCTTGTGTCCTCTAGTGATCAAAGCCTCCCTTTCACAGACACATTTCCCCATCAGACAATACCTTCTCACAAGCTGCTGTCAGCTCATCTTCTTTTCTTTAATTTCATCTTTTAAAGTTTTTTTTATCTCTTTCTTTTTAATCCTCATTCCCCTGCCTCTCTCTCTCTTCTCCTCCTTTGTGTGTGCTGTCAAGCATGACAGGTTGTAGCTGGGAGGGACGAGTGCGTAGAGAAAGGTAGAAGCAAATTTACAACAGGACGCCACCTGGCCTTGCCTCAGTAGGACTGTCAATCACAAGCATTGCACGCATATAGCTTCGCACACATATGCTGAGAAAATCTGGTGTACTGCTACACCGGCTTCGGCGATCAACAAATAGACCTAAGCTGCGTATCTGATCTCTCTTTGCCGTTTTATAACATGTATTGTGTTTTTCACGATCGCCATGGTGATATTCAAAGGCGAAACCTGAGTGTCAGTGTTTGTGCTGTGAGCGGCGACAGTAAGCGCGGTAACTCAAAGTGACAAATGGCTGCCACGGCACATTGATGGGTTTGGGATGATAGACAGTCACTAACACAAGCGCTCAGGACATGGCTGCTGACATCATGCTGTCGCCCAAGGGGGACCGGCAGGCCCCCGTGAAACTTGAGGACCTCTGTCGACCACAACAGCAAAGACACATGCACACGCGACTCAATCCGACAGCTCAAATTTTAGACTGGGGAGAAATGAGGGGAAAAAAAAGGAGAGCGTATCATTTCAGTCTGTGGAGAACAAGGAACGATAAATAAAAGACTGAGAGAATAGAGGAGACTTGTGCCCTAAGGGTAAGGATTGGACAGGGGGAACGTTAACTTTCTTTACTTCATCCTCCATGTCTTTTCTTCTCTCCTTCTCACATCTAAAGGCTGACACCTTGGAAAGAAAAAGAGAACGAGAGAAAAAGAGAAAGAGCGAGAGGGAATTAAATCTCTTTGCTCATATGTAGCATGTTAAGTGTGACAAATGTGATATTTATTCTTTCACTCTTGAAGCATCGCATGTTACCCTGTAAGGCAAAGTAAACAATGACCTACTAACAAAACTATAGTTTTCAGACGTCAACAACAAATCTAGCCTGGTGGTTAGCACGTGGTGCTCATTTGAGATTTGCAGGTTTGATTCCATTATGCCATCTTCCAATTTCCATTCCACTAATTTTCAGCTCCCTTTCTATGGAATCTCATTTCTGCCACTGAATAAAAAAATAAAGAAAGGTGTTTGTGACTTTTTTTCTCGCAATTGCAAATTAAAATCTCAGATTTCCATCAGAATTGCGAGATATAATGTCAGAATTTCAAGATATTATGTCAGAACTACGAGATAAAAAGTAAGAATTTCAAGATATAAAGTAAGAATAGTGGATTATAAAGTCAGAACTGCAGTATATAAAGTCAGTTTTTCAAGATATAAATTCAGAAACTTGAGATATAAAATCAGAATTTCAAGATATAAAGTCAGAACTGCGAGATATAATGTCAGAATTGCAGGATATAAATTCAAAACTGTGAGAAATAAATTGAGAATTGCCAGATATAAATTTGCTATTCTGACTTTCTTGCAATTTGAGTTTGAATTGCGAGTTTGTATCAGGAAATTCTATGAAATAAAATCAGAATTGCAAGAAATAAACTCACAATTGTGATTGTCAATTGAGAGATAAAAATTCGCAATTACCGTTTAAAAAAAAAAAAAAATTAAGTGGTGGAAACGGGCTTCCATACTCTTCAGTCTGTAAAAATCTAAAAGAAAAAATAAACAGTATATGTTTTTTTTTTGTACTTTTTAAACTGCACTAGCTTATAATCTTAGTACACTTCAAAAACAGCATTTTCTGCCTATTTCCAGTAAAATAAATATTTCTAAACATTCTTAAGATTAAATTATATGACAATCAAAACAGCTTGTTTTCAGAGAGTATAAATATTCTTGATATTCAGTCAAATAAAAATAGTTTTTAAATTGTTGTATGAATAAAATAAGAAAATATTATCATATTCATATTATCTGAAAACGGCATATCTTACACAATTAACAAAAAACGTAAACTTGTTCTAATGAACAAATTCTTGTCAAAAACACAGGTCAGGAAGAGACAGACACTTGAGAGTTTTTATTTGTCCTATTTTAAACAAGTCAGGTCTATAATTCATTTATTTTTTAGATTTTTTTTTTAGGTTTTATGTTGTGGAAGTTGTGAATGTTTATGCAAAAATCATTTTAAAAATACTCAAATCAGTCTAATTACATTTTAAATATTTTACTCCTAAAAAAGGAAGATCAAGTATCTTCTTTTAACAATGTTTACATTTTATAAGACAAAAATACTGATTAATAAAATATCTGGTACAGTGCTAATCATGGGAGAAGCTGTGCTGTCACTCAAAAGCGAAGCCAAAGGTGAATCACAGTTCCTGCAACATTTAGTGCCTGCATGAGTTACCCTTTTTCCAGATAATATCGATTGTCTGGAGTCCAGATGAGCTGAAGTATGGTCACTTTTGGAGGCTGTGATTTATTTTCAAAGCCCTTTGACACATATACTCGATTTTATACCTCTCTCTCTCCTGACCCCATTCACATAGACTGAAGAAAAACTCACACACTGACTCATGCCATAGCCCTCTGCCCCCTGAGTTTACACATTAGTCTAACACGTCAACGTCAACTCTCCGTCACACGCGTGCGCACACGGCAGTGCATACCTCACCTCCCT
Source organism: Carassius gibelio (assembly GCF_023724105.1). Taxonomy (NCBI): domain Eukaryota; kingdom Metazoa; phylum Chordata; class Actinopteri; order Cypriniformes; family Cyprinidae; genus Carassius; species Carassius gibelio. Next base: position 38,153,030 of record NC_068400.1, read on the forward strand.
GCAGTGCCAGCTCCTGCTCTTTAGAGAAACAGCTGTCCACTATAAACCCACAACTTCTCTTCAAAGGTCTCGAGTGCTGGGATTCACAGCTTTATAAATGTGTGTGCTGACTTTGATGAGCAAAGGCGTCCCATTTAGCAGCTCTCTTTAAAACTCCCATAGACGGCCGCCCACTGTGTCAGGATGAGGATATTAGCCTGTCAATGAGGTGTAAACTTTGTCACAATGCTACAGTTGGCTTCAAGAGAACATTAAAGGGGAAAATGGTGTTACTCAAGGTTGCTTCACACATAACATCCCACCTCTGTGAGGAAACGGATATGAAGCTGTTATGGCTCTGTAAAATTCTATAGCACCTAGTAAGCTGCGGTCATCGTATCTGGCTTTGAGTCACCGCTTACAAGAAGGTTTCTTTTATTGCATTCTTTTATTTTAATGTCATTCATCTCCTGTTTTTTTTTTTGTAAAACACTCTATGCCGTCAAAATATCACGAGCCCCATATGAATGGCATATTTCCAGTGAATGCATATAATCCGATCCACATTATGGAGAGAGTAGAGGTTCCAAGTTGCACCGCTTGGACAAGAAACACACGGTGAGGTTTTATTCACTGGAAAAGTTTCCACTAGCAGTATCTGTCCTTCCTCACAGACATTATCTCGTCTTCCACAGACTCCTCCTATCATCCATTCTGATCTAAAGCATTCACTCAAAGAGCGAGAGAACTTCTCCAGACAGACGTAACTTAAATCTCACTAAATCCACACATGCAGCAAATTACCCTTCCTGACAGCTGCAGTCAATCCAGGATATTTACTTTCTTACTTCTAAGCACAGAGTACACAATGACAAAGTGTCTGAGAGGATAAAAAAAGGAAACTCCAAAAAAATGCTCCTTCCATCAACCCTCCACCCCTCACTCACCCCAATCCCTCTCTTCTCTCTGTCACTCTTTTCTCTGTCAAATCAATGCCACCAAATCTGTTTTGCTGGCACATCACAGAGTGCACAGTATATAATCCCTGGCAGTTTAATGGCAAACCCCTTTTTTCATTTAGTCTTCCCACATGCGAGCTGTGTTTGTAGATAGAATCTGCCTGCAGACTGAGATCAACACATATCAGAATGCTGCCACATGCAAAAACACATACAGTACAAAATTGTCCCCATATAGGCCCTGTCAGTGAAGTGAGATCATTTTAACATGCCACCCAAAAATTCTCATCATATTTTATATATAAAAACAAAACATCCTCCCACTGAGGGTGAGCAATGTTTAGGGGGGGAAACTACATTTTTTTGTATTCAAGTAAGATATGTGCTTTTTAGATAGCAGCCACTTATCTAAGATGAATCAGAAAAGATTTATGATGGCGTTACACCTAGATGGGACATCAACTGATCATAGTGACACAATGCTAAAAGGTCTAACAGACAGCATTCCTGCTGTGGCTCATACAGCAGAATTCGATTCCAGGGATAGTTCACACAGAAATACAAACCGTCATCATTTACTCATCCTCATGTCATTCCAAACCAGTTGCCGCTTGCTTTCTTCTCTTAAACACGGAAGATATTTTTAAGATGTCTCACCTTTTCTCTGTTTATTGTCATTGCTGTTTACCACATAAAAAAAGACAATGATGTCCAATGTTGTTTTGGACCCTCCTGACTAAAACTAAAACTGAAATTATGAAAAGAAATTTTTGCTCATTGATAAAGCAGAAATAACAAATATTATGAAAATACTTACAAAAAAAATTATATTGCCTTGACAACTAACAGAACATGTTTTAAGTACTAAAATTCAAACATAAACTTAAAATATGAAATGCAATTAAAAACAGTAATGAAGATTATAACAGATACATAATATATAAAGAACTACAAATTCATTGTGACAGGCAAATTCTTTAAAATATTATAATTTGTGCTCAGCAGAAGAAATAGAGTTTACAGACTTGGAAGTCAGAACATGACAGAATTTACATTTTTGTGTGAACTATCCCTTTAAGCTTTCCTGTTTCTACCAAATGAGCCCTACCGTTAAAAAAAAACTTTGTATGATAGAGAAATCAATCATATTCCATCGTGATTTAAATCAGGTTAAAATATTTTTCCCTTGAATTGAAGAAGAATGGGGGTGTAGGTGTAGGTGAAAATATGGATAGAGACTTCAAAAAAAAAAAAAGGAAAAAAGCTAAAGTTAACAAAGAGAAAAGGATTAAGTGCATCCTCTGTGGAGAAAAGAAAAGAGGAATTGGTGGAGGAGTGGAACAGAGAAAAGAAGGGGGGATAAGGAGGAGGATAGTCCGTCTTCGCTCTACCCTGTGGGAAGAGATTTGGGTGGAGAACCTCCCTCGTATCCACACATGGGGAAGGCAAATGTGCCCCCCCCTCCCCCCGCTGCATGTGTGCGTTTTATATCTACAGAGAAATGTGATTTATATTTTGGAACTTTGATCTCCTAAAAGGCTTTGAGATTTACACAACAATAATTCTTCTTGGCCAGATAAATGATGTGCCTATGGCAGAAGTCCAGAGCAGATTTTAATAGACTGTAGGGAGAAGGGCTGGAAACAGAAGACATTCAGCCCGCATGTATCTGACAGGCTCGCACAGACTACGCCGCACGCTGGAAAGAGTCAGAGGTTAAAACAGTGTATAAATATCATAGGTAATAAAAAGCAAGGGCAGGGAGACTGCTGAATAACATTACAGGCATCCTGTCTTTCTCATCACTGCTTTAATACGAGCCAGTTAAGACCCTCATGTTTAACAAATGTTAATGGACACAAATGATAGCTTTAGCTCTGTCTGTGGAAGGAAGAGGGGTCATATATTGTAAACCTCAAGTTTTTTTAAGCATACGAAGGTTAAATGCCTTTTACATGTTTTAAAATAAAGACAGGAAGGGCAGCTATTAAGGTGAACGGAACAAAATGGCTACCAGCATCTGCTTAAAACATTTCAACATTTTTGATCATTAATGAAATACTGATTGTATGACTTGAAGTACATACAACATCCATATTTTTGGCATGTGCTTTGACCTATGGTATAACAACAAAAGATACAAAAACTATTTATTTACGCTTGAAAAGACACAACCATTTAATAGTTCTCCACCAGTTTTTTTTTTTTTCATGATCTCTTGTTGCCATTTTGAGAAGTGTTACTGGTTGCACACTTTATTCTTGCTCTTTACCTTGTAAATAAAAATCTGTAATAAACACAGACGACATGTATAACTTTTCTTCTTTGGAACACAAAACAATATTGCATATCAGTGATATCAATAAAAAAAAGACAAAATCTAGAAAGTCACACAGGTTTAGAATGACATGAGGGTGAGTAAATGACACCAGAATATCCATTTTTGAGTGAACTATCTCTTTAAGGTCCTAAAAATGAGCACAAAGGCATGTAGGGTAAAGTCACAAGCATTTGATTTAGACACATACTAGTTTTCAAGTCCTCAGACAGGCGAGTGTGAAGACAGACAGAAAAAGAGAGAGAAAAAGGCGGGGGGAGACATAAACGAAGACAGAGAGAGCACGAGCGCCAGGCTTTTGTCGTTTCATGTGTAATTTGTGCTCTCCTTCACCTTTCGCTGAGGGACTGTTTCTGTCATGAGAGGAATGCTCTACAGCAAGCTCTGAGAATGGATGACTGACAGGCAGCTCTGGGTTTGGTTTCAATAACACCAAGCACAAACACTGTAAATTTACAGCTACGGATGACTCTCTGAAAAGATCACCCAAATCTCAGCAGTCATAACTCATTCTCTCTTTCTTTCCCCACCTCTCACTCTCTCGGTGTAGCAGCTGGTTGTACTCAGTATTGGGCCTGACACGGCACTTTGAAATAGCAATCAATGCCTTTATACTGCAGGGAGGACTCGTAAAAGTGTCACGGCTGGAATATACGGCACCGTATTTCATCGCTTTTCTCTATTTTTAAACGCTGAGTTATGGTGGTGGAAATGTGTACCTATTAAAGGTGATATGATGTATTCTCTGCCTTGTTCTGAGGCGCATTCATCAAGTGGGGACCGAAAAGAAAACTGCACCCACTTCTTCACCCATATTCCCTCCCCTCTTCCTCTCCTCCAGCTCCCCGGTTCTAGCAGCCTGTCGAGGGTAATTTATAGCACGCAGGCAGTGTAACCTTCTGGCAGGCTTTGTGGAAGAAGCTTGTGCGCTCTCTCTCTTGGCAACTAATAATCTTTTATAAGGCTCAAACTTGGCCAGGTCATTGGGCACGGGAGACAAATCCAGACAGGATCAGAAAAGTAAAATGCAAATGAACCTGAGTTTGCTCTCTACAAGGAATCATGGAAAACCAGGGGAATCGTGTCTTAACGAAATGGCAAAAAACTTCAGTGAGGATGCCAATGACAATTTTAGCACATCATCATCATCTGATGTTAATTTGGCTCTTTACTATGTGTGATTTGGTGTCATACAAAAAGACAGTGACAGAGGAAAAGGAAAGAGTTTTAGCAATACGGCAAGAGTTAGCTATGGTTAGCATACGCTTAACATAGCATCTGAAAAGAGTATGCACAAATGACTTTGCTGTGATCTTGTACAGTGAAGCAGTTCACTTTTTCCTCTGCTATATTTACCATTATTTATTAGAGTATTTTATTTAGGAACCGGATAGAAAATAGCACTTTTTACTACAAAAGTAAATTAATTATCTTTCATTTAATAAATTAAAACCCATTATACAGTTGCAATGCTGGAACTATAATGTATAATTATGACTACAGCCAAGAAGACATGATAAAAAAAAAAAATCATATTCATAATATCCTGTTTCTCGGGCTCGCATTTAAGTTAGAACAAATGTTTTGAGATCCGTTTCCTTATCCAGTTTGTCTTATGCGTTCCTCGGTTGTGACCTCGTCTTGGCAGGCGAACAGTGCAAGATTAATGAGGTGGGCGGAGCAGTATAATAAATGTTTGTTTGAAGTGACAAGGCTGATAGGTGTTGATTTACTTACACGCTGGTAGGCTTTTAATTGAGCGCCTACATCTCTCATCACTTTAAAGTCACTGTGACCGACAGGGCGCTCCTCCATACCGCGGCCTGTGATGACTGACAGCTGACACTCTGCCAGAGTTTTTCTACATGCCTTTAAATCTCCCTCCATAACTTCATTCTAATCCTGTTTTATTAAATATAATCCAGCAATACAAACAATAATACAGATTATGCAACGACAGGTCGAAAAAAACAGAAACAGTGTTCTATCTGGCCCCAAAGTGTAATAATAGAATATATATTTTAAATAATATTAACATTTACAATGCTTTCAAAAAACAAAACAAAAAACATATATTAATATATTTTAATTGAATAGCAATGAAAAGTGTTATCGAATGGTGCATACTCCTGTATTTTATTCTAACTGCTATTATTAAATGGTGGAAAATGTAATGAAGAAAATGCGCCATCATGTACTTGTCAGTATATGAATATATGATGTAATCTTATTTTCAGAACTGATGGAGGACTCCAGGGAGGTGATGAAGGAAAACATCTGCGTTTTTACTGCAATTTTTACAAGCCGCCAAGAACCGGGCTGTTGAGTTGTTATTGTTCAGGCAGCAAGTTTACATCTTTTCATAATGTGTGACACAATGACACAACCTGCTTAGAGCTCAACTGGCAAGCGTTTGAGCCTTGTCAGTCAACTGTGAGCTGATCGACAAGACTAATACAGGATAGGTCAGTGTCATCTTTTACTTTGACATCTGTTTTGTGTGACAAAGTTAATTATTAACTTTAGCGGTGCGCGCCAGTGAGTGTGACTCAGAAATGAAATGTGGGAATGAGCGTGGAAGTTGTGAACTCTAAAAAGTGAATCAGACTTGCCTGAGGAATAGAGAGATTTCATTTGCCCCATGCATTACCAAAATGGAACGTGTCATGAGCCTCATGAATGGTGTGACTGTTGCTCCACGCTAGTGGTTTCTGAGCCAGCAACAGATAAAAAAATACCTTTTGATGTCTGCTCAGATTTCACACAACAATATAGAGCAATCTGATTTGTGGCTCTGCTGTGTGTAGCCGGGTAGTTCTCCCACCCTTCCTGATAACTTCACCATGTGGAGGACAATGGGACCTTTTGTTTGAGCGAGAAGGGTGCATTTAAGTTCATTGTGTGTGTGTGTGCTTGTGTGTTTTGGTACACATGACATGTTTGAAAGCTAAATAAAGATCTGTCATTAACTGTAGGGCATGTACATAATCACTCAGAGATAATCAGTGAGACAGGAAGATGAGCAGATCTGCCAAGCCCTTGATCACAGAGGCGACAAGAGAGACGAGCTATTAAGCCTGTGAGAGCACTCAACATCATCGATATCACGAAAAAAAATGGAAATAAGCTTTTACTGGGTATATAACTATTACTCAAGTCTAGCTCATCCCTCTTATTGTACAATATTCCATTCTGTCACATGTGGTTTCACACAAATATTTATCCTGTCATCACACCATCACTCACGTCTTTGGATCAGAGAGACTCAAGATGTTCAAGTCTGATTATACCAAAACACAGAGATGAGTCATTAAATCAACCTGAGAAGCTCCCATTCTCTGAGGATTCTGGGAAGAGCCTTTTGTGCCATTGGTTCTCCTTGCATGTATGCTGTGTGCGCCATTCACGCCGAACTAAATTAATCTTCATTCTCGGCTCTTTTTTTGGCTCCGTTTCCTGACACATTCCTCATTTGATAAGCTCTCTCTATCATCTCTTCCACACGCACAAACATTACTCTTAGAAATACTCCACCAGGTTTCACAGTGGAACAGTGCGCTTTTAAATATCTGATCTTAAAAAACTCACAATCACTCCGAACGATTGTGAAGTTTGTGAAAGCAATGAGAGAAAGAGAGTGCTATGTTTTACAGTTCTCCAGGGTTGGTCTCACATGTCGGCTACACTCCATAAAGCTGTCCTGTCCCTCTTTTTTCACAGGATTATTTTTTCTGGAGAACAGACCAGGCATGAGCAGCAGACTCCCTGCCTCTGGGCTCCCTTTTCATACCACTCACCTCATAAATCAGTCACAGGTAATTAAATGCAAATGATTTGCATCCTTTTTGTTTGGTTGGTTTTGCCGTCTCTAAGTCTGTACCAAAGAGTGACACACTGTTGTGTTCCAGTCAAGTATAACAATATAACTTGAGAACTGCAAACACCAGTTTTGTTTAAGCAGACAAAATAAGGTATTGTAGTATTAATTAAATGATTATTTTTATTTTTGTACTTTTAAATATTTTCTTCTTCCCATGTTCATCTCCATGTTACATATCCTTTGCTGTTTCGCATTAACATGAATGATTGCCTGCTATAAAATAATCTGTTCTGATTGATCTCTCACAAGAAACAGTGAGGGATGTGAGTGGGCTATGGTCAAGCAGGATGTCTAGCCTCTGCTTTTAGCCCTTTGTTTAGTCAAAGTTATGGTAAAGCCCGGTGCTTTGATACAGTCATGCATAGGCGAACGCCTTCGGGCTTAACAGGGATTGGTCAGACAGGCCTCTTAAAGGGGAGGCCTGCCCCTTAAAATCCACAACAGGAAATGACCATCCGTCATTTATACGTCAAAACAGCTGTTAGCAGCCCACTTCAAGGCCAGACTTGAAAGGAGCTGTTCCCCGTTGTTTCAGCCCGCCCTCAGTTCTTTCTCTCACTCTCTTTCTCTTTTTTTTTATTTTCCCTTCCTCCTCCTCTAGGGTGCCTTTAAACTCCCTCCATTCCACCCACACCTTTGCCCCCTGCCAAACTCACTTATCCTGAAAATGTTTTTGTAAGGCAATCCATCTTAATTCTAAACCATTGGAATTTTAAGATTTGAGGTTTTAGGGTTTTTTCGCATTTTCAAGAAGGCAGCGATCCTTCATTTTCTTTGCAGTCCTAAGAATACAACAATGGTTACACCCTGTGATTCTGGGTTTCTGACTAGTAACATAATTTCTAGACAAACGGAAACATTCCAGACATCTCGACCAAACTATACAGAGTGGCAAAAGGGATGGATGACTGTAAAAGCAGGAAAAAAAACAAAAAAAAACACATCTACCCGCATTAATATGCTCGTTGACAGGTAAGACCACACCTGTCATAACCTCAAGTATCTGTTTGTGTGGAGCAAAGACAACTGATCTGTTCAAAGACAACTGATCTGTTCAAAGAAAGCGAACGCATCATATCACTTAACCCTGAGTGCATCTGAATTTGAATGTTCCTGTAGTTTTTCAGATTTGCAAGTGATGGATGACACTAATAATGACAGAGTAAACAGCAAGGCTGTTGACAGAAGGAGAGGTAACTTCATCCATCGCTGTTATCTCTCAACACACATGTGCATGCGCACACACACACACACACACACGCAGAACGTTAAATGGCTTTAGACGCCACGGGTAAAGAGATCCTTGTTTAACAACGGCAGATGTGCCTTTACGTTGACTCAACAATGTGCAGTTCCTGAATAAATAAGACAGTGTGGGTTTAAAACCTAACAAACACTATATTTTGAGATGGATCTTTGTGTTGTGAGACAGAGTGACAGTTTAATTAACTTAACAGCTTAGATTAGCAAAACAGAAATAACTGTTTTGTATGATTGAGAGTGGTTTAATACTTTGCCACTCCAGTCAACTTTGATCGTCTGTAGGTACTTGTGAAAATGTGGGAGGCTGTTTGTGTGTGTGCTGTATGTGGGATCTAAAATGACAGGTTGCTGACAAGCTAAAACTCTTTCTGCCTCTGAAATGCAGTGTCCCGAGGCTTTCATTCCTCCCTGCACACCATTATTAAATGAATATTCACCTCTGCCACCCAGATACGCGAGACAAAGCCCTGCAAACACATGTTTGCCTGTGGCTCCTCCTCTCTCTAGGTCAACAGTTCATGCATTCTGTCTTTTTGTCATTTTTATTACACTAAGGCAGGCAACATCACCTTTCAAGAAGCTTCCCAGGTGCTCTTTGTTTTTAACCCAGAGAACAGCTCCAGATATCAGGCCTTTGTCATCTCTCTGACTCACTTGACAGGTATTGCCATTCAGAGAAACATAAATATTCTCTTCCGTCCATATGTTTACAACACTGTGCAAATGGGGGCAACTTTTACGCTGGCAGTTTGAAATACGGCTCATCCTAAGGACAATGCATTAGTAATACATCACAGCTAAAGCAAATTAAATAAATTCACACACACACACACAATATAAAACTATCATATCATATTTGATTGAATACAAAAGTCACAAAAATGTTTGCCTATACATGCAAGATTGCTTTGAAATAACACTTGCCAAAATAGTGTAATACAACTCGGTCCAGTGTCTGAGGTTTAATAATACAGGGTATAAGCACTTACGAACAATCAAAGCCATTAAATATACTGAACTTCAAAGTTACTTAGACACAAATTAGCACAGTCTCCCTGTAATAGCCTCTGTCAGGCTTCATTTTTCAATGATTAAGCCAATTCATTGCATAATTAAGTTAGCTAAATTACTTCAATGGCAAAGTAACATGGGCTAATGTAATAAAGTTATTAACATTCCAGAACTGGAGGCGCACACATCAGCCTGTGCTGTTATTATGTATAAATGTATTGCTCAATATCATTTGACTTGTTTGACCTAAAATAAGAAACTGCTACCACATTCTCAGCTTTTCCTTTTAACACAACGCTGTATTATTACAATTAATCTTGTAAGGCAAAACTGTAAAGGCAATGCTATAGCATTGACAGCATTAAATTAGAATTTTGTGTTTAACTGTGAAATACTCATTAGACTTTATTATTAAAATAATGTTTGGACCTTATGCAAAGATAAGTTATAGTAATATGAATGTATAAATACATCTGAATTAGTTTACTTATTAATAGCAACGTTTGAAAAACTGTCAACTTAGTGTTAAATCTATAATTGTTCACAAGGTGTTTCAATGTTTATTCTTTAACTATGCTTTACTCATATTTAAAATTAGTGACTAGTAATTCAATAGTGACTATTCCAATACTTGGAATTCGGTATCAAAAATGACCACTTTTACATTAACAGACTAAGAGAGGTACTTGAAGTGACTAGTATACTGCAAGGAATTAATTACTAGTGTAAAGTCTATTCTAATTAAAGTTACTATTGCAATAACTAGTAAATACTAAATAAGCTACTCTTAATTCAAGTCATACTAAATTACTGGTGATTAAAAAAATTAACTATAAAATAACCACTATTTTACAAAACTAGATGAGTAATAAAATAAATGGTCAAACGGCATGTGAGAGTCTTTGCATGTTTTGACACACAACCAGCAAGCACTAGGCCAGCGAGTCCGGAGCGAGGAAGACAGTCTCCGCCTCTGTTGTGCCGACCCACTTATTACTAATGCAGATGCAGGCGATTGGACGGCGGCGGAGCGCTTTGAAGTTCTCCCTCAGATCTTCATGAGCAGAGTGTATATGCGTACTGAGGCTGTAGAGCTCACACCGGAGCGAGCACGGACCAACGGAATGCCATTATTTGACACCATATTTCCCAGTAGTTCTGTTGCGTAGTTTCTTTATTTTTAATTATACGAAAAGTATACAAGACTTCTCCTATTTCTCTTACAAGTCGTCCTTTGCGCGTAAAGGACTCGTGATCGTTTTGCGGTTCAAGGCAACACTGAGTCGGTGACGGAACGATGTGGAGACGGAGTGTACGTTCTTCTTAGAGACTATAACAGCTCTCTTTCTCTGGACTACGCACAGAGCTGATGTTTCAACAGGATATTTAACTGCCAATAGAAGAGGATATAAAGTCGTTTGGCTCTTTTATTTGAAAACACTGGATATCTCTAAATGAAAACTGAAGGACACCCGCCCCGTCGCTGCCCTCGACAGGTCTCTGATCCGCCCCGATCCAGATGAGCGAACTGCCTCCTGGATTTGCAGTCAGTTCAAGGAACCAGCAGACCTTTAAAAGTCGTTATATTAACAACGATAGTTCGCCCACCTGTTTAAGACCCCAAACCGACTCGATCGCCTCGCTGCCGTACCGTGATCCCGTGCGTCAGGAAAAAAGGTTGCCTATACGGATTCTCAAAATGTTGACCGCTCACACAAGTCACATACTTCACCCAGATTATCTCCAGCCGCTCAACTCCGCGCCAGTGAGCATCGAGGTAAGAGTTACGACTTTCTAATGCATCTGTTTCTTACTTCATTCTAATTAAAAATAACAATATTTAACTCAGAAAGCTACTCGGTTGTCCGAGTTTGTGTGTTTCTACTAAGTGAAAGGGTGTTAATAGATGTTTAGTGCGCGTTTGTTACGTTTTATATCGTTTCTTAGTATTAGAGTTTATCTCTGGCGCCTCGAATTTAATTAGAAATTAAATTTTGAAAGCGATTCAGCGCCGATTTGAAAGAATAGTCCGGATCTGGATGAGGCCGTGCTCCACTTTCTGGCAGCATTTTAAGGTTTCACATTTCCTGATGGCTACTGACGTGTTTTTTACGGTACTTAGATTTTTAAAGCCTCTGTTTATCTACCAGCTTAACTCACATTTACATAAAGCAATAGATGCTCATAAAGTATAAACCTTGTACAGTGATAAAACATCAAAAATAAAACATTGCACAGTGTGTAATAAATATTTTTTTTTCCACCTAATAGATTTAAAATGTGCCTATACAACGGAAACATCTCAGATCGCATTTTAGGATGATGTCACAGTTTCAAACCTAATCTTAACATTGTCTGGAATTGGTTTTGAATTGGACATTTCTTTCAGTCCATGAGAAGGAAAATAGAGAGTTAATCGAAAATGTATTTTTTTGTCCCTGTAGCTGGATGCTAAAAAGAGTCCCCTAGCACTGCTGGCCCAGACCTGCTCCCAGATCGGTAAACCAGATCCTCCTCCCTCCTCTAAACTGGGATCCCTTTCCTCCAGCAGCCATGGAGACAAGGACAGCCGCTCCACAAGCTCCAGCCTGAAGCCTGCGGAGCATCAGAACCTAGATGACAAGTCCAGCTTTAAGCCTTACTCTAAAACAGGATCAGAATGCCGGAAGGATGGCGCTGGGATCAGCAGCTCAGCAGATAAAGTGGGGTTCAGAGTGCCAAACAGCAGTTCTGCAGCTGTGACATGCCCCTCTTTACCTCCTCATGCCCCTTCTCCACGGGTCAGCTCTCCTTCTCAGCAGACATCAGGACAGTCGCACACACACCGGCAGGCTCAGTCTCCCGTATCGCAGAAACCAACGCATCTACAAACCTCCCACATGGACTCCAAATCTGCAGGTTCGGACCCAGGGAATGACAGCAGCAGCGGTAGCGATCGCAATGGGAAAAAAGATTCAGACCACAGTAAATCTGGAAGCCTGGACATTGCACAGATCGCCAACTCCAGTCATGCACGTGCTAGTGCGAACTCCAGCAGTGCCAGCTCCTCTAGCAGTCCTCAACCTGACAGTAAGTCTGACGCCCAACCCCCTCAGCAGAGCCTGGGCACTGGCCACATCGCTCCAGTTTCTCCCTTCAAACCGGGCCACTCTGTGTTTCCCCTCCCATCCTCCACCATGGGCTACCACGGCTCCATTGTCGGGGCCTATGCCGGCTATCCTTCTCAATATGTGCCTGGGCTGGATCCCACTAAATCTAGTTTAGTTAGTGCTGGGATGGGTGTTCCAGGAAAGCATCCCAGCTCCAGTCCTCTCACAGGGGCCTCGCCTCCCTCTTTCATGCAGGGTCTGTGCAGGGATCCATACTGCCTCACCTACCACAATGCACCCCATCTCGGGGGCAGCAACTGCTCATCCTGCGTTCATGATCCATCATCTGCCCTAAAGACTGGATTCCCTCTTATGTATCCCACCCATCACCTCCACTCCCTCCACCCCAGTTCTCTGTCCTCTAGCGCCACCTCAACTCTGTCCCATCCTCTGTATACTTACGGTTTCATGCTGGCCAATGAAACGCTCCCTCACGCCTGTAACTGGGTCTCAGTGGGTGGCCCGTGTGACAAACGCTTCGCCACCTCAGAGGAACTCTTGGCCCATTTGCGTACTCACACAGCTCTGCCAGGTGTGGATGGGAAGCTGCTCTCTGGCTACCCTTCATCCATCTCCTCTGCTGCTTCTTGCCACCTCCACCTGCCTCCTCCCAGCAGCCCAGGAGCCCTTCCCAGTTCCCTCTCTCTGCGTGGATCACCAGGGCTAGGTTTGGCACGGTATCACCCCTACGGAAAGGCACACTTGCCAGGAGCTCCGTCCCTTCCTATGCACTCTCTCCCAGCCACAGCGCCCTACTATTCTCCCTATGCTCTATACGGCCAGAGACTAGGCCCCGCTTCAGCTCTTGGGTACCAGTGATTATAAGACTTTTGGACAGTGTAAAGATATTGGCATAAGCTCGCTGGAAAGCACAGGAACATGCAGGATTCCCCTAAAAAGAATGAAGCAAAAAACATTGGATAGTTATATTCACAATGAGGAATAAAATCTAATTTGCTTTGGATGACTGTTGCTTAATTAATGGTCACTCCAAATTTCAATTAGGTTATTAGGGAACCCTTATGAACTTATAATGGTGGAGAGCTAATGAGAATGACGGAACTCAGTTTATATCAGATCTTTTTTTCCTTCTTTCAATTTACCAAAAGTGTGTATTTATTTTTCACTTGAGCGCTTGACTTTTAGTTTTCTTTAGGACATTTACCGCCAAAATCAGTTGATTATCATTTTCACAAAAGGAGCAATATTTTCACAGTATGAACATGGTTGTTCCCTTCATACACTTTGTAATAATGCAATGTTTGCAACAACAGACTATGACATTGTCTCTCAGACATAAAATCTTTCTTTTAATGTCAGTTTCTTTCATATGTTAGATCTGTGCAACTCATTTTCTTTACTGGCAAACAGATGAGCATGACTCGGTCAACAGCTACGTTGCTCCTTATGATTTGGCAATTATTTTGTACTTGTACAGATCAAAGAATAAAACGGAAAGATGTGATATATTTTCTATTGTAGCTGACTCTGCAAGTTGGGGATGCAAGTGGAGAGGGGAAAAGAATTCAAATAAGAGTACTATGTTGTGATGGCGCTATCCATTTAACAAAGTCTTATTTTGTGTAATAAATGATACTTGATTACATTTATAGAGGTGTTGATGTTCCTCGCTTCTCTTGCATACACATTTCTTTCACTCTTAATAGCACGCTTGCATTGCCATGTGTGTGGGTGTGTGTATATATATATATATAAATATATATATATATATATATATATATATATATATATATATATATATATATATATATATATATATATCTCATAAATGCATATTTAAACATTCACAGATGATTATTTTTTGTTTGGGCTGGTACAAAAAAAAGAATTGTACTTTCACTTGAGCAACTAATCTTTGACTTCAGCATTCAACACTACTGACAGTTTTGTACCCTATTAGTTCAAGCTATTAACACAAAATAAGCTCCTCTGTCTGTTTACTGATCTGCTCGTAATGTGAAAGTGCAGTGTTAGTCACTGCTGTTTGTTCGTGCCTCTGCAGCATTGTCTAAAGAGCTGCCTCAGCACAAGGGAGTATTGGGTCTTAAATACAGCTCAATGATAGCCTGGTAATAGCCCATGGGAGCCATGCACTCACTTCCAGTGCACTCTGATGGATTGCCTTGCTACACAAAGGGCAAAAGATGACAATGGGAGGCTGTTAATAGAGAAATATTTATCAAATGCTTGACATGACCCCCAGGAGTGTAGTCCTCATTGTTTGACCCGAGTGTGTTGTGTCCTGTGGTTCAGAAAGTCTTGCTTAATGCTGTGCTATAAAGAGGGTCAGGATTCAATATTGTTGATGTGATTGTGTGACTATGTCGGACCTAATGTCTCAAACAGAAGCGGCCAGTATGTTAACTCTTCTTCAGAATAATTTGAGTGGAGATGCTCTTAAGCACTAAGATAAACCACACATACACACGTACGAACAGATTCTCAGTTCATTAGCACTTCAGACAGGAGAGGACGCAGCACAGGTGTCACTTGACAGGGCCATTAAATGAATAGATCACTCCACTGCCTCTGTTAACTCTGGCTATCCAGCAAGGACACAGCATACGGTTCCTCTTATGGGAAACCAGGAGGTCAAGACTAGAGGAGGAAGAGCTGAGATGAGAATAAACATTTGCTCTGTATGTTTCTGAGTTTGAATTACCCAAATCTATATTTTGGCCAGGCACAGCACAGGCCTGCTAATAGTACACAGTCTACTCATTGCTGCTACGGGGCAGAAAATGTATAAACTGCAGTGAAGAGTATCTAAACTGTAGTATTGCATTTAATTGACATTAAGAGAAGTACAGATCTAAAAGTAAGGTTAGGTGCCAAGAGTCTATTTTAGAAATGGTCTTAAATGACTTCCTGTGAGACTCAGAGAGGAAGTTATTTAATGGAGTTATGGACTATTTGGGCACAGCCCAAGAGAATTAAAACTTCATAACATGGATTACATCTCCCCTAGTGGTGAACCAATGCAACTCCAATAAATACTATGAAATCATTGGTAACAATCAACAATTTGTTTTGTAAAAAATGAGAAAATTGATAATATACCATGTTCTGTGCATGTAAACAGCACTTTGTTGAAGAATGGGAAAAAAATATTTTTTTAAAAAGTAGTTAAAGCAAGTACAGGAAGGTTAAATGGAGGGGAGGAATTTTCACATTTTATCCGAAGGTGAAGGATTAATCCTGCCATCACCCCGTTCCCACTCGTTCATCACATTCCTGCTCTATACTTCTCTCCGTCTCTCTCCTCATCAATCTCTCCCTGTCATTTATCTTTCTCTCCCTCGTCTCCCGGGCTCCAGCTGAGTCAATATGCAGTCACTCTGTTTCTGTCGCCTGCTTGTGGAGGGGAGGGGAGTTGGATGGATGTGTGGGTGGGGGTGTGGAGTTAATTTAGTCCCTGACCAGTGTCTTCTCAGCAGGGCTACACCTGTTTGATTGATCTCTTTCTCTCTTTCCCTGCTGTCCCACTGGGCTTAGAATGGAGGTGGGGGGTACAACCCCCCCCCCCCCCAATTCCCAATGCGTCCAGTCAACTACTAAAGAGAAAAAGACTGAGTAAGTGAGAGAGAGAGAGCTGCAGCCCATCACAGCAGTGTCCCGGGCAGGCAGCCCAGCAGCCCCAGTGATTAATGACGACAGGGTGTGGAGCTGCTCCTCAATTAGCTGCCAAGTCCACAGCAACTCATGAGGCTGACAGCCCCAACCTGAAAAAGAATGAGAGAGGGAGAGCATTAGATCACCCCTCCCTCCCCGACTCTTTTTCTTGGCCTGTCTCTCTCTGTTTAGATCTTGTCTCTTGTCTCTCTTCACCTACACCCTCTTTTTCCCCGGCTTCTCTCCTGTTACTTTCTTGTTGTCTCTTTGATTATGTTAGCCTAATGTAGACTCTCTCTCCCTTCGCAAACTTCCATATAAATTACACTCTGTTAATTACCGCATGAGTACTCTGATGACTGTTTGTCACGGTGATACAGACCAGACCGCTCTCTTTCTCACACACACTCCTCAAGCTCATAAAGCAATCAATCACACGACTGCTGCTGCTTTATGACTAAAGAAATCCATTGAGGACTTTGCACGGGTCTCTTAATCACATCAACCGCATCACAAAATAATGCTCCAAACACCAGCAACAAAAACAAAATGAATGTGGCAGTGAGCACCTCTACACAGTGATCTTTAAGCCATCCCATTTGTCTAGCGAAACTCTGTGCATGTGTAACGACAGCCTGACAACGCAGGCAAACGAGTGTGTTGCAATTATGGCTAACCACTAATAATGCATTCCACCGCTACAGCTGGATTCTATTTGCAAACGCACTGGGGGAACACGGCACCGATGTCACGAATGTTGTGCGCATGACAAACCGTGCCTTGGCACCGGAACGGAGGGGTTAAGATTGATCCCGAGTCATGCCTGGAGTGACAGGACCTTTTCCTGCTCAGTATAGGAAAATGTTTCAGTTACCTCATGCCTCCTCTATAATATGATATTGAGGGTTTTTTGTGCTTTTAGTTCATGTTTATTAGCAAAAAGACCATATACCTAAATTTAGTTTCAAATGTTTTTGAAAGAAGTCACCAAAACTGCATTTATTTGATCGAAAACACAGCAAAAGTAATATTGAATATTCTTATTCATTCATAGCTTACTATTTTAATAGATTTTAAAATACATAAATATGATAATGTGTTATATTTATTCTTGTGATGGCAAAGCTGAATTTGTAGGACCAAAAAAAAATTTTGTCAAATAAATAATGCTCTCTAGAATGAGAATAGCAAGAATCATAGTTCAAGGCGGCGAAAAAATATATTCCATTTGATATGTCCCAGTGGCCCAACTTCCTGTTTTCAACGAAAACGTCAACACAGGAAAACTGCCTTCATCAAACCATTTCATGGGATCTTTTACATGTATCTGGCCTCTAATATAACTAGGAACACATACTATTAAGTATTCAAATTGTCATATTTTGAAGGGCCTCTGTAATAAATTCTGTAGCATGATGTAGTGACATCTGCTGGGGAATGTTTTCAGTTTCATTATGTAATTAGTTTGATTCATTGCATGTCATGATTGGACATTATGTTCATTCTGTGCTTTGTGTGCACTTCGGTGTCAGTATATATAAATAGTATATATAAACAGAATATCATTTCAAACAACTAGCTACATTAATCCAGAATAATGTGCTTTAATAAAATGACTAGCATATTGTAATTTGTGAACGCCGCTATGAGGACACGCGGAATATGGAGAGCTTTGTAACTGTTTATTTTACCTGCTGCCCTCAGCCTCAAGCTTGGCATAACATTGTCCTAATGTTTAAATCCTGCTGTCATGTGCAGTCCGGCTTTAAGTGGACTGTATGACATCATTTATAAACTTCCAAAAGGCAATGTTAGGTGCGAGCATGACACAACGATGTGTTAAACCCAAAGGTCAACCAATCCATTAAACACCATGTATTAAGCTGCCTTCTAACACTCAAATTTGGCAGGGTTAAAAGTAAGGTGTAAAATACTCTTTTTCTCCCATTCACTATATATAGCGCTACTATTAAAGGTTAAATATGAATCCACACTCAAAACCTAAGGGCACAGAAAGGTATAGAAATCTGTCAGTTCTTGTTTAAGGAAATATACAGAGATAAAAGTACTCTTTTCAACACCCTGACATTTTTCTTCATAATGTGACAAGCCTGCACATACCACGCAGCTCTAAAACTTTTACCCAAGGCCTTTAAGTCACCAGATTTTCCTTCCGCCTATGTCGGGATATTTTATGGACCATCAATGTGTGTACGTGTGTGTGTGTGTGTGTGTGTTTGTGTGGTAGCGAGCATGCACCGCAGAACAGCCAAGTTAATGTTATGAGAAGCGGCAGGGGTTTCTTAAGTAAGAGCAAAAGTTTTCCAGAGCTATGTGATTATTTTTACTGACTCAACGCCCCCTCCCTCTCTTTTAGCAGCGGTGATGGTAACCACTCGGTCTCCTTGCCCTCTCTGTCTTGGCGGTAAGCTAACCCAGCTGTTCTCAATGCCATTTTGGGGAGAGGAAAAACCGAAGGCAGGAGAGGGACAGAGAGTGCAAGAGAGAGAGAGAAAAGCTGGCAGGGAAGCGAACAGACCTGATTATCCAAATACAGTCATTAAAGGGGAAATGTGTTTTTCAAACTGTCAAGATGATTAATGAGGGAGAGCAAATCCTCACAAATGCTCTTGTTTAGTCTAACTGGCAGACATGATCCTGGCCACTGATTAATGGCAGTGCTGGTGCGTGAGGCCACCGCGAGGTGAGATGAGTGGGTGGGTTTGTGGGTGGTGGGGGTAGGTGTTAGGTAGTGGAAGGACGTGTAGTGTGGCAGAGAGACAGAACTTCACAGGATGTTGCCGAGAGAGGGAGCGAGACAAGAGAAAGCGCCTACTAGTCAACAGCAGTTTTATCTTTGCCACTTTTTAGAGGTTTAATGAGTTTAAACAACAACGCTGCATGGCTTCATCTCACAAATATGCTCATTAGATGTTTTTGGCCAAACTTGCGGCGGTTGAACAAATACCATGCATGTGATTTATGGCATAAATAACCCTGGTAATAATTATAGCATACAACAGACTTGCAGTGAAGTAACAGTCATTAGAGTAAGAAGAAAAGCAGATCCTGTCAGCGCTAAAGGGATCTCGGCATTGTATTGAAGCAGTCAAATCATATGGAACACCTTAACATGGTTTGTGGGAAAGTGTGTGTGTGTGTTTGTGTGTGTGTGTGTGTCAGACAGCTGACCTTAGAAATGACTGATTTTCCTCCTAGCAGGAGCTAAAGTGCTGATACCTGACTATTTCACTTTGCTGACCTTAAAGAGTGGCGGTTACAGCCTGCATACACACACACACACACTCACTGGTTAAGATTTCTGTGGCATAATGACACAGAGCATACATTCATTAGCCACTGCCTCATTGACAGTATTGGAAACCAATGGGTCTGCAAGCTATTCATCAGGAATGCAGACAGGCTAACAATTCTTGTATGGACCGCAGAGCTATTGCTCTGTGTTGGGAGGTCTTCTTTAGACTTAATGGTTACAGCTTTTTCAAACCACATGTTTGGTAGAAAATTAGCTTGCCACTAACCTATCAGTGTTGAACTTTAGCCTATTCCCACATCCAACTGACCACTGCTTTATTACTTGATACTTTTCTTAGAATCTTCAAAAAATGTAAAGATCTCAGAAGAGAAGGGTAAAATTCTGGCTGACATAATATAAGCCAGTAATTATTTTGAATAAGCCAGTAATTATTTTCATGTTATGTACACTGCCGTTCAAAAAAATTAAAATAATTAATTAATACTTTTATTTAGCAAGGATGTGTTTAATTGATAAGATTCAAGAAGGATGTGTTTAACTGATAAGATTCAAAAAAAAAAAAAATTCAAAGGTTTCTATATATAAGAAGCACAACTGTTTTTAACATGGATAATAAATCAGCATATTGATAATAAATCAGAACGACTTCTGAAGGATCATGTGACATTGAAGACTAGAGTAATGGCTGATGAAAATTCAGCTTTGCACACAGGAATAAATTATATTTTAAAGTATAATAAAATAAAAAAACAGTTTTTTATTGTAGTAACATCTCACAATATTTTTTTTCCCTTTATTTTTTATACAAACAAAAAATATATAAAACATCCTGCTGATTCCAAACATTTGAATGGCAGTGTACATTAACTTACAAATGGCTGATATGAAAAAAGCAACAAAAAATAAATAAAACGTTCCAGCAAATATGTAAATGCTACAAGTGAAATTAAATATAAATCAATGCAGCATATGAAAAAAATATGGGTATTTATTTTGAGATTTGTAAGATTTTATTAACAGTGTTCCATCGACTCACTTTAATGCAAGTCAAATGTATAAGCCTATACTCAATAGAGAGCACCAATTTTATCATTATAAAAATACCCAAAACAGATCTTGAGCAGCAGGAAACTTAAAAAATCCTAACAGCTGCTGTTTTTATTTTTGTAATTATTTTCCTTCAGTTTTTAGGTCTCCTTATGACCTCTCTTTTCTTACATCCACTCCCTGTACATTAATAAAATGGCTAACAGCTGTGAACCTCTCTTAACATGACAGAATGTGAAGCTGTACATCTCTCATTTCCTTCATGATAATGTTCTGTTCTCAGTTACAATAAACCCCTCACTGTGCCTCCCTGGAATCACACATGCCACAAACACACACACACACACACACACACACACACACACTGTACATCTTTAAACTAAGCAGTACAGCCCTATGGAAGACATTGAACAGACTGATCTGGTCTGTAACACACTCACTCAAGCACACACACTAGACAACTGTTCATTAATCTGGCTTCTAATACTCAGACTAAACAGCTTCTATTAGTCAGAACTATAAGCAGATGATGGCAAGAAGCACCTAAGCATGCTAAATTACCAGCTATCAGTATAAATGATTACATGAAAAATAAGAAAAGGGAATGGAGACTTTAAAGGCGGCCCCAAACTCTCCAGACAAACATATCCCTCAGTATGTTCATGAGAATATAAAACATGTCATAGAAGGAAAATGATGACAAGAAGAAGCTCAGAGAGAGAAAACAGACAGGCAAAAGGGAGTTAATGGAGGGCACGAATGGAAAGGCTGGGTGGAGAAGTCAACGTTCCCGAAGAGCTGAGAGAAGAACAGCTGTGTGTGTGTGTGTGTGTGTGTGTGTGAGGAGGCCCTAGAAGCAAGCTCTGTTTGTGTGTGTCAGAGGGAGTAGTGATTAATGACCCACAGGCCTTGTTTCTCTTGCTTCCTTCCTCAGCAACGATGTCACACACACACCGTCACATGTCAGCCTAATGGACACGGGCAGACAGTGGCGTGAGCTGCCCGTCGCTCCAGTCTCACACACACACACACACTAAGAACATGCATGCACGTCAAAAATCCCATGTTTTTATTGAAAGAGAAACAAAACAAAAAGAGCACCAAATTTCACTGCGCAGTTCATGGCGAGAGAGCGTGCAGCGTTCGTTTTGTGCACCTCGAGAAAGAAAGGAGGAAAAAAACAGGAGAGAAAGACGTTGTGCGTCAGAGAAAAAGGAGAATGTGAGACTGAGACTGAGAGAGAAGTCAGTGTTTGCATGTGTGCCGGTTCCCAGCCCTGTCAGTGGGCTGTCAGAGCGTGATTTATGGTTGTGAGACTCACAGCAGTCCTTGCTGCCAGTTCAGTATTGTTACAACTGACATCTAATGAGGCCAGACGTGCTTTCAAGCACAGCACTTAACACAGGCCTCCATCTCCACCAGTCACAGGCCCTCTTTTCTCCTCCTCTCTCACTCCCATTTATTTTCTGCATCTGGGGTGGCAGACCAAGGAAAGGAGGAAAGACACGGTCTTGCTGCGAGAGCTTAAAAAACGCAGAGCGCAGATGAAGCTGCAGTCAGCAGGCTTTTTTTTTCTGTCCCTCTCTCCCCCTCCCCCTGATACAAGCCTGCACAATGGCAAATTAAAGTAGAGCAAACCTTTATACACTGATGACTTTGCTTTGAAAGGCAATATCTCACCGTTTTTCTACACCATTCAATTTTTCAACTGCTTAGTAATTGTTTGGAGGATAGTCTGCGCTCTGGTCTAATCATATTGGTGGCTGTGTCATTTTGAAAGGGTGGAGGAGTAATGCTGGATGAGAGCTCCTTGGCTTTGACTTTTTCCTGATCTTGGGTTTCTGCTCTGCTCCTCTTCGGGCTGCTAGCTTAGTCAGGACCCCTCGCAGTAATCATAAACAGAGCCGCTGGCAGCAGCACCCGCGTACTGCGCTCCCTCCCTACGCCCCCTGCTCCGGTTCCTTGTCAGACGTGATTAATGGCACACGGGCCCGGTGCGCTTTGCGTTGCCAGTTCCAGCGATGTTCCCTTGATACTTAATGAAGTCTGACAAACTTCTTTTCCCTCATTGTGTTCCAGTTATTTTTCCCCGCTCCATTTAAGAGAAGCCCAATGTAGCTAAATTTGCCACCACCGCACAAAAGCACAGGTCAAAGTTTTCAGATTTATTTTGCAGTCGAGGAGCGCAGCCTGTAACACTGCTGGCAACGTCGGCTGTTTCTCAGGCAGCTCGTGTTGTTGTTCATACTTCAGATTTGAGTAGTTTTGATTGCAGTCATTAGACGTTCCACAACATCAGATCCAAGAACTAAAGGTCGCAGTGGCCTTACAGGACAAGGTCTGCGGTATCTCAAATACATGGGCTGATTTAACTTACTGCCATCCAGTGGAAGATCATGTAATATATCATTTTTTGTTACTGTGCAAAGATCTGTGATCGCAGAAAAAAAACAGGTTTGGCTGATTAGCCTGTCAATGCAATGATGACCACCTATGGTGCTCGCAACAGCCTGAATTGGTCAAATTGGTGGAAATAGACAGACAAATTACAAAGAAAACAAGTTACACACGCAGACATGACCACTTTCAGTCAAGTCCAAATTGAACTTAAATTGATGGACTGTGAGCGATACATTTTTAGCAAGCACACAACTTTCTGTAAATTTAAGATTAATATAAAATACACTGATTAGCAGTTAGTAGCAGCAATTTATATATATATATATATATATATGTGTGTGTGTGTGTGTGTGTGTGTGTGTGCTTACTGTTTTATTGTAAATATATTTTAAGCAATGGGGGGAAATATATTTTGATGTGTTTAAAAAACAGCATATATAAATATTTAAAAAATCTTAAAATTAAATATTCATTTAAACAAAGAAATGTAAGACTACAGTACACTTAATAGTACTCACTGACAGTGTAATATAAATATATATAGAGAGAGAGGGGGAGAGAGAGTTAATCTGTCTAAATCTCAATAAAAGAAATGGAGCATGAATTTCCCATTTCATTTTAAAAATGTAAATCAGAAAAGAAGCTTACATATCCATATCTTACATGACTTTAACCTGCTGCATTGTAGAATACATTATGATTTGAAATTTAAATGAATTCAAAGGCAATCTAAACAGCACGATTAACATAATTGCTATGGAAAGGAAATGCAAACCATGTGGTTGATGGTTAGTGTTAAAGAATCAGCAGCGTAGGAAGGAGATAAAGTAAACTTGGGAGAACAGAGCTGTGATATGTTACAAAACTTAAAACTGTGTCATTTTAACAGAACACTACAGGTCTGCTACAAGAGCATCAATGATATTTAAAAGAGAAAGAGAGAAAACGGATTATAGAGCCACCTTGTTGCTGTTTTGTTGCTTTCTCTCTAATGCATTTTGTGTCTGCGGTGAATACTGACCTCTGTACCAGCAGAGGGCTCTGTTGTCACGATTTAAAAGCAAAGCAAGTCAATACATAAGAATACATAGATAATAGGCTATATACCATCAATATATAAAAAGTGTTGCAGCTTTTTCATATTATTTCTACCATCTTGCAAAACACTCTGAGCCACAGTTGAGTAACAATAGGAGTCATAAGTAGTCTGGTAAGCAGGAATATCCTTTTTAAACTCTTCAATGCTAATACTTCACTGTCATGAAAGAGCATTCTTTAACCTGTTGTGCCTACCACATAAGTAAGCTGTAGTTTCATCATGACATATCCAATCAAATAAATCAAAGCGCCTTCACTGGATTTGCTGAGAAACAAGTCAAAAGACAAGTCACCAGCCTGTATTAAAAGTATAATACTGAAAGCTAACAAACCATTGAAACATTTGGTTTTCATTAGTGCAGTGTACACTATCTTGGGCTTCAGTTTTTCCAGCGTCTTTGGAGACCTCCTTGTTGCTGTTATGAGATACATAACAAATACGAGAAAGTCACAACTGATAAATAAGTAGCAATTATGAGCCTGAACACACAAAGTCCATAACACATTGTATTCACTGGGACAAAAATGTTGTGGTTACTGGGACACATTCAGGCGCTGTGGTATCTAAATCTTTTTTTTTTCTAAATAAGTGCTTACCATCTTTACTGAATTTGGGCCCATATTTTGGAACTCAATAAAGATCTACTGTGTTAAATATTCTGTGTACTAAGAACAAAGCATCACAAACAGGGTTTTACAAATTCACACTTAAATTATTATCCGTATTTCAATTCCTGAGTTGAAATGTAAATGTATTTGGGCACACCCCACATGTAAATAGACATGACAATTCAAAAAAAAAAAAAAAAAAAAAAAAAAAAATATATATATATATATATATATATATATATATATATATATATATATATATATATATATATATATATTCATAATACTGTGAAAATCAATAAGTACAGAAATATGCACAGATTAAAACTGTGCTGCCATTTACAGTTTGTTGTTGAATGTAGAGAAAAACTATCAGCAGAGGGCGCTCGTGCTACAGATATTTATATTAAACGATATTCTTTATTTTACCTCCTTTGTAATTGTGATAATTAAATATGGATTAGAAATGTGTTCCAATCTAGCTAACTGGAATGCTTTTTTATTCGAGATGAGATCAACTTTTAATAGGGGAAAAACCACTGTACAACATACACTATACGTAGTTCAAGCAATGCCTTCTAACTTTGCAAAGAGGAAAAATAAAGAATAAAGCAAAAGCTAAAATGTAATTCCATATCATTCCTGGACTCATTGCTGACATAAACAATGATCAAATTATGTTCAAGACAATAATCAAAGCAAATGCTGTAAGAAATGACTTGAATAATATTTGATGACCATAAAGCTGTTTGATATAACTAGAAGCTGCTTAGAACAGCTAAGCCGAGCACATGACTCAGAATGACTCTCTAACAAGCACACACAGCATGTACTGACCTCACATATTTACAGCTCAAACTTCAAAGCCAAGCTAAGTGGCGTTGTGTCAGTGTCACATTACCAACACGCACTGGTGCATTCGGAGTTGTGCTTACACTATACTGTACAGTACCTCGCTTTACTTGTTTCATCAGATCTTGAGATCAGATCGGGGTTGGGGGGGGGGGGGGGGGGCATGGGGGTTAATGTTTCTTACATATAATAAATACTTACAAGTCCTTCATATTATAATATATACATATATGAATTAACACATTTATTTTATAATCATTAACAGAATTTGAAAATGTAAACCTTTCCGGTGGCCAAACGGTTAGTTCTACATGTATTTCACTGACAACAAAATTACTAACCTGGTCTCCGTCGAAGACGCGGTAATTTTTTTGTAATGCAACAGTCACATATTGTGTCTTTGATAAGTGCAGTTACTTTCAATGCATCAAGTGGAAGTTCATGATCGCTGAATGACTTCAATAACTAGGCTCTTCAAAAAAAAATTGCCATTTGGCGTGGTTTACCATCTCTAGCTCCCGCGACGAGCGTCAAACAGTCAGCGCGTGACCACCTCAACGAGCGCGCGCAGCCGCGGACTTTACAGGCCTTGAAGTTTCTCTGTTAAATTGAAATGTTGTCTTTTTTGTGTGTGTCGCATTTTTTGATGTCAACTGCCATTAAACACCATGGAAGAACAAATGGCGTCCTAACACTGCGCTCATCCGGAAATATTGGAAAAGCAACAAGACGCGGCACAATTTTAAAGTTTACACACGAATTAAGAAAATTTACATTCATTAAAGAAGGATAAACGTTAAGAGAATAGGTATAAATTGGTCTTCACGTGTGAATTTTATAAAATAAAAAAGGTAAAACAAAAGCTATGGTGCAGAAAAAAAAAATCAGAGCAATGTCCAAGAGCAAAGAAGTGCAATGCAAGTAATATGTAAAAGTTCACTAATAGTACGTTTCATGTGGTTATTAACATGCTTGTGAAACTCTTAATTGTGTCTTTGCATGGGAAGCATCATTTAATCTGCAAGAGCAGCAAGGATTTCCACCAACGTCACTTTTTGTAACTGGTTGCAGGTTCATGACAGATTATTTTACTGGTGCAGAATACAGCACAAAAAAAAAAAAAAAAAAAAAGTTATGGTCAAAAATTTCATTTTAAAGTCTATTTCAAAGTCAGTGGAATGAGAAAATGGCTTAAGTGTCCTAACTTTAACAATGCTCCTCAAGACAAATCCATTACTTGGCGCTTTGGTTTTACCACATTTATGTCTTCTTGCATGGTATCCCACATGTACAAAAACAGACTTTATAGCTCTCTATACCAGTAGATTTAATATTTATCAATTTACAAGTCAAATAGAAAGCACAATTTGTACAAATACATGTAATGTTTGACATGAGTTGTGTTCACATCTGTAACATTGCTCAATATTAAACTTAAAATGGTCACTTGCGTCAAAAACAAAAATGGTTCACTGGATTTAATAAAGTAAATTAATAAAACCTTGATTAGGCACTAATCAAGTTTACCTTTTTTATTATTAAATCCATTAGTGCATAACGAAATAGCTCAACTTCAGTAGAAACTTTCTACAACATACTGGCAGTGCTCCATACTAAAATTACTTTAAAACAAAAGTAACAAGCATTATAATATTTAATAAACAAAATTAAAACAGCATGAAATATTAAAAGAAACTGGGCAAACTACTCGCATTTCCAGAATGCAGAGAACAGGCCAGGGGCCTTACACTAGGGGATAGCTGGCAGATGTCGCAATGCCACAATGGTTCTGTCGGTCTCTGGCCATGTAGATGTAGCCTTTGTCCCCCCATTGCTCAGTCCAGCTAGAAGATACAGAACATTTTAAAAAAAAGGTTAAATGTTTTTGAAAAATTAGAATGGAATGAATCATTAAAAATGCCAGAGGAAAGTCACCTGTTCTTCACAATCCAGTATCTCTTCCCAGCAACATCAGCACCCTCATAACCATAACCAACCACCAGGACTGCATGGTCAAGTTCTTCAGTGCTGCACTCGCTCTCATAATAGATGCCTACAGTAGAAGGTTAGAAAGAATTAAGAAGTTCATTCTGACTCAAGCAAGCCATGTAGTTTTGTAATAGTTCATACAGGTTTTTGCATAGGATTAATCAGAATTAGATCGTTTACACAGCTCAGGGATAGTCACTCACCAGACTGATAAAACTGGAAGGATTCATGTCCAGCATCAATGGCAACCGCTACAGGACCCACAGCAGCAACAGCCCTCATTAGAGCATGTTCTTTACCACTGGGAATGTCCACAAAACCAGTGTCATTAGCAGCATTATAACGGGGGTCATAGCGGCATGGCTGATCATCCTGTATTGGTTTAAAAAAAAAAAAAAAAACTACATGTGATTATTCAATTATACATGTTGAAATGGGAACAAAACACTGAAGGTTGACACCCACAATAGATTAACACAACAAATCAAAGAGAGCAAACCACTGATTCTTACTGTTCCAAGGTAGGGATATGACTCTTCTGAATCCAGCCCATTGTTGTCCTGAACATACTGGAAAGCCTGGTCCGTGAGGCCTCCATTACAGCCTAGATTGCCCTCCGGTCTGGAACAGTCCATCAGGTTTTGCGCACTCAGAGAAACCAACTTTCCAGTTTTGCGGAACAGCTGACCCTCCAAGGCACCAGTTGAGCTGAAAGCCCAGCAAGATCGACAACGTTTCTAGGACCACAAAACATGACTTTGAGAAACAGTCAAGCAAAACACGCGGTTTAAAATATTAACAGATACAGAATAAAACCAGCTACAGGAACTAGTTAAACTGCTTACTTGGTCTTTGATAGGAGTAACATAACCCTTCTCTCTCCAGTCAACCTGTTGAGGGGCTTCAAAAAAGCTGGGTTCCATGAACAAGGAGCCTTTTGACTTCCGATTGTGGTCATGATTGTAACCATTCATTGCCTGTCTGAACTCCTCATTTGTCTAAAGTGAAAATGCAAAACAAAAGGGTTTAATAAGAGGAGCCATAATCCTGGTGTTAATCAAGTATGTCCATCGGTTTAGATGTTGTAGATAAAACAAAAGTCAAACTGAACCATTTACCATATCACCATATTGGTTCATGCCAAGTCGGTAAGTGTGTTTGCCCACAGAGTGCTCAAGGTTGTGCAGCTCAATTTTCTTCAAGTTCTTCTCCCACACCATTCGTCTCCAGCCGTCTTCTTTCTGAGGAGGAAAGCAGACATTGCGGACACTGAAAAAGTTCTGTAAAAGATGTTGCTTTTCAGTGGTGTTAAATTGATTCATGTTTGGCTACAGACTCTATACTACCCACTTCATGATAGTTTTTTCCATGCCAGCTCTTCCAGAGGTGCCAGTGACTGTCTGACTGCAAAAGGTTTAAGCTTGGAGCAGCAAACACTGCACTCAAGCATAGCGTGAGGAGCGAAGCAAACAACATCATCCTGCCTGGAAGACTGTGACAGAGGAAAACATACAATTTGGAAGAATGTAACAGGAGTTACGAAGACTACAGCAGTAATCGTTAAACTGTTAAACTCCGTCTGCAAGTTGTGCTAAAAAGACCTTGAATAGGTACAAAACCACGTAACACGACGATCAAAATACAATTAATTAATATAACTAATTTTTAAGTTTAACCAAAAAAATAAAGATCCACAACAGGCCAAGCTGAAATCCACGTAAATATAATTCGAGCACCGTGTCCACAAGAAAAAAGAAAAACCACACTAAAGCCGAAATGTAAATAATAACTCACCTTTAACCAGCAAACGAAATGATTGACTGTCATTATTGTTTACAACTGAGCGTGATTTAAAGCGTGCAGATCAAATAGGCAGCATCTCATTGGCTTAGGGTGATGATGAGCAAAGTGTTCACAGCCAATCAAGTCAAGCAAGAATCTAATTTACTCATGTGATCCACCATCACAAAATCGAGAACTCATCACTTGCATTTATTGTAACAAGATTAATAGTTACGTCCAAAAACTCTTCGCCTATATTTTATATTTAATCATTTATGACATACGAGGGGAACTTAGTTTAATTCGAAAAATAAAGATTTGATTAGTAGGTGTGAAAATTAATGAGATTAAATGAGAATTATCAATCAGTTAAAATAAATGTTTTAAATGAAGGTTATTTGAAAGGATGCATTGTGTTCATGAGAGTTCTATGCTTTTCTCTGTTGTCTTAATTTATATTTTAATTTGTGCTTGTGATGATCATGACATGAAGCACACATCATGACAAATGCAACATGCTCAGACAGAAATGTATCAGTGAAAATGCTTAGGCCCTAAAAAAAATCCCCTAACCAAGCGTTCTGAAGCAGATCAGCGACTTGTGTTTTGTATGACTCAATATAATAAATATAGCAGACACAGTACTTCTTAGTATTGGTGGCTAAGCTTGGTCTTTCAGTTGCAGAGAACGCATTATTTTTAAAGATAATTTTCACACAAAATGTATTTTAAGTTTAAACCTTTTTGTTGTTGTTGTTCTTAATTTAACAACATACACTGAAAAGTATATAACCTCCAGTAATTTTATAATTATAGGTAATAATGTATGAAAAACTCTAGAAGGATTCTTGGACATTAAAAGTGGCCTTTTAATGCAATAAACGTCAGTTGATTCTTTCAGAAATGTCCTCCTAATGCTGGGGTTCTTCTGAAACTCACTTTTTCTGCCTTTCTCTGTTACAAATGCAGGTATTTTATATATATAAACAAATGATATTTACTGGACATGTTTTTATTTAGTACATACAGTATAAATCATTACTGTTATACATGTGCTAGTCTCTAAGTATGATGGCTTAAATCACATTTTATTGATATAAAATTATGTCATAAAGAATTTTTTTTTTTATAATAAAAACCAATTATTCCACACAAACCTTTGACAGTTACCAAAAACCACAATGCAACCACTGATATTTCTTGCATACAGCAAGGAAAAAGGAAACAGAAAACAAAACTGTGGTCTGAAATTTGATGGAGTGAGACTCTAAATTTACATGTAACCTTTGCAACTTGGTGAGACCCTAAAAGACACAGCAGGATGTTACCTGTTTCACTTTCCAGTACATGTAATAAAGTTTTTTCTGTGGCTTTGTGCAAGAGCTGGTTTGTATGTTTGTATGTTTGCATTTCTGAAGAGGAAGCAGTGAGATGTGACGTCTGTAGTAAGTGTTTAAGATTATTGTGTGAATACTTTCATGATTAATTCAGTCAATCAGCTGTGATGTCATCAGAATCTGAGAGGAGTTGGAACAAATGACCAAACCGAGTGGTAATCAAACTTCAAACAATGCAACAAAAAAGAGACCCTTCTGTTTCTCCTGCCGATGAGCTGAAAGATCACTCAGAGTCCAGGAAGTGACTTTTCTTGTGGTTAACTGAATAACTGAAGAAACTGAATAAAAAAAGTCCACATGCAACTAATGCCATTTCTGCTCACAAAAGTTGAAACTTCTGCAAATTTACTAATTTCATTATTGTTAATAATACTTTTGGAAGTGATAATATTTCATTTAAAAAAAAACAGAGATATTTCTATGGAACGCATCCTTGCTTAGAATCATTCAATCTTGTACACTGCAACCATCTGAACAACAAGGTTAATGCAAGTTTTTAGGGTGAACTAAGCTGATTGATTGCACTTTTGACTTCTGCAAGTTACAGTGATCATTCCTTGACACACTTCAGGCAAAAAAGGAGACTTTCATCTGAAATAAAACTCAGTTAGAGTATAATGATGTTAGCATCATGCTTTTGACTGAGGCCAGATCAAATGGCTAAAACGCAACTACCGATAAACATCTTCTAATCATCCTTCATCAAGTTATCTTGATGAAAAAAGAACAACAGAACAAAAACAGAGACAAAATGTTTACTGCCTCAGGCAAAAAAGTGGTATATTACAAAACAAAAATTAATACAAAAATAAGAGAGTCTAAGGTAGAAATAAAAGCACATGAGTGCATACCAGTCCACATGAGATCATTGTTCCCATGATATTTTTCGGACTTCTTTTTTGCCAATTATAAAAATTATCTACAGTAAAAACAGTAATATATATATTATAGACATAGTGTGTCAATTCACGTCCATGTAATTTAAGTCTTCATTTTCCACCTCTTCTTCATTCTGTGAGCGCAGGCGCTTGGGTCGCTTCTTATTTTTCATCCGCACAGAGAGCTGACTGCCAGGAGGTCCTCCAGGATGCGACGCAGTGTTGCTTTTTCTCTTCTAAAAGAAGAGACATTGGTCAAATTAAACATTTGGTCAAACATGACACCTGATGTTACTAAAACCTATTTACAGACGACATTACACAACTTTTTTAAGAAGTGTGTGGCACTCACATTGGCCTTTTTCATTAAACATGAGCAGAATGAATTTACATTTACATGTATGCATTTAGCAGACACCTTTATCCAAAGCGACTTTTTTTTTTGTTTTATCATTCACTTAAACCACTTAGTCATATGTCGTTGCGTCGAATTCAGCAGATTATTATTTTTTTGTTCTTTAGCATGTGGACAGTTTGGGATTATTACCTTATAGCAAACTCCTCCGATGATGATTGCACATAATACCATTAAACCTATGCTGCAACCCACAGAGATCATCATGATGGGCACAGCTCCTGCGAGAAGATTAACACAAGGTTTCATTTTTGTCTCTTCAAGTTTCTCTGTTTCTTATTATTGTGAAAAATGCAGGTCTGGGCATTAACAAACATCAAATGTATATTCAGATTATACAATTACAACAGAGTCAAAACAAACTATACGTATATGCAAAAACAAATATTCAAACTTATATTCACAGATCACACTGTTATCCTTCTCTTTTTTTTATTGCATGAAGACGTTTGTCAGAACTTTAGAATGCATTTAATTTGAATGTTATGTGTATTATGTTTTTTAACAAACAAAGAAAGAGTTGGTTATATTGTGTCATGACTCTCATACTTGATTCTAAGTGTTAAATGGGTGTGACTAGGTAAATAGCCATAATAAGCAATAAAAATACTATGCTTGGTGTTATGCTGAGGAAGATGTTTTATGAAATAAAGGTTCTCACCATTTTCTGTCGTTTTCTCTAGCTTATTTTGTCCTTGAAGACTCCCATTTGGAAAAGTGGTGAGTTCGTAACAGTAATTCACAAAGTCACTCTCTTGTAATTTATCCAGTATAATGTCCTGGTTAGATTTTACGGAAATGCGACCAGCATAGTTGTTGTCCAATATTTCAAGTCCATAGACGGGGCTGAACACAAAAACCTTCTGGTCTGGGCACTTTTTCCATACAGCTAGGATTACTTTCATGCCCGTTGTAACCTTAAAATTAAAAGATGCACTCCCACCCAACCGAGCTTTTATCACATCTTCATCTGTCAAGGCCCCTATGAAAAACAAATAAAGTATTATGTAATTGTTAAAACAACAATATTCATAATTGAAGTTTTTTTTCAGTAATTGATCAATTACAGTAGAGACTTCTCATTGTTATACAATATTGCATTTGTGTTGATTTGCACCTTTGAATCCTGAAAAAATGCATCATGGTTTCCACAAACATATTAAGCAGCACAATTGTGTTCACACTGATAATAATAATACAAAATAAAAAACGTTTCTTGAGCAACAAACCAGCCTATTAGCATGATTTTTGAAGAATCATGTAACACTGAAGACTGGAGTAACAGCTGCTGAAAATTCGGAATACATTTCTTTTAAACAGAAAACAGTTAGTTAGCTATTTTATTATGCACTAATATTTTACAATATTACAGCAATTTTATTTGTTATTATTAAAAAAATAATAATGCAACCTTGGTGAGCACAAGAGACTTCTTTCAAAATCCTCACAAAAACCTACAGACCTCAACATTTTGAACGGTACCAGCCTAAACATTAAAAAGTAAATTCTCTCTCTATGTGTGTGTGTGTGTGTGCGTCAGTCATATACTCTCTCAAACATACCTGTTATAGGGGTTATAAAGAATATCAACAGATGGATCCAGTGAAGTTCGGGCAAAAGAAAAGATTTAGTTTGTCCAGTCCTCATGGTGTCTTGTGCAACACAGGACGTGTGATGCCGTCTGATACAATTCTTAGCACAGACAGACAGTAACCACAAAAACAATGCTGATGGCTCTGTATAACGTAAGGTGGGGGCAGGGTATCAGTAAATCACATCTCTAAAAAAAAAAAAAAAAAAAAATATATATATATATATATATATATATATATATATATATATATATATATATATATATATATATATATATATATATAAATGTAACTCTTGTAAAGGATTAGCACATCTAAGATCTGTAGAGTAGAGCAGGAGTGACTGTAATTTCTAGATTGAATAATATGTTGTTTTTAAAGTCAGATTTTAAATCAATGACACTTTGTACACTGCAATTTGTTTGAAAAAAAATTCTGCTGTATATTGCTTATATCAATATTTTGTATTAAAATTGTAATATTCTGGTGTGGTACTTTCACTTTATTTTGCATATTTGTAGGAGGAAGTGTTTTTTGTTTTTTTTCTGTTATGCCCTGAATCTACATTGTGGTTGCACAGAGGCAAGGCCAGCATTCTGCTAAAAACACTTCCTGTCTTTTCAGCTGCAAAGATCACTAGGTCACTCACAACCTTTTCACAGTAATCAACACAAATAGGTGTGCATGACAACATTTATTTTGTACATTTATTTTTACATATATGACATAATGGATGCTCATTAATTCAAGATGACGATACATAACTTTAAAGTACACCTCGATATATCTTAAATGGGTCATGAACTGCCTTTGCTTTATATTTTTTACTGTTCTCTGAAGTCCACTTCTAATTATACATCAACAACATCATAATTTAGAAGTAATGGGCTATTTTGTGTCCTGTTTTGACCCCCTCATCAGAACGCACTGTTTGAATAGACCTGGCGGATTGTAGACTTGGGAGTAAACACTCACTGCTATGAATGGCTTATAGTTGTGTATGATTGACAGTCTACATCCTTTACAGGTGTACACTGCTGTGATTTAGGTTAAAAAACACATTACACATTATTACTCAGTAAATATCAAACAATCTGTACATATGCTTTGACTGTTATAGTGACCACATAATAAAATCAGTTACTCACACTTGTGAAGTGCGGCATTACTGTCGAGTTCAATATAGTCGGCACATTTCTGAAAATCCTGCGTAGAATTGTGCCGTTTGTAAATGAATCCAGGGTAACATGAAGTCAACAAAGGACCAATTCTTACTGATGCAGTCTGGAACTTCATTAAAAATAAAGATAAAGTGTATTGTTCGATTACTGCATAGACTTGGGCTTCCCTCATTATTTATGCTACATGTGCGAATCAGTGGGCGGGGCTAAACAGGCAGTGATGTAGAATCAGGTGTTGATGATCTTCAAGGAAGCAGTGCTTAGCAACACTATTACGTCATAAAGTGGCACATTCTTTCATTTTGAAAGATTGACTTCAGTATAAGCTGTTTTTAGACTAACAATTATGTTTTGAGTTCTGAAACTTACAAATTGTTTCTATAGCAAAATCACTTCTTGTATATTAAAAGATATATCATTTAGATTTCTCAGTTCATGACCCCTTTAACACTGCTTTTCAGTGAGCACTAAACACAGAAAGAAACCTGTAGTCATTTGTCCTGAGAGAGAGAGAGAGAGAGCACACTACAAAGATAGTAGCATATTTACAATTACATGGATTATGAATTTGGTGTCAAATGTATTTTTTGGTTTATTAGCATTTCAGGGTGTCACATTTTTTCCCAGTTCTATCTATCATCAGTTCACATGTTCATAATATCTCTTATACTTGTCATTAACAACACAAAGTTGCCCATTTATGCCATAAAGCGGCAGTATTTATGCGCAGAGTTTTATTATATTTCATAAAAACATTGCTGTGGTCATAGAACCCAATTCAATATGTCCGTACAGAGATATGACCACTGGAATAAAAACAAAAAAATAGGTATTTAATATGATTGTTTATCAGTTTAAATGGAACGCATGCCTTAACAATACAACTGGTGCAAACAAGGTAAATGTGTCATCCTAATCTTTATGCCTAACATGATGCTTTAGATGTTTAACATATCGCATGATTTACATACTTTAAATACTACCTAGGATCACATCTGTAGTCCCTTGACTCATACCATGTCTGTGAAGGTGAGAGGGGAACCGTTCTCATCCGTGTTCATTGTGAGGAACTGAATCCAGTTCTGGAGGAAGCCTCGTGAATAGACCCCCGTCTCCACAACCAGGCCACAGAAGCGCCGTCTACCAGTTTTGTTGCGCAAAGCGATCTGAGCTTCGCGTTCCGTTACATTGTAACTGACATTGATGATCTGAAGGATGAACAGGTGGAGCAGACCGCCTGTTATGATCACGCTGTACCACACACATGTAAAGCACAGCGCTGTGCTACACACACAAACACACACAAATGTGTTAAATTAGGCTGAAAACACACTGTGTTTTTGCATATTTTCCATGAAATAAGAGTATTGGATAAAATACCTGTATTGATTATAAACTCCAGGGCAGTATAAAATGGCTGTGAATAGACTCTGTCTTCGACATATACTCTTTAACACCAAACTGATCCCGTAGAACGATGTCAGCAGGAAGAGAAGGAGCGTCAAAATGAACTGTCTGTGATTGGCTTGACCTACACAGCTGTTTATCCTGTCATTAAAGGTCACATACATACAAAAACACAAGTAAGCAGCCATACAAACACACATACAAACATTCTCATTCAAGGAACAGTTATACTATTTTATCTCTTTTTGTGTGTGGCTTATTGAGAATTATGTGGCTCATGGCATGTTCATATTTGTATTTGTGGCTGTGTGACAGATTGGCCTGGTGAGAGCCCCCTTTACTGTGTTGAAAGCTGTATTCCTGTGGCCTTTGAACATGTCTCACCAGCCTGCCTGCTCCAGTGACGTCTTTTGGGAATCAGCTTAAACATATTTGTGTGTCTAATGGGGTAGGGAATACATGCATACAAGTGTGAAAAGATCAGAAAATAAATCAAATGACTGGCACTACATAAAATGATTTATTGTGGAATTGTAAAACTATTTCTGTAGTAGGGATTTGCATTTTATAAGGAAAAGCACAGATAACAACACATTTTTTTTTTTAAATAACAGAAAATATTCAGTTGACCGATTACCCAGCAAATAAACACAAATTTAACGTGATTTTATTAATGAACATCTAAAATTACAATACAATGGTAAGTCTGTGAAGCCGAGTTTTTTTTTTTTTTTTTTTTTTTTTTGATTTGTAATGTTTCTTTCATATGAATGTTTTAAAATAATTATTGAATAATTCAATATTATATTTTTTAATTCTATATTTTCAAATACAACTTGTAAAACATTAATTATAATAAAAATAATAAAATATAAGAATAAACACTTTTAATTAATTAAACAGTGCAAATTTGCTATATGAAACTCATAAATGGAATAAAGTCACATCCTTAAAGGGAGTTATTATTTAGGATATACATATCAGCATATACACTACAATTAAAAAATTCGGGGTTGGTAAGATTTTCTTTTTTAAATTTATCACAAGTGACAAGTAAGGACTTTTATAATATTACTAACATTTTCCATTTCTTATAAATGTGGTTCTTTTGAGCTTTCAATTGATCAAGAAATGTAGTTCAATAAAAATATAAAAAATAATAAGACCTTTTACTTGAGCACCAAATCTATATTAGAATGATTTCTGAAGGCTCATATGACACTGAAGACTGGAGCAATGGTGCGGAAAATGGTTTTAAATTTATTAACAGATATATTAATTGTGATAATCTCAAAATATTGCTGTTTTTTACTGTATTTTTTAAGCATAAGAGACCTTAAAACACACACACACACACACAAAACAATGTTCAATTCACTTCACACTAGGAATAAAGTGCTCATGGTCAACTTTTAAAGAAGAATGAATGAGACACCCACCAAACACAATGGTGGTCCATTCGAAGGACACAAGCTCCACAGATCCTGCAGTGCCCTGCCCTTGGTGGGCGCACCAATCGGCAAACAGGACATAACTTCTTCTTCCCTTCCTTTTCCCCATTTGACTGGCTGATTCCATTGCAGGGGGCAGAGTCTCCAGGTATGTCTGGGTTCTGATTGGTTGTAGAGATACTGTTAACTCCGGGAGCTAATGACTGGGATTTGACAAAGCCTGGTCCTTGTTTGGTGCGCACAAGGGAGATAAGTGTCAACATCATGCCTGTCGTCGCAGTAACCAGCTGCAGATTACTGACGTCTCCTCTGGGAACGATCTCAGTAAGGAAAAGGTAGTACATGTAGGCAAGGGAGAAAAGTGCCAAGCTGAGGAAAAACAATGTGCGTCTTTTCCTTCTGTGAGTCACATAGTAATACCAAAGCACCAGTCCTGGTAGGACAGTTAGGACTACAACTCCCAACACACAGTTAAATGCTGCCACTCGCAACAGGCCAGGAATTAATACCATCGGAGGCAAGACAGATATTTCCACTCGAAGGGGTCCTATGGCACAAGAGGGCAAACCCAAACAACCAGCCATTCGAGAGATGAAACGAGAGAAGATGTCTGGCTTGTCCGGCTCTCCTCTTAGTAACCTATTGAAAAGAGTAAATACAGAATATTTCACTGATCAGAGCAAAACAGCTGTAAAGTTAAACATAAAAGTTTGTCACCATTTACACACCTTTATGTTATCACTGACTTTTTGTATGGATAAAAGTTGCATAATTTAAAAAAAGGGATTATTATAGACATATTATTTATATAAAAGTATATAGCTAACTGAACTGAATGTTTTTAGAAACTTAATTACATGTTAATTTCCAATAAATGAAAATGTATTAATGGTTTAAATGTATATTAAATGCAGTTAGATAATCTATAGTGCTTGAACCCAGTTAAGTAGGAAAAAAGTTCATCTTTATATGTGTACTGCTAAATAACCATTAGTCACTTCCATTGAAATGTGTAATGGATGCATTTAAATATATAAAATACACGCACACTTTTGAGTACTTTACAGAATGACAAAAACATGAGTTAAATTTGACATTATTACAAAGTACACTTTTCAAAATGTGTGTTATGAAAGTGAACTCTTATTAAGTACACTTAAGTGGCCATTTATTTAATCAAGATTACATTATATCAG
The DNA here is from genome assembly GCF_023724105.1 of Carassius gibelio. Classification (NCBI taxonomy): domain Eukaryota; kingdom Metazoa; phylum Chordata; class Actinopteri; order Cypriniformes; family Cyprinidae; genus Carassius; species Carassius gibelio. The sequence goes on from NC_068400.1 coordinate 38,191,813, forward strand.
CAAGTACAATTTATAGGATTAGATTAGAAGTGCACATTCATTACCCCTTTCACAAGGGATTCCACTGATTAAAAAAGGTGTTTGGACCAACATAAAGGTTAGTAAATGCACAAAATTAATTCCTAGAATCATTTTAGTATAAACTTTAAAAAGCTTAAAGGAACAAACGTAATGACAAGCTTCCTCTGCATGCAATGATCTTAACCGCTAGATCTCTGACCTTTCGCAGGCATCATCGAGTTCTTCACAGTCACAGCAGCAGTACTCTCTCTGCTGGTCGATGTCTCCACAGCAGCACAGAGGGTCATCTGGTTCTGGGGGCTTAAAGCGTTCTCGTTTCATCTCTTGATGTCAGAGATACCTGCTTCCACTGTGAAATCAAGCTTTCTCTAGGAGTAGATTAGAACACAACTGAGTGGAAAGGGTTAATTCAACTTGGAACAAGGCTGTTGGTAATTTTATCAGATTTCTTGTTTAGCTTCCTGACTGGTCATCTGCTGCTCTTTACACCAGAAGCATCATGTAAAAGGCATGTTTTCATTGTCTGAAAAAAAAAAGTATAAAAATTTGAATAATGATTTCTACCACCATCTTCTCCTTATACATATTTTTTTTACTGTTGATCTCAATTGTTATCAGACAATCACAATGAGCAATTCACAGACTTTTGACATAGATTTATGAAATGTGAATAACTCCTTTACCCCAGCCATCCTGGTTCTTTTGAGTAAGTTTAGAGGACTGCAGATTCTCAGGTCTTTGTTAGATTTATGAACTTCACCAGGTGGACTGATTCTGATTCATTTTACTTTTATTTTAAATGAATTTAGCCATTTTCTTTGAAATCAGAGAGTGTTTTGTTTGTCATCATCATGGGCATAAATAAGTAAAGAAAAGAAAAGAAATACAGAATATTTGAAGTAAGGTGAATTATTTTTAGTTAACTTACACATTTGCCTTAACACTTTAACTAGTTTTAGGTCACAGAGGAAAAGCACTGTCTAATAACACTTGGGATCAGATATACGGACACACAATAACATAAGAACTTGTCTATAAATAATCTACATGGAGTGTATCAAAGCAGAAAATATTAATATCTGAATCCGCTCTTTGTATCTGGATTGAATTAAGGCCATCTCACGTCTCATGTGGATCCCGTAATTGGGCCATCAAAAAACTTTTCCCTGAGAGGCCATTCTCCATCACAGTTGCCAGATAGAGAAAATTATTGAGTGGCATGTGTTGGACATGTTCTAAATTACATTTGTCCCCTGGAGTAAACAAAAGATTTGCCCTTGCTGTGATTTAAAATTAACCCTGCACAGGATGATTATAATTTCTGAAGACCACTTAAAATATGTATCAACAATAATTTAATTTTAAAAAACATTATTTTTTATATAATCTCAAAATCAATCCGTTACCCATGGTTTAACAGCCTAAACAACACAGGTGGAAGTGCATCCCACGAAGAGGCAGTCAGTTTAGTTCCTCATCTTCTGTCATGTAGTACTTTTAGTAGTTTGGTGAAAGAACAGGTCACTCCAGCTCTTTGTATTAGCCTAAGGTGTCAAAATGCCATCCAGTGAAATCCAGCTGAAGTTTTCCAGTTAATCCGATTTTTTTTTTTTTTTTTTTTTTTTTATCCCTGTCAAATGACTACTTCCCGTAATTGAAAACAGATGGAAATCCAGGCAGGTCTTCGTTTCATTTAAAAAACGAAAGCTAATTTATTTATTTTTTTTTTGCTCCGTAAAATACAGAAAGGCGCGTCCTTGTAGGGTTTATCAGGAGATGAGGAGCAGCCCGTGAGGACTCTCAGGACTGTCCGGTCCGGAAGGCAGTGATAGATAACTCTGCGCGCTAACACTCCGCTCTATCACGCGTTCTGAGAGGGCAGGCGCGTCAGAGGATCTGTTTACACGCGTTGTTACCGATTAGGGTTGGGTGGCGGCGATGAAAAACGAAGCTGGCAGGTGTTACCGTGACAGCGACAACGTGAAGCAGCGCGGAGAGATAGCTGCCCGCATACCGTTCATAACCAGCGGGCCAGACACTGGGTCACATTCGCCTTTTCACCTCAACTCTAAACCCTTCTATTATGTTCTATTTAACCCGTTTTTGGTAATAAATACGCGGTGAATACTTTTTTGTATTATTTTATTTTTTATTGTCAGGTATCTGGATATTGTATGTAAACAAACTGAAAGTAAATTGTAGTTTTATGACAATAATAATTTTAAAAAAGTATAACATCTTTGAGCTGCATGTCAGATTTGAACCAGTCAAGACCTTTCACCCTTGACCCTTCATTGTAGCCTTAAATAGGCCTATTTTAATTCTGTTGTTACTATTATTTATATTTATATTGTCATAAACTGTCAAGCATATGTTATACTTCTTGTAAATTCGCCATGAATTTCACTACTGAAAAGATTGAAGATCAACCAATGACAAACCAGTTCTCTGAAATAGCTCAAAGGTGCATCTTATGAACCTCAAGAATTGGAAAGCAAGATATACAAATTTTCTATTTTTGTAGTTTTGCCTTTGTGCCCATATTTATTTTTCTTTTATCACAATCAAATTGTAATGTGTGTGTGTGTGTGTGTGTGTGTGTGTGTGTGTGTGTGTGTGTGTGTGTGTGTGTTTTGTCAGACCACTATAAAAGCGTAACTTAATCCTGTTTAGTCTCTTCCAGTCAATATTCCACATACAGTAATGTGTACGTTTGTACTTTTGAAATGGATATTTCGCATACAGAAGAGCAGCCTTCTGCATTTCAATTCAGAAATTGTCATCCAAACTGTTGCCATAGTTTACATCAGGTGATACTAACAGAGTGCACTGTTATATTGACAACATGACGAAGCATTTTGACTACTGTTTGAGAACAATCAGTGACACAAATACTTTTTCATTTTGATGGCACTGATATATGTATTGAAATGAATACTTTTGAGAGATGAACTAAAGATTTTTAATAAGTTACAGGCTTTTGCAGGTAATACATTGTGTGGTGCTGGTTGTAAGAATTGTTTTGAAAAATGCTCATACTTCTTTTGCAAATATTAAGGATGATCTGAGAAATGCACCAAAGCAATTTTTTATCAAAACTGTAATAAAGATAAATTATGCATAATTGCATGCAAATAACCCTAATAAGCCTAACACTAACCTAACACTATAGCTATGTAACTAATAATACTCAGTACTTCAATGTTTTGTTAAACCTTCTAAGGGAGTCTGTTCTGGGTTTATTGGGGAAAGACTGAAATTGTAAAAAGCATTGTCTCTGTATAGTTAAATACATTTGCTTTTTGTAAAAATAAAAATACTTAACACATAGAGTACAGTGGCGAGAAAGACCCCTGGGATTAAAACCCCTTGGATATCATTTTCTCCTAACACAAACATGGTATACAAAACCACTACAGCACTTATCCAAACATCTACAGAGCAAAAACAAAATTTCATAAATATATTATGATTTATTGTTACTATTTAGTCAGGTAGTATTGTGTTTACATTATAGTTTCAGATTATTAGGGCTCAAAACTAAATATAACTTTTTTACATAAACCAAGGAATATGGATGTGCATGACATCTCTGCTACTAACTTTCTAGAAACATCTGCATTTCACTTTAGCTTTTCTCCGGCAGACTCATAAATGCCCACACGATTCTTGCAAGTCAGCCATTAAAAGTTTTCTTCTGGTGATTAGCAGGTGCTACAGGATGGGAAAGCCAGTGGTCTCTCATGGAGTTTTAATGGTGGCAGAGAGCGGACCTCCTGCAGTCCCCAATCCCATCCAAAAACAAAATACTAGGTTACTGCCAAGTCTTGACTAACGCTGAATACATGTCATCAGATCACTTACGGTGCTCATAACTCCCTTCACCCCAAACTTGGTTGTGTGAGTACTCAGCAGTTGGTGCCTTGATCTTTAGCAGCCATATTTGGAGGTCAGGGTCAAACTATAGTCACAGCAGAGATGATATGTGACCTCCTCACGATAGTTTAGGACAGGCGCGAATCCTTTCAATGTGACCACACCCTCTAAGATCATGTTTCTTGTAGGTCCTGTCCTGACCCAACAGGGGGACACAATGTTCCCTCATAAAACCAGTGCAGGTTCTTGCTACTGCAAAGCACACTAGGCACCTGTCAAAAGCAGATGACACTGGGACTACAGTTTCAAGAAGAGAAATGGATTAAATATACACTTAATAAAACAGACTCAAGCACAACCCCTGGCTTTAAATGAACTTGCTTTTACAATAAGTCTGTATATGTAGGACTTTTTTGCTAAATAATATGCATGTGTATAACTTTCAGTTCATTTAATGGTACAAACGCCAGTCCCGATTAGCAACACAAAGTGCCATTTGCAAGAGTGCAAGAGGCTTCAACAGCCACAGTTTACTGATAAATCAGTCTCTAAAATCCAACAGGTGCTCCTCTGTTATGACCTCATCGTTTGAGGCAAAACAAAACAAATGTTCCCAGTTGGTATGCAGGACCTCAGATGTGCTTTTGTGTGTGCTTGTGAGTATTTCATCTGAGAATACAATTAATCACAAAAATTGTTTGCTTATACATTGAAATAAGAAAAAAGTTCTCAACCTTGACTCGAAGGCCACTACCCCATGCGCTTTTCAACAAAATCCTTCCACAGAGAAGGGAAAGTAATCCAGGTTTGTGAGTAAATGATGACAGAATGTTAAATTTTGGCTGAACTGTCCCTTTAAGACAGCCATAATCAACTTAACAAAACATTAGTGTGTAAAAATATCTTGCAGCACACTGGCTCTGGAGTCTTATCTAGGCTCTGTCATGATAGTGCAGCTCTTACTGTAATGTCTTACAGTAATGCAGTTGGTATTGAGCTTCTCTGTGGTGAAGACTAAAAGTGAACCGGAATTAACTGGAGGAGTGTGTTAAAAGCCTGCATATAATTACCGCTCACACACACTCACATACGGCAGCCGACCTTTAGGCTTAATGCACTTGGTCTAATGCAGTCTGTCTGTCTAATGCATCTATGGGTGTAGCCTGTTGTCCTTCTTTGTCTGACGGAGATGATATAATGATCCGGAAACTCAGTTTATCCATAACCGTTATGCATTTTATGTCTGATAGAGAGCAAGGAAGAGAGACAAATTGCATGTGCCTATTTTTGCAGAGACTGCTGTATTTGCTCTAAACACACTCTGTAATAAAATCCTGAGCAAGCTGGAGAGTTTGAAAGAGGCACAGGCAAACAGAAAGATCAGGGCGTGACATGGGACCCTTTTATAATGATAAACTGTACAACAAATGTCTTTATAATTATATCCTTAAAATAGCATGATCCATATGCATGCAAATTCATAATGGCCTTCCTTACAGGGGTTTTGTAAGACATTTTTTTGACAAACAGACAGTTGCAAATCACTATAGTGTATTTTAACATAAACTCAATAAACATTCTTCCGCAGTAGAGTTGAGTTTTCATCTACTGCACATCTCAACACAACAGACCACATCCATTTGTCATCATGTAATCTCCCCCTAATAGACTTTGTAGACACTTTGTAGACTCTGGAGGGCTCACATTGCTCTTGCGGGAGATTTTAATCCAGAAATTAGAGAACTGTATAAATACCCTTTGACAGAAGCCACTTGATTTAGTTACGGCACATAATGGAGGGTGATTATTAACAATGACAAAATATAGGAAGATAAAAGACGTAGACTGACAGATATCAAGATTAGATTTTATTTGTATTTTTATATTTATTGTAAATAACACAAGTAGGCCAAGAAGGACTAAAAATCTGTACTATGAACAATCATAGTTCATAGTTCAACACTTTATAAGTCTTTTGTCATATTATTTGAATGTTTTGTAATTTGTATGAAATGAATGAATACAATCTGTTTAGGACAATTAAAAAGTATTCAGATCACTTTTTTGAGAAAAACTCAAATGTAAAATCTATAGTAGGGTAAGTATTTCAATTATTAAAGTATTGTAACTGATTATATTCGATTACTTTTTTATTTATTTAAAAAAAAAAAATTAACACATTTTTCCAAATGTTAATCAACATTTAAAGCAGGCAGGGTCAACTTTACAGTATGTCAAGACTGGTTATTGTAAGACTTTCTCTAAGATCTTCTTCACTTGAATTAATTATTTTAATTATGACATAAATTAAAGCACAACCACCACAAAATCATACTTTAGCAGGTATGTATACTTTGAGATAATTCTGCGTAACTCTGATTTCATGATTCATTGCTACATCAATAGAAAGAAAAGTATAATAAAAATTACATAAATGAAGTTCCAAGTGCCCAACCTAAGGGAACACTAATCAATATAATGGTGAATAAAAAAAAATAAAAAATAAAAAACACATTTTATTAAAATCAACATCAATTTATGAAGTCAGCTAATGTGATGATCTCTCAAATATTTCAGATGTATTGAAAATACAACATTCAATATTGGGAAACGAGTGAATCCAACTAGTGAAAGATAACTGCAGACATTGAGGGAATAAGTGAAAAGTCTATTAAGAATTGACCCACCTCAATAACTCTTTTTCTTTTCTTCTTCTTATGTTGTTGTTGCACATTATTAACATATTAGTGCACTGCTGCCTCTCACTGGTTTATATATGTCAATGTTTCCTTTGTGGCCACATTAATATTTAAGTAAATAATGCCTACAATATGCCTAAAATTGGACGAATAACTTATGTTAGCAAATAATTGTGTGGAAGGGATTTTCCATCTCATCTGTTTTTATACAGTCTATGATCTGAACCGATCTGAACACATGCAAATGTTGCAAGGCAGAATCAATCGATTACAGAGAGCCTTCACTCACTTCTGACAGTGCATTTAAATAGAGCTGCGTTTCCCAATAGTAGCCTATGATAAGAAAGCAAGTATGTTTTTGGAGAAGGCAGTCCAGAACAATGCAGAAAAAACATATGTTTGAGTTATTTCACAATAAACCTATTGAAATTGTACTCTAGTTTGTGCAATACATTTATTTTAATTTGAATGTTAAAAGTTTACATTGCTCATGTTCTATACTGTATTGTTAATAAATCATATACTCTACAAATAAAAATGTTGCATTTTATGCATGCAACAGCCTATTACTGGCAGTCCCTTATGACAATCAACCATGGTAAAGTGAACGTATAACTATAGTATTTGTAGACAAAACATTTACCTAATAAGTTGCTATTAAGGCACATTGAATGTTAAAATGCATTTCAAAGATAAAGTTAAGTAGATATTATTACCCATGGTACTTATAATAATTAAATAAATTTAATAATCTAAAAGTTCAGTTTAGTATTGAGAATACTATATTTACAAATTATTACAATTATTAAATGGATGCCACCTTACTGGGAAAAAAGCCCTCCCTACACCCTAACCCTATAAAATATTTTATTTTCAACTTTTTGATGATTTTCTTCAATTTTATTAAAAATAATTGAAATTTGAAAAGGGAGAAAAAAGGTTGTCCAAAAACTCAGATTCGAACCCATCAAAAGCAATAGAATGACAGACTCTTTACCATCTACACCATTGAACATGATGATTGGTAGCTGTCGTCTGTTATTTTGACTAGCACAATCACAATCCGCTCGCTATACTTGCACTTTTTTTGTGTACATTTTTCACCCCAACAGTTAAACAGCTGCCCACATAAAAAAAAACCAAGGGGTGCTGCAGCACCCTCAGCAGCACCCCCACATCCTGCACCTAGTTTATAGCATCTCTGCTATAAATACAATAGCTTACATAATGGCTGGTGGATTGACTGGTTCCTATTCTGCTTTAAACATTTTATATCTTGAGTGTTGACCATAAATTATATACATAATTAGTTAATGACTCTTACATACATATGCTCAAATTATAATGTTGTTTTATTGACATTTGGGCTTCTTTTTCTTTGTCGACTTGTAAATATGACCATTATTGCCAGACCCAATCCAACTCCCCTGACCATCCTCACCACGTCCACAACAGAACCTGATGATCCTCTCGGCTCACAGAGAGCATCCTATTTAGAACAGCCTCCATGGATGAAAGCTGTGGAAGGATGTGCTGTTTCACTGTTTTTTACTGATTGATGTGGATAAAGTACAGGCTGTGGAGAAGGTGAGGTGGTATGTGTAGAGTTTGGAGGGAAGGAAGAATGTTCTACCAGGCAACGAGACGGTGGAGGATGTGTGTTTTTGTCTGGTGATCTGTCTCAGGGAGATCTCTCCATGACACTGATGAATATTTCAGTGAAGGATCAAGGCCTGTATTTGTGTGCCGTTAATTCAACACGTTTGACTGTTCTTCATGGAGGCGGGACCAAACTCATCATCCGCAAAGGACTGGGTGAGAAAAGATGAGGGGTACAAAAATATCAATATAAAAAAAGCAGGGCTACCACAGTTAATTAAATCTAAAACAATTACAAAAAAAAAAAAAAAAAGAAGAAGATTTCATTACTTGAAATAACATACATATATATATATGAAGTAACAAGCCAGCATTTCGTATTTTCGTGTGCTAAGACTAGAGATTCACCAAAATTAAAATGATGGCCAATAAAATGAAAACAATGAAATGAAATTAGCATTATTAAAGTTTTACTACTTGAGCGATAGGTAACTGTAAAAGCAGTCTAAATAAATGTGAAATCTGAAGTATTTTGTTAGGGAGTCAATTACATTCATGTGAGACAATGAAGATGACAGTGAGATTCTACACTGTAAAAAATTTCCTATAGAAATTACAGTAACTTACTGGCAGCAGTTTGCCAGTAACTTACTGTAAATTATACTTACAGTAAAAATACTGTATTCATATTAACAGTACTTTTTTAACTTGCTGTAAATGTATTTACAGTATAATATATTTTTACTGTAAAACAGTGTTAAGTTATATTCTCTATTGATATATTTTAATATAATAAAAATATTACTTTAACTTGTTGTCCACTTTTACTATTTATTGTAAAACTGTACAAATTATTGTATTTCAACAGGTCTTAGTTGTAAAAACTATAAAAAGAAACAAAAGACTGTTTAACTTCTTTTATTGATTTAATTGTTCAGTTGTAATACTTGAAAAAAACATTTTAATTCTTGCAGATTGTACTTTCAGTTTTCCAAAAACTTGAAAACATTTCATTTATACATAAGTTTCATATCAAGAGCAATTAAAAAAACCAGACATGAACAGATTCAGTCATAAGAACAATCTTAAAAATTAACAAATTCAGAAAACTCCTGTGAATGTATTTGGTCTTATTAGCTTAATAGTTTTGCCAGCTGAAATCCAGAAACTCCTTAATGAAGGAGGATACATGAGGGTTCAGGCCAGAGTTCTTCCTTTGCACCACCTTCCCACTTCTTTTGCTGACCTGGAACTTTGAGGAGCACTTGCTGTTGTCAGGGTTAATCCTCACGATGAACCTTTACATAACAGAAAAAAAAATGTTAGATCATTTGATGTGAAAAATGTCTAACAAAACAACCAAATACTCACAACACAACCAAATACAGTAATGCACTAAAAATGGTACAGGACACAATGGAAATATTTTCAGGGGACCCCAATAAGTGAAGAAACCGGATAGGGCATGTTTAATGCTCAATGTCTACTTTTTTTTTTTTTCTTGCAAAACATACAGAGATGACATGTTTATGACATACAACTTTGTATACAATATATAAAATGTAAAAGAACATGAGGGTAAGATATTAATCTATACATCAGTAACATTGTAAAAAAAAAATTAATGTTATGTTTTCATAGGTAAGAATAGCTATAGCTTTTTCTCCAGATCTGCTCAGGTGTGATTGAAGAGTCTGTGGGCACTATAACTGGCATCCTGGGGCAGTTGGTGGCGTGGCAGCGGGGCTGGTGGCTGTCAAACTGACTCGGTTCAAGGACAACGCAAGCGACAGCTTTGGAGCTTGGAGGAAATCAACACACATACACTCACTTCCAAGAACTGAACGCAGTGCTTGAGAGAATGACTTAACTAAACAGTGAGGCATACAGCTCACCCCATATTCTGAGTCATATATGACTACATAGACAAATAGATCCGGTAACCCCACTCGAACAATTACTCACCCCATCAGATCTAACAGTGATTACAAAGAACAGCTGAGTTATGAACTGTCAAGGTTTTGTAAGCTTGCACTGATGAGCATGCATTTCCTTTTTAAGAATAAATACATGAGATACTTGAAATTGTTTGATTTCTGCATGCATGGTTGTTTTTATTTCATCCAGCCTGCTGTGTATTTATTTTTAACAGTTTTATATGATGTATTATATCGCTGATCCAACTTTCAGATCATTGCTCTGTCAATGTTAAAAAACCATCCCATGCAAAATCATATTTGCACTTGCTTTTGCTTTTTATTGATTTATATGCGTGCACATGTGTATTTTCAGCATATCAAATCTTTTAATAGTATCATACCACATATGACAGATTTACTGATTCACTGATTTAAGTCCTTTGTATATCTCAAGTGGACCATGATGGACTGCTGGGTGGATAGAATGATTGAAGAAGCCATTATGAAGTTATATCAATCAGAAACAGAACTTGTCACTGAAAAAAAATGATTCATTGATTTTACTAAATGTGTTTATGTTAAGTGGTTGCAATCAATTCATTTTAGCTACATTTAAATACATTTTGCTGAAAGTTAATCAACTAAATTAGTTTATTTAAAAATAGCTAAAATAAATTGATTGCAAGCACTTACCATGAAATTTTTTTTTAAATGAATCTTTTTTTTTTTTTCAGCTTAACAGCACTCAACATTGAATACATTTCCTCTAAAGGGCTTGATCTCAACACTCATCCTGCGCTTCAGTATTCTATTTTGATTAAAGAACCTAATTGCAAAGTTTTTCATTTTCACCTACACGCCTTTTAAAAATCCAGCAGGGCCTTCGCTTCAGAAATAGTCGGTTGTGAACTGGTTTGTGATTGTGTGATTTCGTCCTTTGGGCTTAGGTTTGTTTACTGTGAAAATCACCATCTCTCCTTCTGACACAAATAAACCACTATTATTATTCAAAGTGTTTCTGCATGGTGACTTCCTGGTCTCATGAAATTACACGAGTAAGCACAGCTTGAAAAACATCCACAAGGCCAGGCCAGCACAAGCCTGTCTCTGAGGAAAGCAAAATAAATCAATAGTACAGGTGGATATGTAAAGATTTTCAAACTGGAAACATCTACAATACCATTTGAGAGTTAGGGTCAGTTATTAAAAAAAGATTAATATTTATAATTATGCAGGTATATATATATATATATATATATATATATATATATATATATATAGTGTATATATTGTTATTTATTTCAAGTAACATTCTCAGAAAGGTTAGTTGAGTATCAAATCAACATTTTTTTTTTTTTCCTGAAGAATCATGTGACACTGAAGACTGGAGTAAAAATTCAACCTTTTCCATCACAAGGAAAGCATATTATTATTATTTTTAATTTCAACATTTTGCAATTTTTTTTGTTTTACTTTTTGATCAAAAAATGCAGCCTTGGTGAGCGTTAACACACACACACACACACACACAAAACCCTAGAATGAAATAAATTAATCCATTTTTGTTATAAATCAGAGTCATTCAAACAGTTTCCAATAGTTTAATTCTTTGGAACTGAACACACAACACCACACACAATAAATGTAGTAATGTACCACTACAGAAGCCACAATACTCTACCCACACACCCATGAACACTCACTCACACACACACACTCACATGAACATAAGAAACGATTAAAGGAACATACTTAGAGCAGAAGTCACATTAATAAGACAAAACAAGATTCAAATAAATAAGAGAAGCCTTGGTGATCCATTTCAGACTTCCATTGATCCCATTATTATATAACACATTTCTATTGGTCACAGAGAAAAAAAAACTGAGATGGGAATAAACACTGTGCTTCCCTGCGCTCCTAACACATGCAGCGAGGACTCAAGGGAAAGCAGGTGGTGAGAAAAAGAGAAGATGAATGTTTGCCGTTTTCGTGCTTCAAGTGTGGGGTCTCAGCACAGAGAGATCACAGAGGCATTTGCTTAAGATGCTAAAATACGATCTTATAGTTCAAACACCAAGTAACCGTTGTAGTTATAGAGTGAGAACACACTCTTTTTACGTTTCTAAAGAGCGTGTTCAGATTAGCGATGGCTACTAGCTCTGACTTTCATTGGTCTCGTTCAGTTTCAGTGTATATTCAGACGAGAGGTACACATGCACAAGGGAGCACTGGGAAATGCACTGCACAGCACAGGGGAGGAGAGAGCTGGGACACGTGTGAGGTCAAAGGTTGCTTTTAGTCCTCAAGAGTGCGGAAAGAATTCTGCATGTCTTCCAGCAGTTGAGCGTAGTCAGCTTTGATCTTAGCTTCACCCTCTTTGACTGGATCCTGCCAAACACACAGACACATGCAGTTATGGAAAACTGCTCAATATTATTTAAAGAAAGGTTCAGTACACAGACACAAAAATTAAAAAGACAAATAGTTAAGAAGAGTTAATAAAATACACATGTGTATGTATGCTGGTAAATACACTATATAGTATTCTAATATTTATTAATCATTGAATTTATATTTTCAGGTTTTATGTTATTTTTACCGTATTTTTCGGACTATAATTTGCACCTAAGTATAAGTTGCATCAGTCCAAAAATACGTCATTATGAGGAAAAAAACATAAGTCACACTGGACTATTAGCCGCATTTATTTAGAACCAAGCACCAAGAGAAAACATTACCGTCTACAGCCATGAGAGGGCGCTCTTCAGTGTCTTCAGTGTAGACTACAGGAGCACTGAGCAGAATAGAGCGCACTCTGGTGGCTGGAGACTGTAGTGTTTTCTCTTGGTTCATTTCTCTAAGTTCATGTCAAATTAATTTTGATAAATAAGTCGCACCTGACTATAAGTCGCAGGACCAGCCAAACTATGAAAAATAGTGCAACTTATAGTCCGGAAAATACGGTAGTCATTTTTATTTTTCTATTTAGCTTAAATTGTAATTTTTATTTTTATTTTAGTTATTTTGTAACTTATTTCATTTAGTTGCCAACACAGCACTCATTTTGAGTTATAGTCCGGAAAATACGGTAGTCATTTTTATTTTTCTATTTAGCTTAAATTGTAATTTTTATTTTTATTTTAGTTAATTTGTAATTTATTTCATTTAGTTGCCAACACAGCACTCATTTTGAGTTACAAATTTCCATTTAAAATGTGTTTTATTTGATTTCTGCTTTTGCAACCTACTATAATCGTTACATCAACAAAAATCCCAACATCAATATTTGAGCAGCTTTACCTTAAACTTCATGGAGCTGATGCGATAAAGAATTTCTCCCATGTGCTCCCGGATCTGGGCCCAGGTGATCTTGTTATCGCTCTGCGCTGTGGTCTCGACAGCATGCCGGGCCAGGTCATAAAAAGCTATCATATTGGACAGGATCCCCACTGTCTTATAGAACGGACAGAACCTGGAAGAGAGAGACAGGGAGATAATGTGAGAAATAATTAGCACAGACCGACAAACAGACACAAATAGAACAAGACGACACCTAAAAAGAAGTCTGTGGGAATGTCACATTCTTCATATTGCACAGATGATTAGTTAACCTGTCATAGGGAGTGTAACCGTTCTGCTGCAGGAAGTCATCTTTAATGAGTTTGGCCACCTCCAGAGTGATTTTATCCGTTTCAGCCAGGGAGGCCTGTGGGCAGCAAAACAAAATAAATGCATTCAGAATCAACAAGTATACAATAAATAATTCATCAATACAAATACATTACACACAAAAATCCAAAACAGTTTTAATAACACTGTTTGACAAACACCTTCCCAACAAGTTGCACAATCTCAGCCAGGTCCTCCTCCTCCTGCAGAATCTCTTTAGATTTGGTACGCAGCGGCACAAACTCTGGGAAGTGTTTGTCATAGTACTCATCCAGCGCTCGTGTATATTTACTGTAACTGATCAGCCAGTTAACAGAAGGGAAGTGTTTCCTCTGGGCAAGCTTCTTATCTAGACCCCAGAACACCTGAGAGCAGCAGTTCAAATGAGAGGAGAGACAATTATAGAAGATTCTATTAATGCTTCATTTAAAAGAGTTAAACGATTGCTTAAACAATTCACAGGAGTCACCCACCTGCACGATACCAAGAGTAGCAGAAGTCACAGGATCTGAGAAGTCACCACCAGGGGGAGACACACTGTAGAGAAATGAACAGAAACATCTGCAGTTAGAAACCACCACAAAAATTAAAATGTGTGTAATATTTTTAGAAACACGCATGACATTCATAAAACAAGAAATCAGTGTTTGTACAAACTTGCATAGCGATTTACATATTTATTCTAAAACCCCGCTTGAGTGTACTTACGCTCCCACAATGCTGACGCTGCCTTCTCTCTCTGGGTTCCCCAGGCACTTCACTCGACCTGCTCTCTCATAGAATGATGCCAGACGGGCTCCAAGGTATGCGGGATACCCACTGTCTGAAAAAGGAAAACAAGAACGTTTGATTATCCAATATAAGAACGTTACAAGGCTTCACAATTTAGTCAAAACACCAAGTTGTGAATGTGGTGACAACTCATTGGAATTGCAGTTATTAAAAATGTTGCATCTCATTTTGCATCAGTTTGGATAGGTGTTAAAAAAAACTGCATTGCAACCACAACTACAGTGTATATGACAACATACGAGCAAGTTTGAGATGTGTTTTACACACATTATACTGTCAATACAAAGCCTAATTTTAAAGTATGCAGTACATACATAGTTTTTTTTAGTAGCTTAGTAGTAGCCTATAGTGATTTAGCAATCACATAAGTTTAGGGTCATTAAGGTTTCTCATCATGGCTGTTGATTACAATCACCATTTAAAATGCAATTTATTCCTGAGAAGCAACGCTGGATTTTCAGCAGCTCTCTAGTCTTCTCTAATCACATGATCCTTCAGAAGTTATTTGCTGATCACAAAACATCTCTTGTTATTATCAATGTTGAAAACAGTTGTGTTGCTTAATATTTTTGTGATTCTTGGATAAAAAAAAGAAAGAAAGTAAATACCAGCAGGCATCTCAGCCAA
The DNA here is from genome assembly GCF_023724105.1 of Carassius gibelio. NCBI lineage: Eukaryota > Metazoa > Chordata > Actinopteri > Cypriniformes > Cyprinidae > Carassius > Carassius gibelio. Next base: position 38,207,018 of record NC_068400.1, read on the forward strand.
TCGTCCAGAGATCTCCCTAAGAGCCTCAGCCCAGCGAGAGGTGGAGTCAGCCATCATGCTGACGTTATAGCCCATGTCTCTGAAGTACTCAGACAATGTGATTCCTGTTCACACACAAGGCATGTTAAGAAGATAAATGCATCCACATACATGCACACATATAGATTTTCTCTTGCAGGTTTTGTTTAATTTAATTTGCTATTAATAATAGTCTCATAAAACCTGATTCATTACAGCAAATTGTATGTATACAGCTCTTGAGTTTACCGGTGTAGATGGAGGCTTCTCTGGCAGCCACAGGCATGTTTGAGGTGTTGGCCACCAGAGCCGTTCTCTTCATAATGCTCTCCACCTTGCCGTCCACCTCCATCGTTAGCTATGAACAAAATTACAGTCAATCATCTAAACCAGGTTTATTTAAACCACATGACAGGGTCACTTAATCTTCATCGGTTAATAATTTTTAAATCGCATTCACAGACATTGTATTAATCAAGTGACTTAATCCTGGAACTTGTGATTATTGTAAGGTTATTCGAAGACTGAATAGAAAACTTGTTTGACAAGGTGACCAGGTATAGCATGATTAAACCCAGTGCCATACCAACCTCTGGAAAGTCTCTTAATACTTCAGACATCTCGTTTCCACGCTCTCCACAGCCCACGTAAACGATGACATCACTGTTGGAGTACTTGGACAGAGACTGAGAGATCACAGTTTTACCACAGCCGAAGGCTCCGGGGATTGCTGTGGTTCCTCCTTGGACACAACTGCAAAATGGCAGAAATCATGAGGATTTTGCTCAAAATGTATACCGTATTTTCCGGACTATAAGTCGCACTTTTTTTCGTAATTTGGCTGGTCCTGCGACTTATAGTCAGGTGCGACTTACTTATCAAAATTAATTTGACATGAACCAAAAGAAAACATTACCGTACACAGCCACCAGAGGGCGCTCTATGCTGCTCTGTGCTCCTGTAGTCTACACTGAAGACATAGAGCGCCCTCTCGTGGCTGGAGATGGTAATGTTTTCTCTTAGTTCTTGGTTCTAAATAAATGCCACTTATAGTCCAGGGTGACTTATGTATATTTTTTTCCTCATCATGACGTATTTTTGGACTGATGCGACTTATACTCAGGTGCGACTTATAGTCCGAAAAATACGGTAATCACAATTATTAATAATCAACAGTACAATTTTGAGAAATCACTTTCTACATTTTATCAAAATTCCTGCACTTCCAAATAAGACAAAATCCAGTCAAAGTCAACTAATATGCATGATTTAACTAGTGTCATTCCTGATTTATTATATTTATGACAGTTCATGAATAAGAAGGCATGCTTGCAGTTTTAACAGCAGCAAATAGGGCAAGCAGCTTCAGTAAAAAACACTGATTGGCTGTGGTTTATTTTCATCTGAGAAACTCCAACATATCTGCTCTTTTTCTGCAGTGCAAAGAGAGCATGTACACATAGTAGCCAGGTTGGGAAGTTTAAATAAAACTATGGGCAGAAACAAAAACTATGATTGGGGATCTGGCAACCCTAAGCATGAAATCTTGTGGGGGTTTGTTACCATTGCATCAAAATTGACATTTTCAGGATAAATAACCAGTGGGCCAAGACTGAAGACAAGTCTGTTTAATTAAGGGAGAAATGAGAATCAAGAAAAGTTTAAGACTCACGGAAAGAGGGCGTCCAGTACTCGTTGTCCAGTCAGAAGGGGGTGATTTGCAGGAAGCTTCTCAGTAACAGGCCTCACCTGTCGCACAGGCCACACCTGAACCATAGTGAACTTCTCCTTTACGCCTTCAAACTCCAGTTCCAGCACCACATCCTGACACACACATGAAAAGGGAAGTTCCAGTTATTAGTAATCCTGGATTTCTTCCTCATCTTACCTAAACATCTTGGGGAGTTTTTCCATCCAACTGTTCCTTTCATTACGTACTATATAAATCAATTAAAATTGACCTGAACTACCCTTGCGTGCTTGTCTATAAAAGTGTGGTAGTATTTCAGGACATGTGAGGATAACTGTGAACTCACTGAGACGTCATAATTTCCTGGCGGAGCGAGGTAGGTGACTGTTCCCCTGCTGCGAGGGGGCAGCATGATCTTGTGTTTGATGAGAGAGTTCTCATACACCAATCCATAGATATCACCTCCTGTAACGTGACTTCCAACCTGAAAAAACAACCAGTGCATAATTTCAATATAGTATACAAATACTGTATATATACAGACAAGAGTACACATTCACATAAGTCATGCGCACTCACATCGAGGTGGATTGTGGCAGATAAGATTTATGAACCAGATTTTATATGTCCTAAAAGACTAAAATACTTTTTCTTTACATATGATAATTCCTACAATTATTTAGTGCCTCTAAGATGTTGCCTTTTGGTCAATTTCATCATTTAAAAAAGTCTAAATATGTCATTTAGCCTGAATGTTTTGTGCAGAGTTTTTGCATGCTGGTGGTTGAGGGAATACATCCAAAGTTTAAAAAATATTAATTTGTATTGCATTTATCTCAGGTGTATCTCATTTAAATATCAGTTTTGTGAAAATGACAAATGCTAGAGAATACATGTTGCAGGTCTGGCACATGAAGGACTACAGAAACGACAGCTGACAAATGGTTTACACAATCTGCTTCTATGTGCAGTGATGAAGTGCAGTTTAGCCTTGCCGTGCACAGTGCTAATGGTTAAAATTTATTTGTTTCTAAGAGTTGCAAAAAACTTACAATATTCTTTAAATTTTAGAATAGCAAAGGTAAAGGCACACACATGTATGTTCTTGCATTGTATCATAATTCAGAAGTATATAATTGGGTCTGACATTTCAGTAATTATTACAGTGAACGTAAAAAAATTACTTGTAGTTGAGTTGATCTGCAATTTTGCTTAGTTTATTATAAAACTGCATATTATATCAGAATTTGAACTCTGCCCCATGCATACTACTATATTATTCCACTAGCCTTACATGACTCACAGTGCTAGGAAAAAGTGTCAGAACTGTCCATGGTGGCAAATCCAAAAAACTAGGTGCATGACATCACTGCATACAAAGATAGACACACATGTAATTCTTACCCTCAGGTTCTGAAAAGGAGAGAATTCCCACTTGAGGTCCCTGTTAAGAGCTCCTATGTTAACCCCTCTGGGGATGTAGATGCTCTGTGTGAGGTCATTGATGTCTTTGAGGGGACGCTGAATACCATCAAAGATGGAGCCCATGATTCCCGGCCCCAGCTCCACAGAGAGTGGCTTTCCAGTGCGGAGCACGGGGTCTCCAACAGAAACTCCAGCTGTGAATAGCTCAGGAAAAAATATAGACAGATACTAATACAACACAAAAATACACTTTGGCAACACCATGATGAACCATGAAAAATAAAAACAAAATAAGGTTTTCAAAAGCCATTTTCATGAAGTTATTTTAAACTTTTGGATTAAAAGTTTGGATTAACTTTATTAAAACCTTTTCAAGTATTGTAAACTAAGTAAGGGCTGGAATACAATACACAACTTTTAAAATCTAAATATATTGAAAACGGTAAGCATCATACAGTTTACCACTCAAATCTGCAGACTATCCCAGACTTTCAGCAACTAGCATCAACTTGTTCGGGCAATAAATCAGGGGAAAATCTGGCCAAAAACTGGGTAGTGTGTTTGTCCAGCCTTATGTAAACCACTCTTGAATGGTAAAGGATACAGGTCTCCTCGTACACCTGGATGGTTGCCATATCTCCCTCCAATCGGATAATTTCTCCCACCAGCTCACTGTGGCCCACACGCACCAGTTCATACATAGCTGCACCTGCCATGCTAGAGGCCGTCACCACTGTAATGAACAGACACACAGACTGTAACCTGTCCATCTCATGAACCACATCTGTCAGTCAAAATAAACTGCTTACGGGAGGAATGTTGTGCTGCTGGATGTTCAATTCTGTAACAGAGACTTTAGAACATGCTTTTATTTTTACCTGGGCCTGAAACTCCATGCACATATCCGAACTGACTCTCACGTTCCTCATCTCGGATCTTAGGCAGCTTGGAAAAATCCATTCTCTGTGTTAGCAATCCTGAAAGAGGAAGCGTCAAACAGTTCATTAATTCAAACTGCACCAATATCTTTCAGTGTTTCGAGACACATGCCAAACCTTTTCAACATTACAAGACGTTTCAGTTTTCACAACTTCAATAGAATCTCAAGGTCTACTGTTTTGTTCCAGTTCTAATCAATATACTCGAAAGCAAATGCGCGTTTCAATCATATTTCAATTACTGATGACAAATTTAAAGACTTTCTCGATGACAACTATAAAACTAACACAACCACTACAGTCGGCCAGTATCCATTCAGATACAAACTATTCCTACTGCGTATCAAATTAAAAGGATATTAATTTGGCTACTGTAATTAACGTACCACAGATAAAATAAAGAAATATATAAATAAGCGCCTTCACACGACCAAAACTACTGAATTACGAGATCTAGCAGGCTGTCGTAAGGAACCACTGTATGGCAGGTGACAGATGGCTACTAGCAAAGCCTGATCAGCAACTGAGGAGATGTCGTAACGTTAGAAAATGAAATAGGACCAAACTGCCCGGTTTGATATTAAAAACAAACAAACGATGAGTCTTACTGTATTAGCATGAAATTAACGACAATCCTCGGAATACCCTAACAAGCAGTGGAGCGAGGAAAAAAAATGTCACGACACTGGTCAGCTGATTTGCCAGGATTAAGGAAGTCCGTGTACACAGTGCAAAAACAAAGTGCGCCATTATGGCTCCCCCAGAGGACATTCTGCGTGGGAATGATCCAAAATGGCGCACATCGAACCACAGTTTCTCCATTTCCTGTGTTCATCGTATGAACACAAGGACGTTACTGCAAGCAGCCAGCCACGCATCGTAACTGTTAATATTTACAAAGTCTGAGCACAGTGTGTTCCACCACTGAATACAAATAAAAACTGCGTAGTCTATTTTGTCAGAGTTTGGTTTATGTTTGATAATCTGTCATGCATATTCATTACGTTCAAATCAATATGCATCAAGCGGAAAAAATCTGGCGCTCTTTGCGTGGTTGCGTCACAGGGTGATTCCTGTCGACATCGCGCGTAACCCAGACAGACGTTCAAGACTTTGTTGAATGCAGTTGCAAAAAACTCGATTTAGATTTTTCGATATTCGAAAATTGCTAGCCAACTTGGTATTTTTCGTCTTTGCCTCGCGTTTGTGGATCTAATCAACGTGTCCACAGTTTTGTAACGTTACGTTAGATCGAAAACCATCATCTTAAATTCGATGGTGACCAACGAGGATCGAAGACACGATAACACCATCATCATCGTCTATAATCGAGGTCTGGACGAAATAATACACGGTTCCGTTGAATTTTAGCTGAACCATGATCTAATCGTCGAAAAATCTGGTCGTTTGCTTAGTATTACAGTTTTGAAGACGAGACTAACTATACTCTTAGCATATGGCAGACCTCCCTTCGGTTGTGCGGTAGCTTATTAGTTAAGTTCAAAAGCAGCCGGGCTTGCATATATTTTCAACTGGAAGAATTTTCTTTTTTTTCTAAAATTGATTCAACAAGATCGTTAGCAGGAAATCAAACAGCCAACACCAAAAACCACCTAACTTTGTGGTTCTAACAATACCCCACCATGTTGGGTATTATGGATCCTCACCAAGGTAAATATGTGCTTTTTTGTTGTTGTCATATACGTATTCTCTTTTAATTTTATTTGGCACACCAATAATCGGAAGTTTTAAACGAGCTTCGTGTAACACACCAATTTAACAAAGCGCTCCCGACTGGATTAACTAACGTTACTCATGCTAGCAGTGAGATATCCTCTTAGGTTAAGAACATTACGCCTAACATGGCCTCTCTACTACCTCTGGATACATAACATATCATTTTCTAAGCATACTTGAATAGTTCTGATGCCAGTTTGCTTCCTTGTTTTGCTGACTTGACAAGGTTGCATATAACGTTACTCATTAGCTTTTAGCATAAGCAGCTTCTGTTCGGATGTGAATATGTTTACTCGTGCATCTGAGTTTACAGAACATTTGCAACCAAGTTTACATTTTAGAATTCGATTTCGTACGTTTGTAGCGTTCCAGTAATCACGTAAGAACATTACGTTACTTTAAGTTACTTTAACAGTATCTCAAATCTCAAATAGCCCAGGCTAAAGCTAACTTGACAGTTCGTTTGAGGTAGTAATTTCAGTATTCAGCAGTAACAGGTTTTGCCAGGAATGCTGATTTCTTCTGTTTCTTTCACAGACACCGTCCGGAATTGTAAAACGGAGGCTTTGGTAAGTCCTGTCGCAGTTATATTCTGTAATAGTTTTATTGGTGACACAGTCTCGTTACTTATTTATAGCTTAGGCCCACATGTGGCCCATGATGGGGGGATGGGCTGTGGATGAGATCAGTGTCTGTCTGTTGTCACTGACAGTAATTGGCCAAAAAAAATTGTTTTGACAGTAGTCTCAGATTTGTGACGGTCTGAGGTTATAGCTTTAGATATCACTGTAAACATACTGTGGATCACTATGATTGGTCACTATTAATGTACATTTTATTTGTTCCAGCCTCCAGAGCGCAGGAAGAGAACTGTAGAGGATTTCAATAAGTTTTGCAGCTTTGTCCTGGCCTATGCTGGGTATATCCCACCTCAGAAAGAAGTGAGTAGAAGGTCATAAATTATAGTCTTTTTGTACAGCAATTAAGTGGCAACTTTGACCAGCTTCATGATAATCACCTGCTGCTGACTCTGTAGATTGTGTGTTTTAAAATACTAAACCGTAATTGCATTCTGATCTGTTTTGACCCAGCAGAGATACGTAAACATTTATTTAAATAAAAAATGCTTAATTTTTTTGTTTGGAATCCAAACTTTGGAAATATGTCAAAACAGACAATTTAAAAAATAATATTAATAATAATTTAATAGTGTTTTTTTTTTTATGGACATAACCATTACAAAACTTTTTTATTATTATTCATATATCAACTCAGGATTAAAAATACTTTTGTAAAATATATTGAGCCTGTTTACCATATCACAAATACTTTTGGGACTTAAATTTATTGCCCTTTTCATCGCACAGTGAAAGTTTGTGACCAATTAATGCATTTGATACTTTGTTGTAAATTAATGTCTTTGTTATAGATGTAGATTTCATAAATTTAGACTGGAATCTGTTTAAATCCACTCATTTCAGTAAAGATGAGACTGATAATATATTGAATTAATCAAAAGGATAAAAAATAAATAAAACTATAGTAATAACAGCATCATTCAATATATTTATTCACTCATTACTGATAAATATTGATCACGTCCAATATGGTTTGTTAAAAAATATTAAGCCATGATTGTTTTCATAAAGCTTATTTTCCACCATGCAATGCAAAATATTATGCAAATTCTGGTGGTGTGTGTTTCCAGGAGAGTTCATGGTCTCCATCTTCATCTCCATGTCCACATGAGCTTTCTGAGCTCTCGGGCGAAGGGTCCGTAAAGGATAGCTGGACAGAGGCACACTCCAGCCTCGACAACATTCACAGTTTAGTCCACAAAGCTGAGACCGACAGGAGCAGCACAGAGTTCAGCCATCTTCAGTCAGACAGCCCCTTAGACAAGATGAGATTGAAAGACTCTCTGAACCAGATCCATCTACATAGTAAAGCTGAGCGGAAGAAGGTGAAGAAACTCGGACGCTTCTCTTTAGGAGGGTCGAGAAAAAGCATCTCGGAGGCAAGAGCACACAAACAATCGAAAGCAGCGCTAAAGAAAATGAAGAGATCAGTAAAGGCTGAGAGACACTTTCAATCCACAAGCCCTTTGAACGAGGTGCTTCAAAAGGAGGAGGAGCTAACAGAACAGGCCATTCACATGCATGAGGCGGGGCTTAAACTGGAGTCCAATCAAGAAACAGACCTGAGTTCTTGCGATACGGACACATTGGTGACTGATGAGGATATTATGGTAGAGTCTGGTAAGTGTCTGATTAGACTTGGTGTGCTAGTAGTGTGTTTTAATGTATGTATATGTATATAGCTTTATTTCTATCATAAATGTAAACTGAAGAAAACATCTGACCATTATTTATCGTTCAACCATCCTTGTTTTGTTCTATCCATTATAGGTGATGATTCATGGGATCTGATTACATGTTATTGTGGGAAGCCTTTTGCCGGACGTCCCATGATTGAATGTGATGAGTGCTCCATATGGGTCCATCTCTCCTGCGCTAAGATTAAGAAGTCCAACGTACCTGATATTTTCTACTGCTACAGATGCAGGGACTCTCAGGGCTCCACGGTCAAAAGAGACCACCGAGAATGAATGTATGGGAGCAGATCCTGTGTGTGTATTTAAATGAATGAGACGTTCTCATACCTGTGCTTTTTTCCTATTCTGATGACTCTTAATTAGTTTCTGTTAAATTAATAAAAGACTCCATTTGTCCTCCTTTGTTCGGTGTTGGAAGGCTGGTCTTGGTTTATGACATTTTTTCAGGTATAAGGCATACTAAAACTAATGCACTTTTTTGCACTACTATATGTCAAGATGGATGAATCTCACAAAACCAGTCAAGGGAAATTTACCATATTTTAGGACGTTTAGGATTTTGAGTTTTCTTGATATTTTTACAATCATTTCTCCCAAAGTTTTCATATCTATGAATCCAAATACCATGTGCAAAACATCCATTAAAACAACTCCATTTCCAGCCAAGAGGTGGTGTTCTAATCCAGTATTTTTCTTTCTTGCCCCTGGAGACCCTAAGCACAGGTGTCGCAGTAAACCAAACACACCTTATCTGTGTCATCGAGCACTGTATGAAAGACTTGAGTGCAAACAGGAGTGGTAGATAAGGAACACCTCCAGCTCAGATCTGTACTACGCTGTTCAAGTCAATATTGTTTTTTTCTAAGTAATGTTTTCAGTCTTGTGATGAATATCCTCACTTTTATTGTTACAGGATGTTCTCAGATTAACCTTTGAACATTGTAAAAAGCAGATATCTGCGTATACAGACCGTTTTACTGCCTGATTTGTGTATTCTGCCAAAAGCAATGATAGAATTGAGTTTTTGATTTTAAGACTAAAAACCGATTTCTCTTATTTTGTTCATGTGTCCTGCATCCCAGTGTAAATAGTTCATGTATGTACAGGTGTATATGTTTGAAAGATGAGGAAATGCTATATTTTTCTGACCATTTACAGCAGTGAAGTCTAAAAAATAAATGTTCTTTTAAAGCCAAGTCACTTTTCATTTGCATTTGTTTGCTGATGTCACTGCTCTTTCCATGAGTAAAATCTATAGGGAGTGTGTGGGCAAAGGGGTGTGACGAGACATTCACCTATGCACACTTTCCCCAGTCACATGTCTGACTCTTCACTCGATCTGCTGTAACGCTTGCCATTATTTCAACAATCAGCTACTTGACGTGAGGTAAGTGCATATACAATATATTAAAGTTGGATTTAGTTTTTACCAATTCAAGCATCTCATTTTTACTTCTGTAGTTTGCTTCATGGTCTCCGATTACAAATTTGCAAGTTAATGCAAATTTCTTTAAAAGGAAAATGCTATTTGTTAGCATTTTCATAGGCAGGATATTTTGTCAGCATATTCTGTGCTTTAAAGTTAAACATTTATTATAATAGAAATGGCCTCAAACACATTCTTTGAGGATTTCCAGTGGGTTAGTGTCTCTTAAAAAGAGATTGATTAGAATTTTCTTTAACCATTTTAAGTGTTATGGACCTATATGGGGAAAAAATAATGATCTATTATTTCCTGTAATTTTACACCCGGTTAATGGAACAATGGTTTGCTTTATTTGTTAAGTGTGTGGAATAATAAATTTGTTATTTACTCTCTATTATAGCCCCTTTCGCTGTTTAGTTAGATCAACATGTCCCAGCTTTATTCTAACCCAGCAGCTGTTCCACCTGGTTTGGAGTACCTTACACAGGTGAGTGTGTCATGTAAAATGAATTCTTTCATGTAAATAAGATGTTAAGAGTTGTACAATTACATTTACCAATTGCCACAATAAGGGAGTAAAATAATAATGTCAAAAAGGAACATTTAAAACAAAAATTCTATATATATATATATAATGTATACATTTATCATTTACTCAACCTTTGAAGAAAGATGGTAACCAAACAGTATTAGGTCCCCACAAACTTTTATAGTATTAAAAATAATAATTCTCAGTATTAACTAAATGCTTATTAGCATAGCATGCATTTAACTAATATATTGGCTGTTTATTAGTACTAATAATACACATATTAATGCCTTGTTCTGGATCATCTCTTAATCTAAACCAATATTTAAACTTACCAACTACCTTACTAACTATTAATAAGCAATAAATAAGTTGTTTATTGAGGCATAGATGATAGTAAGTGAATAGTGAGTACTTGTTCCTAAATTAAAGTGTGACCAGAAATTCATACAGGTTAAAAACAACCTGAGGTTTAGTAAACAATGATAGAATTTCCATATTGGTTGAACAATCCCTCAAAGGTGTACACAATAATTGGTATGTTATAATAGGAAAATTTAATACATCTGCTTTCTGTTCCGCTCTTACAGATTGACCAGATATTAGTCCATCAAAAGATTGAGCTCCTTGAAGGTAAAAGTTCTGAAATCTTTATGCTTTTGAATTTTTTATGGGTACACTAAATAAGTCAAATGCTAATGAACAAATGATCTTCTTTTTCAGCCATTATTGGCTTCGAGACTAATAACCAGTATGAGATTAAAAACAGCGTTGGTCAAAAGATCTTCCATGCTAAAGAAAACACTGACTGCTGCACGCGAAATATCTGTGGCCCTCTGAGGAGTTTTGAGCTGCAGATAAAAGATAATTTTGATCAGGAAGTGATTCACTTAATCAGGCCTTACCGCTGCACATCCTGCTGTTTCCCCTGCTGTCTTCAAGAGGTAACAAGAATCCAGCTGAAGTTCTGTGTAGAGTTTTTCTGATCTTTGAAGAGAGCGAGATTGAAAAAAATATTTAAAGAAGATTTTCTGAAATTTTGCTAAATTTATGATTAATATTATATATGTACTTACATATAACCCATTCTCCGATTCTTTTTCCTTTTGAATTGTGACTGACTGAAGATGGAGGTACAGGCTCCACCAGGGAATGCAATCGGTTACATCAAGCAAGACTGGCACATGTTTAAGCCCAAGTTCTCCATCTATGACATGTCCAAAACAAAGGTTCTGTCCATCGAAGGGCCTTTTTGTGCCATCAGCTGCTGTGGGGATGTGGATTTTGACGTATGTCTTCATCTGTTTTTGAGTCCACGTTTGTGTGACTGCAATCATTTCTGAGATATTTAAACACATACAGCATCAGGGTATATACAGGATACTCGCACTGTGTTTTCCAGACCAAAATGAACTATAGTATAGTTTGTGTTTATTTTTCTGTCCTCTGGTGCAGATAAGCGGTAAGGATGGATATTCTGTTGGTCGCATCAGTAAACAGTGGACTGGCTTCATCAAAGAGACACTGACTGATTCAGATAATTTTGGCATTAACTTTCCCATGGACTTGGATGTGAGGATGAAAGCAGTTCTGCTGGGAGCATGTTTCCTTATAGTGAGTTATGACAAAAACATTCATTCATCCACCACTTTTTCTATTTCCTGTTACTTTCTTTATTTGACCATTCATGTATTTTATTTTATTGTTTCTCTGTGTCATCCTGCAGGACTTCATGTTCTTTGAGCAGTCCGGTGACTCAGGACAGCGTTGCAGTGTGTTTGGCTAGAAGGGAGTGGGAGATAGATTGTGGTTCTTGGTTAATTTTTTTTTCTGGAATATTCATATGTAGTATCACTACATTTACCATTTGTGAGTAGTTTCTGTATTGTTCTAACATCAGTAAAATCACTATAAAAGCAATTTACAACATAGTTGTAGCCCAGTCTGGCTATAGATAAACTATATTTTAGAGATGATTTTCTGATTTGTAATAATAATAAATAATTCATTTCCTACTGAAATCTTCTTGCTCTTTAGAAGAAAGAAAATGTTTCTGTGACCACACCTCTAAAACAATTTTATGATGACAAAGTTCAGAGTAATTACACTATCCATCCGTCCATTTTTGATTTATTTTTTACGAACGTCTATGGAAAGAAGTTGTCATGAACAGCTTAACATTTGCCTTACCGTGCTTATCATAGATTGTATATAGATATGTATAGATTATTATTGCAGATTAGGAATATTTATTTCTGATCATAGTTCACAAACTGAAGTGCATGAGTAAGGGTTTTTCTGCTGCCATTGTGAAAAAAATATCTGCCAATAAAGAGCTGACTGATAATTCACCAATTTAGGGGTGGACTATATATTGTAGGATTCACACAGAATCCTCACTAGCCTCCAGATTTTCAGAAGGTTTGAAAGTAACAACCTGAATAAATTCTATCCTCTGAAGTAGAAGATATATGATCTGATATTGAAAAAAAGAAACATAATTTCAGAGACACTCACTGGAAAATTTAGTGTTTTTTTTTTTTTTTTTAATAACTGAGGCGCTTTGCATAAATGTTGTACTATTTATCAGTCAATAACATAATATTACACTGCACATTTAGTATTCAATCGTCACAATTAATTCTTATCAGTTTCTGTATATATTTCAATACACAGCTACACAAAACAGTACTATTTTATTTAGCCTGCTCTTTTTAGTTATGCGTGAAGCATTTGAGTGGTTTGAAGGGAGTAATGATGACTAATTTCTGAGAAATGTATTTAAAAATGTGTTTAATAGCTTGAGGAAACACTTAAAATAGCATTATTGGGACCTATCGTATTGGACAAACTCATAAACAATTTTCAGATGTAGTTCATGTTCCTGTCCACCGGGGACACCGACGTGACGTCATAGAGACGCGGCGGAAGAAGAGGGTTTTCGCCCTAAAGAAGCGCCAGCTCTCATTGAATGAGCCAAGATTTAAATCACCCTTTATTTTATCTTTCATTTTATCTCTTCGCAAAACTAAGTTATCCGCTTTTTGCGTTGGCAGACAACGCCAAAGCTTTTGGCTCGAGGTTACGGTTAAACGGTGAGTAATCGATGGTGCCGACACCCCACATTTTCTGCATCGCGTCACCGGAGGAGGCCAAGCAGTGTTTATTTGTGATCGGTGCTTGATTTGCTCGCTGGAATGATGCGTTATATGACCAATGCTTGTGGTGCTGTGTTCTATTACAAACTTGAAATATAATTTTAGCTAAATACCAGACTGGTGTATTAGCGAGGCTCCGCATGTTCCACTTCACACTTTCACATAATTCAGAGTAAAAGAGCGGAACAAAGCGCATCGTGCGCGAGTTTATATTCCTTTACCGCGGCTTTGACTCTCTTCTTGCAAGTACACGGACAAAATACAGCCACATACATGTGCTAGTTTCGCTTTAAATAACATTAAAAGGTCAAGTAAATTTACATAAACCTTTAAATTAATACAATAACAAATGACTGAGATGGCTACATCAGAAACTTAACTCTTCATTATAGGGCTAAACAATACACGCGTGACGATTTGAGACACAATACTGATCTCTTGAGACATACTCAGGATGCTTTAAACTAGGGCAAAATAGTAAAAGTTGTATTTATTATTATATTGTTGTTATTATTATTAATTAAGACATAATGATCAGTTAATTGTAAGTGGGTTTTTTATTTATTAAAATGTAGTATTAACCATGAATGATCTTTGTCGTCCTCCATGAAGAGAGCAATTGTGACACCAGAGTAGAATTATCCATGGTTCTGCTTAGATGAAAATACAGAATTATGTTAAAACACTGCACTCTGATCCTGAATAAATACATTTAATAATTTTAATCTATTTTATTAATAATTATATATACAGTGCACTATAATAATAAACACCGAATCTCAAATGTGTGACCTCCTGCATAATTTTGGGAGAACTAAAACACCATACATATTATGACTATCTATAATACATATTTTGGGATTCTGATGTATTGTGGCACGTTATAAAACCTCATTAGTTACATAGTTATAAGTTAGTTAATAGTTGGAAATGCCATGCATTTTTTCTACTTTAATCTCTAAGGTCATCCTCTCATAATAACTGCCCTACAATGAAACATATTTTCAAGGAAAGCCTGATTGAAATACAAAATTAGAACTATTTGTTAGTTTTTTTTAGTAGTAGTATTGAAAGATATGTAATTTTTTTTATTTTTAAAGTTCACATTAAATTGAAATTGAGCTTTACTTCCTTACCACACATTACTAGTCTTGAAGTGAACAAATAAACTTTGCTACTTGATCCAGATCTATGCTATTAAAAACTTGCTGTGCTAAAATCAAACCAGTGTGTTTTTCAACTAGCTTGGTGTATTTTTTTATTTATTTTTACACTTGTTATTCTTTGGTTGTTGTTAGTTTGGTCAAGTGGACTGTTGCATTTTTTTGTTGCAAAAATAATTTTTTTAAATTAAATTAAAATGTAAAATGTATGCATTTAGCAGACGCTTTTATCCAAAGTGATTTAGTGCATTCAGGCTAACATTTTCTACCTAACGTGTTCCCTGAGAATCGAACCCACAACCTTTTGTGCTGCTAACGCAATGCGCTACAACTGAGACCTGAAAGAAACAAGTTAAAATGTACCAAAAATAATCTTGCCGATCTCGCTAATGTTCATATCTCAAATGAAAACTAGAGTTTTATTCACATTTCAGGTCACTGGATGTGCTTGCGTTTAACATTTTTTGCATTTAGCATTCTGTTGGTTCTTTGCTCTGACAACTGTCATGTTTTCTGTCACATATTAGCGAGGAGGCAGGCTGGCGCAGGTCGCAGGGTGCTCCTGGATCATGAGAGACAGTGGCAGCAGCCTGGCTCAAACACACTGGTCCAATGAGCTGACGCTGACCGCAGGGCAGGAGGGCGCTGGAGGTGGGGGTGCCATTGGAGGTGGCCATTTAATGAATCCAGCCATGGCCCAACATGCCCCGAGTCCAGCCCACTTCAAACTGGGGCGCAGAGAGGAGGATGTCAAAATGTGGGGTGCAGACTATACTGTACCTGAGGTGAAGGACGAGGAAGAAAATGTGGAGATGGAGAGTGAAGAGGATCTGGTGGACAGGAAAGCCGAGGGTGGTTTACAGTGTAATGATAAAGGTGACGATGAGGAGTGGGGCTCGCCAGAGCACTCAAACCTAGTGGAAATGGATGTCAGTGTTACAGATGACTTTACCCTGTGCTTGGCCCAGACTAGCCCCAGTCCATTCAAAGAGAGGAAGCTAGCCCGGTTGCGGTATCGCAGTCAGAGGTTTTTGAGCGTTCGCTACAGTTTGGCCCAGCAGTGGAGAACTTGGCGTCAGCGAGCCAAATGGGCAGGAACTATGGGATACAGGAGGATACGCAGATGTCACAGACGCCGCTACTCTGCCAGCCGACATTTCCAGAGACCACGTGGCAGTTCATTGTTAAATGGAGATCCAGAAGGACGTTTGAGGACAACAGAAAAAAGAGGAGCTGATTTATCTGGTGAGTATTAACTCTCTTATTGACATCTGTGGTATAATTTTGGAAAAGTTAGTCTTTGAAACTTTTTTTTTTTTTTTAAGAGTTGATAAGATTAAAGGGTTAGTTCACCCAAAAATGTCATTTACATTCTGTCTTTAATTACTCACCCTCATGAACGACCACAACTTCAAACACAAATTAAGATATTTTTGATGAAATTCAGGGGCTTTCTGACCCTGCAAAGACAGCAGCACAACTGACACGTTAGAATAGTCCAGATGTCGCTAAAAAAAGTGTTTGTGACATCAGAGGTTCAACTGTAATTTTACAAAGCTACAAGAATACTTTTTGTGCACAAACAAAACAAAAATAGCTTTATTCAACATGCGGCGGGTTACTCTCGATAATGGTAGTGGAAGGTGCTGTGAAAAAAGAATTGTTTAATAAAGTTGTTATTTTTGTTTTCTTAGGGCACAAAAAGTAATTTCGTAGCTTCGTATTATTACTGTTGAACCACTGATGTCACATGGACAGTTTAAAACCATGTACTTGCTATGTTTCTGGGTCTGGGAACGTTTCAGTGCCATTGCTGTCCATGCAGGGTCAGTAAGTACTTGGATTTCATAAAAAATATCTTAATTTGTGTTCCAAAGATGAACAAAGGTCTTACAGGTTTGGAACGACATGAGGGTGAGAATTAATGTCAGATTTTTAATTTTTGGTTTAACTATCCCCACAATTGTTAAGCATGTGATACCTGTTTTTAAACGAGTCTTTCAGGTTGAAGTGTAAATTTGAAAACATTTGAAAGTTTAAACATTTATATATGCATTAAAATATAATTTAAAATAGTGTTATTTGTGTTAGTAAAGATAATAGATTTATTTTAAAGTGCCCCTATTATGGATTATGAAAGGCTTATATTTTGGTTTTGGGAGTCCCCAACAACAGGTTGACATTCATGCAAGTTCAAAAAACACTTTCATTGTCTTTACTTTACCTTACTTGCTCAAGGACTCCAAAACGATTCGCTCAACGATTTAGTTTTCCAAACCCCTCCTTTGCATGACGTTAATCTGCGGTGATTGGTCGATTGTTCTCATTTTCATTTCATCATGGGCCTGTAATGCCTGATAAAGCAGCGTTTGTGAGCGGCAGAGCTGCTTTATGTACAGCGTTACCGAGGTAACGGCAATTTTTAATGCTCCAAAGTGGCACCTAGTGGCAAAGAATGAATTTGCATTTTCATTCAGACTAATGCAAAAACACCAACAAGTGGGCTGGCAATATGCTAATGTTTCATGTTGCCGTCAATGTGAAACGGCTTGGGATTCGTTCAGGATGGTTTCATTCCTTTCTTATATTATTGTTTAGCAAAGGTAAGCTATGGTAAATGACTGGTAAAGCATTCCAACTTGTGACATCTGTTTATTTATCCTCCTCCTAGGCTATTAATGACCCCTATTCATTTCCTAGGCTCCTGTAGCACACATGGGATTCCGAAAGGTAGGGATGGTATCCATGGTGCAGTCATGGGGGACAGGGAGGGACGGGCCTCCCCTGCTACTGTCCAGTCACAGCGGGAAAAGACCTCCCTACAGAACCAGCTTAGCAGCGAACACATCTCTTGTGTACAAGGTACAACATATCATTTTTCCTAAATATGGAACAGGAACATAGGAGATGTATTATGGTTATTCTCCTCTAACTCCTCCTCTGTCTCAGGTATTCTGGATGAGTTTCTCCAGCAGTATGGGAGTTTGATTCCCATCCATGTGGATGAGGTGGTGGAGACACTTCAGGAGATCTTTAACGAGAGCTTTTCAAGTCCTCAAAGGTCAGAGGTGGCTCACACCAGTCACAAGTCTTATTGAATCTTGCCACATTGATAAAAGACTTGACTGTGAAGTCTCAATTTGTATACCATTTGAACTTGTGCCTGTTTACAGGAAGTTAATGGTGCAACATTTAATGCAGTCCTACCAGCGCATGTCCGGAAGTGCAGTGATGCGGGGGTTTCGTGTGAATTACAAACGTCACGTCCTCACCATGGATGATCTGAGCACACTTTATGGTCAGAACTGGCTCAATGATCAGGTGAGCCTCTTGGTTAAAATCATTTGTAATTATTATTGAACAATATTATTAATATTGGGCCACATTCACTAATCGAATGAACACTTGCTGGATCGTTTTTCTATATTACAATTCAGAACCAACTCAAATTCTCTTTCTCTTTCATCACATCACATAGGAGGCATACGCTATCATTCAAATGTTTTTAAAACTCTCATATTCGCCAAGGCTGCTTTTATTTTATCAAACATACAATTTTCAGCATCATTACTCCAGTCTTCAGTGTCTCATAATCAGAAATCATTTTATTATGCTGATTTGGTGCCCAAGAAACATTTCTTCTCATTATCAATGTTGAAAATGGTTTTGTGCAAACAGTTATCCATTTTTACAATATTTATTGATAAACTGAAAGTTTAAAAGAACATTTAAAATAGAAATCATTTATAACAATATATATCCTATAAATATTTTGCTAACATCATGTTATATGGGGATTGTGCCTTTTGTTTTCATTTATATATTTATTGATAATTTGGCATATTTCAGATTCATCAACATTAAACGATTGGCAAAAAATAACAAGACTTGTTGTTATTAGTGAATGAGACCCAATATTTTTGTTCTTCATATCTCTTAAATTGTAGCTGGTCAAATTTGTACCTCTCACAGTGCTTTTGTGACACTTACATCAGTTTGTCAGAGTTGTACAGAGAAGATATCCACAGTTATGACTCTTTTATATGATGAATGGGGGGCCCTTTTTCTGGGATTGTGCTGAGTTCGCTCTCTCTCTCTTACATCTATAACTCTCTGCGTCACCCAGGTCATGAACATGTATGGGGATTTGGTCATGGATGCTGCTCCTGAAAAGGTAGGAAGAACAAGCACACACACACATTTACCCGAACGAGCACAATGACTCATGACAAAGCCATTATATGAACCTGTATGTCAGACAGTTAAATGACTATGAAAACAGTGAATTAGCTCTCATTCACTCTCTCTCGGTCTCACCGTGTCTTGTTTTTTAACCAACAGGTCCACTTTTTCAACAGCTTCTTTTATGACAAACTTCGGACGAAAGGTTACGATGGGGTCAAACGGTGGACAAAAAATGTCAGTGATGGGGAAGGATTTTGTCTGACTTTCACAACAATTTTATTGATACTTGCACATTTTATGACTGTAAAGTTAATTTGATGAATTGCTATTTGCACTGCTTTTTGTGTTCAAAAGTAAAATGGATGCAACATCATCATTGTAGTACTACGTTTATTTCACTGTTGTTTATTCCAACCCCATTAGGTTGATATTTTCCAGAAGAAGTTCTTATTGATCCCTATTCATCTGGAGGTGCACTGGTCATTAGTGTGTGTGAATGTTCCTCAGCGTAGCGTCACATATTTCGATTCCCAGAGGACCCTCAACCGTCGTTGCCCCAAAGTAAGTGTTGTTTGTTCTAATGAGGCTATTTTAATGGCTACGCTCCTTGAAACATTCCTGAGCCTGCTTTTTGTTTTACAGCACATTGCCAAATACCTGCAAGCGGAGGCAATCAAGAGAGAACAGGAGGAGTTTTACACAGGGTGGAAAGGCTTTTTCAAAATGGTAGGGTGAAAGGTGAATTTGATGTGCGTGTTTTGTGCATTAGCGAAAGTATTAGAGAAATATGGAATAAAAGAGAGTGGAAAAGCCATTTTATGTATGTGCTGTTGACTCTTCTGTCCTTGGAATGTTTTAGAATGTGGCAAGGCAGAACAATGACAGCGATTGTGGAGCTTTTGTCCTTCAGGTTAGCATTTTTCGTTTTTGTATTTTATATTGGCTGTGTTATTTTAACACTTGATTTTACTCACATGTTCACTCTTCTTATCGTTGTTCTCCAGTATTGTAAGTGCCTGGCCCTGGAACAGCCTTTCAGCTTCGGTCAGCAGGATATGCCCAAGCTACGGAGACAAATGTACAAAGAACTGTGTCACTGTAAGCTGTCTCTGTGAGACCGTGACATCTTACACTTCGAAATAATCTCCAAGTCCAGACAGCATTTAGGTGGGAAACGTCCAAACGTTTTTAACCTTCTTTTCGTTCAATGACTTTGTATTTTGGCTTGGTGAATGCCATACTCTGTTCGGCCCAGTTGTTTGTTTGCTCCGATCAACACGCCAGAGTTGTTGTTTTCTAGAAGAGGGAAGGGGAGCTGACCTCAGTGAACTGTTCTTTAGGTGCCGCCGTTTTGTTGGCAATTATATTTTTTATTTTTCATGATCTTGATGTCAGTAACTTGTATGTTAAAGGTAATACCATCGACTGGTGAGGGTGGAGACTTGCAGACATTTTAAAAATGTAATGCGATTTTCAATTACTGAGGGTCAATACAGACCACGACACTATATGAGCAGTTTTGTTTGTTCAATATTGTTTGTCTGTTGTCATGTATCTGTACGATTTAAGATGCAAAACTATGGAGGTAAAAAAAAAAGTGCAGCTGTAAATTAAACCGTTTTATATCTTTTGAGATGCATACGTTGTTGTAAGATGTACTAATAAAAACCTGGAAAATAACTGAGCCTCATCAATTTTTGCATTCATCATAATATTACTGTTCTTGTGTAGTAGTTTGTAATGTGGTGACTTCGAAATGGTTCTAAATACAGCAGCTGACTAACTATAAAACTGGGCCTATAGTTCGATGGACAGGCTAGACTTGCTAAATTTCTGTGGTTGGATCAAAAAACATAAACTGATGTATGTGTGTTGAGTATACTCTTACAGTATAGTAAGCACGTACCATACCTTTTTAATCCATATTAAAATAAATAAAAATTAATACTAAAACTGCCCAAGTATGATAAAATAAAAATAATTGAAAAGGCAATGACACACTTCTTAAAATATGTGTATGCTAAATTACAAAAATGATTTAAAATAATTTACAGAGGAAAGAGCCAAATTATATACTTTTATTTAAAGAATAAAAAAAACCCCATCTAAATCGTGGAGATTAAGTGTACGAATTTCTAGTTCCTTTTAAATTTAGAATACGAGATAAAGATGTCAACAACAAAACCAAGTATTTTTTTGTAAAAGCAAACTTCACCGAGCTGACTATGGCAATGACCATACCTGGAAATCTATGGACGTTGAAATACGCCACTGTAGGCCAAGCGAATGATATTTTGAGGTTTAGCTTTCGTCCAATCACGTGTAAACTAGAGCAGGACTTGACGTGACAGTTGCGGCTACCATTTGTTGAGTGACGTCTGTACTACCCAATAAGAATATGTGAAGGGCGGGACATATTCTGACTGATGGTCGAATGCAGCAATCACAATTTTAGTAAGAAACCCGTGTTAAACTATATAAAACATTTTCACGGTGTGCTCGCCCTTTGTGATAATGTCGGCAGAATATGAAGGGAGGTAGGGCAGACGGAATTTAACGATCTTGACGTATTTATTTATGAATGAGAAACCATATGCATACATGTTGTCAGTCGATGTAGTAATCCCGCTTCTAGATGCTGTTGGAAGTACTTGAGTTTGCTGATCTTGAATGTCGTAAATGAGTTTTTTTTTAAACCCGGCGTTAGCATATGAGCGCTTAGCAGCCGGGCCTGCTTGAGGATATTGACGGTGAAAGATCTCTAATGTTCAAAAAAATATGGTTTAGATCATGAACGGTGTGTTGTTATATGAACCTAATGCGTTCAATCCTACGGATTTAGAACTGCTGGACACATAACCCATTAGTGGCCCCGAGTAAAGCCTGTTTTTTTCCCCCCAGTTCTTTAATGTTGCACACACATAAAACTATTCTGCTGATTTTCTCTATTAAATACATTTTCTGTTTAAAACTGTACATGCAAACCGGTTTACAGTTGCTAAATTAATGTCATACTACTTTAATGGTAAATCTGTTTTGTTTTTCTTATTTGACATACACAGACATAATATATGACCTCTTCATAGAATATTAGTGCATAAGGTCTATATATAAATATTCACACAATGAATATTAGTGTATAATGTACTTATTTATTCCTGTAATATGTTACACTGCCCTGTTTACCTTACAGTGCTGTTTTACTGCTATTGCAGCATAGTTTCCATTGATAGATCAATACAATATCTATATGTCTGTCATTAATAACTTTATGGTTCTAATGTGTTTAGTGCTAATTCTTTTGCAGACCTAGAGACAATGGCCCCGAGGGCATGGAGCCAGATGGAATCATCGAAGTGAGTTCATAAGTTTTTCACATCTAACTATTCTGCATACACGCTGTGTGTGTGTGTATATATATTTCCCTGCATGTCTCTCCTGGCACAGCTGTGAGAAGGGGGATGGCACTGAATGTGCTGTCAGTTGTTTTCACTGTCTTATCCTCACTGTGGGGGTCAGTGATTCCCCCTTTTTTTTTTTTGAAAAACTGCCAACCTGTTATCCTTTATGCATTATGCATTGAATGACAGATAGCAAGTCCTTTCTTTTCAGAGCGAGATGGAGTAAAGATTAGCTTGTCCGTGGCCTTCTGTATCTTAATCTGTATTTTTTTTCCTGTAATTGCAGAGTAACTGGCATGAGATCGTGGACAGCTTTGATGACATGAACCTGCGTGAGACTCTTCTCAGGGGAATCTATGCTTATGGTTTTGAGAAGCCCTCTGCCATCCAGCAAAGGGCTATTCTCCCTTGTATCAAGGGTAAGATACCTTTAACTTTATGTGTGTGTGTGTGTGTGTGTGTGTGTGTGTGTGTGTGTGTCAACTCACAAGTATTTGTACACTGGAAAAGTCACATTCAGTTGAAGATGACAGTCCAAAACAGTTCATCTGTTCACTTCAAAAATGAACAAAGTTGCACTGATGAGTTAGTTTTGAGTTCAGTGTTAGGGCAAAAAAGACAAAGAGAAAGCGTGATCTGTGTTACAGGTCTCTATATGAAGCATATAGCCATTCAAGCTACAGAAACACAAATGACAATGTTATTATGTACATTAACAATGATTTGGAAGAAAAATATTGTAATTTAATGGAAGACAGGATTTTGAACTGCTTCTAGATTAATAGCTGGGTGCCACGGACAAACAATGCATGGCACCACTGAAGTACATTTACTTCTAGAACACAGATTTAAAGAATGGCACAACAGGGCTATGTGATTTTTGTCCATTGTGAGACCCCCCCCCCCCCCCCCCAAAGGGTTTAGGCTGCAATTGCCCATCTTTGTGTGTTGAAGAAGAAGTTCGAGCTCATTTTCTGACCTTTTGTCTTTCCCCACACTAGGATATGATGTCATTGCACAGGCTCAGTCAGGTACGGGCAAGACTGCCACCTTTGCCATCTCTATCCTGCAGCAGATTGACATAGAGCTAAAAGGTTCTCAGGCCTTGGTTCTGGCACCCACCCGTGAATTAGCTCAGCAGGTTAGTGCTGTCTCTGTGCTCACTGCTTTGAGTAGGACAGTATAACTATGTTTTGGGTATGGGAGAGGTTTCAGTTGTGTGTGAGTAAATATATTACTATAAAAATGAAAGTGCTTATTTGGAAATCGTAAGCTAGTATGTAGTATTGTGTAAAATAATAAAAATATAAATATATATATAAAAACAGCGGTAAGTAGTAGTTACATGAAAAAAGCTTTGGACAGAGGCACACTTGCTATCAATGCAAGTACAGACCTTTTTGCTTTTTGTCTTAGAAATATTTTAAAGGTTACATTACACTTGATTTTCTTTGTCCATACAGATCCAGAAAGTGATTCTGGCTCTTGGAGACTATATGGGTGCAACGTGCCATGCCTGCATCGGTGGGACCAATGTGCGCAATGAGGTCCAAAAGCTGCAGGCAGAGGCACCGCACATTGTAGTGGGAACCCCAGGTCGCGTCTACGACATGCTTAACCGAAAGTTCCTCTGTGAGTACTCCATATTGTGAGAGATCAAGTGCTGGGGCTGGATTCACAAAAAAGTTCTAGGAATAATTTATTTTCTAACTTAATAGTAAAGTTAAAATTATTTTGCATTTCCAAAAATATTTCTTAAAGGGGTCATCGGAAGTTGATATGATTCTTTAGGGTCTTAATGAAAAGTCTAAAACATACTCTGGTAAAAAAAAATTCTCAATGGTAATGTAAAAAACACCCTTTTATTACTGTCATAAACAGCTCCGCAGAAACCAACCCATTTTTTTCATGTTGTTTTAAGTACTAATGAACGGCCGTGTCAATCAACTTTCATGGGAGCAGTCTTCGTCCGTGTAACATCACAAAAACAAAAAGCTGAGAACGGCCTGATTTGACAAAGGGGATACTATTTTTAGGGATTAAATAAAAACCAGGGATTAAATAAAAAAAAGATGTGTACGCTCTCTCTCGTGAAGCCATCACGGAAGAAGCTTAAACTGTTATACGTCAACTGGCCGCTAGAGGCTGGCTGCAAAAGGAAGCCAATCCCATAGACTCCATATGTTAAAGGGGTCGTTGAAGCAGCTGTGTCAAAGAGATGCTGTGTGTATCTAGGAGAAAGCAAAAGCACTTTATTTGGCCTTCTGAAAGTAGATGCATTTAGGAATCTTTAAGATTACTTACAACAGAACAGCAATACATTTTATGGATGACAAAAAATGATTTTGGTCTATATAGCTTGAGTGACAGGTGGATTGCCGCTGCTGTCGAGCTAGGTGGGCATGGCTTCAGCAACCAGTTCCCGCCTTTTTGCCCATTTTCGATAATCTGGGATTGGCCCGCTCCGCCCAATTTGATCTTCAAAAACACTTTGTTTGATGTGACGGACATTATGTCCATGTTTTTATACAGTCTATGGTATACATACTGCCAACACACATTTATGTTCAAACAACATGTATAAGTGAAATTATCATCCGATGACCCCTTTAAAACCATTTTTTTAATTTTTTACTCAAAATTCATGAAAAGAAGGTTCCTAAAAATCCTCTTGAAGTTATTATAACCTCCAAATTGTCTTAAAAGCTAGGATGTTTAATTGAACTGTGTTGTTTGAAATGTAGATCAATAATGTAATGCTTAATATGTTTTATACCTAGAGTTTTTTTTTTTTTTATGTGAACAATGATCTGTCATGATTATGCATGACTTGACTATTTGCTGAATTCAGAATTCAGTAACTACTAAGAAAAATGTATTTAAGTTTAAAACTGACTCAAATAGGGGCATGTCATTTTATAATTGTATATTTATAAAAAGAAAATAAGAAAATATTTGAGAACTTCATTAGAATTTAGGAATTCGCTTAAATTTTTCTTGTGACCCTGTTTATTTATTAATATTATTGCACATTATTTCTGTCATTTATCTTTTTTGTGTTCACCCCTCTTCCAGCTTCTAAGTACATTAAAATGTTTGTGCTGGATGAAGCGGATGAGATGCTGAGTCGTGGTTTCAAGGACCAGATCTACGAGATTTTCCAGAAACTCACTACTAGCATACAGGTTAGCATGTGAAACAGACTGTATTTCCTGTATGGGCTGTTACCATGCTGATTATTTCCAAGCTTAATTGCATTAGTGTATATGAGAATATGCCAAAGCAGCAACAAGTACAAACAAACACAAATGGCAATGAAATCTGGATTTTCATTGCTTCTATTGAGTCCACTTCAGTTCTGTTAATACCAGTAGCTTTTTAGGAGAGCCAGCTTTATTTAAGGGTTCATATCATGTGCTAATGTCTTTGTTTATAAATGTGAGTAGGCCTCAGCATGTTGTTGTGCCGTCGGTCCTCCAGGTGGTGCTGCTGTCAGCCACCATGCCTGTGGAGGTGCTGGATGTCACTACCAAGTTTATGCGAGAACCAATCCGTATCCTGGTGAAGAAAGAGGAGCTCACCCTTGAGGGTATTCGTCAGTTCTACATCAACGTTGAAAAAGAGGTACAGTGCTGTCAACTGTCCGATCTTGGGGTACCTTTATGCAAAGCGATAATAGCAGACACGCATGGATTACATACATGAATGCAGCAGAATTTTTTGCCATTTTAAAAGGACACATTGAGTGTTCATGTGAATTGATTTTGACTAATGGCTGTTAACAGGTCATCGTGTTGGTGTGTGTGTGTTTTGTCAGGAATGGAAGCTGGATACTCTCTGTGATCTCTACGAGACTCTAACCATCACTCAGGCAGTGATCTTCATTAACACACGCCGGAAAGTAGACTGGCTCACAGAGAAGATGCATGCCAGGGACTTCACTGTCTCAGCTCTGGTAAATACTAAAAGTGTCACACTGCAACTATAACTGGAACAAGTAGCATTGGGATCACTTTCAGAGAGCTATACATATCTTATTAAAACAATCAAAATTAAAATGAAGATTGTTGGTAGCTAAACTCTCTTGGTTCCCACTGGCTTCCAACATGCAAACAAAAAATACAGTGGAGGTCAGCGGGAACCAAAACTGTTTGGTTATCAACATTTTTCAGAATATCATATTTTGTCTTCCACAGAGGAAGAACGGGCATTTAATGCATAACCGGTTTGAAACGACATGACAATGAGTAAAAGACCAACTTTTCATTTTTGGATGAATGATCTCTTTGAATGTATTCATTTGTTTATTTAACTTTTGCGCTGTGCATTGATGCTGTGGATTATTCTATTCATTCTACACACTGATGCTCTGATATGTGCTCCTCTATATAATTTTCTGTCTAATGAATACTGTAAATGTGAATAATGTAATGTATACAGTGTGGTGTGTTATATTCGTCAGCATGGAGACATGGACCAAAAGGACCGTGACCTGATTATGAGGGAGTTTCGCTCTGGTTCTAGCCGTGTCCTTATTACCACAGATCTGCTGGTGAGCAAATACATCAGTGCATGTTCTCCTAATGGAATGAATTCTATTAAAATTGGGTCCATATAACAGATGAGGTTGTCTGACTCCTTAGTACCCTCTAGTGCTTTGGGGTAATTATAGTATTTGGTATAAATATAGTGTGTCTATTCTGCTATGGATGGCTCATTCTGTCCTTCTCCATAGCTTTATCAAGTATATGTTAAATATCAATGCTAGCAATTGTAAGTTCTAGTAAGTGAGCTTTGATACTGGAATTGAAAAACACTGGGAATAAAAAGAAAATGTCTTCTCTCATTCACAGGCCAGAGGTATTGATGTCCAGCAGGTGTCTTTGGTGATCAACTATGACTTGCCAACCAACCGTGAGAATTACATTCATAGGTTTGTGTTTGGTACACCATTCTATCCTTGAGCTTGACTTAAGCAAATTAATTATTTCCAGTGCTGTCTTATTGTTTCTAATGACACGCATGTCATCTTTAACGCTCTTAGGATTGGTAGAGGAGGCCGTTTTGGTAGGAAAGGTGTAGCCATCAACATGGTGACAGAAGATGACAAGCGTACTCTGCGGGACATCGAGACCTTCTACAACACCACCGTAGAAGAGATGCCCATGAATGTGGCTGACTTGATCTAGAGATTTATTTGACCGGATCTAGAGACACCCCCTTCTCCCTATCTCTACAATCGCTCTCTTTATTTTCTAGTTTAAGCACTTCTGAAAGGAGCAGGGAACATGCAACTCCCTGCGCTTCCACAGTTGCAAATCAGTCATTTTATTTTCCCCAAAATTGATCAATTTTTTTAAATCTCAAATGCTGAATGTAAATCACTTTATCTCCATCAACCTTCATAATAGACATTGAGATGTGGGCTCAGCCATCTCATGGAGAAGAGATGCATGTTCTGTCACTCTGCTCCTGATTAGTCATCCTGGGCTCATTTTTTTTATTTAAGCTGGGAATCATCAGATTTTTTGAAGGAGTAATTGGACTACAGTTACTGGTTTCCAGCTTCTGTGATTGTTTCTTTAAACACACCTCATGCTGCTGGTGTATTTGGGCCATGTGGTAAAAGTGTGCCAGATTTTAATCAGACATGAAAAGCATTGGATTTGATTCACTATTTATTTTATTTTATTTTTCTCAAATTACTCGTTGCTGTACTGTTTGCTATAAAACTGTAACAGATCTATTTAATCACCCTTATACAGTATTTGATGTAAGATTTCTGAGTCAATTGAGATATTTGGAAATCCTTACACAGATTAATTTTGACTGGTGGTACAAAAATGTGATGGAGAAAAAAATTATATTGCAACTTTTTTCTTGTTTTTTCTTTTAAATAGTTTTGCGAGTGTATTTAGTTTTTTTGGAGGAGGGGGTGAATTTCAATAAAGCTACAGCCTCACTCTTTTCTTGTCGTTAAGTTGTTTGCAAGTATGGGTATGCTGATTGCCTTTTTTTTCTTTTTGCAGGTTCAAGTTGTTAATATGACTAAATGTTAGTTGCATGATAACAGAAATATTCAGTTTTTTAATTTTGGCGGGTGCTAATGTAAAGAATCTACATTGGAATCTTTACAAATTAAACCTTATTATGTGTTCACTTCACAGTCATGTTTTAACCAACCCCTAAACCTTTAGTTATTCTATCCAGCTTTAAAAAAAACACTGAAAGGATTTGAGGTTAAAGAGTTACATGAATGTCCATTTGTTAATACATTTAAAAGCAGAATCGGACATGATTTTTTACTGCATGTGAACTTTTAATTGACTGAAAATTGCTCTTATTTTTTTAACCTAACTAATAGATATACAAAAAAGTTGTTTATAGTAAAAAGATACTGTAACGCCATTGTTCAACACTGGATGGAGACTCCACACGGCAGATCTGAACCTTGAGCATGCAAGAACACACTGCAGTAAACCGATAGACTAGAGCTTAGAAAGTATCTGGTTCTGAAGTATAACGATCAAATTCAACCCAAAACTATTAGAAATCCAGAGCTCCTGTTCTATAACAATTCTGTTAAATTTAAGTTTTGCCTTTACCAGACAAGTAATCAACATGTAGCATATGCATGAAGGCATTTACCAGATGTTGCAAATTAACTAAAAAATCACTCATGGCACATTGGAAGAGTTTGCTAGTATTTACGAATTGCACTGCTTTTCAAATTGCCCATAAACTGTTAACTGAATCTCTCTCCTCTTCATCACCTTCATCCCCATCGCAATTCCACGGCACCTTACCATCCCCAACGGATTTCAGTTTCTCGCACAGCGTTGGTGGCCTCGCCGCCTCCCCACCCCCCTTCTGTGGCCACAGTGATTGTGGGGCATGGTGATTTTGCAAGTGGGAGGCTCGTAAAGGCCTGGCTGGACTACGGGGCAGTGTGATGGATGGAGGGAAGGCCGCGGCTCCATTTACATGAGAACAGAAGCCGGAGAGCGGTTGAATAGAGGGGCTTTCAATCTGCTTGTCATTGAAAAAGCTTAAGAACTTTCTCCAGCGACTAACCAACCCCCCTGCTCCTCCGCTCTCTCTCCCTCTTACTTTCTTCTTTCTTCTCGACCCCCTTTTTCCACCCTCGCTGTCTCTCATGCTTTTCTTCCACCACCGTCCTCCTCCCCTCCCTCTGTCCATCGCTCTTTCTTTTCGCTCGAAGCCCCCCTCCCTACTTCATTTTTTCCTCTTTCTTTTATCTCCGACCATCCAATCTGTCATTCTGGATCTCTGCGTCTCTCGCATGTATGATGTTTGGATTCTTTCAGGCTTTCTCTGGACTCTCCAGCTCGCTCGCGAGGCCCCCACTTAAATTTTGATTTGATTGTCGACACAACACCAGGAGACATCAATGTGTTTCCTCTCTTTATTCTCCTGCTCTTGCTTATAATGAGACTGATCCCATACATGAGAATGACTCATGGACAATAGCTCCGGCACACTCCATATTCAGCCTCCACATAAAGTAAGGTTAATTGTATAATAAGTGTGTGACAATGACTTGTGACAATGGCTCGAGTCAATATTGACGCCGTACAGTGGGGTTTTGTAGCGTCAGGCCGTGAGCCAGAAGAAAACTGCAGCCGTTTTTTCCATTCCTGCTCTGGTTTGAGGTAATACAACTTGTTGCTCTTCTATGGAATATTGGTGTGGTAAATGGGTCATAGGTTTCAGTCACTCAACGTGTCACAAAGCCAGAGAAAACATACTAATCCAATAGAAGATTCTGATTTTATAAGTCACCGTCTAACACAGAGACCATGCATGGCTTCTGCTGGTTAAAATCAACATGTTTTTCACCTTTGCACAATTATATTCTTTCAGTATCCTTAGAATTGTATCTACAATGACACAATCTAAAAAAATATTATTCAGACTTCTAATTTATGATCATGTTCCATGAGCAGAATCATTGCCAACAACTTCGGTTCCACCCAAAAAAAATAATAATGTCAGTGTAAAGAAAATGTATTAAAAAGCTATACTCTATTACACTGATCTTTTTTCACCTAAACAACTTTTTGTTCAATGGGTGTTAAAGGTGTTCCATGGAACCTTCAATGCCAATGAAGAACTTGTATTTTTAAGAGCATATTATCAATGATTATACCTGAGAAACTAAAACAAAATAGATAAGAATAGAGTACAGACACTCCTTCTCCTGTTATTGGACTGCTGAGGATCTGATCATTTTTTACAGATGAAAAAAAAAAGCTAAATTCAAAAGAGGGTTTCCACAAACCATTATTATGCATATTGTCAATGATTAGATGGGAGAAACAAACAAAAAAGAGAAGAATAAGTACAACAAGTTCTCATTATCCTGTTCTCAGAACGCTGATGATCGGATTCATTTGTTCACTGATGAAAATGTAAAGCCATCTAAGCTCTTAAAAATAAAGAAGGGATTCGTAGTGATGCCACAGAACAACCAAAGAACAACTCTTAAAAGAACAATTTAATAATCTAAAGAACCGCTTCCCCTTTTCGTTTGCATTGGAATGGATGTTAACTTTTTTTTGTGGAACTCAATATCCCAATAAAGGAACAATTATTTTTAAGAGTGCATTGCAGATTAATAGTAAACTAGCAACTTTTGTAAGTTATATTACAATGACCTAATGAAACCATTTTTATAACAGCCTTTCTGCAGGTCTTTTAGGAACGTTCAGATGATGTGTTAGTACAAGCTAAACTCAGAGGGAGGGAGTTCATTGTCACACTTCTTACTGATAGTCAGTCGTAGTGGCTGTGTTTGGGGATGCAGGACTCAAAAGAAGTGTGAAGTGATGCCTATAGAAACTAATGTGTATGGATGGCTGGGTGATAAGGAGTAACTACTCACACCTGCGGTCATTAGAGGAGACGACTCACTGGGGTGGAAGACACCTCTCTACGTCTTTTCAAAATGTGCATGAAATTAGCATAGGGGAATGATTTCAGAAGGATCATGTTATGTATCAACAAT
Organism: Carassius gibelio; assembly: GCF_023724105.1. Classification (NCBI taxonomy): domain Eukaryota; kingdom Metazoa; phylum Chordata; class Actinopteri; order Cypriniformes; family Cyprinidae; genus Carassius; species Carassius gibelio. The sequence continues at coordinate 38,238,051 of NC_068400.1, forward strand.
CTTCATAACTTCACTTACTAATATTATGTAGAATTCCACAAATAAAAACTTTTGTCATAATAACAACATCATCATTTTAGAGTGTGGATTCTTTAACTAGATGTAAATGTCTCCAGCATGTTTGTAAACACTTTTTTGATGTATTTTGTGTTGTTGGTCTGTAGGGAACAATCTTAGACAATGTACTAAAGTATGACAATGTTACTAATGTTACTGAAGCACACTGTAGTGTGATGACCTTCAACACAAAGCTAGTAATGGTTAAATCAACTACAAATAGTCCATTCTGTTCCTTAAAAAAAGCTATGTAATCCAACATATATTAAAACTAAGAAATGCAGCTTTATATGGTGTAACGCAACATTTAAAGATGTTTGGTATTATAACATATTAATAACAATGAAACGTCACCTATTAAAAATACAGAAAAGGCATTCATTTTGTTCAATAAACCAAATACAAAATCTAAAAGTTGCCTTTTCATCAGGTAACAAGTGTATAAGAATAAATAGATGGTTTTGTTTTGGTCAGAAATCGATAAGTAAAAAAATAAACAGATAAAGACTGAAAAAGAATGAGTATAAGCTGTTCATAACACACTTTGGTGTTCATTGTTGTTTTTGTTTTGTTTTTCAGAATGAACTTTGGCCACTGTAAAACATTGTTAAATCCGTTTAAAGAGTTGCAGGTGAAGACAGAAACTCTTCTCCCTAAAACTGAGTCCTCCTCCTGCTCTTGGCCTCTCCACATTCACCGCACCCCTTCTTTAGTGATGCTAATGTGGAGAGAAAGAAAGCAGCTGGAGGCGGACAGTGATGAAATTCTATTATCACTCACGCACTGAAAGAGTCGCTGGTAGGACGCACAGAGAATTCAGCTCGGACCTGTTTCGCTTTTAAGACTAACTAACGTCACTTCAGAACTTGTTCGTAGTCTTTAGGCGTTTACAAACACTTTGGCTGTAGTTACAATCAGTTCGCTCTCGTCTTTTGGACTTATATGTCCAGAGCGCAACGCGTAAACATTTACTTTCGCGGGCAGTGAGAGTCAGTGGATTTGATTTTAAGTTAGACTAGTTAATAGTTTACGGTGATACTTAAGTATCACCACTAACCTCTGTTGTCAGCCATGTACAGCATGCTGGAACACGATATGAAATCCGCCGTGGCACCGGCGCACCAAAGCGCGCAGGGAATGACCCAGCTGAACGGTGGAGTGACGCACGGAGCCGCCAAATCGGCTGTCAACAACCAACAACAGAGTAGCGATCCAATGGACAAAGTTAAGAGGCCCATGAACGCGTTCATGGTCTGGTCTCGGGGTCAGAGGCGCAAAATGGCACAGGAGAACCCCAAAATGCACAACTCTGAGATTAGCAAGCGCCTTGGCGCAGAGTGGAAGCTGCTGACGGACGCGGAGAAGCGCCCGTTTATTGACGAGGCCAAGCGGCTCCGCGCACTGCACATGAAGGAATACCCAGATTACAAATACAAACCCCGACGCAAGACGAAACCCATGCTGAAGAAGGATAACCCGGCTGCTAAGTATCCTCTATCAGCCGGCAACTTACTAGCGGCAGCCGCGGCTCAGGGATCAGGTGGAAGCCCGCGGATGGACAGCTATGGCTGGGGTCACACAGGTGGCTACACTGGCATGCAGACGGATGCTCTGGGCTACAGTCAGCAGCTGCACCGCTACGATCTGTCTGCCCTCCAGTATCCATCTGCCATGGCCACCGCACAGACTTACATGAATAGTGCCAACTCCTACAGGTAAGGTTATAACTCTTCTTACAGTTAGATATTTGCATGTGCACTAAAAGACATGCACACTTTAAAAGTTTTCTTTTGTTCTCTCCAGCCCCATGTCCTACAGCAGCACCCCCCAGCAGCCCAGCCCGGTCATGTCCATGGTGAAACCAGACCAGGTGTCTCACTCTCCCACCGGAGCCCACAGCCACCAGCGGGGTCCTTTACAAGGAGACCTGAGGGACATGATTAGCATGTATATCCCTGGTGGAGACACCACAGACAGTGGAGCACAGAGGGGCTATTCCAACATCCAACAGCATTACCTCACCGGTACAGCACCTCTCACCCACATCTGATCAGGAAACTGTTAATACATCTTCCTGTTTCGGGTCTGGAGGGCCACTGATGTTGGCTGTACATTAACTTGATATGTAAAAAAGGATGAGGGTGTGTGGACACATGGCCGAACTGGAATCCCAAGGCAGCTGGACTTCTGGCCTTGTTAAAGTGCCTCAGATTATTGTGTGGAATGCGTGTCACCCCTTTCTATAACATTTTTTTCTTTTGTTAAGGTCCATGTCTTTGTTTTTTTGTACAATGTTTGATGATTATGCCAGTGAGGCCTGGTGCACTGTTGTTGGAATCACTCATGGTAGTAACTCGGCACATTTTTTTTTTTTTTTTTTGTAATCAGCTAGCAAAATGGTTGATTACTGCTTCTTATTTGCATAGTCAACCAGCTAGTATAATATCTCACCGACTACTGACTTTAAAAGCATTGCTGTAAACGCTAAATAGGAAAAAGAAGGGAACGGAGCACACATTCCCTCAGTCGCTGCTTGTCCTGATGATCGAAACACCTCAAAGTGAATCTCTCAAGTTTAACTTTTAAGCTTTCATACCATAAGACTTTGTAACATTGTGCTGCTCTTCATTGTTTTAGGTAATGCAAAAAATATGAAATGCACAACGGTTTAGACATTTTTGTTAGTGTAGACACATGTCCTGAGCGTCAACAAATTTTTGTTGCATTAAAAAGTAAAAGAGAAATAGAGATCCCGCTTAGAGGGATTTGACTATTTTCTATATAAAAAAGAACAATTAATTCATAACTCCTTTGAGAAATAGAATATTGTGAATAGAAGTGTTTTTTTGTGTGTGTGTGTGTGTAAAAAAAGGGAGTCAAAACGTTTTGAATAATGTTCATTAGAAAACAAAAACTTTATGAGCTTGTTAAAAGACTGTTTGACTGAGAATGTATTGCTGTGAAATGTTTCTCTCTTTTTTTTTTTTTACTTTTAAGCCCTTATAGTAAGGGTTAATAATCTTGTATGTGACTGGACAACCTTGATAGAAAAACAAAAAAATGTAATAAAATATTTTATTATTTTTGTACACAGTACTCTTTCTTTGTTCTCATTATATTAATGAAAACCAGACTACTTTCATTAATTTTATAACTGAAATACAATGTCATGCTAATCCGTAAATGTGAATTTCACCAAGCTTTAAAATAAATTATTTTTATTTATATATATATATGGAAATAGGAAATAATTTAATAACAAAAAATAATGTCTCTCTTCAGAATGATTTTTTTCTTATCTAAACAATATTGTAGAAATGGGCCCCAAAAAATGTGTGAGGGCTGAAGCTAACTTTGAGGTAGCATTTTAACTCCATCTGTTTCCTCTTGCACAGATTTAGCAAATTCAGTTACATTGAAACACACTTTACATTGTGACATTCATAAGTAGCTAATTCCTCAAGTTTGTTTAATGATAACATGACAGGTGTTGCTTTCCTCCTGCGCCACAACCTACACACTTCGACGAAGTAAACGATAATGTGATAAGTGCAGAAAAGCCCAGCCCAAACACATCGGCTTTTATTGCGATATTGCTGAAATTAGTCAAAACCCATATGGATCCGCTTCATAAGACAGTCCATTTAAAAGCGTCTAGACTCGTTTAATTCATCGTTAATACGATAGTGGGCTTATGGTCTCGACATTAACGCATTTAAGTCGATATGACTCATATTATAATTAGCTAAAACGCACCAAATTAAGCAAGAAATGGGAACAATGAGTGCAAAGGACACTGATTTGGGAGGGACAGGGAGTGTTGAGGGGACATCTGACCTCCGTCACCTAACCCCGAGAAGAAAGTGGACATCGATTAAAACTGATAAAAGTTAGGAAGATCAAAACGCAGAGGTCGGAAGAATATCCTCCCTTTCTCTCGTTTTTTTCATACTTTGCCCGCTTTTTCCAGGAGAGAAAGCGAGTGGCTGTCCAGGCCGTAATTGGCTGCTTCGAGGCTCATTGTCCTGCGCTTTTGAGCACGCAGGTGCGCGCAGTAAAAGCGCGCGGTTCTCAGCGCCTCTTATGCTCGCCTTTGTTCTCCTTTCTCTCGCTCTCCTACCGGGCAGAAAATTAGCGTTGCATTGAGTGCCTCGTCTCCCCTCTCTCAGCAGTCCCGAGCTTAACCCGCTCGCTGCTCCCCGCTATTCTCATGGTAATGGTGCAGTCAGGACCGGCTAATCGGGGGTGGAGGGGAGGGGAGGAACTGGGGGGAGATGCCAAGGAAGAGTTTTGAAAGGGGGATGGGAGTTATAAACACTTACACATATGACGAAGAATATTCAGCTGGACCCATAAATGCTATTGCAAGAAGCTGTGTCAATAAGTCAATAACACTTTTTAAAAGCACAATATCTTTTGCAAAGTGTGGAAATGACTTCCTGTTTTTTTGTTGTTGTTGTTTGTTTTTGTAAAACTTAAGTTGGTGTAAATTATTTGCACTATTTGGTGTAAATTTCCGGAGATGAAAAAGAAAAAGGGTCTAGACCTTGATATAATAATAATAATAATAATAATAATAATAATAATAATAATAATAACATGGAACCTTAGTAGTTATGATTTTAATTAAGCAATTTTCAAAAACATTTAAAAACATAAATCAAAGTTAGTGTGGCTTGTTCAACCTAACAGGAAGACATTTTGTTGTCACGTTACAAAGAAAAACAGAGACAGAAATGTCTCTTCTAACTTGTCAAGAACAGCCATACACAGACATGGCACCATACATTTATATATATATATATGTATGTATACATGCATGTATATATCTAAGAAAAATATGCTGTTTATATGTTTAATATATTTATATAAATGCATATACATTTAAATATTTCAAAATATATACTGTATGTGTGCATATTTATATATACATAAACACACACACACACACACATATTATATATATATATATATAATATTGAAAAATATGTTTGAAATTTTTTTTAGAATCATTAAGTTTTCATTTATAGTGCAAAGATAGTGTTTAAATACTTATATACTTACAATACTTTAATGCTTCCATTTGTTTATTTAATGTAGCCTATTATATGTTCCATATTGTGAAGATCCAGTAACATCATGTCAAGTGTACAGGGGAAGGGTGAGAGATACATGAAGCTATGAGAAGCATCATCCACTCATTTAAGATTTGTTTTGCTATTAACATCTTATTTTCAGAAAGGATCAGCTGGCAAACTCCAATACTGAGTGAGCTTTGTGTGTGTGTGTGCGCGCACGCTGTGTGCATGTGTGGGGGTTCAGTTGAAAGGGAAGACAGATTTTCTTGCTGCAAGCATAAAATCTCCTAGCAACAAACAGAGGCTTCTACAGGTTGTTCCCAAAGCAACAGCAATCCCCCAAACTAACCCCAAAACTCAACCCCACACCCACCAAAGAAAGAAGAGAGGGTAAGGGGAAGAAACAGACTCCGCAATTTCAGTTCAACAACATTTAAATGTCTGTTGACTTGATTCACTTAGACAATCTGAGAAACACATACATACAAACATACATAATCCAATAAAGTTCACAAAGTCTCTCACTTTCTCTCTCTACATACAAATATATATATAATATACACACACACACACACACACACACACACACATACTTACATGCATAAATACATATATAAACACTTTCTCATGAACCATGAATACAGTCACACACACACATAATATTACTACTAAGTGACATACTGTATAATAGCATTATAAAGTTACCATAGAGCTAAACACGTTTTTAACCAACAGGGGTATAAGTTTGGCTCTATATTCATTTTTATGACTCGACGGGACACAGTTGCTATGCTCCAGTTCAGAGCTACAACAGAGAGCAGGACCAACCGCATACTTCACCGCTGCTGTCTGCTTGAATGCCACCTAGAACTTTATTACGCTTGACTTACATGCTCAACAAAAACAGAAAAGAAACGAGAGAGAGAAGTAGTGCAGGTTTGTCAGTGCAGAAGTCAGATTGTAGGTGTGGTGATTATGTCGTGGGAGAGAGATATAGCAAGTATTTGCCACCGAAGGATTGTGCAAGAAAAATAAACCGATGAGTGACAAAAAACCTCAACTAGTAAGCAGAATATAGTCACTATCGTCTTAACTAACGTCACACAGCTTAACGTGAGTCACCAGAAACATGTAAATTATTTAAACTTTGCTTGAGTGTCAATCATCTCGGTTATAACGCAAACACTGGTCTATAATCAGCTCAACGCCTGCCATTCAATGACGTTTGTAGAACTAAATCTTAAAATAGACAAACTAAGATACAACACATATAATCCACCACATTCCTTCTATTCTGTAAATGTGCAATATCTTGACTTTAACTGGTAGCGACTTTCTTCAGATGTCCTCATTACACATGCACAATATGGTACAATATCGGATATTGCTAGATATTACGTTTTTTTTAATCAGTATCAGTTTATATGCAGTATAAAATTGTGCGTGCTTAATTCCAGTTTTTACATTTAGACTACCTTTGCCATCATCTAATGTTCACTTAAAGTTAATCATTAAAGACTAATAAAATTAACAACACTATTATATAAATATGTTAACCCAAATCTCAAAATGAATTTCAACTTGTTTTACTGTAGATTAAATTGTTGTAATGCCTGAATCCAAAACAGTGATTTTAATTGTTAGTGGTTTTTTTTACTTCACTTAGACAAAATAGTATAAAACTTTAACATGTACCATTTATCAGCTGTAACACAAAGAGAATAATCATCGTATTTGCATCCCTACTTATCATATAATGTATTTTAAAGGCAATCATTTCTTCACAGAAAATGTACAATTTCACTATATTTAAATACTGCAAAGAAGTGTGTGTACAAACACCACAAAAGCCTATGAAATCGGCAGGTGATAAAGTGTTTCAGTTAGCTAGGGGGAGAGACAACACCAACTGTATGTGGATCAACATGTTCGCTGAATTTCAAGAACTAAAGTTGCTTGATAAACTAGATTTCACTTTTACTACTGAAATCTTACCACATTCCTATCACTATTTTTATGCTTCCTATGAACTCAACCTGGCCAGATGGACAAAAATTCAAGAACCGTTGCAGGCATGATCGGTGAAGGCCTTTCCACACCTTTCCTTTTTCTTTTATTAATCTCTTTCACTACCTTGCTCTCTCTCACAGACATTTTGTTTGAACATGCAAACAACACGTCATTTTGTTTTTTCATCTATTTTAAGTTCGCTCACAGGAGAAACAGAGGAGAGTGTTAGTTCTGACACGCTGCTCTGAACAGCAGAGGGATTACAACACTCAGATTGAAGTATTGATCTGCTGCAGCTGCTCTTGCATGGAGGATGAAGAGAGTAGAAGAGTGAGAGAGAGAGAGAGACAGACACACACATAGCAATGCTATCTGATTATCTAAGTGTTTTTCCACTTTACTCTAAATAGCTGCATGGCTGTTTCTTCACCTAATTACACTTCTATGTATTTTCATACATACACGTTTTTTCTAAAAGTCACATTTCAACCACAGCATCATCTGACATTATGAAAATGACGTGATAGAAATTTAATTTTAAACATTGTTGAATTAAAATGACTGACTCATTTGACTTTCTAATAGTATTTTTATGCACCCCAATTACAAAATTATATATCTACATATCTCTCTCTCTCTCTCTCTCTCTCTCTCTCTCTATATATATATATATATATATATATATATATATATATATATATATATATTAGGGCTGTCAAAAATAGCGCGTTAAGGACGTTAATTAGTTGTTTGTCGTTAATTACGTCAATTTTTTTAACGCATTTCACGCATGCGCAGTGTAACAAATAATTCAGGTCAGGAAAAGTCTCGTCGATCTCTGAATTCTCAAGATAGTAAAAAACAGCGGCGAGCGCCGCGACGAAAACACCGAAGAAGCTTAAAGTTTTACCCCATTTACTCTCAAATACATTCATGCCAAGCTCGATAAACAGAGACGACTTTGCTAGTTGATACGCTGGAGCTTCTTCCTGTTATAGCGTCCTGTGTTTCAAACTGCGCATGCGCAGAACGCCTACATGCAATGCAGCGAATATTACAGCTGTTTGGAAAAGCATATGCATTTTTACTTGGTTTTACTGGCACTTGAAGCCTTCAGGACGTGAAAATATCGATCCTAAAGTATTGTGGCAGAGCAAATGAGAGCTAATTTCATAGATATGTGGCTATATTTAACTACTGGTTCACCTAAAACTCTTACACTATCAGTAGTTAAATGGCATGGTTTGATATAGTGCTCAGGTAAATTTGATTTAAGTAAAAGTTAAACTTTTGAAATTCAGAAAAAAAAAGAACCACATATTGATGAATCAATACATGAAAATTATGTATCTGTGTCCTGTTATTTATCTTTTGGTATGCATTTCAGGGAAAAAAATGGTTAGGATTCAGGTGTAATTGCAAATAGTGATTAATCATGATTAATCCACTGAAAATTCTGATTAATTTGATTAAAAATGTTAATCATTTGACAGCCCTAATATATATATATACACATACATACATACATATACACATATACATGCATGCACATATTCATACACATTTACAATACAATCCTATTTCAAACTTTCTTCTAAAATAAAAATGTATAATAACCTTAAAAGAAATTTGAAGTGTTGATCATAATGGAAACCCCACCACATCTGAGGGACAGTTGTTATTGGTGTCAAAACATAATAAACATCACATTATTTTTTTCAAATGTATATATTTTGCTCATTGTTTAGAGCATAAACTATTTAAAATGTAATAATTCATATTTTAGGGTGATTTGACTGAAAATCTTGGTCTGGAACAATGGTAAAATGAAAAAATGAATTTATGAATGAAATGCTGCAAAAATTAATGTTAAAGGTATGTGGCCAGTTCCAGTTTTTAATGCCAACTTCACATGTGCACAGAAAACGTCATAAAGGAAAGGATTTCAAATCTGCTTATTATAAATGTTTTCAAAAATTATAATAATAATAAAAAATCCCGGGCAGATAAAAGTTCCTGACGAAACAACCATCTAAATAAGGCTTACTTCATCTGCATTCATTCAGTTTTTTTCATTTGTTCATGTTTGTCCAAATTTCAGAACACCGTGAATGACTATCTACAGTCGGATCTGGAGTGCGGCCCACACAGATAGAAATACTCACCAAACACTAAGACCACATTCTTCAGATATACAGACAACTTCATCAATGGGCTGTTATCACACTCAACCAAACAACACACATCAAAGTGCTCCGATAATACAGACACTGAGACACACAGTTGAAATCTGCAGTCGTACGTATAAATAACATAAGTAAATCACTTTGTTCTTTAACATAATTCTTTCAAGTCCTCCCACACGTTTCTTTCAGCCCCTTATGGGCAGGGCGGACAAACACACGCACAGTGTGGTGTTTCCACACACACACGCAGATTAAATCATTATGATGGTAGATTGAGATCTGTCAGACAGGTAGATAAGGAACGAACCACACGCATGCACACACGCTTTATGACTCGTTTCAGCGAGTTTTCACTGCTCCGGAAACACACACAGCCCTACAGAGAAGACCTCCCACAAAGCAGACAGAGCCAAGACTACACAACCAGATCCAACAAACAAACCACACCACAGCGTTAACACAGCGCCTAAGCAACACCAGGGACAGACTGCCACTCATTCCAATACATTTTAACCACTTGTTGACTTCACTAATAATCCAGAAAGACACTTTCACACAACATGAGGCAAAAATTGTTTAAACATGTTAGATGGGCTTTAATAGATCAGAAACATATTTTAATACAGAAAAAAGAAAATATCAGAAAATACATTTCATGAGGCATTTAATGATTGACAACCTCTTTTTCAGAAGTGCAAATGCACATTCTGAGGTGTAAATCCAAGAGAGTAAAAATATCTGAGCAGGTGACAGAAAAAAAAAACAGAAAAAAAGTAAACACCATTTATATATAATGATATAGGACAGAGGCAGCATGAACAGTAAAAAACTCAGTAATACACACTTTAATAAAGACTACTCTTCTGCCATCTACTGGTGCTTTATTGCAAAAATCACCAGCTTTATAAATAACTACTGCCACACAGAGGCTGACATGTGAATTAGCCTTGTGATTTACATCATGTACATTTTCCCTTATTTAAACTTAATGATAAAATCCATATTATTTGTACTACATTTACCCAAATAAATAGAATAGTTTGGATAATTTTTCCCACATTCTAGCCAAATATTCAGACGTCTTTAGTTGAATAAACTAATATAGATTTGATATCAGTATGAGATGAAACTGGGTGCCCAGAAGCTAATTTAAGAAAATATGTGCAAGATGGTTTGTAGTTGAATTAACTGAATTCACTTACTCAAAATCTATTACTAAACACCATTTATCACTAACAAAGTTTATTTTACCTCTTTTATTCAGCCTTGTCTTTTTCCACTTCCCTTTCTTTCTTGCTGTTTATCATGCTTTTACTCCAGTACATCAGAACCTGTGCCATTATCACCGCACTGCTACAGCAGGCCACTGCATGCAACTGAGTTGAGAGAGAAAGGCCTGTGACCTTCAGAAAGAGAGAGAGATTGTATGTGTGAAAAGACAAAAGTTAAATGTAATGGGAAATATTAAAACAGCCAAATGTTTGCTTAAACGTGGCAAATTTCCATTTTTATAGTTCCAAAGAAACAAAAACAAATTACAGTTCATTAAAAGTTGACCTTCTGTGATGACATAGATCAATGACAGAGCATGTCGTTATACTATGGGTTTAAAAAGTATAATCAAAACTTACAGGGAACAAAAAAGTAAAATAAAATAAAATGCATGAATTGCACAAGTTTCAGACTTTGACTTTGTGGTAAGTCCAACATACAATATCACTGCTTGGGAAAGTTACCAAGTTACCAAGTAAATGTGTGTGCACCTGCAGGGAACTGAAAATGCGTCCCAGAGAGCCAAGAAAGACCAGGAAAACCGAGAGCGCAGACAACTGTCCGGTGTCCCCCGATCTGAAGTTACTTCTTGCCTGGAAAAACTAAACACAAATCATAAAATACACAAGGACTTCTATCTTTGTTTTGAAAAGACAATGTACAGACACACATTCTCTATGCATATTTCTCTGGAGGAACTAAGACCTGTCTCACCCTGCCAGCAATAACCAGCAGCACATTCCACTCATGCAGGGTCCAAACCACTGACACAGGAGTCAAAGGTGAGGCAAGCAGGAACATAAAGCCACAGTATAGAGCAAGAAAACATACACCTGCAAGAAAAACCCCAAACAAACATTCAAACAGGAACATTTACATTTAAAAAAAATGTATATACATTTCTCATATAGTTTAAATCTCTCGCATTTTTCTTTGTCTAACCTTTTGTGGTTTTCCCTTGGTAATGCTGGACAAGCAAAGCCAGGACAGCAATCTGGATCAATGCAAACAAACTTTCCCCCCAGGCACTGCAGAGACACACACAAATTCATGACATATTATACACACACACACACACACATATATTAGAATGAATGCAAATGTTGTTTTACCCAATGGGAAACTTTTGAGTGTAACAGAAGGCTGCATGCGTAGAGATGGCCAACATCTCCAAAAAAATGGAGGTTATACACAGTCCATTAGAACTCCCAGACCAAAGAACTTTCCAAATCTGAGGGAGTGGAGCTGTGGGAAGAAGGAGATTCACACGTGCTATGAAACACAGTTGCACATTAGATATAAAGCAGAAAAAAAGTAATAACTTCAACTTTGGAGGACATGAAATATGATGTAAAACAGACTACTTACCAATAACAATCCCCACCAAAATCAATATACCCATAGTTTTACTTGAGAGAATCTTCAGACAGGGAACTAGAGGCAAATACACACAAAAACAGTTAATACATATTCTGTTATTTCTACAAAATCACTTGATCCTGAAAAATAACACCATTACAACCAGTCATCTGTAAATTGAATGTGTTAAATTGATGTTAATTGTATTGCCCACTGTAAAATGTAATTGTTTTGGAGGACATGTTTATACAAACCAGGGTATGTTTGAATATATTTACATATGTTTATTCAAGAAAAAAATGTCTCTCACCGTGCATAAAGTTGAAGTGAAGAAAAAAGTGGTCATAACATTTTTCTGGCATGAAGAAAGTTAGCAAAAATTCTTTCAAACGAGACATCCTCCCTTCATCAGACGTGTCCATAGTTTATGTATTCCTTAGTCTTTGTGTTATCGTGTACCTGCGCAAATCTGAAGCATGGAATATAATGTCAATTAAACTTACTGCTTGACAGCAACAAATAACCAGTCACAGGGTTAAACTAAATAACTAGTCATTCGAAATTAAACGCGAGACTTTTTGTCGTCTTTTTTCTTACGTCTAAGCAAACCACTTTTGAACTTTAAACCAATGACCTGTCAAAACATGTCTTATTTTGTGAATTCCAGCAAAAAGGTCTCTAGTTTGACAGCAAAGCAAGCCTCACCAATGATGTTTAAGTTTAGAGGGGCGTCTCTGGTTAGTCACTGCAACAGCTCTCTAATGATGGGTTTACCGCTACCGAAATGAGAGCCCTGTTTTCCTGGAAGTGTATTAATTAAGGTAAATGAACTGAAGTACTTTACAGTTTACAAATTGGACGTTTTGTATTTACACAAATTACGCAAATGTTTGTCAAACGCCTTGCCATCAGCACTGGGGGCGGAGGGATGAAATAAAGGAAGATGTGTATCTCCAGGGGGCGCTCGAGGATCATTCAGCCGACTGCCCTCTTGAGGAAACCTGTTACTCTATGGCTGCTTCTCAAACGAGGCTGCGTCCCTCTTTTACCGTCTATGGTCCCTCCTAATTCAGTCCTTCAGAGTCTTGTAGACTAGAGTCCTTCTCGGCATTAAACTCTGCAATGAGACAGTCTAGTAAGTCACATAGGCTATATGTTCCTTACAGTGCTCCTAAAAACACAACAAGCTTATTTATCTGCCAATTCATTTTTGGTTTTATGATTGTATTTATGCCCATGTGGGAAATGAGCGTTTTCATTTACAAATTAAACTAAGTTAATGATTAATTCTTCAACGAAACACAATAGTACTTATAATTCTAGTCTATTAATCAACCGAAATAAAATTAAATATATGTTACATTTAAAATACATTCCACGAAAAAATCCATTCAACGTTGAGCTACAGTAGCCTAGGTTATTATATATAAAAGTATTTAGAATGTCAAAGAAAGAGATCGAAATGAAGGGGGAAATAAATATAAACAATGATAATAGGCTAATAATAATAATAATAATAACATACAAATACTAGGGGAAAAGAGCAGTGAATTGATTTACAGCCTACCGGGCCTATGGTTAATATAATAATTTAATAACGAATAATATATTTATTTAAAATAAAATATGAATACATCTCTGGTTCCTATGGTCACGCAGATTTGTTTATGCATTAAACTCGTTGCCAGGTTAAAAATATGTCGTTCCCTTCCCTCAATATAAAAAGTAATGAGCACGTGAAATGTTTGACGTTCTCTCAACGTAGCATCGCGAGGCCTCGACATAAGGATGTCCTTACCTCGAAAAAAAATGATCTCGCGGTCACGACATAATATCACATTCCCACGGGCTAATTCGACGTCCCCACAAATTAATATCTCGTGGCCACAACATATTATCACGTTCCTACGAGTTAGGCCTATTATGTTGTCGCCACGAAAAAACTAAATGAACCGAGCATGTCTCCTCGGTGAGCGTGATTTGACCAAGTGCAACATGTTCCTGGATTTTCAGTTTTTCACTGTGCAATAATTAGAGCTATCTTTTAAGATTCCCAAAAAGTAATACACTCAGTGGTAGCTACTATCTTACCTAACATCCTAAACTCTTATGTCAGTTTGTTTTAAGTTATCAGTAAATGTAAGCCTACATCATCTGTGGATTTCACATGTTTCTAAGATGTGCATGTTTGGCTTGAATATATGAACCTTTTATAATGTTGTGTTATAAATACAACATTTATTTTGTGGTGTATGCATATTATCAGCTGGAGATCGGGAGACAGAAGTTAGTTCTGTAGCTCAACCTATGTTGCAGGAAGACCTCTTCAAAATGTAATGATAGTGACATCCAGCTTATATGTTGAAAATGAGAAAGAGCAAAGAAAAGTAAAAATAGGCTTTCAGACACTTCGAAGAAATAACAGACACTAACCATTAATGCTTTTTTACACTTGAACGAAGCATTTCATTTGACAAGCAAGTTTTTGTCCAAGTTGTGGCTGATAGGGTGTGTCAGTCGGCATGTTTCAGTACACTAGGATTAGGGCTTCGGCAGACAGGAAAAGCCTTTAAAGGAGACAAGTTCTTGCAGTTTCCTTGAACCTTGACTGCACCTCTTCTCAAACATAAACTCTGCTGAACATCAAAAACTAACTAGTACTGTGTGACAGACAAAATCTGTTTATCATCAGTCAACTCCTTTAATGGAAATATTATAATGTGGGAAATGTCTTGAATGAAATAAAACAGGTTTACTACAGAAGAATCATGTTGATAAACAAATAGGCTGGACAGCAACTGTCGTTTAATGATTCCTCTTTTATACTGACAAAGGAAACGGCACACAGTTTTTTAGATGACTCTATTTGCTTTACTGTGTCACTCACAGTCATGACATTTTTCTCTCACTACAGAGAGAGTCCAAAGTCTCACAGTTCATTTGCTTTACAGCACCCTGTACAAATATAATTCAGTGAATACAACACCCAGAACACTTCTCCACAGTCTGTCATTTATTTCATGTCAGATCTGACTCAGATGTACTGTAAGAACTGCTATGACAAACAGAATGATACAGATCCCAACAAAAATGTCATTAAATATGTGTAAACATCAATGGGTTATAAGCTGAAGTTTTTAATGTCTGATGATGGTTATTGTAAAAGTTTTTTAGTCCTGTGTGAATTCCAGAGAGTTCTGGATTAAAAGGTTTTCATGTATGAACAGGTAAACACTGTACATTACAAGCACCTAAGAAACAAGAGTAAATAAAACAATATAATTTGATATCGTATGATTTGGATAGAGATTCTCTGGACAGGGTGTGGTTACATGGATGGGCTGGACAGTAATAAATAACTAGCTGTGTTTATTAAAACCTCTGCACTCTGGCAGACAGACATCTTCAGGGTGTGTGTATGCGACTCCAAGACCATAACCAAACTTTTTGTCAAGCTCTTTTTAGTGTCGAAATTATAGCTGTTCTTTGAATTCAGGATCAACACTCATCTTGCAGCATGTGTACTGGAAAATGTGCGCTTTGCGTCGGGACAGGTCTTTACCCGCTGGCGGTCATCTCCATAATATGTAATATTATACTGTTTTTTCCTGGCTGGGATGTAAAATATGCACAGAATCAACAGATTACTGAGGAGGTCAAATACATGGGAGGACTAGTTGGAGGGGGAATCCTGGTAAGTCTGACTTGATTTAATTCTAAACAAAGTAATTTTGAACTATATAAAAATTCTAATTCTGTTTATGCATCATATGACAATATATATTGTATAGATATGATTCTGAGTTTAGTTTGGAGCTTGTCAGTCACATGTTTCTATGAACAAGCTGCATTTGTAAGAATAAGCCAAGTCTTAATTTGATTTGGGAAAGGAATGTGCAAAAAGATTTTCGTCTTGTTTTATGAGAAACCATGAGATTAAAGAAAATCCTGATGTTTCATGGGCAACGCCTATCTTTATGAGCCAAATAGTTATTATACTACAGCAGAGAAGTATTACAGTAGTGTCACACCAAATGGAAATCAAAGTGAATCCAAAGTGTGACCTTGAAAGAAAAAAATATAGAATACATTTATTGTGTGTTAAAGACAATCCAAATGGTGTCAAATGACAAAGTGTTGATAATCTTGAAGAACGGTCCTCTCTCTCCTCCAGGTGCTGATTCCAGCGTTTCACATTCACCTGACTGGAAAACAGGGTTGCTGTGCTAATCGCTGTGGGGTGAGTTTGCTCAACCCTGACGCCAACAGACACTTAATTTTTTAGTCTGAAGTTTTTCAAATATCTATAATGCTTTAGAAATTCAACTATGAGGAAGATTGTCCAAGTTCAGGAAAAGTGATGCATTTAACACCTTTAAAAAGCTTGATACATACAAGTAAATCACAGAAATGGGTTTCTACATCAATATTTTGTGATGATGCTGCATGCTAAGTAAAGGAAGAACCAAGACAAATTAATGTATTTATAATATAACCGAATACATGTGATTTGAAGAACATATGTCACATGATGTGACTCATGAGTCTGACACGTGGCTTGGAAAATGTGGCCTCATTGCAAATATTTGCAGAACCTCAACTGAGCAATGACACATTTGTAGAAGGTCACTTTTCGGCCATGTTGTTGAGTGTTCAGAAAATTCAGTGTCTTCAATATGACCATGCTGAAAATTTTGACAACAATTCACAAGGAACTGCTTGTTTGAATTAACTTCTTGTATATTATGTGCTTAAATGAAATCCTTCTGATGATGCATTTTCTATTTTAGATGTTCCTGTCCATTTTATTTGCAGCAGTGGGTGTAGCTGGTGCCCTTTACAGTTTCGTAGTGGCAATGATGGGTCTAATCAATGGGCCATACTGTAAACAATACTATATCATGTGGGGAACTCCCTTCAAAAACCAGTAAGAGACAGACCTCAGCACTTGTAATGACAATCCTTACAATGTTTAGATATGTTTAAATGTGTTTTGTCTGTATCTCTCAGAGAAGAGAGTTACCTTAAAGACCGTAGCAGCTGGGGAACCTGCACTGAGCCAAAGAATGTGGTGGAGTTTAATGTGGGTCTGTTCTCAACACTGCTGGTGACCAGCGCTCTGCAGCTCATCCTCTGTGGCACACAGATGATCAACGGCCTCTTCGGCTGCCTCTGTGGAACCTGCAAAGAGAAAGGGGTGAGAGCAATAAGACAAACACTGCATTCGTTTTACAATAGTGAGGCCTTCTGATGTCATTTTTCACAAGAAAAAACAAAACAACAGACAACATTGAATATTAAAGAAATATCATACCACTTAATGTCAAGATTTAACCAGGCAGAGACACATTTCATCTGCAGTAATTGTAATACTTTATTCATTTTCACCTTTGTTAATGCCAAAACTTTAATTCAATTCAACATGAGTACACTTAGAGAACACCTAATGCTTTCCTGTCTGTTATCTACTGTCTTATCAAATAAATGTGTTTTTCTCTGACACTTTCTGCTGTTATTTTGTAGCCGCTGTAATCCAGGAGCCAGAGATCACATCCTCGTGTCTCATATAACCAGCGTCCTCTCGTGGAAGATGCTCTCCGTTTGTTTGTGTAAACTTCTTCAAATCTTGTTTTCATCTATTGGTTTGTTGCTGATGTTTAATACTGTTTTTCTAGTAAAAGCTTATGTACAATGACTTCCAGTGCAAATATTTTAAAGGAAAATGGCTTTAATTACTAGCATAACACTTGTTTTGTATCCATCTGTATTTTTATAGTTTAGAAATGAAATAAACATTCCAAAATATAAATAAAATCCAAACTTGTACACAGTGTGGTTGATATGTTTTGTCAGACTTTAATTCACATTTACACAATTTAATTCTCCCCAGAAATCTATGATTTTGTATCAAGTTAATTCAAATCTCTTTAACAACACTAAAAAAAATCACATAGCTCACATGAAATGCAATCCTGGTTTTACAAAGTTATTCAGTTCGGTAGAGAGCTGGTGTTTAACTATACAAACCTAACTCTTTCAGAACAGAATCAAATTGTGGAATATTTACAGTCAGTACATTTCAGATTCTAAGATGTCACAAAATGTAATACTGCTATAATGTACAGCTGACTTAAAGTACACTATTTTTAAATGATCTGACTGTCTGTGGTGTAAATGTTCTACGACTGAACGTATAAGAAGCATAGGCTCACATACAAAAACATCACACTGTCACAACGACAGTCTAAATTTTAAAAGGTTTGTTCTTTTCAAACATTTAAAATGAATACGAAATGTTACAAAGTGAATAAGACGTTATTAAGTCATCAATCCAGTAACCAAATTTAACGGTTAATCACATAAACACAGATTTCCTAGTTAGAACTGAAGCAATCATGATTAAGGCATTCTTCCCCTCACTTGAAATACTAAATGAAAACCCAAACATACAAAGCTTATGGTTATGCTGATTAAACACATTTAGTGCATTTCTAAAACTAGGGTTTGTTGGAAGTCAGATCATTCACGTATTCATGGCAAATGTATCTTTTGTCCATTAGTATTCAAGAGAATAGCATTCAAAACTGAATTGCATAGTTCTAGTTCATTCAACGGGACTTAACGAATTACAAAACTGGCAAAGAATACAGAGGTAGCCTGAAAATTGCATGTATGTAGAGTAAATGTTTCCAATTGTAGGCATGAAGGCATGATGGGAATAAAGTTACTAGCACAACGGAAATGTTTTTAGACCGTCAGACCTAGGTTTAGCCACATAACATAAAAAATAATGGTAACACTTTACAGTAAAGTTAAATTTGTTAACATTATGCCCTAAATGTTTACATTCACATTAATGTATTATAAACCAATGTATTAACAATAGTATATTTTTACATTAACCTAGATTAATAAATGCTTTATGATAGTTCACGATACCCGATGAACTCACTAAACAAGTATAACCTTACTGTAAAGTGTTATCAAAATAAATAAAACAAAGCAAACATCATAAAAAAATGTGTGTTAGTGTGTGCAAACCATGACATGTTGAATGAAAAACTATAGACTGGTCATTTAAAAAGGCTCAAAATCTGACCAGAGAAATAAAAGCGTGCTGTTACAGGGTCAGCTCTCAAACTGTTCCATCATGAGTTTGCGGCTGGCTTCATAACCTAAGAACAGAGCACCGTTGGCTGGAAACGTACGGATCATTGTAGGAGTCAGACCGGAATATAAAGCCCTTACACCTAAAGAATTAGACAAAAACAAGTCAAAACAGGGTTTTCATGTTAATGTCCATTTACAATTTTTATACAATTTTTTTCTCATACCTTCCGTTCTGAAGATATGCATGAAAGTCTTGAAGAAGCCTGACTGCTTGCCTGTCATCGACATGACCTGTATTCTGGATTTAACACAATCCATGGGGTAAACCACAAGCCAGAGACAAGCTCCCCCAAAACCTCCACTGAACACAATAGGAGCTACACCTGCAAAACACAGACACAGCAACCTATTAAAGCTGACATTAATCAATTACCATGAACATCACACAAACATGAGCAAAGTAATGCAGGCGGGAGTCCTACTAGAAAAACTACAACAAATACAGAACCTTTGTTTGAGGGCGGTAAGATTTTAATGCTTTTGAAAGCTTTTAGAAAAAAGTATTTTATGTTGACCAAGGCTGCATTTATTAGATCAAATTTGAGTAAACGGAAATATTGTGAAAAACTGTCAACAATTATTATAGCATTCTCTATTTTAATATATTTGCCATTTTAATTTATCCCAGTGATGGCAAAGCTGATGAAAACTGATGAACAGAAAAAGTAGAGCATATATTTGAAATACTTTTTCTGTAACAATATAAAAGCCTTTACTGTCACATTTATTAAATTTAATAAATCGTCACAGAAGAAAAGTACCAAATAAATCTTTCTGACCCCAAATTTTTGGTGTGTAAAATCCTGACTTTTTACAAGAAAGAAGGGACTTCTAAAGCCTACAAGAGATATGTGTCTTTCTCGCTATCAACTGAGCAAACTGAACGACCAGCTAGATTTAAAACAATGAGTTCTTAGATTACTGACTGATTTGAAATGTTTGTCCTTGTCCTCCTAATGACTGATTCATATACGCCAACAGAAAAAAATAGCAGACCAATCAATAAATGAGAAAAAGTATGCTGTTAGTCATTATGTTGTCAACACGGTTGAATCATTTTAAAGATAACATGTAGAAACTGTAACTGTTCCCATACCTATGTCATCCTTGCCACAGTGCATGTAATCAGCAAAGAGAGAGCGACAGACCTCATATGCTCCAAAGAAACAGAAATATCCAGGCACCTCTCGTGCAATTGTGGGGGTTAAACCCTGGAAGAACCCTGCAAAACCATCATTATGCATAATGGACTTTGTCACGGACCAAACTGTGCTGAAAAACACAAACATGCTTAATATGAGAAAAGAGGTATATGATATCATGAGTAATACTAGCAAATAAAAATGTGCACATTATCCACAGAAAGGATGGCTCAATCTTTACTTCTGACTGTGCCTGATCTTGCCGGAAGCTGCCATCTCATGCATGGCCTGCAGTCGGCACTTCACCAGCTCAGTGGGACATAAGACCAGAGAGGAGAAAACAGAGGCCACAGAGCCTGCACACGCTTTCTGCACGTCACTGAACAGACATGGGAAATAAGTGTTAATACATATATTTTGTTTTTTATTTACTAAAATTGTGATCATGATATGTATATAAATTACTATGCAAAAGTTTAGGGTCAGTAAGATTTACTTATATGTTTTTTAAAGAAATGAATAAAAGGATACAGATTCATATACTGTAGATTAATCAGCAAAGAAACATTAAAGTTATCGAAAAGAGATTTATAAGGTTACAAAATAATGTTTATTAAAAAATGCTATTCTTTTGAAGTTTCTATTCAGTAAAGAAAAGTTTCCATCAAAGTTTCCACAAATATTAAGCAGTAGTGGTTAATATTAATATTAAGAGAGTTCGACTCCTAACCCTAAGGTTGTGGGTTTGAGTCTCAGGTTGACAATACTACAACTGAGGTGCCCTTGAGCAAGGCACTGAACCCCAAACTGATCCTCAGGCACCACAGCATAAATGGCTGCCCACTGCTCTGTGTGTGTGTGTGTGTGTGTGTGTGTGTGTGTGTGTGTGTGTACTTTGGATGCAGAGCACGAATTCTGAGTATGGGTCACCATACTTGGCTGTATATCAAACTATATTCAAATAGAAAACGGTTATTTTAAATGGAAATATTTCACAATATTTCTGTTTTTACAGTATAGTAATCAAATAAATGCAGCCTCTGTGATCTGATCAGAAAATTCTTATAAAACTCTAAAAACAAATCTTATTGACCGCCAAACTTTTAAGTGTTATGTTGCACAGCAATGTACACATTCTCAGTGAAATTTTTTTAGACAAAAAAAAAAACCTTTAATATTTAAAATAATATCTCCTGAGCCATTTGAAATTCATTTATATGTACAACCCAATGGAACAACTTTATCTGCAGCGAATGAATGAATTATAAAAAAATGAAAATAATTATCTACTACCTCCTATGCATCACTTTTCAATTTAATTAATAATTAAATAAAACTACTTTAGAAGCTAAACCCTTCCATCATTCATTTATTTTAGAGCTTCCAATAAATAATTCAAACTTTTTTAGCAGCTAATTATCAGATACTATTCAAACAGTACAGCATGGTGCTCGCAACCAAAGTCATGGCTTTTATTTCCAGGGAATGTAAACTAATATATATATATATATATATATAATTTGAGGTATACACCTTCAAAGGGTTAGTTCACCCAAAAATGAAAACTAGCCTGTGTTTTACTCACCCTTGAGGCATCCTAGGTGTATATGACTTTCTTCTTTCAGACGAATCCAATCAGAGTTTTATAAAAAATGGTCCTGGCACTTCTAAGCTCTATCATTGTATTGGGCTGGTGTTTCTGTTCAACAGTCCAAAACACGTTAAACAAAGTGTGTGCATCCATAATAAAACGTGCCTCACATGGTTCCGGGGGGGTGAATTAAGGTCTCCTGTAGCGAATCCATGCATAATGTCAGAAAAATATCCATATTTCAAACATAATAAATACTTTTCTATCAACGCTTAGCATGAGTAGAGATGAACATGGAGAGAAAACAAAAAAAACGCCAGTCACAAATTAGAAGCAAAAAAGTGAGGATTTGTATATATATAAAAAAAAAATTTCCTTTACTAAAGTTAGGAAACTTTGCTTCTTTAAACAAACTCGTGAGACTAGCTTTTCTCAGAGGCGCGTGCAACGCATACGTCCTACATCATCCGCCGGAACGCCTCCACATACAACAATCAGCAGAAATGAGAGAAAAGTGTTTATTACATTTGAAATATGGAATTATTCTGACAAAAAAAATGCATTGATTCACTACATGAGGCCTTTATTCATGCCCCAGAGCCGTGTGAAGCTGGTTTTATTCAGGATAAGCGCACTTTATTTAACTTGTTTTGGACTGTTGAACAGAAACTCCTGCCCAATACAATGATAGAGCTTAGAAGTGCCAGGACCATTTTTAACATAACTGCTATTGGATTTATCTGAAAGAAAGAAAAAGTCATATACACCTAGGATGCCTCAAGAGGTGAGCTAAACCTTTAATGCAATGTAAGTTGCTTAAGATAAAACCATCTGCCAAAATGCATAAATGTAAATGTACTGTTCAAAATACAGACAGAACTTGCCTGAGCACAGCCCCTTTCTCCTGACCAGAGATGAAGCGAACCACCTCTTGGCAAAAGCCGTAGCACATGAAGAGCACAGAGTTCTCCGCGATGTTGGCCATGAGGGCCGGTGTTGTACCTTGATACAGCCCTCGAAGGCCCACCTGTCTGTATGTAGACACAAAGCAGTGCACAAAGCCTCTGTACAAAGTGGGGAATGTCTGCATTTTCACCTTAGCGGTGTCCAAAGGTTGACCACTAAATACACAAGCTGTGCCCCCTAAAGAGAAAGGAGAAGCGGGAGAACAGAAAGAGAAATTACCTTCTTCTCTTGTCAAAACAAATGGACAGTAGGAATGGTATCATTAGCCTTCAATCATGATTATATAAATACATTTGTCTGTGTATTGCTCTTTCTTGTTTTTTCTGCGGTACAAATTTGTTTAAGGGTTATAAAGCAATGTTCTACAACTAATCTACAAACAGTATCACAAACTACAATCATCCTCACACATCTATCAGAATGATCTAAGCCAGACAGAACAAGTCAGTGTGTGTGTGTGTGTGTGTGTGCGTGTTTGTGTGCATGGGGTAGGGACTGCTGTGACAATGGGTCCACAGGGGTAAGCAAAAACACACCGATCAAAGCTCTGATAAGAGCTGACAAAAGAAAGGATTTACAATGCTGACAAAGTGAACCCCCGCTCGATCATCATAGGGCCCAGGGAAATGTACCCGATTGTGCCCCAGAATGACCTTGAGGTAAGGTGAAGTTACCTATAGCACCAGCAGAGAGGTCTATTATTGCCTGAACCACAGGATGTGGTGACATGATGAAAGGTTCCAAGCGCTCCAAAAAGTCCTAAATCAAAGATCTGTGCAAAAGATAAGCCAGAGAGAATAAAATAAATGAGTTAATCATGGTAAGTTTACTTAGCATTTTTGAAAGTAAACCATAAAACTTACCAAAACAAAATAGGTAGGTACTTAACACTCAGAATTTGTTGTTGATTTAGTTACAGTACGATTGAAGTATAACTAAAACTTTGTACATGCGTAAAGTAACATAAGCAGACAGCATGAAGCTGAACTTCAAGTTTCATGTAGTAATGAAGTTCAGGGTGCCGACTGGAGAAAGTCACAAGCCACAATGACAGACCATGTGGGTTTGAAAAACTCACACAAAGCCTAGCTCTTCAACCACAGCGATTATTTTCACTAGAAACGCCTTTCTGATGCAATTTTTTTTGCTGTTATGCAGCTGTCTTTTATGTGACGCAAAATAAAGTAAGACCAAAAACGACTGGCTCCAGACAGACGTGTTCTTGCATCACCTGAACTGAACACTACGAACAGCGAGATTGAACATCTTAAACGTAAAACTGTGACAACGAAAAAATCACAAGCATGCCTACCTTTTTACACGAGAGCGCGTACAAAGAAAATATGTAGCGAGATAAATTGATTCATGCTGGCTCCTTGCTGAATTTATTAATTTGCGATCAGATGAGTCATGACCTCTCGAAGGGATGTAGCGAATGTATGCCTGGTCCTTGAACAAATCGTTCAAAGGAGTCGAATCTTTACCAAACGACTCGGTCACGAACCTAACTCTCAGTATTTTTTTAACCTAACGACTCAGAAAACAAACGATGAACTCAATGAACAGTGAATATAACACACTTTCATGGCATTTTTTCTACTTTTACCACGTGCTTCTATGCTAAACATTGTATTAGTATGCTAGTAGTTTACGGTGACTTAGCAGAAATATGGTGTAATACAGACAGTGGTTTTAATAAACGCTCACATCACAGTTAACATCTTTACGGACAATAAAACAACAAAAACGTAAAACCGCGGGTAAAATGCGTCGTGGACATGTCAAAGGTCACGTCGTGGCGTAAAAGATTCAATGAATCATTTTAAAACGAACTGTTCTAAAGAACCAACTCGTATAAATGACTCGGGCTTCTCTTCACTAGGAGCGATGGAGGTTGACAGCGGAGCCTTCCCCTGGACCAGTTTATGAACGGTTCCCTTTTCCTCTTGCAATCCGATTTAGCTATCCTAAAGAAAAGTATGTGATACAGATATATTGAAACAGATAAAATCACTGAATGTTCAAACATGTGACAAATGAGACGTAAGTTCTCTTCGGTTTATTCAAAAAGGAGCCCGGAACATTTATACCTCTCAGGCAGGCATCTGGCGGACAGTTGATTGTGCTGCACAGGGAAACGTGCATGGACGACATTGAGGTCTTCTGAGAGGGGCAATCATGTATAGAAGACTGTTAATAAATATTTATCAGGTTCGAAATGGATTAATTAATACGCAGAATACACGAGTACCTTCCACAAAATGTAAAGAGAGGGAGAGTTTTGCTCCTGTTATCTGGTAAGCTACTGATTTAAGATACAGACAGCTCTGATCTGGTTGAATTATGTTTAACGTTACGTGTAAGTTAAAAGTCTCAGTCTGAAATTGAAATATCTCGGATATCAGAATAAATTAGCACTTGATTAACCTGCAGAATTTTCCATTTGCGTCTAGATTATGTGTTTGCAATATATTAAATATTTAAATCTCTTCCATCTTTATTTCACCCTCTGACTTTAGCACTCTCTATTCTAGTTCTGTTTTATCTATTTGTTTTTATTTAAAAACACTTGACCCTCAATCTCTTGCACTCTATTCATTTTCTATTGCTTGATTTCTTTTTATAAGATTTTTTCTATTTATTTTCTATTCTATCTATTTTGTTATTTATAATATAAATAAAAACAAAAACAAATAAAAACCTAGCTACATGTACTGCGTTAGGCTAAACGAGATTTGTCATGGCACTTGCATATTATTGCTTTTGTTTATTTTGATTTAATTTCTATTGTCCTCATTTCTAAGTCACTTTGGATAAAAGTGTCTGCTAAATGTAAATATACATTTCAGCCCATGTATAAATTCTATATTAAATTATGAAGACTCATTTTATCTCATATCTTTATTTCAGGGCTCCATGTACAACAAGACCATTAGGAACCAGTAGCATCTCTTTTAGTGAAAATAAAGAGACTCCCACGTCCCTGTCTGAAGATAAAGAAAAGAGACCAGAAGAGAATGAGGCGAAAGAAGAGGTTAACCCTGATGGGCAGAAGAGCACTGAAATGGAAGAGTGCACCAAAATTTCAAATGCGACTTTGACCTCACAGTTAGAGACCGAACCAGTGGATAAACCTGAGGACAGCAAGCAGGTGGAAAAGACAAAAAGTGGCAAGGAGAGTCTTTTGGAACTACTTGGGGCAATGAAGGTGGAGGTCACAACCGTACGCAAAATAAGACCCTCAAAGACTCCACGAATGAGTGAGAGGCCCGACCAAGAGCCCATGGAAAGCGCGCACAGCATGTTCCAGCATGCCACAGCCGAAGCTTCACAACAGCAGTGAGTTATATATATATATACGTACATGCATCCACTAATTGGTAATGCTGAAACTAATATGTCTACAATGACAGCAACGTTGTATATGTTTACACTAACAGCTAAATCACAAGTCTAAATCATAATTTCTGATGAGCAAACAATGCATCCACCCTGAAGTGAAATTGTTCAGTATTTTCTGTACTCTAGTGGGACCTTGAATCCAGCGCTGGTTGCTGCAGTCTCTGCTGCTGCATCCACACTCCCAAACAAACATCAGGCCGAGTCAGAGCTTCTTAAGCAGCTGAGGAAACATGAAGCCGTACCTGACACGCAGAAGAGAGCAGACGGACAGAACATAGGGTAGGGCTCAATTCTGATGTCTGATTCCTAAATGAGTCTTATTAAACTTATTGTAAGTGATACATCTAATCAGAACAACATAGTTTGATCTTCCATTTAAGCAACAGACTTAATTTTGTACAATTTGACTACGGCTCGTGACCTACAATTTTCTCGATAGTGTTTCACTAAGGTGTACATCACAATAAGAACAAAAAAATCACTTGCTATTTCCGTGAATTTGATTGCATAATAATGCTTGTTGTGAAAGTGGTTTTATTTGTTAATAAAACTATATAAATAAAGCGAAGCATTAGTTCATCTGTTGGAAGAATTATGTGATATCATCTCAAAACTTTCAGACACATAATTGCAGATATGAAAGTCGGAAGGAGGACGAATGGCAGATCAAGCGCCAGACCTAGCAGTCAGATTCGTTTTGATGATGACGGAAAGGGATATACTCAAGACAGAGGCATTACTGGTGAACTAGATGCAGTCCGCAGAAGGTAAAAAACTTCCCTAAAATATTTTCTTTTTAAATATAATAATTTTTTCTACTAAACTTGTGCATTATTTTGTTTTAAAGGAAGAGTCCTTTCACTAGTAAGAGGTTGAACATATTTACTGCAGGCATGGAGCAAGACACACCGTCAGATCTGGGCAAGGAAAAGTTCTGACTTAAGATATAAAGACCATTCAAGTGAAACCGAGTGTATTTACTTACCATGTCTCATTCCCCGCTCTGAATTTCAGGTCTTACACTTTGGGACATTGATCTAGCTAATCAAATTGTCCAGGCAACAAATCAAGCGCCTCGGAATGGCTTTGAGGAGATGATCCAGTGGACCAAAGAGGGCAAACTTTGGCAGTATCCAATCAACAATGAGGCTGGTGAGTTCTACTGCAAGAATAGGTTGCTTCTAGCTTCAGGTTTTTAAATCCTGTACCTTATCTTAAACTTTTCTTTGCGCACATCGTGCAACTTTTTCAGGTCTGGAAGAGGAGGCAAGTGTGCCCTTCCATGAGCACGTGTTCCTGGAGAAGCACCTCGATGAGTCATTTCCCCGGCAGGGTCCAGTCAGGCACTTCATGGAGCTTGTAATCACAGGCCTCGCAAAGAATCACAACCTCACGGTCCAACAGAAGAAAGATCATATTGACTGGTTCAGGGACTACTTCCGACAGAAAGATGATGTTCTGAAAGAGGCTGAGGCATAAGGATGAAGACAGAAGATGCTTTTGGTTGTAACTGTCCTGAATGCCCAAGAACCAGCAAAATCCTAAATGCAGAGATAATTTGCAAAACTTCATTAAGCAACTCGAAGTAATAACTGCATCCATCACCAGATTAAGAGACTTGAACATTGTCGTTTCTTAATGGTCAGCTACATCATAGTAATATTCAGCCTGCTGCAAACTTTCTGATATGTGATTTACTAAAGCATAACTGTTTTTCAATAAAGTCTGGATGTTGTGTATGCTGCTCATAATTAAGTTTGTTTTCTTTTCTCACAATACTTGTTGTTCCAAAGCAGCATGAAGAATAAAAAAATATATTTTTTTTCAATTTCTATAAGTTTATCAACATACATACAGTAAACTCAAATAAAATGATACACTATAGCAACTTTCAGCTGTTCGGTTGTTTTTATCATACCCCATCACCAGCTCCAAACTGCTAAATGTATAGAGCTAGGCATTAAGGTATCATAAACATTAATTTTATCTGTAAAGATGCTTGGTAATAGTGTATATTCTAAAAAGCACTATACAAATAAAACAGGGTTCCCACTCTTTTGAACACATCAAAGTCTTACTCCGCACATGTGGTATTATGTCAATATCAATAACTAATGTGCGATTTACAATTTGTCAATATGTTCAGGTCAACAGGATGTTGTTTATCACCTTTAAAAATATCAATCTTTGAGCAAAGGCAGGTAGGTCCCCAAACCTGTTCCTTGAGATCTACCTTCCTGCAAAGTTCAGCTCCACCCCTAATCAATCATACCTTCACCAGAAAAATAAAACCTTTAGAAACATTTGTTACAGATTGGCATGTTTGAGCAGAGTTGGCACTTAACTCAACAGGAAGGTAGCTTTCTAGGATCTGGTTTGGGCACCTTTGTATTAGCCAAAAACATTTCAATAGACTGCTGGATGACAGAAATGCAAAGGTTGGAAGAATTCAGCTTTAAACTGCTGAGATACCATGGATGCGTCACATGAATCAAAAGTAATGTTAAAAATGAGTCAGAATTTTTGGTTGGTTTACTGACTGAGCATTAAATAGTTTACTCTCGGAATCCATGTATCCGAAATGTAGGAAAATTCAATGTACGAGGGAATCCTGCATGCAAACGTGTTGAGGCAAATCTGCAAACATGACAATAAGCAGTATAGTATTTGATTTCACACAACGGAAAACATCTGACAATTCCAGTTTTATTCAAAGTGTCTGATTACAAAGAATGTACATGTGTGTTTTATCAACACATGGAGCTCAACCAAGCTCATCAAATGAAAGCTACTCATTCTACAAAGATCGATTCACGTGATAGGAGTCTTTTAACAGTCACTTTCAAAAAGCAGCTATCCAGACACAAATATATAAACATAACCACAACCAAAAATAAATTCTAACCAAAACCAAATTCAAACCAAAATTCTGGCAAACAGAGAGCTTTCTTACTGGTTAAAGGTATATACAAAAATCTAACTCTAATCTCTGTTTTGAAAGTCTAAAAAGACAATCGCACACAATTTGAACCTTAATATCTAAAGCACACAAGAGAGAAAAAAAATAAACTTTTTTAAACAGAGATTAGTTCAAACTGTTGTCCAACAGGAGATGAGAGAAGGTGAGAGGGTAAAGGAGCCCTGTAGAGAGGCTCTGCAGTGGACGACTTGCTTCAGCATGTGCAATCTACAAAAAAAGTAGTATTAATGAGTAATAGCAACTGAACATTCTACAAAAATTAAGTTACGTATTATTAAGGTGCATGAAACTAGACTCACCATTTTGGGTTACCACCGGCGATAGCTAGTGGCTTGACGCTGATGAGGCACTTTATGCCGCAACGTTTGAAGGTTCTTGTACTTTGACATGATACTTTGACTCTTCTTAAAGACAGGCTTCTGACTGAAGGGTGGTCTTGGAATTAAAGAGCCCTTAGAGGACAATTAAATTTTTTTTATTAAATGTGCATGGAAACAACAAACCAAATTAAGCCTACTACAAATTAAGCCTGACTAGACAGTTAAATAATAATTGTGTATAACTGCACAGCTTAAGAATTGCTTACCATCAATGGTTTCCTAGGAACTCCATCAGGGGCTGACCCCCCCTTCACTCCAGCAGTTGGCCGGAAATTTGGCCTCTGTGTTTATAGAAACTTGTTTCACTACAAATCACTATAACAAAAATGACTAACACACTACAAAATGTTCTATAACACAAAACATGCCTTTACGTCTAAATCTGATAAGTAAAACGGTCACATATTAAGACCTTAATTACCTGAAATGATCCAGGCTTCCTCATGGTTTTTTCTGGACTTACAGAAGACCTACAAAAATGGTGAAGGGTTGCATTCAGCTAAGATTTAGCAGCTGTAACAGAACAAAAAAAAAAAAAACAGTTCCTCACTTACGTTCTTTCTTTCTTTTCCTGTGGAGATCTAACAGGACTTTGTAGCTTGGTGAAGCGTTCATTCAATGTTACATTTCCATGAGATTCTGATTCCTCTGGAAGATCAAGAAAATTAAGAACAAAAAAAAAAAAAAGTTAAGAATGTTACATGATACTAGCATGCTGCTACAGAATAAATTACTTGCAAATCATTCTGACTTTTACCAGATTTGCTCTTGGGTGCCTTATTCCTCCAGGGTGTATTGTTCTTAGGGCTAGTGCTGGGTTTGTGCCCCGCCTCCCAATGGGAAACCACAACAAGATCACGTGAAAGTCGTCGGTCTATCGGTGAAGGGCTGAAAAGAAAGTCAACGAGGCATTTGAACAAGTCATGCACAACATCTGGGAACTTAATATAGAACATCTGGGAATAAATTCTAAATGTCAAGCATTTAGATAAAGCAGAAGGCATGCACAATGTTATCTGGTTTCAAAGTGGAATAAGCTTGTGCCTCGGGATCAGAGGAGAGAAATGTTGCACTTCAAACTAAATTACTCAAACATTCACGGTCCTCAAGAACCCAATTGTATTGTTGCAAATGCAGAAGGACCAATGATGGATTACTACATGGGTACTTACAGCAAAGCAAGCCCATCATCGTCATGCTTCAGTTTGAATTGGTAGATTAACTTTCCCTGATTCACCTTGGCCTTTAGCAGCCTTCCTTTTGCTAACGTGAATAACTGATATAGGCAGACTGAATGAGTAGACTGAAGAACGCCGTGTAGGAATCATTTTACTCGCCAAAAAGGGAACAGACAGGCATTCTGGCACTTCCTTTTTATCCAGACTTGACAAGCCAGACACATTCCTCCCGACCTATTCTTTCTTACTTGATTAGATGTGTTGGGGGCCTGCAAACGCTTCACACTGGAACACGCATTTCATGGTATAAACATTGGTTTGCAGCTCTGGATTATGCGATGCCATTGAGATATCCAGACAGGATCTTCACAAAACGAGACTGATTTCTCTGGAAATTTTTGGCCACTTCTCCTTGAATAAACTGCAGAACCTCCAAACTCGTGTATCATATCAATCTTCACACAACTGGTAGGCATTTGGGATATAAAATGGCTTGGATAGTTCTTCAGTTGCAGAACTTCTATTGAGATTGACTATACATTTATGCTTATTTTGGCAAATGTTTCATTAGGCAAAACTGGATCAGGTCTCATCTTCAGCACAACTTCAACTTCCTGCCATTTCAGCCAATGGTTTGGTTGTAAGATAACATGATCCCTGCTTGTTGTCAATGCTGCAATGCCAAGGATAAATTTAAGAGCCTAAATCTTTCATTAATACCACCCACATGATGACAAAAGAGGGATGTGACAAAAAAGAATGTCCATTTTGTTGATGTCTCTAATCGACCACTGAAAAAAATGCATGTGTCTCCTCTCTCACAGCAGTTATCACATGATGAGGCCTGTTGTTGGGAGCTTGGGTTGCAGCTTCAAGGCATTCCTGTGGTTATTGGTGATGAAGTTTTATTCTTCTGATCATGGTCATCTAATCCGATGCTGACCAAGTCTTACAGTATTCTATCTAGAAATGGTAGTTCTTTCTCTTCTTGCAAGCAAATTGGTTTTAAGTTGAAAATTGAGTACAGCCCCAGAGTTGTGGTTTCTTCATCCAACCAATCAAAGGGAACAAACCAATGACAGGGTCTAAACGTTGTAACTGCAGAAATGGAATTCTTCTCATTCTCTATAAAATCCATTCACATTTCCATTTTCCAAGACATCCTATCCTATGTCCGTATGATGTAGCAGTGACAGACTGAATTTTGCTCATCGTTACCACGGTCAGTTGCATAATAAGGCAGAGCGTCCTTCTGCAAACAATTAAGATTCAGGCTCAAAAAGCATTTCCCTCCCTG
Organism: Carassius gibelio; assembly: GCF_023724105.1. NCBI lineage: Eukaryota > Metazoa > Chordata > Actinopteri > Cypriniformes > Cyprinidae > Carassius > Carassius gibelio. The sequence goes on from NC_068400.1 coordinate 38,270,119, forward strand.
GAAGACATTTTAAACATCTCTTCTGGGTCAGAGGCAATCTTGATGCAGCATTGTGGAACAAATGGCATTTGACTTTTGGAACGAGAAGGACTGCGAAACTTTGAAAAAGCACTTGCTCAGACTTATCTCTTATCACATTCCCTTGACAAGGATTAACATCATACTGTTGTCAAAAATGAGGAGGAAAACAGGCATGATTTTCTTTTTTCTCTCCTCATCCATCTCATCTGACAAGGTGACACCCCTTTGATGAAAGTTGTGCCTTTGAAAAACAGGTAGCTTGACCTTGTAAACCTCACGCGCCCATTGCCACAGTATGAGGGGTGATACCATACCTGTGTGCGCTCACAGAGCGATGGGATGCCACCTTTGTTTCGGAGTCCCTCTCAGGTTCTGCAGTCTTGGAGTCTGTGTTGGGGGATGACTCTCTGGATGATGGCATCTTTTTGAGTGATAACTTGCGTGGTGGGACTCCTGGGGAATCTTTGGCATTCTTTGGTGCAGGCTTGGGCTTCTGGACTCTTTCCGAGATTCTTGGCCTTGGAGGAGGCAGTTTGAACCGGGCCACTGACTCTGCTCTAAACTTCTGCGCCTTTATCAGTCGACTCTTATCTTGAAGGGACAAACCACGACCTCGGAAGCCCCTGGGAGGAAGAGGTCTCACTGACAACTCCCTGCGGAAGCGCTTTGGTGGCCCATGCTCCATATCGCTTGATGACGGTGGCCGTCTGAATTCTTCACTCTTCCTCTTCATTGGCCGTCCAAAGGGCCTTTCCTGAGGACGAAAAGGAGGATATGGTCTGAATGATGATCCAGATGGGGGTGGGCCTGGTCTTCTTGCCGGCGATCTGTAAGGGGGATGAGTATGTGGACTTCCCCGTCCTCCATGTGCCCAATCCATGCTGGGGTGCCTGGACTCCCTCCCAAGCTCTCCATGCGGCCCACGCTGATCTCTCTCTGCAGACCACCTACATATCCATTACAAAGAATACAAACATGTTTGTTATAATGCCAGTTTGTGCTGCTTGAGAAAGCTCTTGTGGAGGCTCTTAACTTCTATCAATTTAGATCCAGCCCCAGGCTGCTGAATGCCATACCACTTCTGTGCCAGTATAACTTTAAGGGGAAATAGCCTCAAATGGTTTTACATTTTCTCCAGTTTCACTTTAGGGGCTTTATCATTAGATCCTGCGGTACTTTACACTGACAGAAAGCTGAAGGAAGCTGGGATTTACGCTCACCACCCTGCAGTGTGCTGGACTTTGCATTCTAACATATAACTGTATTCTTACTTTACCCAGCCTGCACAGCTTGATTCTTGTACCTCTCTGGATATGAATTCCTTCCATGAAACTCTCTTGGTTTTCTTTGAGGTGGGCCAGAAAGCCTCGAATCCCCACTGGGAGGGTGAGGGTATCCTCCTGGGCGATTCCAGTGGTGCCTGCCAAGTGCAGGTCGGCCAAAGGGCCTCTCCCGAGGAGTGGGGCACCAGCTCCTGTCATGCTCCTGAGGGCTTTGGCGTCGCTGTGGACCCCTGAAAGAACTATGTGGGGAAGGAATCCGCCTGTCTGTTGGAGGGCCGTGGAAATGGCGAGATGGAGATGTGTGGCCAGGGTGGTTTTCATGGAAAAGTGGTGCTCTGTGGCTTGGTGGCCCATGTATAGGACTATGTGGGGACTGCCTGTGCTGGAATGGGGGAGGGCGGCTTGAGCGGGGAGGAGAAGGCCTCCTGCGGCCCCGCTGTGAATCCTGTAAGCTGGGATATGGATGGAAGTTATCCTTGTGCTGCATCCACGGTCCATGTGGCCGCTCTCTGCGTTCACCCATGAGCGAGGGCCTCTTGGGGTATGGCTGGGGTCCATTTCTGTTGTTATCTCTCCAACTTGGTGGGGCTTTTCCAGGAGGTCCTCTAAAACCTCTCTGGCTTCTTGAAGGGGGGCCAAATCTCCCTTCATGATTTATGCTGCTGTAGTTGTCTGAGAATGGCCTGTATTAAAAACAAATGTAAATTTTGAGCCACTGGTCATTATGCAGACACATCAGAATTATTATATATACGCAGCATTGTACTACCTGTGTTTAGAACGAGGAGATCCTGAGTGTTGTCTCACCATTTTTCCGCTTTTAAACCTATCTTAAGTGAAAAAAAAACACATGAAGTGTTACTCTTCCACAATAATGACAGAACAGGACTGACCTAAAAACAGCAAAATAAAAAGGAAAGTCGAAAGAAATACTTCGAAACTTCTAAAATCTGAAAGTAAAAGTAAGACTTCCAGTGCAATGCCAATTACGTCTGGAATTGTTCTTTGCCTAATATATATATATATATATATATATATATATATATATATATATATATATATATATATATATATATATATATATATAGAAAATAAAAGCCAAGTGATCCTTTTCAGCATTCACGCCACTCTTGAATAATGATAAAAAAAATTACATGCTATACTCTTATCCAAGGGCCTATTTTTTATGTGTTTTGTTAAAATTGTTCAAACTTATTTCGAGATCACACCCCAAATTACAAGGAATTGATATAAACCCACAGAATGCGTTTTAATCTCACGATACTTTGACCTGTCAGTCGTGTTCCAGGGACAAAATAATTCAAATGAACACTCAAAATGCAAGGTTTTGTTTGTTTCACATTCGTCCCGAAATACAAGATCGCCCTTCTTTTAATTATGTGGAAATTAAAGAAATTACGACGACGTCACATTCCTGGCCTAAAGTCACACGAACGCGTGATTGAGGGCCGACAAGGCCTTGAGTTTCACATTCAGAAGAGTAATTCGAAACAAACATCATAACACGTTTCATTAATAATATTACACGCGTAATATACAACTAAAGTTTTTAAACAACAGGTGCAATATTAAGTTGAATACAAAAACACATCAAGACAAACAGAGTCTTCCGCTTTCGCCGTCAATGCTAAACTACAGCAAAGCGAAAACTATTTTTAAATAACGTTACAGTCTAAAGAACATCATGTAACAGTATTAGTTACCAATTTTGCTAATGTTTAAATATATGTGCGTTTAATTTCGAAAAAGTTGACCGGGTGAGTTGTTTTGTTTTGACATACCCAAGGTTGTCCGATACGAAAACAGACACCCAAATCTAGTTCATCAGCAAACACTTAGCCCGTGACAGCTAACGTTAGCTAACAGTCGTCTTCCGTTATACGAAGTTCCACATCTGACCGAGGATGAACCGTATATGCTTTCAATTGAACAAAAACCCGTCACTTTCGTAGTTACATCAAAGTCGTTCCGTCGAAAAATACGTGTTGTCTGTGAAATTACATTCAGACGAACCGAACAGCTGCAGCCGTGGTGACGTCACCAGAGGGGGCGCGTGCACGTCGAGACAGGAACTGGCTGCCCCACGTTGTTAAAAGGCATCACTGATCATACATGTCACTCACTGCTCAAGACCGAAACCCCTGTGACATATAAAAGAGAGACAATTTTCAAGCGAAACCAGTTTTTCATATAAGAAAGAAGTATTTTCTCTTTGTTATCCCAGACCAATATATAAAATAAGTTACTTCATTAAAATAATATCATATGCCCACATTCCACTTGTCCTAGGCCTAGAAGTCATTATTTGCCTACACAGACTGTGGTAAGTATATGTGGTATAAAGATGTACTGTTATAAGATACCTGAATGATGTTAAATTAATTTAGTGAGTGAAAATGAAATTCATATATCTCTCTTGATCCTTGTATACTGCATTAATTTAAAAGTTAAGTTCACCAAATAAGAAAAAATTCATAATTCACAAATTTTCATGTCATTTCAAGCATGTATAACTTTTGTTAATATTCAAAACACAAATTAAGATATTTAAAATGAAACTGAGTTTTCTGAAAGTTCCGGCATCCAATCTTTTGAACATCCCAAAAGGTCATTAATTAGCAAATCCATATCTGTCTGTGTGTGTGTATAAGGGATTAATCGAATCAAATGTGATTGTCATGCAGTATCTTGTTAGTAAAGCCGGTTCTGTGATTAGTAGTAAATCTCCATCACCTGATTTTAGGTGGAGCCACATTTGCTTCACAGATCCGTTATGAAATTGAAGAAATGCTTCTGTGATTATGAAAGCTGTTTGTGTAGCTTATCAGTGAACTATGCATGTGTAGTAAATGCTGCTCCACCTGAAAGCAATTTGAAAATACCACATTTAATAACGTTTTTAGTCCAAACTCAAATCAAAACGTCAGTCGAGTGTTTGAAGTGACTCTTTCTGTGAGATGGTGTGGCTTCTTGCACAGAATAAAGCATGCAACATATTTCATAGTAATCTAAGCTGTGATAAAAGCTGTTTATTAGTGTTACATTATTATATACTTTAGAATAGTAAAATATGACAAATGGCGATAAACCATATATTGTCATAGTCGTGTGTTTATTAGTCACGTTTAATTTATGAAAGCAATTTAATCGTCGATTTCTTCTGCAAGCCCTATTTTGAGTTTCAGCGCGAGAGCGCCCTCTGTCCTTCGGATGGAGATTTACTGTCAGTCAGTCGCAGCTTCTCGCGATTTATCGCCTTAATTTAGATTAATCGTGCAGCCCTAAAAAATGTGTGTATATGTGTAAAAGATATACTCTTCAAGAGGATTCAAGTGAAAGAACATCATAGAGAACGTGGACAAGACTCTCACTTGAATCCTCTTGAGTCTCTTGACCTTCTGCAAGCCCCGCCCTGTTCAGGCAGTGATTTTGCTACATTCATTGTGGGACACTGAATGAAAATCCAGTCGTAAGTGTCTTGACTCTGAGTATAAATGAAATTAAGAAAAATGGCATTTGAATTCAAATTTAGCCACAGTTTTTGCTTGAACATGCTACACATATCTAATAATTTCTGTGCCTTTTCAATTGAATTTTGCAACTTATAAAGCGTTAAAATTAGTATTCATTTTACATATAAAAACTAGAGTATGAAATGGCAAAATAATGTAATTTTTTAATGTAATTTTCATTTTGCACCAAACGTTGCACAAATGTATTGGAAAATGTAAATACAGAAATGCATTGCCATTTTACATATTGAATTGTCATTTTGCATATTACATTCCAAATTAAATATTGCTACGCATATTCTTCCATATGAATCAGCCATTTAAACGAATCAAATATATGAATAAATGACTCGATAACTTAATCATTAAGACATTACCACCACCTACTGGCAGTTTTAGTTTATTATTCAGAGTATCATTTCATTAAAGAAATTTCATATTTTCATAGTAATAATAATACAATTAAGAAAATAAATTATTAAAGTTATAGTTCACCCAACCAAAAATTACAATTCTGTCATAATTTACTCAAATGGTCCAAAAGAGTAGGGTATATGTAATACATTTTATCAAACAAAATATTTCTTGCTGAACCTACTTTTTGTAATGCCTGTTTGATGCTTTACACAACAATTACTTTAAATTATCTATTGGGAGTAATTTCTCCAAATTAATTAGATGAAAAATTGTAAACGCTTACCAGCCATTATATATATATATATATATATATATATATATATATATATATATATATATATATATATATATATATGTATGTATGTGTGTGTGTATGTATATATATATATGTGTATGTATGTATTTGTGTGTGTTAAATATATATTCTATTAATGAGATATGAAATAGTCTAGCCTAAACTAATGACTTCTGACAGTTCTTTCACTCTCTGTCTTACACACCCAGTAAATGCCTTACAGTAAATGTCATAAACACAGACACAATTTTTGCTTAGGCAGTTAACAGTTGTTATGCTTTTGTTAGTAAAAATAGACCTGTCAAAACTCTCACTACAAAAACCTCAGTGTACTTCCATCCAATAGACAATAATGAGTAATGATGGAAACTACCTCCATTATAAATGAGAAATCCTACTTTTGTCCTCACTTCGCATTGCCATATGTTACACTGACAGATCTCAGATATGAATCCTAAGCATGGGTTTGTTTTTTTTTGTTTTTTTTGTATGTAACCGCTCACATGACATTTGTACATGAGGTGATCCATAAAAAAGTTATTGATAAAAATAGAACAAGCTTCAGTTCATTGGGTTACATTTTCAGACATTGTCCTTTTGACTTTGTCTTTTGACTTTTCATTACTCTTGCCCTTTATTTCTCACTCTTTCCGTAAATATAAATGACACCAGAATGGGATCAGTTAAATGATGTGTTGCTTGTGTAGTCAAAAAGAGTGTGTTTGCATACAGTGTGTTTGCAACAGATGTGAGATGCTGATGATCAGAATTTCCCTGCGGCTAATCATTTGGTTAACAAGCTTTTGTCTTCTAACCAAGAGCTCCACATAGTCAATGCCTCAATATATGTGCCTGGCCTTTGTAAGTTACTGAGGGGGAAATGGCAGGAAGTTGTGAAGTAAGTCAGTCAACTGTATATGCAGCAAAGCTGATTGTTCAGTCAGCAGTTACATTTAAGAACTGTCAGGAGCTGGACTGACCTCAACAAAGACCATTGCATTAAGGTAAGAAATTGACAGATATTACATTTTTATGTTGTTGTGTCTCTTCAAAATACAAGTTAAAATCAGGCTATATATATAATAATTCTATATAGTTAGATTTTTAACTCTTTTTTTTAAATCTTACTTATTATTATTATTTATTTTTTTGAATATTACTACTTTTATTACTTTTACAAAAGAAAAAAAGATTAATTTCTTTTTAATACTTTAATCATTATACTTGACGTCAGTATAGTATCATATGACAATGTTAAACTTATTTTACCGTAATCAGAATATTTATTCAAATTCCTTAAATTCAAATTGGAATCCCAATTCTGTGTTGTGTTTGCTTTAAATTTAAGAACTGAACTGAATTTTAAAATAATTTTCAGTTCAGTTCTAAGTGGAACACAACCCAGCTAAGGACTGAAAAATGGTACTAGTTGAAAAAAAAAAGAGTTTGGTTGAAATTTCATCATACTGTGTGTTACTATTCATACTTAATTTGACAGTTATAGGGAAGTGAAAAAAGGTGGTGTCTAAGTGAGCATTCGACTGCTTTACCATCTGCTCCAACATGACACAAATGTACAATCATAATCATTCAAGAGGAAACAGATGTCATCTCATTCTAAAGATGTATGATGTCGAAATAGTGTAAACATTCAGATATTTTCACATCGATCATGTGAAACCAGTCAAAGGATGCTGCATCACTCTCCTGTGGTTCATTTCTGTTTGTGACCTCACATCTGACCGCTAAATGGATTAAGTAATCACCATAAATGCAGTGATTAGGGGAGAACTTGCTCTGTTGATCTGTCGGTCTGTCTTTGGTGAGCGTGGATGGGTGTATGTAAGCCATGTGTCTTGTATGGCTGCACAACAGTTGGTCTTATGAATTATTTGTGTGGCACAATTGCATCTCGTTTTACAGCTCTATTATATTTGATCTCTCTGCTCTCACCTCCCACTGGCCTTCCCATTATGCATGTCTAATGGAGCATGCAATCCCATGCTGTGCTTCCATATCTGACCCCTGACCTTCAGGGTACTGGCCTCTACTATCTAGTTCAGGCTGATTCCATCACTGTCCGCTGCTCTATCTCTCCCGTCACTTCCCATATTTCAGTGTTCTGTTTCCTGATTCCCATTTTCTCCTTCCCCATTCTTATCACTTTCTGTCTCTATCCTTTCATTCGTCCTTAATTTAAACATGCCACAGTTCTCTGTTTGGATTGCATTGCTTCTACAATATCCATCATATTTCACTATAATACTTCATATTTACTTCTTTATCCCCTTGCTTTCCCTGTTTCTGTTCTTCCTTGTACATAGGCTCTCTTCTTTCTCTCTCTCTCCCTCTCTCTCATCCACTCTTGCTTTCTCCTCGCTTCATTCCCCCTTTTCTTACCTCACCTTCCCTCGTTGCCTTTCTCATAACGCAGCCCCCGACCTTTACGTGAATGCACACTCTGTAATCTTGCTTTCCACCCTCAGCAGGATGCTTAATCTGCGGACAGCACAGAGCCAGTTTACCCATGAAGTGCGTGAGCCAGGGCTGTATGTCTGGAGGGTTGAGAAGATGAAGGCCGTGCTCCTCGAACCATCACAAAGGGGAATCTTCTACAATGGGGATTCATATATTGTGCTCGGCAACCGTGGAAAGGACGGAAGTGACCTACACATGTGGATGGGTGTGTAGCATCTGTTTATGCGTGCATATAAATGTAGAATGACAAAAAATGCATCTGATGCTGCTTATATACAGCATTGTTAAAACATGCACTGTTCAAATATTTTTGGCAGATTAAGTTAAGGTTCCTGTAGATTTAGCATTTTCTCTTACTGTTGGCTTTCCTTCCCTGGTCAAGGTGAGAAATCATCCCGGGATGAGCAGGGTGCTTGTGCCATGCTTGCCACTCAACTGGACAGCTTCTTGGGAGGAGAGCCAGTACAACACCGACAGGTGCAAGGATACGAGTCACCTGAGTTCATGGGACTCTTCCCTAAAGGAGTCAGCTACAAGGTGAGAGAAAGGGACCGCAGTAGAACAAAAACAACAAATCAGTAAAAATAATTTAAAACCGTATTCTACAAGTGTGCATCACATTTAAAGACCCCAGAATTTTGTGTTTGTGCAAAGTATGTGCCTCTATGGAATGATGGAATTGCTAGTTTCTCTATCTGTCTCAGGAGGGTGGGGTGGATTCTGGGTTTAAGAACGCCAGGACCAGGATTGGCCCTGTTACACATCTCTACCAAGTCAAAGGAAAGAAAAACATCCGTGCAAGAGAGGTGGAGCTTAGCTGGGGGAGCTTCAACAAGGGCGACTGTTTTATACTGGACCTTGGAGAGGTGTGCATGTCAAAAAAGTTATTTTTGTAATGCCTGTCATTGTGCTGCTATGGTATTTTAGTTGGATAAACATGGCCTGTCATTTAGTTGGTGTTTTCATGCAAATGCACATGTTTATGTTCAGACTATAGTCACATGGAGAGGTTCCAAAGCCAATATGTTTGAGCGTCAGAAGGTGCGTGAGATAGCAATGCTGATCAGAGACACTGAAAGGAATGGGAAAGCTCAAATCATTGATGTGACCGAGGGAGAGGAACCACTGGAGATGGTTCAGGTGACAAATACCAGACCACATAAGAAGAAATTCATTTTAATTTTGGATAATAAAAATGTATTATATAATATAAAATTATTAATTGTTTTGCTTAAAAGGCACTTGGTCCAATACCAGCTCTGAAGGACGGCTCAACAGAGGAAGATGCTGATGCAGACATCACTAATTCTGCTTCCCTTTACAAGGTCAGCTCTCTTTCCTTTACAGTGTATTTTGCAGGTATCAAAAAAAGGCAAATCTAACTTTTTTTTTTTTTTTGGTTAATCGAACTGTTTGTCTATCTGAAAATCAAATCAAACAAAACCAGTTGGAAGTATGTCATAGGTAAAATAATAGTCATTATTGTAATTCTCTCTCTCAGGTGTCTAATACGACTGACCAAATGATCTTGACAAAACTATGTGACAAAGGCCCTTTCAGTCAAGAGCTGCTGGAGAAAAATGGCTGCTTCATCCTGGACAATGGATCTAGTGGGAAGATTTACATTTGGAAAGGTGATTGTGTATATTTGTTCAAGTGTGTGTGTGTGTGTGTGTGTATTAATCAAACTAATTATTATTATTTATTTATTTTTGTGTAATGACTTTCTTCTTTAATACACAGGTAATGGAGCCAATGCGGACGTGAAGACAATTGCCCTGAAGGTGGCAGATGAGTTTATTACAGAAATGAACTATCCCAGGATGAGAACGCAGGTACAGCAACACGCAGCTCATGATTACATTTTATTTCTGTGCAGAACTGTCCGCTCTTTTAACAAAGTTCTTTGTGACCTCAGGTGGAAATTCTCCCTCAGGGCCGTGAATCTGTCCTCTTCAAACAGTTCTTCAAGAGCTGGAGATAAACACACACCAACATATAGGATGTACTGTATGTAGAAAGCGGTACTCATTTTGTATAATCACAAAGCATACTAGTTTAGCTTATCTGTTGCAACTCTTTGCTATTAGCCAAAACATGCTTGTTTGATCCCAGGTTTTGTGAAAACTGGGATGGGTGGCATTTTTATTCAGGAATTGCCCATTTAATAAATATAATTGTTGATTCTGTCACATGTATAATGCTTTGCATTAATATAAAGTACCTATATACAACCCAGTGGTCTGTTAATTTGAGGTGTTCAAATACTTATGCAATGACATGATGTCTGTTAACCTTTGCTATATTGTATATTGAGCCTCATTAGACCAATATAAGGACAAAATATAAGGACAAAAAGTTGCTTATGTAACGACTAGGAGTATACATTCATAACCTTCAGTGTGATCATCTTTTATAAGATAAAGGATGAACCGTAGATAGATATATATATATATATATATATATATATATATATATATATATATATATATATATATATATATATATATATATATATATATATATATATATATATATATATATATATATATTTACATCCACCAACCAAGGACTTAACTAATAAAAGCTAAAGTAAAATATGGCCCAATTACTTTCTTATCCAAACATTCTTCCATTATATTTTCCCATTATGTCTACAAAAAGATTAAGGCATTATGGACTCATTAAAGAATCAATGAACATATTAAACTCTCATGACTATTTCATAACAGTTCTCACCGAGTAGATTTATATTACATGTATGAAATGTTTTAGGAAATAGATCCAGCTGATCTGAACTAAATGAGTTCAATTTAATTTTTAAACAATATTTGCAGGTATCTTGAAATGACAGTCATCCAGGTGTGGTGAGAAAAATGAGCAATATTATGATGATGAGCAATAAACAGTCATCATGTCTGTTGCTGTGGCAGTTGTTTGATGTTGTTTTACTGTTGCTGTTTCAGCATGTATTTTTATCAGTTTTACGTCATTCGTTCAATGAAACTGCAATTTCCTATACAGGATATGAACAGTTTCACATAATTCATTTCTGGTCTTGGCTTAGTTTGAATGTAATAATTTTGACAGAGATATTGATTCAGTTTTATTTACATTTTAGTTTTAAAGTAGATCAGAAACTATTTATAAGTCAGTTTGCTCAAATTTAAACCAAACACAGTCATGTTTGTATGTTATCTGTTTCATATAAATTATTTTGACTTCACACCTTACAATACCTTTTCAGCCCACATAAACTGATTACATAAGCTTGTGATGCCAGTGCCCTTATCACTGTTCTCCTCTCAGTTAACATAAGTTTACACAAAATGATAGGTGAGATATCGTGTCAGTGGCTAGGGTGGATTGAGAAGACAAAGTTCATTGTGTAGTCCACACAGATGACATGATACTGCAGGAGAGTATCTGGCTCCTTGTGCTCTGCTTCCGTCCGCGTGCAACACACATCTCTGAGCTGGATTGCTCCCGCAATAGAAAAGTGTTTTCAAACCAGCCAATATGAAGAGTATTCTGAAGGGCAATAGTAAGTTTTAGAGACTATGATTTTAGTATAATAACAATTTAAACTGTGTTTGAATGTTTAAAAACTAACCTAGATATTATAGATGTTTGTTTTTGTCACAGATTACGAGGCGCCTGAAGCTGGTGCGAGTAACACTATCGGAGCTGTACGCTGGAATCTTCCTGATGAAGATCTTCAGGCTCACAGCTCAGTTCCTAGCAAGAGCACTCATAGTTCTAAACAAAATGTAATAGATAGATAGATATATATATAGATATATATATAGATAGATAGATAGATAGATACTTCCTATAGAACTTCCTTTTCTGTACTGTTTTGAAGTTCATTTTTCCTAATTAATATATCACCTTTCTGTTGTTATCCAGGACTTGAAGGATCTACGCAGCCTGCAGGAATGCATTACATTTATCACTCAGTGGAAACAGGAGGTGGAACATGTCTGCAGGGTAATATGTAATGCTTTTTACAATATCTTCAAATATCACTGCCTTTATAGGCAAGAGGCTGGACATAATCACAGGCTTGCTGATGTTCCGACCAACTGTACGCGAATGTGAAATTACCGGACAGCACACGTACGTCTTTTAAAGATCTCTTGATCTGTAAAGCATCTGCTGTGTACAAGCATCCGAAAGAAGACTTTATGCCAGTTTTACATACATTCTAAATCATATACATCTTAAAGACATCTAATATACGTCTTTTTGACACCCGACAGGAAACGTTTAATAGACGAAGCCTATTGCAGATGAGCAAACACTGAAAAATACATCTTGCAGATGACAAATAGACGTCTCCGTGATGTTCTTGTGCTATCAGGATTTTATAGGTTCAATAAATAAGTAGTTAATAGTAGGTAACTTACATTTTAAACACAATATTGCCAGATCCTTTGTCTATTTAAGTTTCCAATAAAACCACAGCAGAATTATGCTGCATTCCAGACAACTCGAAATTTTGATTTTTTTCCCATCACTTACTTGGAAATAACATCTGGAATTCTGCCTTAAGTTGGAGATCCATCTTGTGAACTCGTGGCCGATCAGTCAGCCCCAACTTTAGCGAGACATCACTGCTTCCACACAGTAATGGGTGTGTGTTTGTCTACACACAACATCTAAAACATTTCAGTAATAACTGACAGTGTGTGTGTGTGTGTGTTTTAGCCTCGCTCCAGTGCAGACGAAGGCCCAAATATCAGTGTGCATGCAGAGCCACATAGTCTGGAGCAATGCCGCAAACTCATCCTTAAGTGGGCACAGGAGCTCAAGAAAGTTGATGATGTGAGTTCATGGATATAAGACACTTATGTTTAAACATCATGCATTGTTTTCATTAAGAAAAAGATTTTATCTGTTTATATTCTCCCTCCTATAGTTGTTTAGTGAGGGCACATGGCGACAACAAAGAGATGCATCTTGGGAGCAGAAAGAGAACAAGGTTGATTCTGCCATGCATATGGAGCAGAAGATCATGGAATGGGCTACAGAGCTACAGACTGTGTCCGAGGTGAGGAGGATAGTGGGTTTGAACCCAGTGTGTAATAATGTGTCAAATCTGTATACAGTATATTATGCATATACATGTATATATATATAAAAAAAAACATTCCCTGTGTACAGCGCTGTGGTGTGATGAGGCAAGATTTAGCCCGTTTTCTGAAGCAGCTGGAACTGAAGAAGAGGAAAATCTTGACTCTGTTGCCTTTTTTGGAATTCATTACTTGGTCTCTACTGAAACAGGACAGCCAGGTACAAGTTTATGAGAAGAGTTCAATAAACATAAAATAATAATAAAAAAAAAAAAACGATCAATATAGGCCTATTCAGCTAAACCTCTTCTTATTAACAGTTACAAATTAGAGATGTAACATTATCTCATACTGTATATGTTCTACATTACAATATATAATAATGTAATTTAGTAATATAATCAGTATATTTATGTGTATGTATTACAATGTTTTTTTAGGGTGTTGTTCCACAGCTATGGCTCCTCAGCAAACAGCGTACCTGGAAAACAGGTAAAACTTTCACCTTTTAATTTTTTATTAAAAGTGATAGTTTAAATGATTATAAACAATTTTGCCATTCGTTTTCATACTGTACAATTCCATTTGTTTTGACAGAGACACCAAAGTACATTCCAAATTCAGGTACTGATTTCTGCATTTATCTTGTTCAATGGACAGTTTAAGTAAAATGTTATAATGTTAATACTGTTTTCTATAGTATGGAGATGGATCCGCAGTGCTTCAGGTATCTCTGATACAGCTGTTTATAATTCATCTGTCAATGAAATTCCTTTTGGCTTAAGAAAGCTTGCAAATTTTACCTTTGCACCTGTTTAGTGGACATCACACTGGACCCTATGACAAGCCACCCATGGCTGCAGCTCTCTGATGACAAGAGAAAGGTACAGGAAGCTCTGAATGAAACTGAAGTGTCCTACAGTACCCAGCGCTTCGACAGCTGGCCGTGTGTCCTGGGCTGGGAAGGGCTCACTTCCAGTCGGTACTATTGGGAAATTGATATTGCCAACAATGGCTACTGGCGTATTGGAGTGACCACTGCATCCTCCAGAAGGAACGGCCGGTGTCCCATGAACCCCTCTGAGGGCTTCTGGACAATATGGAGAAGCACACGGCAGTTTTATGCATGCACCAAGCCAGAAACCGAGCTACCTCTGTCACTTGTGCCCAAAAAGCTGGGAGTGTACCTGGACTATGAAGAAGGACAGGTGTCTTTCTATAAAGTAGAGACACGCTCACATATCTTTACATTCATTGCAAATTTCCGTGAAACGTTGTACCCGCTTTTCGCACCACTGGATGGACGCACACTTATCACACTGTCCTCCACAGAAGTCACTCCAGAGGTGTCTTCTCATGAAAGTTTACAATTCTTTTAACTTGGCAAATGTTTTAATAGGGGACTAATGATGAGGACCAACAAGCTGCCCTTTTAGTGCTTCGGGCTCAAGAGCAGATTGGAAAAGTGGATAAAATGATTACAATCATCATATCTAAAGGATGAGATCCTGTGGATACTGTGTTTTGGTTGTAAATTTAAACTTCAGTACATTTGCACAACTCTGAGGATTTTCATGAGTTCCCTTTAATGGAAAATTATGAAATTTGGCATATCCTCAGACCATTCTGGTGTCAATGTGTGCAAAGTTTTCTGAAATTTAAATGCTGTGCCCACAATGCACAGGTCAATTAGTCCTTGTGACTACCAACAATTTGATAAATCAATATTCTTAAAATCATTTTTTGTTAGGTAGGCATTGTGAAAGAAATGCTCCATTTTATCCAAATCAAAAAGGCCTAGGAGTATAATGGAGTATGTTAAAAAAAAAAACCCATCTATGTATAATCCATTAAAATTTTTATTCTATCCCATGATTGATAACAAAAATGCACATTTGCTTAATATAGCACCATCTACTGTGGAAAAAGTGTGTACACTTGGGTGGTGTTTGAAACCATTCTAATAAATTTAGGGTATTATGCATCCAGGATGGTTTTGGAAACTTTGCTTCCTAGAGTGCCAACAGTCAATACTTTAAGAGATTCAGAAAAGTACTATACAAGCACACTGTGATTATTTACCAGCTCCAAATTGATAGTTGTAACAAACAGAGCAATGTTTTTTAGGTTAATACAATGTAATAATTTTATTATTAATCTTAGATGCAATTTTTCGTAGCTCATCTTTATTATTTAAAATCATTTACTATGCTAACTTTACTATGCCATTATGCTGTAAATATGTTATGGTGCATTAATGCTGCAACCAGAAAAGAAATGGAGACTTTTAAATCTGAGAGATTTTTTTTTTATAAAGAATGTATATAAAAGCTACAAATAAATGCATGAGCGAATACATGTATGAAAGATAATTGTGTATACAGTAAAAAAAAAAAAAAAGCATAAAAATATACATCAAGCAGAATACTATGATCAAGATTACCAGGACGGACTCAAACACAGTTCTTGACAATTTAATTTGCATACAAATATGAACGGAAATTAACCTAATAAGAAGGATTCCAAAAACAAAGTATAATTTTTTTTGTGTGTGTTATTTTTATTACAGTAATTTGGCTTATAACCATTTATGCTGGTTTTATCTACTCAGAAATAGTCTTTTCTTAAAAAAGTTTACAGTTTACAAAATACTGGCATTAATATATTTTTATGAAAAAAAGTGGTCATGCAAACTTATCACTACGTGTTGGAAGGAGAGTGACCTGCACTGACCTACAGCAGGAATAATCCCACACACGGTTAAACCTCAGTGCTGGACATTCATTTATCGGGTCTGCAAACTGATGGCTCCAGTGCTGATAAAGCACCACATACCTACAGCACCCGGCCATCACTAGCCTCATTCATATAGACCACTTCTGAATCAGCTGACTTACAAAGGTCCTAGTGGAATGAACAAGATAACACATGACATACAGGACTGAGGGATCATGGATCTGCAAAATCACCAAGTGCTCCCTATGAAAAACTGTTTTGTTCAAACAAAGGGAAAAAAGAAAGAAAGAAAAAAAAGACATCCCAGCATCCCGCCATCCTAATCAGAATCACTTTTTTCATCTTTAACCAATAGCTTTTTGCCTCTTTTGGGCTCAGGTGTTTGGCCATCCTTCTCCTTCTTACCCTTGGCGAGTCTGCAAAAACAAAAATCAGTTATAAATTAAATTAAAATAACAATAATGTTGTTTTAGTCAATATAAAAACAAGGATCATTTGGATCTGTAAAGTATTAAAAGCAGCCGTCAGTGTTGACTCCCTCTGCAGGCATTTGATATAATACATAATGTACATAAGATTTGATTATATTGTTCTATTCCATTAGGCTATGCATTTTATTACTTTTATGCAAAGGAAGCAAATGGTTACTTCTTTTTGATATTTTATTTGAATCAAGTATTCTTAATATTACATGTATTTTAAGTCCACTTAGATCCATTTTTATTACAAAAAGAAAAATGACCTGATTACTCAACTCATTCTCAGAATAAATGACCAATTACCAAAATATTTGTTAGTGACAGCCCTGGAAAAAAAGATCTTTGTGCAGCGTGTAAGCATCACTTACATTTTCTGCCGGTATCTGTCAATTTCAGATGGAGGCACCACGTCACTCAATTCCAAACTGTCATTAATCATCTTCAGTATTTCATACCTTTCTTTACCCCTCACCTGTATGAAGAGGAGGCTAATATTAAAAGTCATACAAACACAAACTACACTTTGTTAAAGGTCTTAGCCAACCAAATTTGCATTTGAAAAGCACAAGCTATATTAGTACACTAACTCCTTTCACACAGTGGAATTTACCCCTCAATCCAACCAACTACCATGAAAATCACAGGAGGATGATTAAAAAAATAAAATAAAAACCACAGGAAGGTGCATGATCACCTGCAGGTTATACATCTCTTCATCACTGCTCCCACTCAGTTTGGCCTTTTTACTGCCCTCAGGTCGAGGCACAGATGAAGTTGACTCTTTCGTCAAACCTGGCAGATCAGTTTCAAATTAATATGACATTTTAAAGAAATTAATGCTTTTATTCAGCAATGTATGTGGAATAAAATTGAATTTATTTCATAAACATACAAACTTACTACGTTTATTTGAAGAGGGGGTCTTTCCCGAGGTTTTGGTCTCCTGGTCTTTTCTGAAGTTGCTCTCCTCAGTTTTTCGGTCTCTGCCTGGGCACGCGCACACACGCACCTCAAAAGACCCTCGGCCCAGCAACTGACCACTGCAAGACGAGAGTAAAAGCAGATTTTATGATCGTTGGTATCCACATTGGAATACAATTCACTAACAGAGGAATCAAAGATGGACGACTCACTCATGAGTCTCCAGCGTGATGATTGTGAGGATGGGCCGGCGATTCATCCCTCCCATGCAACTGCTATTGCACATAAAGTTAAATAACACTGTTGTGAACTCCGCTCCCAGCTGAAAAAAAAAAGAAAGCAGCCCAGGAAAGTGTGACATTACAATGACGAAAACTTACAACAGAAAAACAAATTAAAAAGAATATAATTGCAAATGTATTAATTTACTCTTGCTTATTATAGATCAAAATACTGAGACTGACTTGAGGAGCTTCGTAGGGAACCACCACACTGTGCCTCAAGTTGACTTCATCCTCCCTGTAAAGAGCACGAGAGTTTCCTTCCACTCGAATCAGGTGAGCAGCAGGAGCCAATCCTGAGGAGGGAGTAAACAGGCGTGTTAATTGATTTTAGTGGAACTTGCACCAGTATAGCTAGTGTTTTCCTGTACAACAGTGTAAGATTGGATGAGAAAGAGCATGTCTATACCATCACCATCTGGGGTTCTCTCATGGTGGGGACATCGACGGACCACCTCAGCCACGTGTTCGGACTTCTTATAAATTGCTGTTGCTCTGACCACTGAGCCCTGGGGAGGGGCAACATCCACCATCATCTGAACTGGACAAGTTTTCGCCAATTGGCAAAAAAGCTTATTCAGATCAGAGGAGTACTGAAATCAGAGACAGAAAATGTGCTTTAAACTCATAAACGAGTCACACTTTTATGTCACATAGGCCTGGGCGATAAAACGGTATCGATATTTATTAATGGTATGCTGTATTCGATAACAATATAAAAAATGTTCGATAAAGTGCACGATATAGGCACGTGCTATGAGCGATGCAGACAGCACACACAAACACATGCTGAAATGAGTGCTGTGCCTGCCTGTGATAAGGATGTTTTGTAAGTCTACTCTAGCCCACAAGATGCGCCACTGCTTCGTTATTCATTCAAAATATTAGAGAAATATAGAAGCTCATTGTGAGAAGATCTTGATTAGGCGAAAATAGAAATGCCATTCACACAAAATGCATATTCAGCACATTTTGAGACGGACAAATGAGACTGCTGCACTCGCATCTCACACGAGATGTAATATTAGCCTTGCAAAGTTAAATAATGTTAAATAAAGTTTAATAAATAAATAAGCTTTTAGAAAACACGTTGCAAATTTGTTCATACCTTTTCACTGCGTCTCATTTTTAAATGCAATCTGCTTGATGGGTGATTCGGCTCTTTGTATTAAGCAATGCATAAATTATGCCGTTTTGTTCAAAATTGTATATGCAATTTAACAAATTATATTTGATTTATATGAGTTAATTTAATGTAATGCAGTTTTTTTTTTTTTTTTTATAAACATTTATTTTCTTGTTGATAATTTAAATGTGCTGCATTATTTTGCTCATTGCGCCCTCCTGTGGCCTCAGGAGACAAGACAAAAGTTTCCTTAAGACACATTTAATCTGCATATAAAACATATACACACACAGCTCTGTTTTATAAAAGATTATTTAAAAAAAAAACAATATTAATAACTGAAGGATATGAAATATATCATTGATACATTTTTTAGCTATATCGCCCAGCCCTAACTTCACAGCACAGCAGTTAGTTTTAGCAATAATCACACAAGTCAACAGAACGTTCATATCATTTATTATTGAGAATGCTAACTGATATAAACGATGGCATAAGATGATCAACTAGCAGTCCAACAATTGAACACTAATTGATCAGTGAGTTCAGCTACTTTAACTAATTTTGGTGCTTTAAAGTGAACATCTTTAAGAGAGGTTTTAATGGACTGACAGAGTGCCAACAATAACAAATAAATTTATCTCCTTTAAAACACCACTACTACAGGTGAGGCAAATTCACAGCACTTTACAATAAACACCCTAATCTTGAAAATATGTATTTGTAAAATGTTAAATTAACACTTTTAATATAAATTTGTCTCATTCCAGAAAAAAATACTTAGGATAAAATATTTTATCTAACCTAGTACATTAAACAGAAAGACAGAATGATTTGTAAGTTTTAAGTAAGTCTCAGTCTTTACTACAAAAGCTCACAGATCTTGTTAGTTAAGTTCAGACATCTAATATTAAACTGATTAGATTTAAAATAGTACATATTCTATCATTTATCACATTCAACATTTGAGCTTTTGAAATCGTATTGTCCTCTTACCATCCAGATCATGTGCAGTCGGTGTAGTTTCTCACAGGATCTGAAACACACCAGCTTGACTATCTTGCACTACAACAGCCTAAAATTCTACTCTCTTTTCTAAAACTGTTTTACAGGAAATTTTTGGATGCCAAGCGTCCCTGCTCAGAGTCTTGTAGACTGCTGTTTTCTGCAGAACTGACACTCCCCTCGCCCCTCCCTCCCTCCCCCACTGCTCTATGAGGACAAGTTCAGACATGTTCAAACTCCAGATACAGCTTACTAATAAAACACTGCTGCTCAAAAAATTAAAAGGTAAAAACTAACATTAAAGATTTCACAGATTACAAGACTAAGTAAAATATAAATACTGTCAGAATGAATAATGTTAGATGGCTAAACACAATAGAGACTGACAAAGCTAGATGTACGAGTCATTACTAATGTAATTGGTAGTGTACACTGAGGAGTAGGTGAAAGCTTCTTTGACAACGAATGTAGTCATCTTATCTTCTGCCAAGCAGCCATCTTAGAGCAACACCTCTTTCTGCATACTGCACACTAAAGTGTGTATTAAACTATATTTACTAAAATACACAGATAATCTACAGAAGCTATAGCTTTTTCTCAAAATGTAGCTTTCTAATATTCCTGACATTGTACACAATGACTGTTATTGGCTATGTAATTATTTTTCTAAGTCTCTCTGGATAAAATAATCTACTAAACACGCACAAGTGTAAATGCACAGCCTTTTCTCTCTGGACCCTCTCCAAACTGATTTGCTTCTATCCATTCTTCAAACTGCTTCTGTAGGGTTGTGTGGCATCAACAAATAAAAAGGAAATAGCCTTGCTAAAAAATTAGGATCTGAAAAAAGTACAACAGATGAAAGAGAGATAGAAAAAAAAAGACTTGGTGAGGGGTGGGAGGCTGTGGGGCAGCACTTTTTTTTTCCTTTTTAACCCCATCGCTACCGGAGATGTTTTTGGCGCTCTACAGGAGAACATGCCCATTCATGTCTTCAGATAATGCAATAAGAAACTGCTAAAATCAATTTCTTATTTTACCCACTCCAGATGTTAGATTGACAAGCTGTATGACCACAGAAGCTCTCTACACCAGAGTAGCGAATACACAAAAGATGGGAATTCTGAAGTATTATTTTGGACAGGAACGAAGGAGGTGATGAAGAACGATTTAAGTCTGCCGGTATCCTGGCAACATTCCGATCCAGCGCTCACCAGAAAGGACAAGGAGTCTCCACATGACCTCAGGTACAAATGCATCTACGTGAATATTTTAATCTAACATCTACATAATAATGGGAGTTCACTACTAACTGTGACTAACTTTTAACTAGATATTACCACTAACACTGATCTACTCTCACAAGAAACCGTTTTATCTCCAAACAGAATATGAACAACCAATAGCAATAATCTGAAACTACCAAAATGATTTCTCATTTATTTAGGATGCTAGTGTATAGTATTATAAGATTGGAGGAATTATATGGGTGATCGAGTACACTAAAATGCCACATTTTATGCAAGATGAGTACTGTATGCATGGATGCATGTGTGTATTTTTAACTCACAGTGCAGGTCACAGATTTGGCCGTGCCAGATTGCGGGAACCCCAGTTTGAAGCCATGCTCCCCGGGATAATCAGTGGCAACTGGAACAGAGGCGGTTGGAGGGGAGGTGGAGGGCTGAGGCTGTTCAGTCAACACGTTATCAAAAATATTTGGGTCGAAGGAGCTTGGAAGATACTGCTGAAACACATAAGAGTCCAGCACTGAAAAACAAGTATGTATACCGGAGGGTATGTACAGGCTTATTTAACAATACCTCATCATTGATCAATTCCCAGCAAGTGCCAGCTTCTGGAGTGGAACTGGGACACAAATTGGGAGAGAGAGTTAGAATTAGTTTAACCTTAAACTAATAAAGCACACACAGTATACATAGAGTACTGATGCACAATGACAAGTTCAATAGATCTTGACCAACCCAAAATAAATAACCATAAAATTGTTACAGAAACCTTACATAATAAGGCCTGCACCCACATAAAACTGAAGATATGACCGGGTCTCTGTTGCAAACTTACATGAGGTTTTTCTCCCACAGGTCGGCAAACTCTTGACTTTCGGCCATGGCTTGTTTTAGATTCGCAAAACTACAGATATAACACAAAACTTTCAGTCAGCTCAGCACTGGGAGAAAATGTAAAGAAAATACAACTCCTCGTTGGATATATATATAAAAAAAAACGGTTCAGTCGTCGACGTTGTTTCTTTACGAAGTGCGATAAATTTTTTATTAAACAACCAAATCACGTAAATATTAGCGAAAGGTTTTAAGGACAGGTTTAAATCAAGTGACAGCTAAACGGAAACATTCATATAAGCGCTCTTCTATGAGCCAAGTTTCGAAAACACAGCTAATCAACGCTAGCTAATTTGTAGCTAACTTTACCGATAAAGTGGAAAAAAACAACAACATTCAGACATCAAAGGCATATTCCTTAAAAAGACACAACGAAACAACGTGTTGCATTAAAAAACCTATTTTAACATCTTCTACTGCTAACTAGCGAACCGGATTCATGACTGACGTTGCGATAACGTTTAAAGCGCCGTTGGGCCTCTGAGTTTCCGCTGTTGTTAATTCATTAGTTTTAGTCGATTTTTTTTAATCAGCTTTTATTGCATCGACGTCAGCTCGTTAAAATAACAATATCTGCACGCACAAAGTAATACTGTATTCTAAATTCCGAGTTTATTGCAATAATTAGTTTCGAATAAAACACTTATTGTTAAAAATGTGTACACACGGATAACGAATCAGCACTTACTTCGCCGACCTCCTCTCTCCAAACGGTTTTCACGGTACTCTCGTAAGAGTCTTGCGGTGATGAGTTCCGAGTTACTCACGCAAGGTCCAAAACAACAAAACGTTAAAAACAGGCCTCTTAAAAATCTAAACCAAAATCCACGCGTGGTCTTTCAGGGGATTTCCCCACAGGAGGAGTCTGCTGACGTCAGCATCACCTGACTGACCTGAATGAATTAAATGAAAACAAGAGAGAGAAAATAACGATTTTTTAATAGATGACTGGTCATTTCGTTCGCATTTTGAAATTTAAAATGATCTAAATGTTACCAAAAACCGCGCATAATTTTACAAAAGGCGCGAAATCTGCGTAACGAGGAAGTTGTCAGTTCGTTTTTATTACAGTGCGTTGCATTCAGATCGCGTTCCGAATACAAAAGATATATATTTTTTTATTCTATTTAATACTGGATTACACGACGGGACGTATTTTGCAAAGCGTATCTATCAATGCATATGCAAATAAAAAAGAAGTTTGAGATTGAAAATACAGAGACAGAAGGACCATTGATTTTATTAGGTTAGAAAAACGAATGAGCTCATCTCCATTATATGGTATGGTAAACCTCAAATCAAAACTATAAATTTATTTATTTAAAACTATAAAAATCCAGGGATTAACCTAGATTTACTAATTTTTGTATACATATGTTGTGTGTGACTGAAGAAATGTCACCAAATAATTAGCTCCAGAGGCCTTACAAAATAACTGTTTACCCAATTCACAGACACAGTATTTCTGTGATTTATAAAATCATGCATGAAACCTGTGACCAGTCAGTTGAGTCCCCACATCACTTAAATAATAGAAGATGAGGTCTTTCATGATCGATTCATCACTCAGACTGAAAGTGGTGTTATGATGAATAACATTTCAGAAATGTTATTATTTGCTGTTATACGTCACTCACATTTATGATATTCAACCCTTTAATTTACATTCTGCAGTATGCATGCATTTACGAGGAAGGAATGCTTGTACACACATTAGAAAATTAATGGAGCTTAGAGGCAGTTTTTGGTCTACAACAGAAACTGTGATCCAGCAACCGGTGAGTCAACATTAACACCATTCTCTCTTTTGCATTTTGTGATTTAAGAACACACCAGAAGAAATACAACCATCAGAAACAAGTTAGTTTGGTTTACAATCTAAACTCTATGCTCCCATATGAAAGTACTAATTACACTTGTGCATCTCTGTTGTTCTCGGAGATAACAATGACAAATCAGTCACAATGCAAATCACTTAATTTGATATTATGATTAATTCATTATGAGAGATTTTTATATATATATATGTGTGTATATATATATATATATATATATATATATATATATATATAAAGAAAAGTGGCATTGGTATTATATTAAAAAAGAAACATTTCCAATAAATTCCAACAAATATATTCCAATAAAATAAATTCCAAATATATACTTTGTATAGTTAACATTACAAAGTGCAGTGGTGCATATATAGTGTTTTATTTCTGTAACAGTATTGTGTTTTAGAGAAAGAAAAGAAAATATTTTGTAGAACATGTAATAGACCCATTACAGTATAAAAGACATAATGCAATTTTACTAATTGTTGTTTTTCCTTTGCTAATTATGCACTTAATGGATGATAATTTATTAATAAAAATTACGAGCAATTCATTTTTATGATGTCAAAAGCTATCCTTGCCTTTACATCACTTAGAACTTTACACAGCTTTGAGTTTTGTAATACATTTTTCACCAAAAAGCAAAAATTATGGTGATGGACATTATAAACCTAGTTGCAAAAATGCAAAAAAGAAGACATAAAAATGTTTGCCCTTTTTTCTGATGATGCTTCAGAGTAAGGCATGTGTGTGCATGTGTGCGTGAGGGAACATTCGATACAGTATCTTAAACCTACAGCTAAAATGGCATGTTTTGAATTTCTCTGTTAAAAGAAAAATCTGATAATTGTATAAAATACACTTTTTTTGTTTATAGTGTGTAGCCTTTATTTAAGAAAACATAAAATCTCTCGGTAAACTCTCAGTAGATACTTTGCACTTTATTCAACCTTTTAACTTGGTTTTATGAATAGAACACACTCTGAAGTATCATAGGTACAGCAAATGATTTTTTTAAATGTAAATATGTTGTGTAATTTGATTTTTAGCATATATTTTCATTAACGGCATCGACTTGTATTTTTCCTCAGTGTTTGTTCAAAGTATGTTTAGAATTCTAACTTATCAGTATTATAATTGTTATAGAATCATAATTTTTAGGATAAACAACATGATTACAATAAATGATAAACCCCATCTCACATTTCTTCATTTTCTCAAAAGTCTAATTCTGATATGCAGTTATCACAATAGCATAAAATGTACCAAAGAGAAGTATAATATAAGATTTCATAATATAAGAAAAAAAGATTTGATTTTCTGTTCAAATCGAAAGGAAATGAGCAAATATATAAAAGAAACACTCCTGCAAATCCCAAAATGGCTGACACATCATTGCACAACTCTAATTTTCTATAATGCATATAAAATCATAAATATTTTACAAGACTAAATAAATAATCGTAATTTGGAGATAACACTGAGATTCATCTTTGTTTTTCCTTGAGTCTTATCACTCTTTATGAAGCACATGTAAATTAGCAGTTAGCAACCAGGCACCTCTGCCTAAACCAAGGATAAAAATATTAAAAACACAATGAAAGATCTCCGAACTTGCATAAATAAACGTAAATCGAACAATTTTACATCAAATTTGTTTACAAATAAAGACATTTGTCCAGAGCTCGTACAGATCAGCTACCTTTTCACCTACCTGTTAATGTTTGGTGCTTCAGTCCTAGAACATGGAATAAAGTTCTCAAATCCCGAATATGAAGTCGAAGGATACGCAGGTTCCATCTCGCAAATTAATCGCGATTAACGGAGCGCAAATATTGTAAATATTCATCAGTTTGAGAAAGAAAGGTGGCTTCTTGAGTTTATGCAGTGAACTTGTCAAATAAGAACCAAAAACGTCATGAAGGGGGGTCAATGGACAACCAATAGATTTTTGTGCGCCTTTTTAAAATATGGATGAACCACATATCCTCTAAAATACCCGGGAATAAATTTCGGCCCTATAGCATAATTAATTACAACTTGTGACATCTCCACAACTAAATCCAAAGCACTGGCAAAATACGATATTGAGTAAAATCCAAAGACAAAAATATATGTACTCGGATATTGTCACTTACTTGATTTATAGGAAGATAGAACTCGAAAAATAAACAAAAACCATAACCATCGGTACCCAGAGAGGCAGTACTTTCCTGCCAAATAGACGAAGAGTCAGACCCATTCATTTGTTGTCACTGCACTTTCATTTTGACACATCTCGTAAAAAAAAAAACAAAAAAAAAAACTGATACACCAAGAATTCTGTTTCTTTTTCTATCTGCAAATGTATTTTTCTTGTTTTTTTCTAAAGGAGCCCATCTTCATGAGTCATGAGAGGCTTTCTTTCTCTCTCTCTCTCTCTCTCCCTTCTTCTCTCTCTCTAATACTGGCTCAAACTGCATTGTCAACTTCCGCCCTGCTTTCTCTCCAGTGGCTGGCCTGCATACAAAACCTCCCAACCATTTCAATGTCCCATACATTCTGCATTTTCATTTCCATTCAAAAACGATGATAGCGACCAAATGTGCTTTACTTGTACTGTCTTGTTTGTTCTGTCACATTTTGCAGCTCTCTCATTCTCTTCCGATGAGCTGAATCTTCCCGCCTGTTTAGTCACATGTTGCCTCTCACGTCACTAATTTTGCCAGCATCACACTGTACACACTTCATTTAACACACAGAACAACAAACAACTGGCTTTCGTTCGAGTCTGATACAACAGCTGAAGAGGCAGCAGGGAGTTTCACTTTGATTTTTTTTCTTGTCCTCGAGTTGACTATAGGTTAACGTGTTGCAATCTGAGGTTTGGTTTTTTCGGGGGAGACTGAAAGAGAAATGGTGACTGCATAACTGTTTCAAAGAAATCTTGTATTATCGCATTCATTGAGCTCTCTTAAGTCACAGACGAATGGGTTCATTGTTATTCTCTGAGCACACACTCAAAGTTAGCCCAAAGGAGTGAATTGAGGTGTTTTGTAGCCTTTTATATCTTCAAGAAGCTTGGTTTATGTCATCTTCAACATGAATCACTCAGTCACATAATTTTCACTTTGGCTCGCTCTCTGACGGTTTGAGACGGAGAGCAGTTTCAAAAAAAAAAAAAAAAAAAACCCAGCTCAGGCCAACAGTAAGTGGGCGGGCCGGAGGTGAATCAACAGCTAAATTTGTGTTCGCTGTCTTTCACACACACAGACACACAGAATCTCTAATTCCCGCTCTTTTCTACATGCATATACTGGCAAATTTTTTATAGCAGACATTCACTTCATTCATACTTGCACATAAGCACAAACACTCAAGACTGGACCACATTTAGAGCGCGTATTGTTTTATACATATTATTTGTCAAACTAAACTTAATCTCATCTTTGAGATGCAACCACAAAAAGGTGTCTATTAGACCCTTCAGTAAATGCAAGTACTGTAAAAGGAGTGGTACGGAAAAGGAGGCAGACAAGTTCCAACCTACACAACTTCCTCCATAACTTCCTGTCAAGTTTTAGCGGTTTTTGAGAGGACCTTCTGGAAGTTTCTGATGGCTAACCACACACTTCCATGGCATTTTACTAACAGTACCCTTGTCAGGTTTTATAAAATTACAGCTCATCCAGAAATAACCATTCGGTCATTATTTGCTCTCACGCATATCATTCCCAACATTTTTCTTCTTCAATGAAACACAAAAACATATTCCATTTGTGTTCCACCAAAGAAAGTCAAAGGTTTTTGAAAACATGATGGTAAGTGAATAGAGATTTTTCATTTATTTAACATTACTGAACAAGTGATTTACTTATAATGGCTTCAGAATTTGAGATGCTTATAAGCTAGAGGGAAAGCTGTAAAGTTGTGTCCCTTATGAGTTATCTAAAATAAAAAGAGAGAGAGACAGAAAAAGAAGTAAACCTTCAGCTTAAATAGTTAATTCCTGATGTATTTAACTCAAGGGAAATTTTGGGTAGGACAGACTAAATAGAGTGGCATCCTTTCAAGATGGGGTGAAGTGCTATGTGGTCAATAATGCTGGGGATTTCCACAGTATTTAAGAGGAACAGCCAACAGCGAAACAAAAGATCTAATTGAATTGAAAAAGACATGTTGAGTGCTGAATAAATTTCGTCATCAAGGTATTTACATAAGCCAATATCAAAAAACACTTCCACCCAACCACATAATTGAGTGCCACTAAAAATAATTCATACAGACAAAAGAAAAATCTAAATAAAAAGTTTTTTTCTACACAACTATTTATTACCGTTTTAACAAGCTCTTTTAAACAGATTATTCATAAAATTAGTTTTTCATTGCAATTTTGTTAAATTCAGTAGGTTGGCTAAAAACATTACATTTACAATTTAAAATCATATGAAATCTGAATTGGAGAAAAGGTGCATTCATCAGTGTTAATGCAAGATCTAGGCGGTCCCAATTTAACTCTAGTTGTGTCATTTAGTGATAGTATTATAATTTTACTAATGTTGGCACACCTGTTGTCCACGTCTTCAAATGCATAAAATAAACTCTCAGGCTGTAATATTGAAATAAATGGCAAATCCTGTTGCAAAGGGATGTCTACCAGCTGAAGAATAACAGAAAATGACTTGCATGTGACATTAACCCAATCAATTGCAAAGCATTGTGTGGTATTTAGCTTTAATCCAAAATCCTTCAAAGTATAAGTGGTGAATCTTATTTTTCAACATCTATCTGCATTATACTGAAATTAAAAGCTATTTGCCATGGTGGTAAAACCTCTGCCCTGCTTGGCTGTGCGAAAGGTAGGTATGGCGAGGAGATGGCTGAGAAGAGCTTTGAAATGTAGCCTGTACAACAAAAGGAGAGAAAAACAAATAATGTCACTTTCCTTAAACAGATTTTATACAGACATTAAATTATTGTTCCTCAACAATTTGGTATATTTTTGATAACTTATATTCACTATTGATTTTTTCTTGGAAATATGAAATCTGATGTTCATCAATTAAGAGAGATATATGTGTGTGTGTGTGTGTGTATATATATATATATATATATATATACACACAATACTATTCAAAAGTTTGGGGTGTTATGATTTTTTTTTTTTATGTTTCTGAAAGAAGGCTCTTATGCTCACCAAAGCTGAATTTATTTGCTAAAAAATACAGTAATATTGTGGAATGGAATGCAATGTATTTTGAAATGTATTTATTTTTGTGTTGGCAAAGATGAGTTTTAGCAGCCAAATAGTTGTGTTGCTTAGTGTTTTTGTGGAAACTGTGATATATAATTTATATTTTTAAGGATTCTTTTATTAATATAAAATTGAAAAAAGCAGCATTTATTTAATATGGCCACAATAAAATGCCACTCTAAAATGTGCAGTTTTATCATACAGCACAATGCCACAGATGTTGCAAGTTTTGAGGGAGCATGCAATTGGCATGCTGACTCCAGGAATGTCCACCAGAGCTGTTGCCTGTGAATTGAATGTTCATTTCTCTACCATAAGCCATCTCCAAAGGCGTTTCAAAGAATTTGGCAGTACATCCAACCGGCCTCAGAACCACAGACTGTGTGTAACCACACCAGCCCAGGACCTCCACATCCAGCATCTTCATCTCCAATATGGTCCGAGACCAGCCACGTGGACAGCTGCTGCAACAATCGGTTTGCATAACCAAAGAATTTCTGCAGAAACAGAAACCGTCTCAGGGAAGCTCATTTGCATGCTTGTCATCCTCATCGGGGTCTCGACCTGACTGCAGTTTGTCGTCTTAACTGACTTTAGGGGGCAAATGGCCACATTAGATGGCGTCTGGCATTTTGGAGAGGTGTTCTCTTCACAGTTGAATCCCGGTTTTCACCGTACAGGGCAAATGGCAGACAGCAAGTATAGCGTCGAGTGGGTGAGTGGTTTGCTAATGTTAACGTTGTGGATCGAGTGGCCCATGGTTATGGTATGGTTATGGTATGGGCAGGCTTATGTTATGGACAACGAACATGGGAGGATTTTATTGATGGCATTATGAATGCACAGAGATACCATGACGAGATCCTGAGGCCCATTGTTGTGCCATTCATCCATGACCATCAATTCATGTTGCAGCATGATAATGCATGACCCCACAATTCCTTGAAGCTGAAGACATCCCAGTTCTTGCATGGCCAGCATACTCACCGGACATGTCACCCATTGAGCATGTTTGGGATGCTCTGGATTGGCATTTACGACAGCGTATTTCAGTTCCTGCCAATAGCACAGCCATTGAAGAGGAGTGGACCAACATTACACAGACTTGCATTGGTGGTCACACCAGATACTGACTGGTTTTCGGACCCCCACGGACCCCCCAATACTGTAAAACTGCACATTTTAGAGAGGCTTTTTATTGTGGCCAGCCTAAGGCACACCTGTGCAATAATAATGCTGCCTAATCAGCATCTTGATATACCACTCCTGTGAGGTGGATGGATTAACTCGGCAAAGGAGAAGTGCTCACTAACACAAATTTAGACAAATTGGTGAACAATATTTGAGAGAAATATATATACATATATACATATATATACATTTCACTGAACAAACCTTTGAATGGTAGTGTATAAATGTACATGCATGCTATAATTAAAGAAGTATATTTGGTTCAGACAGAACTCACTGCATGTGCTTGTTGTGAGGGCGTTCCATGCGTGAATGCGCCTGGGGAAGCTGGCCTTGGTGGATGTGCATATGGTAAGCCAGACTGTCCAAAGAAAAACCACAAGACATTTATGCTCAAAACATGTCAATAGCAAAGAAATCCTACTATTTTAGGCTAAAAATATATGAATTCCCTTTATCTTAATCAAGTGAAAGACTATGATAATATAGATTTCATGAATTGGCTTGGCTCTGACCTTGCCAGGAGGGATCTGGACAGCAATAGAGGGAGTAGGCAGTAAACCTGCAGCGCTCACATGCAGAGCCTGCGGATGCATGGGCCTCAATGGACTCTGAAAACCCAAATATGAGTAATGTTTGCACGGACACAGGCATCCAGTAAACCTCTGCACTCAGCTGTTCAAAGCAGCTGACCTTCCTTTGTTCCTTTTTATCAGAGTTTACATCCTGACCGGCCCTACTTACCGAGTCTGTGAAACCGGACTGCTGGTTAGCATGTTCCAACTGTTTCTGCAGGGGAATTCCAGCACTGGGGATGTAACCTGGAATAAAAGAAGAAATACAGAAGGATTGCAAAGGTGTCTGCCAAAAGGACAATGGAAAGAACTTTTAACACCTATGTGGGACAGGCCCTGTTTTATTCATTTAAAGTGACAGTAAAATATGTATAATGTTAAAAAAGTTTTCTATTACAAATAAATGCTGATTCTGTTGACTTCTTATTCATCAACAAATCCTCAGTTTTAAGAGAATTTTAAAAAGTATTTTACAATATTACAGTTTTAAAAAAATATTTTTTGATCAAATAAGTGCAGTCTTGGTGAGCACAAGATACTTCTTTTTAAACATTAAAACTAAACTGACACATAACTTTCAAATAAGTAATCCTAACTAAAACTGCACCTTCGATTGGATGATTTGAAAAACTATTTATGCACTGCAACATTAGTAACCACTTATCGCCACACGTATTTAGATATACGATTTAATTCTAAAAGTATGCTACAGTGTAGCAAGATGAATGTAGGCACATTATACACACCAGGCTGAGAGGTGAAATGACTGTGGACCGCATAGCCCTGCTGCTGATGGGGCAGGTAAGTCATGGCCTGGAATGCTGATGCACCTGGGAACAGAAAATTATAACATCTTAAAAGTAACACATATCCACATCTAAATATATGGACTGAATGAAAATATGAACAAGGCACCTCTAAGTTGTGAACCACTGGCATAGTTGGCTGGCACTGGCTGGCTGGAGGCAAAAGGTGATGTATGCTGCGGCTGAGTGACTCCATACGGGCTGTGACTCGGCTGGCCTCCAGAATACTGGCCGTGCTCTGTTCCACCTGCACTGAACCCCGGCTGAGACTGGAAATGACGCGTCTGAGACAGTGGCAAGCAGCCAATAATTTTTTAATGAACTCAAGCACACACACACCGGAAAACAAATGCAGTTTGTGAATGCTAGCTGAACCAGGTGTCCCTCATTATTATTACAAATGGATTGATTTACACTAAAATATCACACTTACAGGAATGACTTGAGACTGGAAGAGCTGTTTGCTCCGTTCCCCAAGAAGAGCACCTGGACGCCCATGACTAACCTGACCCCCTGAGTGAAAATAAGCAGTGGAGAAAAATGAAGTCATTACTGAAGGGCAATTCTAGTCAATTCTGACAGCTACAGCTTTATACTTTGACTGATCACTGAAGAGGCCAAACAGTGGTCACCTTGCATGCTGAGAAGGTGCTGCCCAGAGTGCATGGCCATATTAGACTGGTATGTTGCCGAAGTCAGAGTTGTCATGTCACTGTAAACATATAAAAGAATTCTAGTTATAATAAACTGATTAACAAATGTCATTTTCAAAATCTCTGACCACTATGGCATGTCATATATGTGTATTATATATATATATATATATATATATATATATATATATATATATATATATATATTCATTCACATACCGTATACACAACCAAGTCTTATGCTCAACAAGGCATACACAAAAACAGTAAAACTGTAATATTGTGAAATATTATTAAAATTTAAAATAACAGAACTCATTCCTGTTTGATAAGTGCCAGTCAGAAGACATTTTATTAAAAACAATTCTTTTATCATCATGTTTGCTTCTTCGGCTCTTCTCCGGCTTTCTCAGTCAACTTCTTGACTGTTAAAACAGTTTTGAGTAACGTTACCAGACAAAACACTTGGTTTGGATACCAGACAACTACGCTGACTAGTTGTTAGATCCCATACAAAACGGATAGGATCTGTTTTCTGGGGCTTGATATACTATTTATCACGTGGAGACCTAACTTTTTCATTTGACATCTGAATTTGCCAGCTCTCTTTTGCATACCTCTGTTCTTTGCGTCGTCTTTTCTCTTCCTCATGTAGGACTTTCTTCAGCTGCAGAAAAAGCTGATGCTTCTCCTCCTGAAGACCCTGCAGCTTCACTCCCATCTTCATTATCTAATAAGAAATAAAGGGTTGTTCATGAGTCCTTAACAACAACATAACTACAACACCATTTGTAAATAATCCAAGTATTAGTATGCAGCAATCATATAGACGGACCTGTTCTTTTGTTTCCTCTAAAGACATTCTCTCCTCCATCTCTTTCTTCCTCTTCCTCTCTTCCTCTTCTTTTAGTTTCTGCTCCATCATTTTGTCAACCTCTTCTTCCTCTGAGATAAACAAGTGATAAGGGATCACACAGTACACATGATCAACAACACCCTAATTCAACATGGGAATTA
This sequence comes from Carassius gibelio, assembly GCF_023724105.1. Taxonomy (NCBI): domain Eukaryota; kingdom Metazoa; phylum Chordata; class Actinopteri; order Cypriniformes; family Cyprinidae; genus Carassius; species Carassius gibelio. The sequence goes on from NC_068400.1 coordinate 38,303,220, forward strand.
TTTTAGTAGAAATAATATAGAGCAGAATTGTGGGCTCACCTTGCCTCTTCCGCTCTCTCTCTCTCATAATGTGCTTGTGCAAGGCACGTGCCATGGCATTAGACAGTTTAGGCCTCTCCAGAAGAGCCGGCATGATGGTAGGGATTGGCGGTGCCAGCTGTTGAGATGTTAGAAAATTTTTACAACAATAATATCTGCATTTCTAGACACTAATGAGTCCACTAAACTGACTCATTCAGATTTTAGTGGCCTTACCACAACTAAAATAGTCAGAGTGAGAAACAATTCAAGAACTGATAGTCTGGAAATGATTTAACCATGTTAAATGTCAACGTTAAAAATGTAACAGAACCAAGTACATTCTAAGTATTGCAGTACAGCACGATTTAGATATCTGACGGGTTCAAGAAAACACATCACAAACACAAACTTAAGCTGTCAAAAAGTTGACGAGCCTTACTAACGGTTTATAAACCAACTTACCATATCAATTCTAAAAACCAAAGACTACGAGTTAGAGCAAAATATAAATAAGAAGAAAGAAAAGTGGTAATCTGAGAAGCAATACAAGGCAATAAATGAGCAAACTAGCGAAACGGGATTAGCTCTTTAACGGCCTCACAAGCTAGCTGGCTACGCTTGCAGTAACCTGAACGTTTTTACAGTCGATTCAGTTAATGTTTCCAAGAAAGTTATCTTTCAAAAACTTTCAAAATTATACAGACGAAAGCGATTTCAGTCTTTTCTATTTGCAGTAAGTTGCATTATCACCTAACCATTGGGCCAGCAGGCTAACGGCTCAAGTGACAGCCTAGTCAGCTAGCTTGCAAAATTAGCGAACTAAATATAAAACTCTTGCAGTGACATTCGTGGAATCTTCATGTAACGCACTTTTGTCCGTTTCTGAGTTTAAAAGTATGCTGAGCTTGTCTGTAGGCTTTCCTTAAAGAAAAATAAACAAATGTATCAGTAATTAACCAAACTAAAAATGGACAGGAAGCCCAGTTTGGCGCACTTCCTCTGGGGGCGTGTATTGATGACGACACGTCACGTGTCAAGGAGCAGGAACGAAACGCCCATCATAATATTTTTGCTTTTTTTTTCTCCACATAAGACAAGTCTTATAAATAATATAATTTATATAGTTTTTTTAATATCAAAATTTATATTTAGCTTTAGTCTAAATAAATGGCTATTAGCTAAATCTAGTATACATAAATGTAAATATGTTGGAAATATTTATTTTTTTAATTTGAATGCAAAAGTTCAGCAACATATAAAATAAAACACAGTTTGAAAAATAACAAAGCTGTTAAATGTGTTAATTTTTGATTGTTACATTCATTTGAATGTTTTGTTTATTTCTCTTTTGATTTTATTTTTAAGTTTCTGTATGTACCTGCACAAGTCAACTAGGCATAAACTGTACATTACTTTTAAATCATATGCTTAATTATGAAAACTTCTATCTATCTGTCTGTCTGTCTATATATGTCTGTCTGTTCTCAGATCTGTGAGAAAAGCATAACTCAAAACCCATTAAAGACTGACACGGGCAGCTTTTTACATCAGGTTTATAGCTATGGGACGCTTAAGATGGGTGACCATGACAATTAAAGCTTTAAGGGGAAAAGGAACGAAACACACCAATCCATAATATAAACAACGCCCACCCCCCCCCCCCCACCCCAAAGAAAAAGAAAGGCCAGTCAAGTCATGAATGTTAACCTCATAATAATGATTATAAGAAAACTGAAACATAAAAAAGCAAACTCCTACAGCTTATCAACTGAAAAAACAACATTTTTTTTTACCTTTTAACCAGCTTATTCAAATGAACAGCAGCCCCAACCCATTTCATTTCAAATAAGAATTATTGGCAATGGTACACTTTCAAACATTACATGGTATTATAGTCCAGTATTATCAGCTATTTTGTTCAGTGGAAATATGGTGGCTAAAAAGCAAACTCGAACCAAACAAAGATCATCAGATTAGCAAGGTGGCTGCAGGATGTGTGTCGGTGCTGGGGGAAAGTGAGAAAAAGTGAAAGGAGAAGTGTAGAACACTAAAAAAGCTTTTATGCATATCAGTACCACTAATTTACTGAAACAGACCAGGACGTAGGTTGTATCCGGTCTGCCTAAAAGCAAGACTGAAGGAGGAACTCTTAAGTAGGAAGGAACAATATGCAGGCAACACGGAGTACAAACAATATTTCATAAACAGACTTGGAGGATATGAAATTGCATTCAAAATGTACATTTTGTGTGGCCTAATGTATTGATCATTTTATTTTAAGGAAGGGTAGTGTGGGGCAAGTAAATTGGTTACACATCTCTCAAAACGTCCCCATAGACGCTTTCATCACTGTAGGCAATGTAAAGGAAAAAGTCTTCTTCATGGTGCTCCTACAACACAAAAACAGGGACAAATAGTTTAGAAATGCTTCTTTTTCATTATTCACAAATTATATTTTATAAAATCTACTGATATAAACAAACAGGTGGAAAAGGTTCAGTTAAAGGGTCGTGATGCAATTTCAGGTTTTCCTTTCTCTTTGGAGTGTTACAAGCTGTTTGTGCATATAAGATCCCTAAAGATGCGAAGACTACAGTCTCAAACCCAGAGAGATATTCTTTATCAATGTTAAGACTCGCCCACGCCCCCCAAGTCGCCTTGTTTAAACACGAACATTATGTCGATGTCACTGTGTGGGAAGATTTGCATAACACCGCCCAAATGATCACGCAAAGAAAGAAGACGTAACTTTGATGATTGCTTTATTTATTTATATTGTTGCTGCTTCCACCGCCATGTTGTGGAGATGCTGTGTGTTTCGTTGTGAAAGCGAAACTACTTTGTTTGGTCTTCCAAAAGAAGAGACAACTAGAAATCAGTGGTTAAGTTGGACTTACAACATTGTTCCAGAACAGTTCAACCCAAATATTCAAATGTTTGCAGCACATTTTATGGAGAACTGTTTCCTGAGACTGGGAGAGTACAATGCTGTTAGTGCATAAAGGCTGTTTCTATGAAGTGGGACAATTCCAACTTTGCAAGGACAGTGTGGTGCTTCTGAGCACTGTAAGTCTGTAAGTACATTTTCATATTTAAAGAATTTGCCACTGATGATTCAAACGTGTAGAGTAGTGCATGTTGTTTGTCATTTTTCCAATCACAAATGCAGATCTGCTTATGTTTACGTGCCGCGATATGCAACACAATGCGTAAAAAGGCGGACATTTTATATAATACATCTTTAAAATATTATAAAAATCTAATAAAAAGTGTCAATGCAAACAGGAACAGAAGGTACATTTTAATGCTGACACGTTTTATAATTTTTTTATTGCTGAGTGTATATATATATATATATATATATATATATATATATATATATATATATATATATATATATATATATATAAAGAGAGAGAGAGAGAAAGAGCGTACAATATAATAAGACCCTTTCAACGCCATCGCAAAAGACACAGTACAAGTACATATGAATCCATGTTGTGATAACTGAGGGGATATTTGGTTTATAACCTGATGTTATATCCTTCTCCCACCCATATTTGCAGCAGTGTCCAAATTTTTTTGGCACATTCAAAGTCAAGGGTGACTGCCCTCTCATGATAATCCATAATTATGTACCCACTGAATGCAACAAATGCCTCCTTTGTAATGGGTTTTAGAGTTTGGTCTGTCACGCTGGAACACGGCATCATAGTATGGTGAGGGGCATAACATTACCGTCACACGCTTGAGGTATTCGGCCAATCAGCCTAAACCTCGCTTTTCAGAATGATGAGCTTTGTAAAAATCATGCATTTCAGAAAGGTGGAGCATAGAGGAGCAACAATAATGTAGAGTATGTGGAAAATATATGGTTTTTTTTTAACCTTAAACCGCATAAACACATTACATTACACCAAATACACAAAATAATGTTACTTTTAGCAACATCATATGACCACCTTTAAAACAAACTAAAATAATTATATTCAGATACATTCAAATGATGTACCTGGTAAAGCAGCCCCATAGTGGCAGATGTTGGGGGAATGACGTTGTTTACAAAGAAGAAGAGGGCATCTTCGGCCCTTAAGTGGATCCTTTTCCGAATGAGGAAGTAGAACTGCCCCACTTCAGAAATAAGAAAAATAAATAAAAAAATATATATGTCAATACATATCCTTCATATATTTAATACTATTAAATATAATGTAATTTGTTCTGTATTACTTAAGGAATCAAACCTGTGAGGTCAGATGGGACAAGATATTTCTTCTTGTCCAGATCTCCTATTCTGGCTTTGGGAGCTTTCTCAACGATCACCTGCGGAAAACAAATCACTGTTTGTAGTAATAAACAATGACAGTGAAGGAGTGGATGCCGAGTTGCCATATCCTTCATACTGATATTAATTATATTATTACATGATTTCTTGTTTGACTATTAATCAAGTTATAGCAAGAGTGAAATGTGTAACCTTATGTCTGCTGTATTTATTTTCCTCAAGATTAATGTCCACATATTATGTGTGTGTATCCAATCGTAATGATAAGACACTTGCCAGTGCTAGAAAGCCTTGAATTTTAGATAAGTTCTCTGTGTATGTGTGTTAGTATCTGTCTGTACAGGGAGAAGCTCAGACAGTCCCAGGACAAACAATCAACTGCCAGTGTCCAGCGTATCAGATCTACGTCTTTGGAGAGTTTTATCTAGGTTTTGGAACCAATCAGAATTTTGTTGACTCATGTATTGACGCAATTAGTATCCTCTGTCAGGGTATAACTGTGGTTGATTTTGTATTGTACTGGGGGCGGCCTGCGAACTCCTTCGAGAGTGTTGAAGCTGACTTCTGCTGATGAAATTGCAAACTATTTTCTTCAAGTAAAATTATTAATATTAATTGAACTCATCTCTGACTCCTGGTCTTCATTGCGACATATCTGGTCCTTGGGTCTTAACTGTAAATTCTCCTACAACAGTAATGCGATAACAACAGCATCTTTTAGTAGTATAATAACAGTGCTGTTATAGGAATTCCCCAGCTTAGGGAAACATTCCCTTTCTAACAAATTTGGCTGCTGATATTTGAGTACGACACATAATGCAACTGAGACTGTACCTAGTCTGAGAGGCCACATAGTGCTGTATGCAAGACAATTTCATATTTTAGTCATTTTGTCCTCGACTCTGTCAAAATAAGAAGGTTCGTATAAATGACTCGCAGAGACGATCTCTCTCTATATATTTAATACCTTGATATCCATCGAATGTAAACTTACATCACATAATCTTATAAAAAATATATTAGTTATTTTATTACTTGTAATGTTAACGATGCCACAATTTTGTATTGAGACGTAAGCTAACTGAGGCTAACGCCACGCCAGTCCTTTAATATATTTGAAGGACAGTTTAAAACGACGATGACAATTCATTGATTAACCATATATATGCACTGTTTCGTGTGTTTTAGACGAATGATTATTATTACACGGTTTCCTTTAATAAATTAGCTAAGTCACTGTGTAAAGCCTCGGTTTATGTTATGTGTACAAGCGGGGCCCTGACAAAAACAACTCATTTGTCTGACTCACAGGCACTCTATCCGGGTACTTCTTTCTGATTTTCTCCCCTTCGGATCGTCGCTTTTCAAATGGATGTTCTTCTTTGTACATAAACTTCATTGTCAAAGGCTAGGAGATATTAAAAATCTCCAGGAAAATCTACCGTCGATGGTGTTTACAAACTAGCTTGTTTTTTTTTATAACTGCGTCCGAGGGCGGAGGGATATCCAATAACAAGGAACAAGGGAGGCGGCGCACGTCACATTACGTCAATTGCGTAATGACGTCTGCAGTAGCCAGGAGGCCTGCGTGGCATTGCCTGAAACTGTACAATTATAAGCCATACTAAATCAAATAAAAAGCCGGCTAAGTTTGACAAATTAGTCATTAGAAATCACAGAAAGGTTTCAAGTTCAATCAAAACACATCTGATATTTTGCTAACAGTCTGCTCCCTCTCATAAGGGAATATGGTAGTTCAGAATGTCAAACCCAAGCCATGAGGCAAAGTAAACAAAGATGACTTAAATAAAACTTTAGGTCACATATGGATACCTTACATAGGTATTTAAACCCAACAGTCAAATTTAGTTCAATAAATGCTTAAATAAGTCGCCCAGGCAGTCCCTAGAAAAAGTCATCCTTCAAAATGATTTGGAAAACAAGCCACAAAGCCACAGTGAAGCCAACAATTCCTTTGACCATGTAAGTGGAGCAATGATGTATCAGTTTTCCATCAAGATCTCTATAAAACACTAATTGTAGGGTGGCACAAAAGAAGCCACTCTAAGACATGTAAAGATGAAGATGAACTGCTTAAAGCATCATATTAACCCTGCGGTGATGGGTCAGATTTTGTGCTCAGAGGTTTTGACCACATTCAAAGTGTGGCACAAATCCAACATTGCCCACACTTTAAACACTGGGGCTTATTCATGAAACAAACGCAGAATGAATGATTTTGTGAAAACCATCCATAAAGCCATTCTTGCATAATTACATTAAATGCTCCACTGAATTAAAATGTATAAGATTTTTTTTTATAAATGTTGTACATAGAAATATGTTCTGCTTGTGCTTTATGAATTGTATATATGTATGTATGTACAGTGTGTATGGTACCGGTTTGATTTTTATTAGGCAAGGCAAGGCAAGTTTATTTATATAGCACATTTCGCACACAATGGTAATTCAAAGTGCTTTACATAAAAGAAAGTAAAATAATCATGAAGAAAAATAACAAAAATAAAACAAGCAATTTTAAAACTTTTAAAATGATTAAGATATTTAAAGACAGTTAGAAAATGATTTTACATAAAAATAAAATAAAATAAAACATTGAAAATATAGTGCAATCAGTTCGGACATTTGACAGTGCTCATTCAATAAATGCACAGCTAAAAAGATGCGTTTTAAGTCTAGATTTAAATGTGACTAGTGTTTTTGCACATCTGATCTCTTCTGGAAGCTGATTCCAACTGCGGGCAGCATAAAAACTAAAGGCAGACTCCCCTTGTTTTGTGTGAACCCTTGGTATTTCTAACTGACTTGATCCTAGTGATCTGAGTGCTCTGTTAGGCTTATATTCAGTGAACATATCTGCAATATATTTCGGTCCTAGGTCATTTAGTGACTTATATAAGAGTAAAAGTACTTTAAAATCAATCCTAAATGTAACTGGAAGCCAGTGTAAGGACCTGAGGACTGGTGTGATATGCTCAGATTTTCTGGTTCTAGACAGAATCCTGGCAGCAGCGTTCTGGTTGAGCTGCAGTTGTCTAATGGTCTTTTCGGGAAGGCCGGTGAGGATCCCATTACAATAGTCCACCCTGCTGGTGATAAAGGCATGAACAAGTTTCTCCAAGTCTGGACTGGAAACAAAACATCTAATTCTTGCAATGTTTTTTAAATGATAGTATGCTGATTTAGTTACTGCTTTTGACATGACTATTGAAACTAAGGTCTGTCTCCAGAATCACACCAAGATTCCTGACTTGATTTTTAGTTGTTTGACCCCTAGAGTCAAGGTATGCATTCACCTTGAACACTTCATCTTTGTTTCCAAATGCAATGACTTCAGTTTTTTCCTTGTTTAACTGAAGAAAGTTCTGGCACATCCAACTATTAATTTCATCAATGCATTGGCAGAGGGAGTCAATGGGGCTGTAGTCATTTGGAGATAAGGCTAGGTAAATCTGGGTATCATCAGCATAGCTGTGATAGGCAATTTGGTTCTTTCTCATTATTTTGATTTATTAGAAGTAACAGAGCAAAACAAAGAAAAAAATAATACAGAAGTTTCAGTTAGCGAACAATATTAGGCCTAAGTTATTTTAAATATATGTTCTACTGTCAAAGCCCAATGCAAGTCAATCTGGGCACTATAAAAAAAATTGTAGTGCATCATCTCTAGGAAAAAAAAACCCTGGAACAAATATAAATAGAAGAATGTGCTAAAGTCATTCTCAATTTTGATGAAAATGGTACAGACCTCCTCTCACTGCTTAGGTTTACAATATTTAAATGCTGGAACAATCTCTTCATCCAAAATACATATTCTTACATAAATTTTTTCATGCAATGGAAGCATTGTGTATTATGACGTACACCCAGGTTAAACGGATTATCGAAAAAAAAAAAAAAAAATAGGGACAAACTTTGTTTTATCTATCAGTTGTTGAATGGATGGAGACAGATCTGAATGTAAGCTTTAAATTTATTGCTTTGAAATCTAAATATCACAAGAACAAAACAGAATCCAGGATCTGTAATTCAGTAAAATGAGAAATTGGTTAAGAGTCTAAATACTTTACAAAGTTCAGCCAATCTAAATGTTAAATACCCCCCCACCCGAAAAAAATTGGAAGAGACAATAATTTCAGTTGTTGACAAAAGGCTCCATTTTATTTTTCTGTTATAGAAGAGTCCTTGTTGCTCAGGGTCTCTTTCAGTAGCTGATGTATCCATATCAAAGAGCATCCGTGGAAACCTCTCTGATTTAACCAGAGGTTTCACATATGAGCCATTTAAAAAAAAAACACAGAAAATTAATACCATAAGCTGTAATATTGAACTGTAGCTTTCTCTCCTGCTTCTCGTACATTTTTCTCTACCACAGTATACTATTAGTACAACGGTATTAACAGCTCTCGCTCTTAACAGAGAAGAGGCCCAGATACCTGAGATGGCAGACAGAAAAAACAAAGGAGAGAGGAAGGACAGAATCCTAGAGAGAGAATGAGTAGATAAGACCATGTGACCATTTGTGCTAAGGTCATACGAAACTAAAAAGACAAACACAGATTTTGAGGAAGGGGGGGGGGGGGGTAAGTGCTTATGAAGTGATTCACCGATTCATTTTCCTGAAAAAAAATAAAAGGTAAAATTGAAATCAGAAGCTTTCACCCCCATTCACTCAGAAACACTCCATCATGCACATGTTGAATGCAACAACTGTAAGGCAGAGTTTCCATTTTTTAAGGAAAAAAATAAAATAAAATTAAAAAATGCTGGCCTCTCCGTTTGCCTTGAGTTTATTGTAATCGCCGCTTCATCATGTGTCTCTCCTTTCTGTCCTCCCAGCATTTCTTAGCATTTCCTCAGAGGAGTCCATATGACTAATGGGAGCTTACGATGACAAGAGGCTGACAGTTCCAGTGCAGGAGAGGCTAACACTTAGCGGGCAGAGCCATGTAAAAAACAGACAGCGACCAGAAGAGAGATTGGCCCTGCCAGATATGATCACCAAAGACGATGCTGGTGGAGGTTTCGACTGAGGACGGAGCGAACGTCTGAGGTAAACCTAGAAAGGGAGTGAAAAAACAGGGCAAATTACTGAAACGGCAACATGAGACGTGACAAAAGTTCAATCAGAACAGAACAATTTGTGGGTGATTTAGCAGTCATGCTGAAAAACTCCCAAACAATTTTAATTAGAAACTAACCTGTGGTATTCAAAGGATTTTTTTTGCAATCAAGTTTATCAATCTTTGTGCACTGTTAGACAGAATGCATTTTTGTATTATTATTAGAATATTTGACTTCTTGGACTATGAATACATTAGGGGTGGGCAAAACCAAAATCTTGTATCACAATATGAGTGATTTTATTTCACCGTAGCAATATCTCACACAATATGGTTATTTTTGCTTCATGATTTCATACATTGATCCAGTAAAAAATATATATTTCTTTTAATTAAATTTACAAAGATGATTTAGTCAAAAGCAGTGAGAGATTTTCTCTTTTGTTGTCTGATTAACATGAATGACAGACAGCAGGAATATTAGACTGCTGTCACTTTAAGAGCTTCCCGGATCCAACATACTGTTACACGTTTTCTTTCTTAGCTGTTTGCTTTCACTTAAGACCTAAATTACTGTGTTTATGAGGATACTTGCAAAGACAGGCATTTTGACATACAATTGTGTGTATTTAATAGGGGTGGAATAGTACATAGATGTCACGGTTCGGTACGTACCTCGGTTCAGGGCTCACGGTTCAGTACGATTTCGGTACAACAGAAAAAAGAAAAAATAAATCTACTATGTTCGGTTTCTTTTCATTCCATTTTGAACAGACAGTAGTACAAATTAGTTTTTTCCACCTAGATGTAAAAATACTAAATATTAAATTATTTTACACATATATAATCTGCAGTAGATATATACATACAAAGAATAAATTCTTGAAATATATTTGATTTAGTTTACAGATAAACAAGGGGAAGTGAGTTTCAGTTCATTTTTGTGGCACTTAATTTGTACACAGAAAGGAAACTCAAATGGCAGAAAGCTACATCCTATTTGTTTTCATTAATAAAAAAGCAGACCTTTATACAATGATGCATTATTAATAAGACAATAAGTGTTTAAAGCTGATTCTGGTGTTATAAGGAAACAGTTGAAGTGATTGTGCTGGCATAAAAGTTCATAGACGCATTCAGAATCAGCACATGGTCACTGTCTAGTGGGATTTGTTTTCAAGTGTGCAACACACGGCATTTGCTGTTCTTCTGCTGGCAGCTGGTTATCAAACAGCGTTGAATTGCTGCGGGCGCCACATTCTGGATTGGGGGTGAATTGCCTGTGTTCGTTGTAAGTACTCATTCATCGTATCAAGATACATGTATCGTTCCACCCCTAGTATTTAACCATTCAAGACCTATAACGGGGCAAAAATAACTCTTCACATTCAAAAATAATTCTTCACATGCATATAGCGAAATTAGTTCTCTTGCGCTGCCGATTCAACAGCTTAAAATCACTTTTTTTTTTTTTTTACCGTAATGCTTAAAAATGCGTACAAATTATAATTTTAAATGAACGCATGGCACAACAATGCCATGTAAGCATGAAACTGGGATAGAGATGATAGTCCAAAATCTCTACCAGTTGACAAATATCTAACGGTTAATCGTGTCTACTGGTGTATTACTTACCCCTAGTATAGATTCAGACAGATATGATGACAGATGTTCAAACTGTGCATAATTTATTGGGCATAAATTCTGTGTAGTCCTAGTCATGATTAAGAGGTTACTATGACCATGACTTAAAGAAATGTTAATACCTCAATGCATCCAACATTGGGAGCAGGTTAAGAAGTGCTGTGTCGCTTGGGTCACTGAACCACGACTTTATAGGTATTGCATTGTCTGGGGGTGAAAACAAAATTCAAATTACATTCATAAAACAATTTATTACACAAAATTATTTTAGCAACTGCTAAATTATTATTATTTTTTTTAATGGATGCTCAAGATGAATGTTTGTCTCCCTAAACATAGAATTAACATTACATTTTGAAAATCTGAGTGGACTGATACTAAATGTGACCCTGGAGCACAAAACCAGTCGTAAGTGTCAATTTTTCAAAACTGAGATTTATACATCACAAGAAAGCTGAATAAACAAGCTTTCCATTGATTTATGGTTTATTAGGATGGGACAATATTTGGCAGAGATAAAACTATTTGAAAATCTGAAATCTGAGGGTGCAAAAAAAAAATCAAATACTGAGAAAATTGCGAACTGTCCAAATGAATTCTTAACACTGCATATTACTAATAATAATAAAAAACGTTTTGATACATTTACTGTAGGACATTTATAAAATATCTTCATGATCTTTACTTCATATCCTAACGATCTTAGCATAAAAGAAGCCATACAATGTATTTTTGGCTATTGCTAAAAATATACCACAAAGACTTAAGACTGGTTTTGTGGTCAATGGTCACAAATCATCTTGAATGTGCTCGCCATAGATGTAAAGATATAGATCTCAAACCTGGGTGACTTCGATAAGCTCCAGGCGAGTTGTCCAGAATGACTATACTGGAGAGATCACTGTGTACTACAGACAGATCTTTAATGTAGCTCCCTAAATCCAAAGTACAGTGCTAAAAAAAGAACAGGAAAGGGATACACAGATGAACAGGTTCAGTAAGTGAACAAACAGACATGAAAAACTACTTCATAGACAGGATCAGTCAACAAAAAGTCTGTGCATAGAGTAATCCTAAAATACCTTATCAGGAGCAAATGTGGAGGCAGTGGGTTTTTACCTGTCTGTAATATCTTCTTTTGAGAATATCCCTGTTGTTATCCAGTTTATCTGCTACAGCCGATCCATAGATCTCCATACTAGCTGTAAATACTACCAGCTCATACCACTGACTAACCTGATATATATTACAACAAGAGGACACACTGTACAAATTATACTCAGAATATTGGTGAATTAATTTTGTCAAAAGAAAAATTAGAGCACAAACCAACTTCACCTTTAGCAACATTTACTAATTAAAAAAAAGACTAATGTGTTTGCTCAAATGACAAATTTTACTCACCACTTCTAGAAAGAAGTCAACGTGTGGCCTTTTATGGACAAAAAACCTGACTGGGTGTTTGTCTATTACCACCTGAGAAAGAGAGAGAAGGTGTCATCCATAATCAAAATTTAATAAATTCTGCATTTTTTAAATCAGAAAAACAATAATATTCAGAAATATTATTATAATTTAAAATACCTGTTTTTATACATTTTAAAATGTAATTTATTCCCATGGAAAAGCTATTTTTTAGGAGCCATTACTCAAGTCTTCAGTGTCAAATGATCCTTCAGAAATCATGATGATTTGGTGCTCAAGTCAGTTTCTTATTATTATCAATGCTGAAAACAGTAGTGCTGCTTAATATTTTTGCTGAAACCATGATACATCTTTCCAGGAATCTTTGATATGAATAGAAAGTTCAAAAAATTGCATTTATTGAAATTTTTTAAAATCTTTTCTAACATTTGTAAATCTACATCATAGTCGTTTTACTTTCAATTTAATGCATGCGTGCTGAATATAAACATATTAATTTCTAAATAAACAAAAAATCAATAGAGAGTTTTCAATAGACGGTACATTTACATTTAGTCGTTTAGCAGATGCTTTAATCCAAAGCAACTTACAATAAAATCAATCAAAATCAACAAAAGAGCAACAATATGCAAGTGTTATGACTGTTTCAGTTAGCCTAACGCAGCAAACATAACAAGTCTTTTTTTTTTAATTATATAATAAACAAAAAGAAAGCAGATAGAATAGAAAAATGTCAGAGCAAGCTAGTGTCAGAGGCTTTTTTTCAGTAAAAAGCAGTATATTCATGTACCTTGAGGATAAAGTCTGGCGGTGTACCAGGCCTCACTGTAGGTCTAAGGACGCCATCATGGTGAGAGTGAATTAAAGTCTCATCCAGATCCAACACCAGTATCTTCTTCTTCACCGCATCTAAGCAGCAAATGGTCAATATGCGTCACACACACACAGTGAAAAGTGGTGATTCAACATTAAGTTTTAACATCTCATGTCCACCAACCTCTCCAAATCCTATGCCAATATGATCTCATGCTTTTATTATAATTTCTAAATATTGATTATAAAAAAGTTAGTATTTTACAGAATGCTTCACAGAGGAATCAACTCTACCCAAAGTGTAAGGTAATCACTTCTTAAAAACAAATGTTTGCTGACTGATTTAGATACAAAACATGATTCTGGGTCACAAATGAGTCCTCAATAAATTGCAACATTGCATCCAGCTGTGTGGTTAGAAGCGCTCCTAACGGACAGAACTGCACATACAGAGGGAGAAGAACCGGGTGAGGGAACTTACGGAGTCTGTTTCTGGAAATAGGGGAGAGAGGTAATGTGTCATAACGCACTGTTTGGTACTGGATTATCTGTGGAAGACAGGACAGCAGACAGAGACAGAGTCAGTGATGCACATGGAACAGTCATGTGATCTTTATCTCGCTCCCAAAATGCATGATATTCAAACCAATCATAAAGAGGCCCTGCAGAGTTCTAGCTCTTTTCATTATCAATTTCTCTTCCTAATATTTCCATCTCTTTCGCCCTTTCATCACGCTGGCGCAAAAACCTCAGAAGCGGGCATCATATAGCAGACATCTATTTATCTAGACACCTAGAATGGCACTATACTGCCACTACTGGACTATTAATACACATTCAAAACAGCTGCCAAAAGAAGTTAAAGAAGTGTAAGGCAAGTAGAAAAATCTTTTCATATCTACTTATGCAATGTGATTTTATGTATAAAATACAAACCGTTTTGTGTGATTAGAATAAAACTGATATATAAAAAAATACTTAATGGATGTTGGTGAAAAAAAAAAACATAAAAGGTAGAAGCAGTAAAATCCCTAAATCAAATTTACTAGGACACACATGCCACATGCTCAGGTAGTTACGTAAAACAACCCAAGGTCATTTTGACCTGTTTTTACAGAGAAGCCCCAAACATTATAGTCTTGGATGCATCAATTTATTAGAACGATTTGAAAAATAGATCACGGCATGCCACTGTTTTCCAGCAACGGTGCGTTTATGAAATTACACGATAGCCCTTATTATTCTTAACAATTATTAGCAATTAAAACTTGTTTTGAACAAAACATATACATGAAAAATAAAACATGTATAAGATGCTTTTATTGTGTGGTTAATTGAAAATGTAGAACTCCTGACCAAAAACAAAACAAAAAAAAACCTTGTTGTCAAGACTTAGTTTGGAAATATTTGATACCTTTCTCAGTGAGCGTATTGTGCTTTAATAGTTATAAGTCTGTGACTCCCTTCACGGCAGGCTAAATAACATACAGAAGGGGTCCATAGTCCCAAGTAATTAGGACATACAGCACCATAAACAAACTTCCCCAGGATAACAGAGGTACAGCAGAAGCAGGCACAATCTGAAACTTCCTACTGTGCCAAAGTTTCATCAAACTTTTCTGAAACAATAAATAGGAGTACTAAAACACAAATCAACAATAAAAGCAGCAGACAACAAATCTAAAACATATTTCTATACTCGTATACCAAGGTAATGTTATTATTACAAATCCTACAGTGACCCAGCGGAATAGTGAATGAGGACCATGACATTTTCCATAAATGACAGCACAGTAAATATATTATCAATTACAAAAATCTGAGCAATGTTAAAAACAAACAACTCTTAAGAATTTGTGCATGAAAACAATATTACTCGAATGATTTGTTTACACATTTTCTAACATATCAAACAATGCTAGATTATGTTTTTTTAAAGATTATCTAAAGACAGGAACATTTAAATAAAATAATATATATATTATATATATATTATTTACAGATGACTTCTCGGAATACATGAAAAACAGAAAAACATTTAAGTGATTCACTTGACATATGTTGACTCGCTCACCGTTCGTAGATGCTTCCTGAGGATGTATAAAATGAAACTCCATATTCTAGACGTCACTCCGAGAAAAGTGCGAATCCCGAGTAAACACTGTCGTGTCTTCAACATGCTGACAGTCTGCGAACAGCTCGACGGTGAAGCATAGAAGAGACTCACACTATCCACTAGAGAGCAATGACTTCAGGACCACGGCTACAGCTAATCAGACGGGGCTAACAACTTCCCGCCGCTTCTTTTGCTTTTAAAGTACCGCAAGAGAGGCTAGCCAAACTACAGAAGCCTGACAATATGCTACACTTGGACCAGCCAGTGACACAACACTGTTTAAATGTCAAACGTCTTTAAGTGTGTAGTAGCCACGCACACAAACCAACCTCTGCGAATACAGGCTAACTGGACTTGTATTTCAATGGTAAGGCAACTAGCTGTGGGTCTAACCAGCTTTAAAACAAATAACCCCTACACGGATTGACGACTCTTGTGCTCGACAGGTTCGATTATAATCTCAGGACTTCAGACAAACGGCCAAGTTACCAAAAGTCCAACAAAACGCCATCAAATTCGTTTCATTACATATCCGGGAGCAAACTGTGAGCCGCCATCAGTACTTTGATTTCGTCACTTCCGGGCGAGAAACAACAAGGGTGTCCTCGGTTAAGCAGCTGGGTCAAGAGAAGAACGAGAGCCACACGAGGAGACTCAGAAACTGTTAAACTCACAGATTCATTCACAAATATATTGGGTGGTGGGCACTTCATTACATGTGGTTTGTCACTACAAGGATGATTATATGTGCTTTATGTCTCCCTGTAGCAATGCACATCTTATACCTCGATGCAGCAGGACTTATGACATGTTCACAAAGGTGATCAGGAACCTTTTTGGGGTTTATATCTGATAAGGTATTTTAAGTGTCACCTTAATTGACTGCTGCCTATAAACTGTTGTGAACGACTGTACCACAGATGCATGTGCAATAATTGTTTATGGTTCACTGAACATCTTACTAGTAAAGATCTGTAAAGAATATTTGGATTTTACAAAATTATCTTAAAATTATCTTAATAAAATACAGTATCCTGCAAAAAGGAAAAAGACAGAAATAGACCTTTATCAGGTAAGATGCCATATTTTTATATAATTTAATGCATCACATAAACAATTCAATGCTAAACACCTCACAATTCTAAAATAAATGTTAAACGTTTACAGTTGTTTTGAAATTGTATTATTTGTGTTAGCACACGAATAAGTGAGCCTTGTTTGTGGATCGGTGCAATTGCATTCCAAAGTTTGGTGCTTTTTTTAATGCACCTTACTGACAATTTAAACACTAGTCTTTACACTGACACTTTATCACCTCTTGACACTTTACAATTTGTCACTTCATTGCTGCTTGCACTACACATTTATTCTGTGAAGAATTTTTTATTTACATTTTTTTATTAACATAAGGGTTCTCTTTTCCTTTCTTTAATCTCTTTTTTAAGCTATTATAAAGTTGTTATTTTTTTTAACACACTTTGAATTGCATGTGTTAGTTATATATGTTCCCATTATACCCTGTCATTCTCAAGAGGAGTAAGCAAAGTAAGAATTTCATTGTACTGTAGTACATATGACAATAAAGTTCTTGAATCTTGATTAAAAACAACAAAATGAACATACTTTTTTATGCATGAAGTATATATATATATATATATATATATATATATATATATATATATATATATATATCACTCTGTAAGGACAGAATACTACATGCTAGTGATGCAGGAAGCTCAGAATCAAGCCTGAGAATGCTGGTGTAGTGCGGGCTCTGCTCAGCAGGGGGCGGTATTTACAATGGAATGTGCAGCAAATCTGCAGCCGGCGTAAACCTTGTTTACTGTGCGCTCTGGTTTGTATGAGAATAGGACTGAATGATCTGTTTCTGGTTAGCTGTGGGTTAATATTATGCGAAAGATGCTAACCATCATTTCTAACGTTCTGAGGGGCAGCGCCAGCAGGAACGTAAGTTTTGTATCCCTTGATTCATAAAGTGTGCTGGTTTTCTTAGCAAATTGACGAATGTTTTGAAGCGCAGTAATGCCATGTTGACCTTGCCTCGGGTCCGCAAGGCCAGACTGACACCCTCGCATTGCTGTCTAATTCTCACGTTTGTGCTGGTTATTTCACGTCGTCTAATGTAGCATTTCTTTTTATTACTGATGTAAGTATATTCAGATATTTTACTGTTTGTAAAAATTGATTTAGCTTGGATGTCTAGCTAAAATGCACTGTGAGGGTAACGTCTAGTTAGTCAACAAGCTGTCACTGAACTAACGCTAACCAATAACAAAACACTATAACGAGAAACAATGTGCTTTTCAGAAAAAGCTTGGTAAATGGTAGTCCGTTTCTGTAATTCTCTGTCAGAAATAGAAGGTGACCTCTGTGAGAGAGACAGTCTGTGTATTTCATCATATTTACTGTCCAGTGGAAAATGTCCAGATGCTTGATATACTTTGTATTATGCAACACTTAGTGGACAGCAATGTTTAGTCTGTTTCTATTAGTTTAATGCCACTCAGTTCTTGAGTAAGTAGGAGTTTACAACATTATAAGCGTGTCCAGAATTATTCGCTATAATAATAAGATATTTATTATTATTATTATTGTTGTTTTGCT
Organism: Carassius gibelio; assembly: GCF_023724105.1. Taxonomy (NCBI): domain Eukaryota; kingdom Metazoa; phylum Chordata; class Actinopteri; order Cypriniformes; family Cyprinidae; genus Carassius; species Carassius gibelio. The sequence continues at coordinate 38,321,233 of NC_068400.1, forward strand.
GCAATATTTTTACTGTTAAATATTTTAAGGGACATATTTTTGCCTTTGTCAGGGCATGTTTTCCCAAAAACCTTATAACATATTCACTTAGAGTCTTCAAAGTGACTTCAAATACTTTAATCAAATTTAAAAATTGTAATATTAAATAATTGTCCAGTTACTTTTTTAAATGATATGCCTCTATTCTTTATCGCTAGTTTGACATGCAAATGCTTTTTCTTATCTGTCCTACTTTTTTTTCTCATGAAAAATACTTCAATATGAACTACACATTTGTTCTTAGATATGATACATTTATTAATCCAATAACTACATTGGCCTGAACATATAATAAAACAACAAAGCAATTCAAAACATGGGTATATTGATGTCTTTTTTTTCCATGAGCCCTGATTAATTTCTTACTCTAGATGACAAGTTAAAAGTTGCAGTTCATCTGTAATGACTGTATCAATTTTATTCCTCTAACTGTGACCCTAAGTCTAATAATAAAATATTTGTTACTCTCTCTCTCTCTCACTATCACATTTGCTCGTTTTTACTGTTCCATGGGCTGCCTTTAAGGGAGCCGAACTGGTATCAGAGGTAAGGATGGTAGTTTTAGAAATGGGCTAATTTATATGACATCTGTGTCAGCTGCTCTTTTCTTCACTTTTTGTTCTCTCCGTGGATATGAATATGATTATTATGTTTGCTTGAAATTATTTAATTACCAAGACTTTCTTCCTCACTTATTATTTTTTGATCATCCTCACTGAATTTCCAATAACTGGTTTTGACATATTAAAGGGTTAGTTCACCTAAAAATGAAAATTATGTCATTAATAACTCACCCTCATGTTGTTCCAAACCCATAAGACCTCCGTTCATCTTCAGAACACAGTTTAAGATATTTTAGATTTAGTCCCAGAGCTTTCTGTCCCTTCAATGAAAATGTATGTATGGTACCAGAAAGTACCAGAAAGTTAATTAAAAACATCATCAAAGTAGTCCATGTGACATCAGAGGGTCAGTTAGAATTTGTTGAAGCATCAAAAATACGTTTTGGTCCAAAAATAACAAAAATTATGGCTTTATTCAGCATTGTCTGAATCATTTTTGCGTGAATCCGGCATTAAACTGATTGAGATTGAGGAAGTTGTCCTCAGGAAGCTGTCCTCAGCAAAATGTTCTGCACATAGTTTTACATGTGGATTATAATTTCCGGGAACCGAGTTAAACATAAATTGTAACCATTGATCTCTAAAGTACAGCGTTCCTGGGAAGCCCAAACAAAGGTGATTGGACTCTGAGATGAAAATAACAGAGTTTCGACGACATGGTGACAAACACACTCTTCAAACGCAACTCTTCATCCTTATCCGTGCAAGCGCAACAAGACCACGCCCCCTGTTTGTGTATTCATGTGGGCGGAGGTTAGTCAAAAAATGGTTTTAGTGACGTCATTACTGCAGGAACTAGAGGGATGTAGTCCAAACTGGTCATTCAATGTAGGCGAATTCTGTTAAATAAAATATCTCGCTTGGCATTGAACTTTGAGCTTTAGAATTTTACAGATATAATTTATACTCTAACAACAACATTACACACTAACTAAACTTTGAAACTGTGTTCCGAAGATGAACGGAGGTCTTACAGGTTTGGAACGACATGAGGGTGACATTTTTGGGTGAACCCTTCAAACATGCTTCTACATGCTTTTTACTTGCTGCTTATTTAATCCTGGCTTTTTTAGTTTGCTGTGTTATGGGTTTGAGGTGAACAATTCTGCACTATTTACCTGAGCCATTTACTATATCTCACATCATACCTTTAAATCACACACTCACTCACACACACACACACACACACACACACTCAGAGACGTGTGTACGTTTAAAACACTCCCCAATTTGTCATGGAAAGTACCCATTTTTTTCTCTGGTGGATTTAGAAACTTTTTAATAGGAAGAGAGACATCGGTTGAAACCTGTTTGAGATAGATTGTGGCTTTCTGGTATTTGAAGTTGTCATATGATTTGGCTAATAATATTATATGTCCATGTGATTATCAAAAATGGCAGTTTCAGTTCTAAAAGTTTCTTTGCACAAAATATGTTCAGTTCATGTAACTGTACATCTCAATTCTCATAATAATCAGTGTCTGTCAACATCAGCCATTTTGACCATTTGAATACTATCTGACTGGTAGCCATCAACAGTTGTTTATTGCCTGTGAGTAACCTAGTGTAGATTATCATAGATTAGATTGGTTTGTGCAGTAAAACGCCTTCTTTGTTGTCTCTAAATGCCTAAAATTCTCTTCTTGTTCCTTTTAAATGTTCCCTTTTTATGGCCTTCTGAGTCTGAGCCTCTGGAGTGATATGTGACCTTCTTTTTACAGTCCTCCACTCTCCGGGCCGTTCTGCAGCTCCTGGCAGTCCAGAGTGAATATGCTCATTTGACCGCTCCTCATGATCCCGAATGCCGACCCCCTTTCACACAGATGCACAACCCTACAGCCCTTCAGCTTCCCCTCCTTTAACTCAGATACATTTAAACACTTGTACAGAATACAAGGATTTAGGACAAGCTAGCAGTGGCCAGACTTTAGGACACTTTGGGCCACACAACAGACCTCTGACAGATGTTGTTTCCTCCGAGTTCACCCACAGGATGGCTGGAGAGACTACTTTTCCAGAGCCACAGCTTGCTGTGAGTACTGGCAGCCCCTATATTAAAATTACATACTGTCAATTATTCATATATATGAATATATGGAGTATTACATGACCCTTCCACTTTACCCAGAACACTCGCATACTCACAATCACAATGCTCTGGCCAATGACACTTCAATCACTAAACAGATGGTTCTTCGACAAACTTGATTCATTTTTTTGTCACAGTTAGATATCAAAAGCAACAGATCTGCTCAGCATGTTGGTCTCGCGTCTAATTATAGAAGTCAGTTTAGAACCAATGATACAATGCACTGTGTCAGTTTTCCCACATCTAGACCTGTGTGTTGATTTGTTGGTATAAGATTGCAGGTTTGTTGATGTAGTTGTTGGGTAAAATTACAGTGGTTATGGAGGTCGGATTATTACAGATATATTTTGTTTCCCCTGGGCTTACGTCCTGCTTCAGACAGAGTGCTTTGACCGGGGTTGTTACTTGTTAACATTTCAGTTCCTGTCAGTTGTGTGCGTGTTTCTATGTGACTGCCTTTTTCTTTTTTTAACACCATCTTCACTCATTTTCTCAGCTGTGTTTTATTTTTATTAATTTTTTTACTGCATTTTCTTTTTCTTTTTTTTCATAGGGCGCAAGATTGGTGGTATCTGCCAGGACCTATGCAGACTTTACCCCTCAGGCCTCCTTTGATATTAAGGTTAGTTTATCAGATAAGCATTTTCTTAATTAATTATGTTTTTTTTTTAAGTGCATATACACTACCATTCATAGGTTTGATGCTAGTACAATTTTTTTTATTAAATTAATATTTTGAAATATATATATTTTTTATTCATCACAGTTTACATAAAAATAATAAGCAGCACATCTGCTTTCAGCATTGATACTCTGAAGTGTTTTTTTTACCAATCAGTATATTAGAATAATTTCTGAAGGATCATGTGACAGAGTAAAGGCTGCTGAAAATTCAGCTTTTCCATTATAGAAATAGATGACATTTCAAAATATAATAAAATATAAAACAGTGATTTTAAATTAATTGTAATAAAACTTGAAAATATGATTGTTTAACTGTATTCCTGATCAAATTAATGCAGCCTAAGTGAGCAGCAAGGCGAAAACATTAAAACATCTTAATGCATTTGAAAGCATAAACATTTTTTTTTCTTTTGCCAGAATTGTGATGTACACAAGCTGGAGGAGGGCCCTCCGCTGCAGGCTGTGCTCACAAGAGAGGAGGGGCTTCAGTACTATCGCACGATGCAGACCATTAGACGTATGGAGCTCAAAGCTGATCAGCTCTACAAGCAGAAGATCATCAGGGGCTTCTGTCACCTTTATGATGGACAGGTAACACATGCATTACAAACACTCAGATATAATCTTAACAAGCACAAGATTATCAGAGACTCTTTGAGTTCTGAACACTCACTTGTGCCAGTGTAAAATAGACAAATTGAATATTATTGTATGTTTTCATTCACATGGTTGTGAAAGTCATTTGTAATCGTAAATGTTGACAACATAGTGGAGACAGAAACACTTACAAATGCATTTTGTTCTTTACCAGGAAGCATGTGCAGTTGGTATTGAGGCCGGTATCAAACGATCAGATCATCTAATCACAGCCTATCGTGCCCATGGGTATACTTACACTAGAGGGGGCACCGTTCGTGAGATCATGGCAGAGCTCACTGGTGAGAACATCAAAACCTATAGTTTAAAATTCTGATCTCTTATTCTTCTCTATTATTGACTGATCTGTTTTGTTTATATATTTGTTTATTCTGTCCCTCTTCTATGCATCTCTATTTCTTCATCAGGTCGTAGAGGAGGCATTGCCAAAGGAAAGGGAGGGTCTATGCATATGTACACTAAACATTTTTACGGAGGAAATGGAATTGTGGGAGCACAGGTAATTTAATTGAATAGATTAGAGTTCCTTATGAATAGAGTGCAGATATCAGTACTGAATGTGAATAACTATTCATGTGTATCCCAGGTGCCTCTTGGGGCAGGTGTAGCATTGGCCTGCAAATACCTGGGCAAGAATGAGCTGTGTGTCTGTCTTTATGGTGATGGTGCTGCAAATCAGGTAAGTCACTTTCACACAGCTCCAAACAATCATGCTAGTCCTAATGAGTGATTTAAGATGATAATTCTGCTACTAAATTTGAACAACTGGTGCATTCAGGGAGGTTTCATGCACATTTTTGCACTATTTCTGCAGGGTCAGATCTTTGAAACATATAATATGGCATCTCTGTGGAAGCTGCCCTGCATTTTCATTTGCGAGAATAACCAATATGGCATGGGTACATCTGTGGAGAGAGCGGCGGCTAGTACTGACTACTACAAGAGAGGCGATTTCATCCCTGGATTAAGAGTAAGATGCAGGATTTATTTGTGTCTAAAATTACTCTTCATGTCAGAATACTTCCTCAGCTCTTCTGTGGCTTTGTAGGTGGATGGCATGGATGTCCTTTGTGTAAGGGAGGCCACCAAATTTGCTGCTGAACACTGCAGATCAGGAAAAGTGAGCTGTGGTTTGAGTGCTGTGATATTGTGATATTGAGATGTATAGATAATTGTTACACTACTTATAAGATGTTTTCTGTTTGCATATACAGTAAAGACCAAAAGTTTGGACACACCTTCTCATTCAAAGAGTTTTCTTATTTTCATGACTATGAAAATTGTAGAGTCACACTGAAGGCATCAAGGGCTATTTGAGCAAGAAGGAGAGTGATGGGGTGCTGCGCCAGATGACCTGGCCTCCACAGTCACCGGACCTGAACCCAATCCAGATGGTTTAGGGGTGAGCTGGACCGCAGACAGAAGGTAAAAGGGCCAACAAGTGCTAAGCATCTCTCAGGGAAAACCCTTCAAGACTGTTGGAAGACCATTTCAGGTGACTACCTCTTGAAGCTCATCAAGAGAATGCCAAGAGTGTGCAAAGCAGTAATCAAAGCAAAAGGTGGCTACTTTGAAGAACCTAGAATATGACATATTTTCAGTTGTTTCACACTTTTTTGTTATGTATATAATTCCACATGTGTTAATTCAGAGTTTTGATGCCTTCAGTGTGAATCTACAATTTTCATTGTCATGAAAATAAAGAAAACTCTTTGAATGAGAAGGTGTGTCCAAAACTTTTGGTCTGTACTGTACACTCATGAAATATAAGCACTTATCTAACAATAATAAGACATCTGAAATTGACATTCATAGGGTCCTATTTTGATGGAGCTGCTGACCTATCGTTATCATGGACACAGTATGAGTGACCCAGGAGTAAGGTAGGATTTTATATAATCTCATACAAAGCTCACTGTTGTTTTAATGGAAAATGGCACCATTTTTACATATTCCACTATGTGCATCCCTCAACTTAGGCGAGACGATACGTACCTCTCCCGTCACTGTAGAGTGTGCCACTATAGCCGCTTTTCCACTGCAGGAACTTTACCCAGGAACTACGGACTTGGGCCTGGTACTCTGTGTGTTTCCACTGCAGGAACCAGGAACTAAATAAAGTTCCGGGTAAAAAAAATGCCCCTCAGAAAATCCCTGCTGGCGAGGTGGTACTTTTTCAAAGTTCCGGAACTTTCGGTGGTGGGAATTGGGCGCTAAACATGCTGATTGGTTGAGTTCACACAGCATTATGATTTCAGCCACCATTTATTCGGATCATTTTCAAAATATTCCTGTTATTGTGTCATGAAATGTAATTTTAAAAGTTTTTCAGGCGAGAATGTAGTTGTTTAAAACTCAAATCTGCTGTTTATAAAGACAGCAACTATTTAAAAATGTATTTTGCTGATTTTGGAGACGGGCAGCTCCACGCGATCAGCGGGAGCTCAGTGCTTATGTATCCGCCGAGAGCAGCCTCACCTCGGCTCGTCCTCCTGATATGTGCCGCTGGCTCTGATGTCTCTTTAGTGGTTAAACATGAAATATAATTAGTTTTGGGTAAATCTAACAGGTAATCTTCGGTCTGTATTCATTTTGTCTATATGTTAAAATTAAAATAAAAAGAAGCAATTTATATAATATTTTGTTTCATTGTAATGGCTATATATATATATATATATATATATATATATATATATATATATATATATATATATATATATATACAATACACTTTAGAACAAAGTACATTTCTGCGGCTATTATTATGTTTGAATGAAAATGAAACGAGGCAGTGGTATTTGATATCCAATTTCGTTTAATTGTAAATATACAGTGAGGAAAATTACAGTAGCCAAGACGAGCTGACGTTATCAAGTACGCTGCTGTTTGCAGAATTACCGGATTTCCCCGTCGTCGCGGACATCACACTCCTGAGTCGAATGCGCAAAGTCTGAACTACCAAAGATGCAACACTGAAATTTGCATACTTTTTATTGAGAAGCACGCTCAGGCCTACGTCACCAGTGTATTTGCCTAATCTTCCCGGTATTTTAGACCGCGGTGGAAATGCAGAAAGCAACAGGTCTGTTGGGAAAATAGTTCCTGTGGAAAAAAGTTCCTGGTTCCAGGTAATTTCAGTGGAAACGCGGCATGAGCTAGCATTTAGCTTAGCATCATTCATTCCATAGGATCCAAACAGGGATGAATTTAGAAGCTACCAAACACTTTCATGTTTTCCCTATTTAAGGAGGGTTACATGAGTAGTTAAACGAGTAAGTATGGTGATAAAATAAAACATGCCGTTTTCCTAATCGGATAAAAATTATAATTTTAATTCGAATTATAATTAATCTCATCACTCCTAAAAACTCCTCACGTTGGTTATACTGACGGAAGTTAGAGGGAGAGGCGAGTAATGCGAACTTCGAAGAGAACATAGTGGAATATGGAAAAACTGTAGCATTTTCCTTTAAGCCACTAAGCCATTTACTGATTTGATAATCAACAAACATTTATTATTTCCTAACATTTCTTATTCAATGTTTAAAAGAGTATTGTTAAATAGTTTGTGTAAAAGATTTATATATTAAGTTGCTCAAGCAAGAAAACTAATTTTCTTAAATTATCAAAAACCTTCTGAATTAAAACTTACCATTGACAGAAACAGTCAGCTCTACTGCCTTTTCTTTTGCATTTAATTCTTTCTTACAAGCAATCCTGTGGTTCATAAATAACTTTGTTTTCCTATATATAATCTTTAGTGATGATGTGACACTGCTTCGATTGTGCAAGTGACAATTCCTGTTAACTGCAGCGTGCAGCTCACTTGTAGTGCAGACACGATTTGATTTGAAGCCACCATCTACTTGTTGTTTTTCAATTAGTGCTCCTCCCCATATGTGACAATCTTTGGTCTCCTTATCCACTGTTCCCATAGCTATCGCACACGTGAGGAGATCCAGGAGGTGCGCAGTAAGAGTGACCCCATCACTTTGCTGAAGGATCGCATGCTGAGCAACAACATGGTCAGCGTGGAGGAGCTTAAGGTGAGCCTGCAGAAGCTTACGAGAGTCAGATTGAAGTAGGACACAATCACTAACATAGTGAGTGTTGTTCTTATGTGTGTCAGTCACATTGGTGGTTAAGATAGGGATTACTCATTTACATTACCATACTTGGAATTTGTGCTCTGCATGTAACCCATCCAAGTGCACACACACACCGTGAACACAAACCCGTTCTGATGCGCCCTGGGAGCAGATGGGTGTTTGGTGCCTTGCTCAGGGGTTTCACCTCAGTTGGTGAACTTCAGCATATCCGACTCCCAACATAAACTACCCTAATTGATAACAAAAGAGCATAAAAATCATTCACTCCCTACCTAGAACTAACAAAATAGAACTATAATTAAATACAAAAACTTTCCTACCTCCTTTTCCAGATACTAGTCTAACAGGAATCATTGAAAAATAACAATTCTTCTTGCTGAAAGATGGACATTTACTGGACTATTTTCACTAAACAGTTGACACCTTTTGCAGGAGATTGATGTGGAGGTAAGGAAGGAGATTGAAGATGCTGCTCAGTTTGCCACCACAGACCCTGAGCCTCCACTGGAGGAACTCTGCAACCACATCTTCTACAATGAACCTCCTATGAAAGTGCGTGGCATCAGCCCCTGGATCAAGCTCAAGTCTGTCAGCTAAATCGCCTTCTTTATCGTCCCAAGTCCCCTCCCCTTCCTACCAGTACACCCTCCCCTGTAGAATGATCACCTCTGATGTGATGTGTGAGGGACCAAACAGTCAAGGAAGGAGGATCATAGAAATATATTCCAAAAATATATATTTTACTGAATTAAAAAAAAAAATCACATACAAAGGTTTCAAAAAGGAAACAAACTCCAAATCATAAAAACGCATGTTTAGACCTCTAAAAGAGTAAATCTGCTGGTTGGTAGCGGAACTAGCCGAACCATCCAAAGCTCCAGTCATCCACTCCTCAGCAACACAGCAGTAACTTAAACTCAAAGAAAGTAATATTAATAGATGCATGTACTGCACAACACCAACTAAATTGTGTGCACTTCAATCAGTCAGTGATGTACTACAACTCAAATAAATATCTTAATGAAAAATAAACCGTGTTTGAGTCTTATTGCCAAATAAATATATGAACAGAAACTATTGAAAGAATAAAACGAAATACTAAAGAATGTGCAGGATAAATTACAAGAACATATGAATAATAAGTGTTTGTATGCATGTGCATGCGCAACATTACTGCTCACTGATATGTGGCTGCATCGGGGCCATCACAGTCAGTTATTGGGAAACTGAGCCAAATCTCTCAGCCACACTAAGATAAGTTGCCTCATTTCACATGTTAATGTTATCATTGCCTTGTTTTCTTGTAGTCTTTGTCAATTACAAAACTGACCCTCAATATATATTTACAAATTTAGATATTTTTTTCATTGTTTCATGCCGTGAATGAACATGGCGGTCTTTAACTTGGAATTAATGGGACTTTGCATATTTCTTTGCTTATTACACAATGTCCATGCCATGGTAGAATATTTAGCTCATGTCCATACATCACAAAAACCCAAATATTGCTGCTCTGTGGCAACACACACACACTTCTCTCACTTTATACATCAGCAGGAGTGTGTTTTTGGTTAAGGTGTCTGAAATGCAACCATTTTGCAGTTCTAATTTGACAAAATATTTAAAGGGGAAAGTTTGACATTTCTAAATTATAAATCTGTGGCAATATTACAAAAGTTTTTAGAATATTTCAAACTTGATGCCACATTGACTAGGAGGAGTCAACATGAGGCCATGTATGTGTCATACAATGTCAACTTTATGCCCTACAACTACAAATAAATATTTCAAATACAGTCTTTATTTGTGAGTAGATGCCTTTATGTTCTTCTATCATACACCCGGCACAATGCGATGCAAGGCTAGTTTCAGTCTGGTGCCATTGTTGTGCCGAAATCTGACACCCCTCTGGTGCACGCGCATGACGTCATGCAATGCTGCCAGTTGCGAAAACAGTCGTAAGTTATACATTGCAATTTGTATATTGGTGTTTGATCGTGTATTTAATTGTGTATTTGTCTGTATTAAATGCTTATTATTGAATATAATCACTTGTGCTTATTTGCAGATATTCTACAGGATGCGATGTGTCTCCAGAACAGTGGCGGCTCCAGACAATTTTGATTGGGGGGGCAATGGGGGGGGGGTGTTCTGGTCATTTCAAGGGGGGTCTCATGAAAACCAACAAAACATACAGTGGGCACGGCTAATTACTGCATATTACTGCATCGAAAATACATTTTGGTACGAAAAAAGCAAAAACTATGACTTTATTCAGCATTGTCTTATCTTCAGTGTCTGTTTTGTCTGATTTCAAAACACTGAAGTGTAGTGATATCCGGTTCGCGAACGAATCATTCGATGTAACCAGATCTTTTAGAACCAGTTCACCAAATCAAACTGAATCGTTTGAAATGGTTCGAGTCTACAATACGCATTAATCGATAAATGACTTAAGCAGTTAACTTTTTTGATGTGGCTGACACTCCAGCTGAGCAGGGCCATGCAGAGACTTTTGGAGGGACAGTTGGTTCAAGTATAAAAGGGGCACATGGAACAAGGCTTTAAATGGCGCTGTTCAAAATATCAATACAGCAATATATTGTGATGCTGTCATGATCTCAGTGGGGGCTGAGGCTTTTTCTGTCCTGGAGCACATGATTTGGGTTTTGCTGGCTCGCCAGGTGTTTCACTATTCCCGCTATGTTTTCTCCGCCCCTCTTGTTATCCCTGTTAACGTTTTCTCCCTCACCTGCACCCTGTCTTACTCTGATTATCTTCCCTTTATAATACCCTTGTGTTTGCTATCTTGTGTCAGTCCGTAAGCGTTGCTACAGTAAGCTTCTTGTTGCTTGTCATAGTTTGTCTGACTCCGTTTTTGTGTCTTTTCTCTATCTATTTGACCTGCTGTTCCTGCTTTTTTTTTGTTTGTTTTTTTCTCCCCCCTGCTTTGCCTCATGTACTCAGTAGTCCACATCAACCAGGCGGCTGTCTCGACTCACCTGTGCATTGCCTTCGGACGCTTTGGCTTTCCAGCGCTGATCTGCCACCTGTTCCTCGCTGCTGTTCGGCTATCGCCGTAGGGATCTTCAAGCTGGCTGTTTATGCAGAGTGCTGACTATCTCGTGCTCCAATGGATTAAGTCCTCTGAGTTTCTCAATAAAAAGACGTCTCATTCATTCTACCGCAGTTGGGTCCTGTTCCCTTTCCTGCATTCCTTGCTGATTTGCGTATCGATATGGATGATTATGTATTGATACAGCAGCAAATGCTTTGATGCAGTTTTAAAAAAGAAACAATAGAGAGGACAATTTTAAGTTTAAAATAATAATAGCTCTGGGATTAGAAACTGAAATGTCTTAAATCGTCCCAACCTGATGGCTTTTTCTTCTCTGTTCTACAGAATAATTAAGAACAGCAGTTATAGTAAAAACTATAGAAAACACTTGTGCCTCTACACTTTCCTCTTTCTCACCAGCCTCTGTCTCCTGGCTTGCTGTTCCCTGCTCTCTTTCTGTCACTTGTGCCTCTACATTTCCTTCTTTTTATTCCTCTACCCCCATCTCCTCATTTGATCTATGACTTTCCACTCTCTGTCCATCTAGGAACAAGGCTCAATTTACTATTTCAGAATTAATCTATTATTTTAACCATCACTACTACTCTTGCACCTAATCAATACATCCACCTTAAACTTACAAAACATTAAAAAACTGATACACTGGAATATAGTGATTAATATCATCATTACTGCTGTAGTTGTCTAAAATCGAACACCTTTGCGATGTAAACAAATGACAGGCTACATTTGTTATTCATATCCTTCAAACTGCACTTTGAGGTCAGGTATATTATGCATTTTTTATTGACATTGATATTTTTACATTAATTTCCAGAGAGATATTATTGAGTTTACAGGCTACAGTGGTCTTGCTGTTGTAAACACTTGCTATTGTAGAAAAAAATATTTGTGTCACATTTAAAATATAATAATATTTTAATTCATTTCTGAATTGTTTTTATTTTTATAATGATAATTCAGAGAATGAGAAAATCGGAATAAGCCTTACCAGTGTTGTGATAATTATTTTTAAGGCACTTAACGTGTTAAAAATATATAAGTACTGTAATATAATAAAAGTTTAGTCAAATAACATAAAAAAAACAGACCCCTCAATGCCTGTGAAACTTTTCTTCCTCAAACAGCACGTTAGTGTTACTTGTACACTACAGGCTACACACAGCAATATAAACAACATATCTGCTTGTTCTCACATCACATCGTTCTTGTAAAATAATAATAAGTAAATAAACATCAAAATCACTTCGCTGAGAATGAAACACCACTTACCAGCTGCCACGGTGTTGAAAATATCCTCTAACAATTAAAAAATGAGGAATCGTCGCGGTCGGATGAGGTCATCGTCGTCAGGTGAAAGGTCATAATGTTGGTCATTTTTATTTACGGCTAAATTATTATTAATACATTGTACTAATATAATGATTGGGCATGGGCAGGCATTCACAAAAGAGTATGTTATTACAAAAAAAAATATGAGGAAATTTTGCTTTGACAAAAGGGCACTTAAGGGACAAAGGAGCAGGTGCTCAAGTGAACCGGTTCTTTCAGACAATTCGATCAAATAAACCAGTTGAAAAAAAAAAACGGTTCACCGGTACTTTTGCGCTCGCTGTAATGTCATTGGCGATGATTGCCCTTCATTCAAGCCTACTGTTTACCCGCTCTTATATCATTAGCTCAGAATCAGTCACCAAAAGAATCAGTTCGGTTCAGACACTCTGTGTTTCAGTCTGCTTCACACTGAATCACACATGCGTATTGTGTTATTTGTTTTGGTATTACTCAATACAAATGTGTTATTCTATGTTATTTACTCAATATGGTATTATCTTACTTATAATATTATGCATAACTATGAAAGAAAGCAATATACTGATCAATATGCCGAGTTATTCCTAATATTGGATGTCATGAAGAGGGTCTGGTGTATAAAGGCCCTCCCATAGGGCAGCACTAGTAGTGTTGAACAGGATTGGACATATAAAAGACATCCCACTGGGAGGTCCTGGTAATATTCCATTAAGTTGTATCTGTGAACTAAACTGACCTCTGAAATGCACCTGTGAACTAAAATAACCCTGTGAACTTGACATCAGTAGTAAACAGACTTGGGGGAATGTCTCAAGTGACCATAGCCAACCAATAGGAAGAGATTTTTTAATTGTTGATTTGGCCGAATTCCACCATTAAGAAAAATATAGTGATAAGGGTCGGCAAACTTGGCAGCCAATGCCAATTAAAAACCGGAACTACCAAACAAGATATAGAGATAAGGGTATAAAACGAGTGCGCGGGCAGACAGAAGATTCAGATGCAGTGCCCGGCATCTCTGCTTTATTGCTTTGAGTAGTAAAGTCTATATTCTAACACCTGGAACTCCGTCTCCCGAGCCTTATTAATCTGACTGAAGAAATTCATCATCAGCCCTAAGACACGGATCGGACGCGTCTGACAGAAACGGTTCACGGTTCAGTGTATGAATAAATGTCGAAATAATAATTATTTATTATTGTTCTGCGTAGTTTGAAGAGAAAAATGTTTTTATCTCTACCCTGGATATATATATATATATATATATATATATATATATATATATATATATATATATATATATATATATATATATATATATATATATATATATATATATATATATATATATATATACCACCCCCCCCTGGCATCGCCGGTGCTCCAGGATGAGGTTATCTGGCTCCTCACCCAGTAAACTTGATATCATTTGGGAGCGATATGAATTTGGCAGTGCTTCCAAAATCATACTCCCCTATATTAAATGCTTATTATTGAATAAAGTCACTTTCGCAGATATTCTACAGGATGAGATGTGTCTCCAAAATGAGGTTATTTGGCCCCTGACCCAGTTAACTTGATATCATTGGGGGGCGTTATGAATTCGGCAGTGCTGCCAAAATCATACATCCCCCCACCCCCCACCCCGTATTACATGCTTATTATTAGATCTAAACACTTGTGCTTTTTGGCAGATATTCTACAGGATGACATGAGTGCTGCCAAAATCATACCCCCCGTATTACATGCTTATTATTGAATGTAATCACTTATGCTTTTTTGCAGATATTCTACAGGATGAGATGTGTCTCCAGAATGAGGTTATTTGGCCCCTGACCCATGTTTTATGTTTCTCTGACCCAGAAAACTTGATATCATTAGCCGCATTTCCACTGTCGGGCCAGTGCGAGCCAGGGCTTAAAACGGGCCGGCTGGGGCTAATAGCCTCGGGCCAGTAGCACCGTGGCCAGAATAGCGCAGTGTTTCCACAGTGGAGCCTGAAGCTCTGCTGCGTGTAACTAAAACACGCCCTTTACACGCCTCTCAGAACAACGTCACGCAACCTCATCATTTCACCAAATAGAGAAGTTATCAGAAAACTAAGAAATAAGTCACTGGAACATGCGCAATCAAAAAAACGAACATGATAAAAGAGTCCGTTTGTTTGCATGCTTTGTTAAATATTCAAATTCTAAAGCATCAATTTTTTTTTTACTGTTTTACATTTATTGAATAAGTGATACATTGATCATAATGAATTTATTTATCAGGACTTAAAATTAATCAGACTGAAATAAATTAATTTCTATTTTATTTATTTATTTTTAACGCTTATGAGAATAGCCTGCTTATTCAGTCGAGCCTGTTTCTTTTTATTTGTAGCCACAGTTGCCTAGCCTGTACGTCACATTTATATCTCTATAATTATAAAAGCTCCCAAACAAAAACATTAGGCTATTATATTTTTATAATAGGCTACATGGCGCTAAACTCTCGAGATGAGACTATGACAGATAATATAAGTTATTAAATAAATACACGTTTGTGATAGAAGGTGACGTCTGATTTCTTCAAGTGGTCATATTTACCATGTTTACTATAATGTTAATGCCTTTTGCATCGCTTATAAATATTTCTGCCTTGTACAGTGATTAAAATCCACATCGTATCAAGTTATTTCAAACACTCGCTGCTGACTGAAAGTGAGTTTTGAACTCAACTTATTTAAAAACTTTTTAATGCTGGTGTTAAAGCTGTTATCTTTCTGAAATGATCCAATAGAGTCTAGACCCTTCTCAAATGATCCGCAGCGCAGACGCTCTCCAGACGTGGAGAAACTCCACCTTTGTTCATAACCCCTCCTCTAGCCCCAGCTGGCCAGCTTTGGCCCAAGGTTTTTGTCGGGCCAAAAAACCCTGGCCGTTGGCCCTGAGGAAGGCCTGACGAGGCCACGATCAAGCCCCGGAAGTGACAGTGGAATCGCGACTAGCCCTGGCACACACTAGCACGACCGGTTTAAGCTCGATAGCAGAAACACGGCTACTGAGGGGCGGTATGAATTCGGCAGTGTTGCCAAAATCATACCCCCTGTATTACGTGCCTATTATTGAATATAATCACTTGTGCTTTTTTTGCAGATATTCTACAGGATGAGATGTGTCTCCAGAGAAATTTGATCAGTATCTGACTGCCATTGTGGTTAATGGTTTGCTATATCAGGACAACATTTTTTTTTGCTAATCTGAACATGGACAAAATGGAGTTTGTTGGATCAAGGCTCAGTATTTGACTGGGAAGAGACATTTCCACTGGTCCATAAAGTTTCACCTTATCAACAAATCCCATGTATTGTCATTCCTGAGGGTCAGGCATAAGTGAATATAAAACTCCTAGGGACATCCAGTTGTAACATGTACAGTAATTGACTGGTAATGCATGAGCATTGAGACTTCTGACTCCTTCTTCACTGCAGCAAGGGCCTTGCCATACCAGTCGAAGATGTTGCCATCACCAGTGACGTGACTGTTAAATGTAAAAGTTAAATGTACATATAAGGAACAACTGGAGGACCAATTAGCAACTTATTAGGTCAATTGGCAACATGATTGGGTTTAAAAAGAGCATATCAGAGTGGCAGGGGTCTCTCAGAAGTCAAGATGGGCAGAGGATCGCCAATTCCCCCAATGCTGCGGCGAAAAATAGTGGAGCAATATCAGAAAGGAGTTTCTCAGAGAAAAAATTAAGTTATAATCAATTACAGTTGCTAATATCATCCAAAGATTCAAAGAATCTGGAACAATTCCTGTAAGGGTCAAAGTCGGAAAACCATTCCCGTGATCTTTGTGTCATGATCCTGGCTCTTTTCTTTTCTCCCTCCCTTTTTTACTCAGATTCCTTTCCTCTTCCCCTCCTATTTCGCTCTCACCTTCCCTCTGCTGTTAATCTCCTCCAGCTGCTCCTCATTGCGGTACTCTTTGCGCTTGGCTTCCCGCACCTGTTCCCCCTTCTCCTTGGATTAGCACTCCTACTTCTTTTCCTCGCTTCCCCACCTGCCACCCTGCCAGATTATTTCTCTAAACTCGTTAACTCTGTATGTCTTATCCCCTGTCATGTTTTAGTCCAAGTCCTAGTCCTGTCTGTTGGGGTTACCACATCAGGATTTTCCATTGTGTCTGCCGGTGTCCGGTGTGCTTACCTCTCGGGGCTGTCTGTGCCCATGTCCCTACGGCGTGGTCAGGGGAGGAGTTTGAGCCTAGAAGTATTGCCGCTGTCACCGCTGTCCACCGTACTGATTACGCCTGGGCGGCCGATGGTTTTTGCTTTTCTTTTGTGAACGAGAGAAGGTTTTTTGGTTCCTTTTTTTTCCCTTTGGGAGTTTTTTTGTTTTTACAAGAATTATCATCTCCTGTGTTTTTTCATTAAAGACTGTATCTGCTCCGCGAATTGCTCTCTCTGGTCCTCTTTCTGCATAACACTTTGGGCCCTTAGACGGCACTGCATCACATACAGGAATGCTACTGTAATGGAAATCACAACATGGGCTCAGGAATACTTCCAGAAAACATTGTCAGTGAACACAATCCAACGTGCCTTTAACCGTTGCCGGATAAAACTATAGGTCAAAAAAGAAGCTATATCTAAACATGATCCAGAAGCTCAGGCATTTTCTCTGGACCAAGGCTAATTTAAAATGGACTGTGGCAAAGTGGAAAACTGTTGTGTGGTCAGACGAATCAAAATTTGAAGTTCTTTTTGGAAAACTGGGATGACATTTTATCCTGACTAAAGAGGACAAGGACAACCCAAGTTATAATCAGCACTCAGTTCAGAAGCCTGCATCTCTGATGGGTAAGGGTCTCTACACCAGATCAAGCAGCTCTTTTGCAAACAAATGAGGAATAACTGAAGGATAAACTATTTAAACTGAATTAACAACGGCTTTGTGTGCCATTCCAAAGATTGCACCTATGAGTGGCTAACAGCTAGCATCGAGCACAACAAGTTATTTGGACATGTTTTTTTTATATATATACACGAGTAAAGGGAGGGAGATGGACTGAAAGACTCACGGATTTTATTTACAAGTGACAAGTGAGCATTTTTTTTTGACGAGTATTGAATCATGCACATTATAAATGGAGGTGTATCAGTTGTTTGAAAATACTGTGGTGTGTGGATGTCCAGAACTTGTACAGTTCTGCTGCTGTGGGTGCGTCATCATTTTAGAGTGATGTGAATGTTAATAATGAATCGTGTATTGTTGGATTACTTTTACTGATCTATGTAGGGAAATGTACTCTGAATTTAACCCACCTCCATCTAGCCTACTGTTGAAATTGTTGTTCAGCTGTCATTGTTGTTGGCTGTGTTAGCTGTTGCAGAGATTTCTTAGGGTATGTAGTTACTGAAGGCCAGTGGCGGCTCCAGACAATTTTGATTGGGGGCCAATGGGGGATCTTGGTCATTTCAAGGAGGGTCTCATGAAAACCAACAAAACATACAGTGGGCACGGCTAATAACTGCATATTACTGCATCAAAAATACATTTTGAATGAATCATTCAATGTAACCGGATCTTCTTGAACCAGTTAACCAAATCGAACTGAATTGTTTGAAATGGTTCACGTCTCCAATAAGCATTAATCCACAAATGACTTAAGCAGTTAACTTTTTTAACCTGGCCCACACTCCCTCTGAGCAGGGCCATGCAGAGACCTTTGGAGGGACAGGTTTTCAAAGTATAAAAGGGGCACATGGAACAAGGCTTTAAATGGGGCTGTTCAAAATATCAATACAGCAATATATTGTGATGCATTCCTTGCTGATTCGCGTATCGATATGGATGATTATGTACTGATACAGCAGCAAATGCTTTGATGAAGTTTTGAAAAAGAAACAATAGAGAAGACAATTTTAAGTTTAAAATAATAATAGCTCTGGGATTAGAAACTGAAATGTCTTAAATTGTCCCAACCTGATGGCTTTTTCTTCTCTGTTCTACAGAATAATTAAGAACAGCGGTTATAGTAAAAACTAGGGCTATCACTTTTGTGAAAAAGTCATTTTCGATTTTTAAGACACAAGTGTTCATTGAATCGATTGTAAAATGATTGGATTCAGGCAATTTAAAAATCTCAAAGATTATTTTAAATAATTATTCAATCCATTTCAAACAACTGTTCAAAAAATGCAACTTTAAATGGACTTGAGAACAGGCCATGTGTGTTTTTTTTATTGAACGTAACCAACACTTAGGCTATGCGGCACTAGGCAGGCATAATGACATGCGCAAAAAAGGCTAGGGCCATTACAAATTTATTGGACAGGAAAACAAGTCGATCAACATTTTCGGAGTCCAGAGCAGAGCGTTTTTTATTCACTATATGTCCAGCTGTTGAGAAGACGCGCTCCGACCGCACTGATGTCCCAGGGACACTCAGGTACAGCTGCGCAAGGTGGGGGTATTACTGCCAATTTTCCATCACAAAAGCGGGTCGCTCTCAGCTTGCAATGGGTCTTTTCATAACTCCGAATCTCCTGTAACTAGAGGCGAATGAGGCGAATTCGCATCTACTGCACCACGAGACCTCCAGACGCGCGTAAACGCTTGTTTACATTGACTTAACACTGAAATCATTCGAGCCAGACGCTCTATTCACGTTTGGTGTGAACGCAACGCATCATAAGAGGTCTTATAGGCGGGTAAAATTGCTGGTATTTTCTGTCTAGCAACGCATACTGCACTTTCGGAATTCTTTATTTTCTTTTTCTGCTTGTTTGTGAGATTTGTTACATCTATATTTTTTAATTGTTTAATTCTTTTAAAATTAATAGTGTACATATTTGGTAAAAATCGATTCCCTATTTTCATTTTCGAAACTTTTTTTGGTTGGTCAGATCGATTGTGCAATCGATTTTCGAACTAAAAGTGACAGCCATAGTAAAAACTATAGAAAACTCTTGTGCCTCTTGATTTTCCTCTTTCTCACCATCCTCTGTCTCCTGGCTTGCAGTTCCCTGCTCTCTATCTGTCACTTGTGCCTCTACATTTCCCTCTTTTTCTTCCTCTATCTCCATCTCCCCATTTGATCTATTACTTTCCACTCTCTGTCGATCTAGGAGCAGAGAATGAGAAAATCTGAATAAGCCTTACCAGTGTTGTGATAATTATTTTTAAGGCACTCAACGTGTAAAAAAAATAAATAAGTACTGTATAATAATAATAGTTTAGTCAAATAACATAAAAAAGACCAGACCCCTTGATGCCTGTGAAACTTTTCTCCCTTAAACAGCACGCTAGTGTTACTTGTACACTACAGGCTACACACAGCAATATAAACAACATATCTGCATGTTCTCACATCACATCGTTCTTGTAAAATAATAATAAGTAAATAAACATCAAAATCACTTAGCTGAGAATGAAACACCACTTACCAGCTGCCATGGTGTTGAAAATATATATAATATGTTGAAAATAATGTGCTTTTCAGAAAAAGCCCTTTTAAAATGGTAGTCTGTTTCTGTAATTCTCTATAGGAAAAAGAAGGTCACATCTGTGAGAGAGACAGTATGTGTCTTGCATCATATTTGCTATTCAGTGGCAAATGTCCAGCTGGATGCAACACTAAATTTCCAGCTGGATGCAACACTAAAGGTGGCCATACACGGTGCAATTCTGAAGGTCAGAACCAATGTTGCCAAACCCTTCCCTCAAAAAAATATAAGTCGAAGTCTACATTTTTCACAAAAAGATACCAAATACGAAAAAAAGTAGGCTAAATATGGGTGCATTTGGTAAAGATAAAGGAAAGTATATTCTTTTTGTGAATTGAGACTTTTGAGGGTGGTTCTAGAGATTTGATATATCATCAATACTCTGCTGTTGCTGTTGCCACATTCTGTTTGATTCAATGCAAACTGGCTCCGGCTGGCTCTGAGCAAAATGTCAAAGGTGGGCAAAACAAATATAGGCTCGAAATGTCTGTCCAGCCCATCATCCAGACTGTTCTCTGGGGTTACTAAACCTTCTCAGTCACTGGGCTCAGGTTAGTGTGAAAGAAGGACTGTAAGAGATCTGATTCTAGTAGGCTGCGGGTAAATATTATGAGAAAGATGTTAGCCATCATTTCTAACGTTCTGAGAGGCAGCGCCAGCAGGAACGTAAGTATTTATCCCTTGATTAATAAAGTGTGCTTCTTTGCCTAGCAAATTTATTAATGTTTTGAAGGCTAACCACATCACGTCAACCAATGTAGAATTTTTTTATTTTATTGATGTAAGTATAATCAGATATTTTACTGCTTGTATAAACTAATTTAGCTTGGCTAACTAGCTTAAATGCACTGGGAGGGTAACGTCTAAAACTGGTCAGTAAACAAGCTGTCATTGAACTAACGCTAACCTATGACAAAACAATGTAACAAATGAGAAATAATGTGCTTTTCAGAAAACACTTGATTAAAATGGTAGTCTGTTTCTGTAATTCTCTGTAGGAAATAGAAGGTGACCTCTATGAGAGAGACAGTATGTGTCTTGCATCATATTTGCTATTGAGTGGCAAATGTCCAGCTGGATGCAACACTAAATGTCCAGCTGCATGCCATACTTAATGTCAAGCTGGTAGCAACACTAAAGGTGGCCATACACGGTGCGATTCTGAAGGTCGGAACAAGTGTTGCCAAACCCCTCAAAAATTCTCTAGAACCACCCCCAAAATTTTTCACAAAAAGTCAACAAATGTGAAAACAAAGTAAATACAGGTAAGTTTGGTAAAGATGAAGGAAAGTGTATATATATATGTATATATACACAGTTTACAAATAAAGAAATGTAAAAAAGAAAAGATTAAGTATAACAAAAAATTCTGAAGTTAAATTAGGAAATGCTTGTAATCTGCAAGCACATTGAATATGATGGAAATGATGCAAAGACACAATGTTGGGAATTTGTCTTATGTCACTAAAGTGCATCCTTGTCCTGCTCAAACACAAGAGATATTATGATTCTCCAAAAACCAAAACTTAATTCATAGAGACCTATTTCAGTCAACACGCTCTATTACTACAAAGTGCAAAATACTGATGCTAAGCAGGGCTGAGTCTGGTCAGTACCTGGATGGGAGACCTCCTGGGAAAACTTGGCTGCTGCTGGAAGAGGTATTAGTGAGGTCAGTAGGGGGTGCTCACCATGTGGTCTGTGTGGGTCTTAGCGCCCCAGTGTAGTATAGTGACACTATACTGTCAACAAGCACCGTCCTTCCGATGACACATTAAATCGAGGTCCTGACTCTATGTGGTCACTAAAAATCCCTCTGCATCCTGGCTAAATTTGCCTATTGGCTTCCGACTATCATGGCCTCCTAACAATCCCTATATCTGCTGATTGGCTTCATCACTCTGTCTCCTCTCCACCAATAAGCTGGTGTGTGGTGGGCGTTCTGGCACACTATGGCTGCCATTTCATCCAGCCGGGAGACATAGTCCCTCCAGCGTGTCCTAGGTCTTCCCCGGGGCCTCCTCCCGGTGGGACGTGCCTGGAACATCTCCCTGGGAAGCCGTCCAGGAGGCATCCGAAATAGATGCCCGAGACACCTCAGCTGGCTCCTCTCGATGTGGAGGAGCAACGGCTCTACTCTGAGCTCCTCCCGAGTGACCGAGCTTCTCACCCTATTTCTATGGGAGCGCCCAGCCACCCTACCGTGAAAGCTAATTTCGGCTGCCTGTATCCGGGTTCTTGTCCTTTCGGTTATGACCCACAGCTCATAACCATAGGTGAGAGTAACGTAGATTGACCGGTAAATCGAGAGCTTTGCCTTCCAGCTCAGCTCCTTCGTCACCACGACAGACCGGTACACCGACTGCATTACTGCAGAAGCTGCACTGATCCGTCTGTCAATCTCCCGTTCCATCCTTCCCTCACTCGTGAACAAGACCCCAAGATACCTGAACTCCTCCACTTGAGGCAGGAACTCTCCACCAACCTGAAGTGGGCAATCCACCCTTTTCCGACTGAGAAGGGTGCTGCTGAGAATTTCTGCTGAGAACGCTGAGAATTTTGTGTCAAAATCCCCAAATTGGCAACACTGGTCGTAACTTCGTGAGTCCTCGCACGTCATGATGAGTTAATCTGAAAATCATACGAAGGCAGTAACACACAACACAAATTTCCTACAATTTAAAAAACTCTGACGTAGGCATTACGTTTCGCGACATTCATGAAAATATGGATTCTGAGGATGAAATCGTTTTCTTTGTGGCAGCTATGTCTTGTGACGTCCCAAAAAAGAAACCAAGACAAAGACTCGAGAATGGCTGAAAAGCAGAGAAAATGTTTGAAAATTGTCGGGAGGTGCTCGTAACATTAAGGGGAGAAAAAAACGTTTGCTCCCGAAAGAAAAAAACGTGTGCGATCTCGTACGACTGCAAAAACCGCACCGTGTACGCCAACGGTCACTGTCGCATGATCGCCATTGGTATTAGATTGCAGGTTTGTTGATCTAGTTGCTGAGTAAAAATACATTGGTTATGTAGGTCCGATTATTACAAATATATTTAGTTTTACCTGGGCTTACTTCCTGTTTCAAACAGAGTGCTTTGACCGGGGTTGTTGACATTTCAGTTCCTTTTAGATGTGTTTGTTTCTACGCGACTGCTTTTTTCTATTATTATCACCTCTTTATTAACACATCTTTTCTCAAGTTTTTTCTATTTAAATTTTTTAAAATTAATTTTCAGGTTGTTGTTTTTATGTTTCTTAGGGGGCAAGAGTGGTGGTATCTGCCAGGACGTATGCAGACTTTACCCCTCAGGCCACCTTTGATATTAAAGTGAGTTTATCAGATAAGCAGTTTCTTAATTTATTATGTAATACTTATTTTAGTCCATATACACTACCATTCATAAGCTTGCGTTAGTTCTTTTTCTTTCTTTTTTTAACAAATTAATATATATATATATATATAAAACGTTTAAATTCATCCCAGCACATCTGCTTTCAACATTGATACTTTGAAGTGTTTTTTTAAGCACCAAATCAGTATATTAGAATAATTTCCGAAGGATCATGTGACTGCTGAAAATTCAGCTTTTCCACATTTAAAATATAATAAAATATAAAAGCTATTTTAAATTAATTGTAATAGTACTTGACAATATTAGTGTTTTACTGTATTCCTGATCAAATTAATGCAGCCTTAGTGAGCAGCAAGGTGAAAACTTTAAAACATAAAAACTTTTTTTTCTTTTGGCAGAAATGTGACATATACAAGCTGGAGGAGGGCCCTCCACTGCAGGCTGTGCTTACAAGAGAGGAGGGGCTTCAGTACTATCGCACGATGCAGACCATTAGACGTATGGAGCTCAAATCTGATATACTCTACAAGCAGAGGGCCATCAGGGGCTTCTGTCACCTTTATGATGGAGAGGTGACACATGCATTACAAACACACAGATATAAACTTTACAAGCACAAGATTATCAGAGACTTTTTGAGTTCTAAACACACATTTGTGCCACTGTAAAATAGTCACATTGAATATTATGTATGTTTTGATTCACATGGTTGCGAAAGTCATTTGTAATTGACTCAAATGTTGACACATAGTGAACACAGAAACACTTATAAATGCATTTTGTTCTTTAACAGGAAGCATGTGCAGTTGGTGTTGAGGCTGCTATCAAACGATCAGATCATCTAATCACATCCTATCGTGCCCATGGGTATACTTACACTAGAGGGGGCACCGTTCGTGAGATCATGGCAGAGCTCACTGGTGAGAACATCAAACCTATAGTTTAAAATTCTGATCTCTTATTCTTCTCTATTATTGAATTATTATTTTATTGTTTATATATTTGTTTATTCTATGCCTCTTCTATGCATCTCTATTTCTTCATCAGGTCGTAGAGGAGGTATTGCCAAAGGAAAGGGAGGGTCTATGCATATGTACAGTAAAAAATTTTATGGAGGAAATGGAATTGTGGGAGCTCAGGTAATTTAATTTAATAGATTAGAGTTCCTTATGAATAGAGTGCAGATATCAGTACTGAATGTGAATAACTATTCATGTGTATCCCAGGTGCCTCTTGGGGCAGGTGCAGCGTTTGCCTGCAAATACCTGGGCACCAAGGATCTGTGTGTCTGCATCTATGGTGATGGTGCTGCAAATCAGGTAAGTCACTTTCACGCAGATCCAAACAATCATGCTAGTCCTAATGAGTAATTTAAGCTGATAATTCTGCTACTAAATTTGAACAACTTGTGCATTCAGGGAGGTTTCATGCACATTTTTGCACTATTTCTGCAGGGTCAGATCTTTGAAACATATAATATGGCATCTCTGTGGAAGCTGCCCTGCATTTTCATTTGCGAGAATAACAAATATGCCATGGGTACTTCTATAGAGAGAGGGGCATCTAGTACTGACTACTACAAGAGAGGCGCATTCATCCCTGGAATAAGAGTAAGATGCCGGATGCTTTTATTTGTGTCTGAAATTACTCTTCATGTCAGAATACTTCCTCAGCTCTTCTGTGGCTTTGTAGGTGGATGGCATGGATGTCCTTTGTGTAAGGGAGGCCACCAAATTTGCTGCTGAACACTGCAGATCAGGAAAAGTGAGCTGTGGTTTGAGTGCTGTGATATTGTAGAGATGTATAGATAATTGTTACACTACTTATAAGATGTTTTCTGTTTGCATATACACTCATGAAATATAAGTACTTATCTAGCAATAATAATACATCTGACATTTACATTCATAGGGTCCTATTTTGATGGAGCTGCTGACCTATCGTTTCCATGGACACAGTATGACAGACCCAGGAGTAAGGTAGGATTTTATATAATCTCAAACAAAGCTCACTGTTGTTTTAATGGAAAATGGCACCGTTTTTCCATATTCCACTATGTGCATCCCTCAACTTAGGCGAGTCGATACATACCTCTCCCGTCTCAGTGCGTGCACTCAATCACTGTAGTGTGTGCTAGTGATGCACAGGTCGTCTCATAACCCAGGGACTCCGCGGGTAACCAGTGGGTAAAGAAATTGTCACACTATTTGTGGGGCGGGTCATTAAAAACAAAATGTAAAAATCCATGTATGCTGCGTGCAATTCCCTATAACCTGTATTAAATATTTGTAATATCTATTTTCAGATTTTATTAGGTTCTCCAATAAGGTATAATAAAAAATGCAGATTTCCTAAGTGGATAAAAATGATAAGTATAATGTATGGCGGAAGAGCACTACAGCACTTTGACCTCAGCACAGTAATATCATCACTCCTAAAAACTCCTCACGTTGGTTGTATTGACGGACGTTAGAGGGAGAGGGGAGTTTTCAGGAATGATGATATTACTGTGCCGAGGTCGAAGTGCTGCAAAGTTCAGGGGAGAACATAGTGGAATATGGAAAAACAGTGGCATTTTCCTTTGAGCGATTAATCCATTACTGATTTGGTAATCAACAAACATTTCTTATTACATGTTTAAAAGAATATTGTTAAATAGTTTGTGGAAAAGATTTATATATTAAGTTGCTCAAGCAAGAAAACGACTATTTTTTACATTATCAAACACATTCTAAATTAAAACTTACCATTGATGGAAACAGTGAGCTCTACTGCCTTTTCTTTTGCATTCAATTCTTTCTTACAAGCGATCCTGTGGTTCATAAATAGCTTTTTTTTCCTGTATATAATCTTTAGTGATGATGCGACACTACTTCAATTGTGCAAGTGACAATTCCTGTTAACTGCAGCGTGCAGCTCACTTGTAGTGCAGACACGATTTGATTTGAAGCCACCATCTACTTGTTGTTTTTCAGTTAGTGCTCCTCCCCATATGTGACAATCTTTGGTCTCCACTGTTCCCATAGCTATCGCACACGTGAGGAGGTCCATGACATGCGCAGTAAGAGCGACCCCATTACTTTGCTGAAGGATCGCATGGTGAGCAACAACATGGTCAGCGTGGAGGAGATTAAGGTGAGCCTGCAGAAGCTTACTAGAGTCCGACTGAAGTAGGACACATTTACTCACATAGTGACTGTTGTTCTTGTGTGTGTCAGTCACATTGATGGTTAGGAGGGATTATTAATAGGAAAGGAAAGGAAAGGCCAAGTATGGTGTCCCATACTTGGAATTTGTGCTCTGCATTTAACCCATCCAAGTGCATACACATACCGTGAACACAAACCCGTTCTGAGATGCCCTGGGAGCAGATGGGGGTTTGGTGCCTTGCTCAAGGGTCTCACCTCAATCACTCTCCTGACCTACAATCCCTGCTGGACCTGAGACTCGAACTCGGTCCTTCGGGTTACACAAGTCCGACTCTCTTATCTATTAGGCCACGACAGCCACATAATACCCAAAAATAAGAATTTTCCATGCGGAAAGATGGACATTTCTGCACTTTCACTAAACAGTTGACACCTTTTGCAGGAGATTGATGTGGCGGTAAAGAAGGAGATTGAAGATGCTGCTGAGTTTGCCACCACAGACCCTGAGCCTCCACTGGAGGAACTTTGCAACAACATCTTCTACAATGAACCTCCTATGGAAGTGCGTGGCACCAGTCCCTGGATCAAGTTCAAGTCCGTCAGCTAAATTGACTTCTTTATCATCCCAAGTTCCCTCCCCTTCCTACCAGTACACCTTCTCCTGTTGAATGATCACCTCTGATGTGGCTATAAGTTTCATAGTCAGTTATTGGGAAACTGAGCAAAATCTCTCAGGTACACTGAGATAAGTTGCCTCATTTCACATGTTAATATTATCATTGCCTTGTTTTCTTGTTGTCTTCAATTACAACACTGACCCTCAATATAAATTTTAAAATGTAGATTTGTTTTATTTCATCTGATTGTTCATGTTGTGAATGAACATGGTGGTCTTTAACTTGGAATTAATGGGACTTTGTAAATGTCTGCAATGCCTCCATTGCTTATTACCCAATGTCCATGTCATGGCAGAATATTTAGCTCATGTGAATAAATCACAAACACCAAATATTGCTGCTTTGTGTTAACACACACACTTCTCTCACTTTATACATCAGCAGGAGTGTGTTTTTGGCTAAGGTGTCTGAAATTCAACCATTTTGCAGTTCTAATTTGACAAAATATTTAAAGGGGAAAATTTAACATTTCTAAATCTGTGGCAATATTACAAGGGTTCCAAATATTACAGTATTACAATTTAAGTACAAATGTATTTCTGTTGTATTTTAACACTCTTCAACACTCAAGAGTGTTTGAGTGTTAAACATTCACATAAAAAAAAAAGATTTAAAATAAACAGCTGAAAATGTGACTTTAGAATGGAAAAAAATAAAATTATTTACCCTCACCCTCTTCAGCTTTTATTTAAAACCGGGTGTTTGTTTTACATGTATTTTATTGTGAGAAATTGAATTTAATAAAAACAATTGTATTGGGAATATTCACATTTGGCATTTCCAGTGCATTAATGGTTGTTTTAAAATATTGTTTGTTTAACATCTCTGAGAATCAGGAAAGTAAAAATTTAAATAGGGAAAGTAAAAAATTGTTTGCAATAGTTGTTAGGATGTTGTTGAGATTTTAAAGGGGGCATCAGAATCACAAGGTTAAAACTTAATGCCACATTGACTAGGAGGAGTCACCAAGAGGCCATGTATGTTTCATACATTGTGAATTTTATGCCCTACAACTACAAATAAATGTTTCAAATGCAATATTTGTGAGTAGATGCCTTTTATGTTCTTCTACTATTTGTTAAAGATATAGTTAAATGAAAACTGATACATTCCTTAACCCAATATGAAAATTATATTAGGCACATTAATTTTTAGGCCTGGTAAAAACATGGTGAAAAACCTGTTTTACATAATCTACTACATGCCATCTCGCATCTTATTTAACGTTTATACTTTTTAGCAAGTTAAAGGCCTTTTAGTGTAATTCTAAAAATGTCACCTTCAGATTGTGTTAAATGTGTCTTTTTGCTGTGAATTGTATTTTTTCTTATTCAAGTTTTATATTCTAACATCAAGTACAAAAGTAGCACACAAACAATATACATTTTATCATGTAAGTATCACTATCTGCAAATTACTTATATTCATTCATTTTGGGCCTTTGAATAAAATTGCAGTGTTAACTTCTTCCTCGAGTGAGAGCTGTGTCATACTAGATGTTCTATGTGTGTATCAATTATGACACAAAACATACATGCAAATGTAAAAAAAAAACAAAATTCCTTACAAGATGTCTTTAGAATTTACAGGGTTAAAAAGAGCACACATTGGGGAGCTCTCCCAGCTATTAATACTCAGGAGACCATGACAAAACACTGACAACATGACAAAAAAACTCTTTATTTGTAGAAATATGCTGCTTTTACCTGGTGCATGGTCGCCACACTAAACAAAGCGTAAATTGAATTGGTTTGGGGAAATGGGTCACACATAAACCGTGTCTCATCAAAAACAGAGAGTGAGAATGATAAACTGCTGATAGACACTCATCCAGCAGTAGCAGAGGGCTTAGAATAACTCTGATTTGAGGATTGTGGTGTCTGCAGTGGTGTGGTGTCTGCAGTGGTGTTTTTCTTATGAAGGGGAAAAGAGATTTAAATTGATTAAGTGACCAAAGGATTTAAAGACAGAATGTTCTACATGAATTAATAGTAGAAAAGGAGCACAAGCGAGGATGCTCCAATCAATGTGAATCACATGCGTTGTTAAAAAACCAGTCGAAATGTTAAAGGCCTGACTGAATAGATATAATCTCTCTTAATAGATTTATAATTCCTTGTTGACTCCATTAAACTACCTGAGCGCCAATGTACAGCGTGTGTATCGGTGGGCGGCCACAGTGTTCCCTCGCGCACTATGACGCATGATGACGTTTCCTCCAGCCTCGTTCTGACAGACAGGTGACGACGCCATGTTGAGCGAAAACGGAAGTACATTACTACAGCTTTAGATTTTTTTTTTCTTGAAGAGCAGCCGGACACCTTAGAAGTAAAAGACAACTAAACTGAAATATTTTGTTTATGCGTCAGTTAGGGACCATCCTCTTTGCGGGACTCTTTTAGTGCAACTTTAAAGTGACTGACAGCGTCACATCACTGATCGCAAGTTACAGATCTGGACTGAGATGCCGCTGGCGCAGTGTGCAGACCCCTGGCAGAAGTTGCCTGTGGGGCATATGGAGAATGAGGTAGGTTATATCACGTTTATTTAATCGAGGAGTGTTGTTAGATTGTGTGCGATCACATCTAATACGATAACGTTTCTTCGTATGACTGGGAATGCCAGTGTTCAGTCTCGAAGTTTACAGTTTACAAACACTGTATTCAGACAAAAGGTTTGCGTTTTCGAATTTCGCTACTTTTCAAACTCATAACTGTCATACAGAAAAAGTGCGTGATTTATAGTTACGTTATACGTCGTAACTATACGACGTAGCGAAGTATTTAAAGCGTTATGAAGAGTTTATTTGAAATTTTAACTGTTAGTGCCTAACTAATGTTAAGTTACTTGATGAAACTAAAGAATGAGTAAATCGTCGAAGCAAGACTTGACCAGACAAGCCCAGCACGAGAGCGAGAGAATGTGTGTCTGTGTACGACCTAAATTTACCTTTACACTGTAACTTAAAATTGAAGCTTGCTTTTTGTAGCTGCTTGAAGTTTGACTTGAGTAAACATAAGCAGCACAGGGCGGGGAATTGCCTTCTTACAGACTGACTAACAGGCATTTTCTCAAAACACAGTGGGCTCCAAACATACCTAGACAGCATTTTTGGGCGTCTTAGGCGTGCAAAAATAAGCCATAAATGTGCCAAACACAACTTTAGATTACCCCCAAATACTGTCCGTGTAGGTAGACCGTCCATAAGGTTTTGAGTCATGGCTAAAGTCTTACATTAATTATGAAACAGCTGCATTTTTGCTTTCTGGACCTGGACTGTCTGTTGTTCTCTAATCGGAATTCGATCAATTTAGACTTTCATTATTTTCACTGCAGGGTTGTGTGTTTCTGTCAGTGTTCAGATTTAGTCTGTGGATTACATTTAGCTCCCCCACATACACTTTTGATTGTGAAATTATTTGGATGAGATATTAAACATACAATTTTATTAAATGGCTGTACTAATCCTAAATTAAAATACATAGAAGTATGTATATTATCCAAATTAGAATATTAAAATGTTTTCTGAATGATCATGTTACTGTGACAATTTAGGAATTCCTGCTGGAAAATGTTGCTGTTGCCATCACAGGAGTAAATTTACTATTCATAAAAATATATAAAAATGGACAAGTCATTGTAATATTTTACAATATTACTGTACTTTTGATCAAATAAATGCAGCTTTGGTGAGACTTTTAAACAGTATTGTGTGCATACTGTATGGATATTCAGTGTACTGAAAAATGTACAGTGCAAAGTTATATTCAACTTTAGAAGTATATATTTAAATATATAATATGCAAGCAGTAATGTCATGTAAAAACATACAATTTGTTTAGTGTCAGAATCAATCACAATCAAACTATCTAATGGTTTTCAGACAACACTATTGATGATCCATAAACTATTTAGAGTATATATTGTAATGATCATGTATGGCACCAAGCCCTGCTTACTCCAGGGGATGATTATACGCGCTGTTGGCTTTAGGATAAATATGTCATCCAAGTTGCTAAATAGTAACTGTTTTTTTGTCTCTCTTACACTGTCAGGACTCCGTCCTGTTGTACTCTTTCCCTGATGAACTTCCTGTGATCCAGGCTAATCCTGTGGTCTGGAAATAGCCATCCTGCTTTGCTTGCTATGTCCCCTGTTCATGTGTTGACCTATAAATAATCATTTACTTGTAAACAACAATCTTCCCCACTGCTGTTTTACTCCAATGTCAACATGTGGTCAGATGATTTGATGTTGCACATAGTCATTAGCCCTCAAGGAGCCATTATATTTACAAATTACAGTAATAGAGATTTGCAACAGTCATTTATATAAATTCTTTCCCTAATAAATTGAGCTTGTGATTTCCTGTACATCTTTTCTGTTCTTGAAGATCACATAATTTAATTATTTTGGTTATATTTGACACACTATGATCATAGCCCTTGCAAATGCTGTTTTAACATGATGGCAATAACATATTTTCCTGCTTTTTAGGATGACTCCATGGTGGATGATGATGCTCCTGTTCAAGTAAGTTCAAATATATATGCATTTTGGGTGTGTGTCTGCAGATTAGACAGAATATGTCTGTCAAACTGAATATGTCTGTCAAAACTGATTATGTTGATGGATCCAAGTATGCCAATTCAAGTTTATATGGGTTCCTTGTGGTAAGTCAAACAAGCTCTTCGTTCACTGCTTGAGGATAATTTGTTCTCCTGCAATTCCTCTTGTCTTTCAATTGGAAGATGTGTCTCCTATATAAGCAAGTCGGCTTTTAACATCACATTTCCTGTCTCGGAGTACAGCCTGGTTTTATTGGTTTCCTGTTGGATGAGTGACATGGCAAGTGGCCAGCAGGAGAAGAGGATGTTCGGCATTCACTTCAAGCAAAGCTTCATTTTCCTACAGCCCAGCAGAAATGTTCTTCTGAAAGCTGTCAGATCAATTGATAGGGCTGTTTGTGAACCAGAGAAGTAGGTTCACTCACTATATATAAGGGGTTGAACGACTAGTGATTTTTTTAAAAGTCGACTTTGATGTGATGAAAGTCAAGTCAAAGTCGACTCGCCGCTGATGACGTCATTAATAAACATAAGCTTGGAGCTGTAAAAAAAAAAAACTTGTGCATAGCTAAGGCATATGACACAGCGCTGCGTACATGGTTATTGCTCCTATAACAGCTCATTTTTATCAGTTCTTTTATCTTTGGGTCGCTTCATTTCTCACGGATTTCTGCTCGTTTTAAATCAGATACAGATAAAGTAACACAGTAAAGATTACATTCATATGAACACATCAGTGAGAGCGATTGCGTGTGTGAATTAATTCTACCTGGCAGCATCTCTCTATTAGTGAAGCTGTGGGATTTAGTCATTAAGAAATAAATTATAGGACTTTTCAGTTTCTAAGCTATTTTGAGAAATCACAGAACAACTTTGACAGTACTTTACCTGTGCGCCAGCGATCTGCACATGACGTACGAGCTGCTGTAGCCTATGTGTGTGCGTTACAGTGCAGCAGCGCATTAGATTAGAACAGGAATGAACTTACCTTTACAATAAACTGTTTATAATGTGCGTTCTCCTGTTAAATTTCGAGCATCCAGTAATATAATCACACAAGCATGTGGAGTGCTTTCATAGTATTTATGTATTTGTTATTTTAACTGTTTGGAAATGGAGCGTAAATGTGGAAGTCCTTCAAAGATTTATCCTGTTGCACCCTCTATAGGACCGCGACTAGTCGACGTCAAGCTTAAAGTGTCATGGCAGACCAATGGAGTCGATCTTGAAAATCGTTAAGTCGGTGCAACCCCATATATATTTATATATATTTACACACTGCCGTTTAAAAATATTGGGTTGGTAAGATTTATTTTTTCACCCAGACTGCATTAATTAGGTCAGAAATGAAATATATATATATTAAAAAGGTGGTTTTTTTTTTACAAACTTACCTAATTACCCCAGGCTTTTGGACATTAGTGTATATTTAGGCTTGTCCTGTTGTATGTGTATTTGGGAAGGACGGTTATTGAGATTCAATATCTTTTTGACAAAGAGTGTGCAACACCCACGCTCACTTCCTTTTCCTGTTGTGAGATGTCCCTCAGACGTCATCCTTGGTCACGCTTCAGTTAAAATCTGGTCTGCCAGCACCCTCTCAAGCTCCTCTTTCTCATGCCAGGCCCCCTCAATCATGTCACCTGCTTTCAAATGCCTAGAATTTCAATTCAGTTTTAGATTCATTTGCATTATTTAAGTTAATTATTACCCAAACCCTTTGTTGTGGATGTAAAATTGTCTATTTCAAAATGGAAATGTTTCTAACTATTCTGCCAGCTCGAAATGCTAGTGAAAGCAGGTCAGGAGAGAAGCTTTTTGTTTAAGATATTTACTTTCAATTTGTTATTGTGCACTGATACACACACGTTTCTGACTTGTTGAAACACTTATTTTGTCACACTTAATCTTTGTGCCATATTTTACCTCTGTGATGGATATCACTATCTGTGGTCTTTTTCCACCATTGATAGAATATCTTCATCCGCGATTAAGAGTTATTCGTATTGGCAGACTGGTGTGCAGTCTATTGATAGAACTCTGTGTCTAGGACTAGATTATTAACAAGTCTCACCCTGTTTCTCGTCTCGAGTGTATGTTAAGAGAAAGAGTGTGAAAGAAGGGAAGAAGATGATAAATGATATGAAGCTGAGTGTAGCACTTTTAGCTCTATATAATGCGTTTTATCATTAAGTTAAGTATTAACTTCATTAAGTTATTGGATTAAGTATTTTAGCATCTAGAGTTCATCTTCTGGTCAGTTGTAAGTGTTCAGTCATTGATTAATTCAGTTAGTCAGATGGGCCTGGTTTATAATGTCTGCTTCTTTTATTTGGTGTTTATTCTCTCTCTCCTCCTACAGACTTTGGCATGCTGCTCCTCTGCAGAGACAACAGCTATCCAGGCTTCTCTTTAACATCCTCTGTGTGTGTGTGTGTGTGCTTGTTTGACTCTCAGACCTTTTTTGAGCATGAGTTTGTGTTGATGAGTGTGTTGAAGTGATTGTGTGTTATTTGACAATTGTTTTTTAGCATTGATGTTTTTTTTAAAAGTTACACGGCTGTGATAGCCATTTTTAAAAGAACAGGAGAAGATAAATGTTCTGTGATTGCTGGTTTGATGTTGTATTGCATGTTTTGTTGTTGACGCAAGCTTTCTCATACTTCATATGTCTCCTTCATAGGATGAGGGCTTGGTGAAGGAAATCAGCATCACTCACCACGTCAAGGAGGGCTCGGAAAAAGCGGACACAAGACAGTTTGAACTCTGCAAGGTGCTGGGCCAGGGATCTTTTGGCAAGGTGAACTGCTCACATAACAGTTTTTTATTATTGTGTTTAAATGAAAAAAAGCATCATTATGTTGGTTTTCATTTAATAATGGCACATGCTTCTGCAGGTGTTCCTTGTCAAGAAGATAACTGGACCTGATGCAGGACAGCTCTATGCTATGAAAGTACTGAAGAAAGCTACATTGAAAGGTGTGTGTTTTGTATATTTCTTTATGCGTTGACAACTTCTTTAAAAGCATTTGGTGTTAGTGCATTATTATTGAAGTTGTACAAACTGAAAAAGGAAGTTTTTATAATGGCGATTCATAATGGTTTGGTTTGGGTGTGTGTGGTTTCAGTACGAGATCGAATGCGTACAAAGATGGAGAGAGACATACTAGTTGAGGTCAACCATCCTTTTATTGTTAAACTGCACTATGGTGAGTTATTGACATCCCATCACCAGTTTCTTACGCTTCATGGTTGTGTGTTTCTGTTGAACTTTAATTCAACTTGCAGTACAACTTCTTATTACTAATTATACTTTAATGCACGCGTTAAAAATCTTGAATCTTTACTTTTGATTCCTCAGCATTTCAGACAGAAGGCAAACTCTATCTGATTCTGGACTTTCTCAGAGGAGGAGATCTCTTCACTCGCCTGTCTAAAGAGGTGAATTATGTGTCTAGGAACAGAAAAATCTAACATGTTTTTTATTCATGAAGTCTCTTATTCTCACCAAGTCTGCATTTATTTAATCAAAGATACAGTAAAATCAGTAATATTGTGGAATAGCATTATTTAAAAAAAACATTTTATAAGCTAATATATTAAAAAATGTTATATATTCCTATGATGGCAAAGCTGAATTTTCAGCATCATTACTCCAGTCTTTTATCAATAGAATGTTTATCAGAAAAGCAGTTTTTGTAAAAATGTAAGAATCTTTACTGTCACCTTCTTGCTAAATACAAATTCATTGCAAAAAAAAAAAAAATTGTACTGTCTTTAAATGTTTGAATGATGATGTACTTGTAAATCTCGTTTAAATATGAATCAATCAGTTTAAAATGTAATAATAGATGAAATTCTGCTAATTCATGTCTCTATGCAGGTGATGTTTACAGAGGAGGATGTGAAGTTCTACCTTGCAGAGCTGGCTTTAGCTTTGGACCATTTACATGGACTGGGAATCATCTACAGAGATCTCAAACCAGAAAAGTATGCTTCTCACCCACGTATTAAGTAAAGTGTGAGGTGTCTCTGCTCAAAGTGCAACTTTATATACTTTATATACTATAAATATTTTAATAATTCTAATCAATATATAATTATATTATATCCACATACCGTATTTCGGACTATAAGTCGCACCTGAGTATAAGTGGCATCAGTCTAAATATACGTCATGATGAGGAAAAAACATATATAAGTCGCATTTATTTAGAACCCAGAACCAAGAGACAACATTACTGTCTACCGCCGCGAGAGGGCGCTCTATGCTGCTCAGTGGTAGACTACAGGAGGACTGAGCAGCATAGAGCCTTCTGCCCTCTGGCGGCTGTAGACGGTAATGTTTTCTATTGGTTCATTTCTCTCGGTTCATGTCAAATTAATTTTGATATATGTTGCTCCTGACTATAAGTCGCAAGACCCGCCAAACTATGAAAAAAGTGCGACTTCTAGTCCGGAAAATACGGTATTAGGATGTTGCTAATAATCACACTTTGACTAACTCAATGCATTGCACATTTGCATAAGAGAACTAAATTTGGATCTCTTTCAGTATTCTTTTGGATAATGATGGACACATCAAACTTACAGGTATGTGTGTTTTATCACTAATAAGGATTACTCGGTATACAGTATAACAATCTTGAATAAGTTCATTATAGTTTCAGATTTGTCTTTTTGAGCATTTTTTGTGATTATCTCACAATGATAAGTCTTAGTGCAAGTAAGATTTGTTGTGTCTTTGTGTGTGTTTCTTAGACTTTGGGTTGAGTAAAGAGTCCATTGACCATGAGAACAAGGCATATTCATTCTGTGGTACGGTGGAATATATGGCTCCAGAGGTGGTCAACCGCAGAGGTCACACTCACAGTGCTGATTGGTGGTCCTACGGTGTGCTAATGGTAAGTGGGTTAATATTGTATTTGTATATTACAACATAATTTTTCTGTCACAGTGAAGCATTTTTGATGTATTTCTACCTCAGTTTGAAATGCTGACCGGAACGCTTCCATTCCAAGGGAAAGACCGAAAGGAGACCATGACAATGATCTTAAAGTAAGTCTTATTTATTTAAAATGCTGATCTTTATGACGGAGTCTTTGTACTGACGTTGGTTTCTTTGACTCCAGGGCCAAGCTGGGTATGCCTCAGTTTCTTAGCCCAGGGGCCCAGTCCCTGCTCCGCAATCTGTTCAAGAGGAATGCTGGCAACCGCTTAGGTGAGGAAAGCTCATTTTATACTAGTTTTCCAAGAACAGGTTGTACATGCTGAGTAAATTTGGTAGATTTCAGTCTGTTCATTGATTGTTGGGGTTGGAATTTTAGGAGCCGGGCCTGATGGAGTAGAAGAGATCAAAAGACATTCGTTCTTCAGCACAATTGACTGGAATGTAAGTTTATAAATTATTATTATTATTTTTTTTTTTATAATGGGCCTTTATGAAAAGTCAGGAGCATACTTTGGTTGAAGTTCCTCAATAATTCTGTAAAACAACTAGGATTGGGCCAATAAACAATGCCATCGTCCATTGCCGATGGCTGATAGACATCACGATGTTGAGCCGGCACATTCATGCTTTGGGCAGATCATCCCCAACCCCCCCCCCCCCCCCCCATCCTGAAAATGTCATCGTCCATTGCAATGTTCAACTGTACGCATCATATGATTCCAATTTTGTAGACCTTGCCCAACCATTAAAAAACCCCTTTTACGTTATTAAAAACAGCTCTGTTCACAGTGACCTATTCATCCAACTACAAAACACCTGCTTTGTTTGTCACACTTGCTTTCATTACAGCTGCTCAGATATGGAGAAATTTACAGACAGCGTACTACTGGTGAGGGCAAAAATATGATAATACAGCACAATCCGTCGGCAGAGATGTCCTACTGCTCAGAAAAAAACAAAACCGCTTGATAATTGAGACTGTTCAGTTTTTTGGGGGGATTTAAAAAATGGTTTCTTATCATTGTAGGGTGGCTGTGTCTGCACGCTGCAAACACCATGTAAAAGTTACTTTTGTATACCATGAGCTCTGTATTATTTGTTAGATTTTAGCCATAATTTGATTTCTAATCGTCTATGTGCATTTCCTCTGTTTTAACTTTTATATTACCTTTCTGCCATCAACTGTTCACAAATGAACCTTTAAAGCATTATTATTTAATAAGATTAAAATTAATATCCATTTTTCACTACTCATAATAATGCTTAAATTCACTTGTACAATTTAAAACGTATTTTTGATTTATTTACACAAAATAGTATAAAATTTCAATACTATTTCATTTTATTTCATTTTAACATCAGGGCACTGTTTTTTTATGCATTTAGTTTATAAAAATTATATATATTTTACATTTAAACGAGTTGTATTCCTCTTTAGAAATTATACAGAAAGGAAGTGATTCCTCCCTTTAAACCAGTCAACCAGAGGCCAGACGATACGATTTACTTTGACTTGGAGTTCACTGCCAAAACCCCAAGAGGTGTGTGCGCGATGCATATTTATTACGTTTTATTAATATATTGCAGTACCAACAATCTACTGTTAATCAATTTAATTTTTCATTTGTCCCAGACTCTCCTGGTGTCCCTCCAAGTGCCAATGCCCATCAGCTCTTCAGAGGGTTTAGCTTTGTTGCTCCTGGAGTAGAAGAGGAGAGCCAGCTGCCCATTCAGAGCAACCTCAACATGAGCGGCATACTGCAGGTATCCTTGTGTTACTCACACACTTCACTCACATCTGCAACATGGGAATAAAGTGTATGCATGTATGTTATACAGCAACCGCACCGGAGCACGCTTCAGTTCACCGATGTATATGATGTTAAAGAAGACATTGGTGTGGGCTCTTACTCCATCTGCAAGCGCTGCGTGCACAAGAGCACAGGCATGGACTATGCAGTCAAGGTAAATATATCCGTTTTGTTACTGATGTCTCCATGGTTCTTCTAAATTTATAAAGAGCTGTGTTGGCAGTTCTGATTGCTTTGTCAGATGGAAAAGAGGTTTTTCCATGTGTATTTATCACAAACGTTCATAAGGGTTGGTATGATTTTAGAAGACGGTTCTTATGCTCACCAAGGCTGCATTTGGTTTTAATGGTTGGATTGCAGATTATCAGTAAGGAGAGGAGAGATCCAACAGAGGAGGTTGAGATTCTGCTGCGTTATGGACAACATCCCAACATCATCACACTGAAAGATGTGAGTGATTGTTTCAGTGCCTGTGGGACACTTATAACTGGAAAGTCTCAGGTTTTGTCTCCTGTTATTCGGATTCTTTGTGGGTTTATAGGTATTCGATGATGGGCGGTCGGTGTACCTGGTCACAGAGCTGATGAAAGGTGGAGAACTACTGGATAAAATCCTCCGACAAAAGTTTTTTTCTGAGAGAGAGGCCAGTGCTGTCCTGCACACTATTGCAAAGACTGTTGAATATCTGCATACCCAAGGGGTAAGAGCATTCTCGCACACACACCAAACATTACGGAATAAGATTTCATTTAGTCAGGATAATTAAGTTCACTGTTACACCATTAAAATATCTTATTTGGTGTGCCTTCGATCAATTATTATTATTATTTTTAATAAATACATGTTTTAGATGTATATATTATGATTTGTTATGGTTCATAGATATGCACTTTGGTTGTTTAATTAATATATATATATATTTAAATATTTCAGGTTAATACTGCATATTTGTTATCAAGGTCAATAGATTGTCACTTTGGTTACAGGTAGTACACAGAGACCTAAAGCCCAGTAATATCCTGTATGTGGACGAGTCTGGCAACCCAGAATCCATCAGGATCTGTGATTTTGGTTTTGCCAAACAACTCCGAGCAGAAAATGGACTGCTGATGACACCATGCTACACTGCAAACTTTGTCGCTCCAGAGGTACCTTTTTGATTTTTTGTAGTTTAGAGGCTAAATATATCTATACAATGTTTGTAAGTTATTTTCAATAATCTGTTATTATATTTGTGCTTGTATTATCCCCTCAGGTCCTGAAGAAGCAAGGCTATGATGCAGCCTGTGATATCTGGAGTCTTGGAGTTCTCCTTTATACCATGCTTACCGGGTACATTAAAATAGCATACATTTTCTGCTTGCATTTTTTCTGTTGCATATAGATCCTGATTTAGTTAAAAAACAATATTCATATCAGTTTAAAAACTCACTGCTCTTATCCATCCTTCAGGTTCACTCCGTTTGCTAATGGCCCGGAAGATACACCGGAAGAAATTCTGGCTCGGGTCGGCAGTGGGAAATTCTCCCTTTCTGGAGGATATTGGAATTCTGTATCATTCGAGGCTAAGGTTGAAGGCCCTCCTTTTGTTTATGAGACTTCCTTAGCCTCATGTATATGTTTTTGATGTATAGTCTTTAAACCTCTTTGGTGACAGGATCTGGTATCAAAGATGCTTCACGTTGATCCTCACAAGAGATTGACTGCTGCTCAAGTTCTTCGTCACCCATGGATAGTCAACAAGGACAAGCTACCAAAATACCAACTTAACCGCCAGGATGCACCTCATCTAGTGAAGGTTTGCTGTGCGATAAGAGTTTAAAATATGAAGCTAGCAAATTGAATCATGGTTTCCTTGTAACCCCGACAGTCCAGAATTATCATTATAATTAGGGCTGGGCAAATTTCAACGCGTTATCGCATTAACACATAAATTGATAAACACCAATAATTATTTTAAAGTGCATGAAACCAGTTTTTATTATTATTTTGAAAGTCTGTTGCTCCCTGGCTCTGGATACACATACAGTCAAACCATGGGTCACAGGAGGGGTGGGATGTTGTTTAGTACTGGCTTGGGATGAGTGTCATCACGCGTCTCAACCAATGAGGGCATTTGGGGTGGGCCTAAGACTACAGCAATGCTCACATGAACACTACGATCAAATTATTTAGGCTAAGCATCAACATTCACAAACCACTGTTCACTGTTAATTTTTAAAAGAAAAGCAAGCATGGTCTGCTGCGTGCATGCTATGGCTCCCTTTATTATCACTAAAGCCCCTTTCACACTGCACGTCGGACCGGGAACATTGCCGGGTCGCCTTCTGTGTGAAAGCAACCACGTCCCGGGATTGATTCCGGCATTGAACCCGGGTTGGTGAAGCGCTGTGTGAACAAAAGCCAGATCTAATGCCGTGTCGAAGTGATGACGTGTGTTATCGCGCGACTCTTTTACCGGCTGTTTGTGACAAAAAAATATGTGCAAACTGTGATGAAGCAGAGATTAGTTAGTTCCTCACTTTCCAATCTGATGTCACGTGTCGTTACGGGATCTTTACGGGTTGTGTGTGAAAGCATGCATATATCCCAGGTAATCACTGGCAGTGTGAAAGTGCAAAATCTAGCGAACCGGGAACAATTGCCGGAACACTTTACCACATGTATTTGCCGGAATGGCAGTGTGAAAGGGGCTTAAGAAGCTGACATCTCAGTTCATCATGATCTCATATTTCTTTTATAACACAATGAATATATGCACAATGAGTCTTCCACAATGTATACACTTCGTGTGTTGAGAGGGGTTTCGTAAGCACCCAGTTTTCAGCACTGTGCAAGAACTGTTGAGCAGTGAGTGGATTCTGTAAACCTTTGATTGGACAATGCGTTCCTGAAATCAACAGATCTGTGACTGTCCACATTGCTCAATGCGGCAAACACTTGTTACACTGTTGCACAGCGTTGCGTCCTGTGATCGCGCAGGTCTCTACTCGGAAGGTGCCTCTTATAATGTTATGATCGAGGCTCTGGACTCTGAGCATAACTTTTTTTCTATAACAACTAGACAACAACTAGACAATGTTAATATTTTGAGATTTACAAGAAAAAATTTAACTGCTACTATGTAAAGGGAATACTTCTGTAAAAAACAAAACAAAACAAAAACACCTTATTTGTTATAAAAAAAAGTTTTGCGAACTAATGTTATTGCAATTTTGTTCATGTGGCAGTACTTTTAAAATAATATTGCACAATACACTACTTTTGAATTCATCATTGATTTTTGCACACAACAGTGCGATTGCAGAAAACCACGCGATAAGTCGGGATTACAATTTTTAATCATTGCCCAGCACTAATTGTAATACTTAATTCTTCTGTTAGATTCTGTGTTCTTATTATTTTCTCTTTTATCTCAGGGAGCAATGGCAGCCACCTATTCAGCCCTGAACAGAAATGTTTCTCCCGTACTGGAGCCGGTGGGATGTTCCACACTCGCTCAGCGTCGTGGTATCAAAAAGCTGACCTCTACCGCCCTGTGAACATTTGGATTTAAACTACAAATGGCACATAAATATGTGAGCTGTATGGTGGTTCTACTGTCGTCATGGAATGACAGCCCAAACCAAAAAAAACAAACATTTTTTTAGTTCTTGTCATTCATCATCGATGCATCATCATCATGTAGAAAAATGATAAAAAGCTCTTGGGAGAATATTAAATTCATATACAATTGTTTTATGGGGAAACTATAGAAATATACTTCATGTGGGATTATATATGGATATGAAAATATTTCTGTGTGGAGATAATGTATGATGTTAAGAGAGTTTGTTTTCTGTATTGTGGTGGCGGTGATATCATGTCTAGCAATTGCATGGAGCCGTATTATTGCTAGTATTATCTGACCATAGCTGTGCCCACACTCTTCAAGACAGACCTCACGTGCTGAAATGGCTTACTCAGGCTTTTCCTTTTGAAAGAAAGAGCTGTCAATCAGTAATGCCACTACATGCAAATTCAGGTGGTGTTTCAACATGGTGCAGTGTTGAAACCATTTGTGAAATCAAAGAGAACTATGCAAGTAAACTTACAATCCTCGTTGTATGTCCCTAGAGATGTAGTATGTCACAAACCAAGTATTTTGTGTTGATATAGTGTTTTAATTGGGCAAAGTGGTCCAAAAACCCTTTGTCATGCACATGTGTCTTAAAGGGCATTTGATTTGCAAAAAAGGCAATCCAAACAGTGACCTCATTCTTTAAATATTCTTCCTCTCCACAGACCAATAGCCTTCATATAAGAACGACTCAACAGAACTTCTATGAGAACAGTTGTATGCTGTATCTTTTATAATGGATATGGTAACATTATATAGGAGCTGATGGTAGATGGATATATAAGGGCATATTTTTTTTAATTTTTTTTATTATTTTTTTTTACTGGGAGTGACCGATATACTGCTGTCTTACTCTTAAGTGATTCCTCACACTCCTTTTTTGTATTTCTTGATGTTCATTCACTTCATGAAATTAAAGGGAAGTTTTCAGGCTATATTAACCAAGATTGTTTCAATTTTATCAATCATAATTTCAAAGACTATTGAGAATGTATTATTTTTATACCTCGCAATGAACAGTTTTTTATGTTAATGGATATGCATGTGAGGCTACATGTTTGGTGAGACTCTGGCAACAGACGACGTCTTCATGTTCTTGAATTAATTTACATGAATTAGGTCAACTCAACTTCTTTTTTTTATTGTTGCTGCTGTATTTTAATAATAACAGTGCAAGTGAGAAATATGTCCTAGTGGTCACTTCTGCCCACACGGTTGTGCTTGAGAGAGCAGATATTTACCCTGGTATTAAAAACAATCTGATTAAGTTTAAATAAAATAAATCTTGCAATTCAATTTTATGTTTTTCTCCAAATTACTCGGCAGCACTGAAATCTTTAAAATGTATTTACGCTTACGCTTTGTATTTCCCGCCCATTTAAATTGTATTTGAGAGTATAAATAAAGTTTTTATGTAAAATCGTGTTTTGCGCAGGCGTGGATTGCTTAAGCGGAAGTCATCAGAAAAAAAAGGGAGAGGGAAGTTATTTGACATCGTTTTCTTGAAATTTTACAATTCTTTATTCACATACTTTCTTGTACGACATCACCGAACAAAGACAGCTGTATTTATAATCCGAGAATGCCAAAGAATAAAGGTAAGGGAAATATAACTCTCTTTATTGTTCAAGCAGTTGTTAGCGGAGCTGAATTAAATCAGCCGGCCTGTGCGCGTGCAATGCGGCGGCAACGTGCCCAGCGGCGGCGCCCCTCTGAAAGCACGAGTTCTCAAAGCCGCTAGTTGAGCTGGAGTGTGTTTTTACGATGCTGAAACTGATGTGTATAACCAGACAGTTTGTCCACTATAAAGTTACCCTATCTGTGATGTATCATTACAACTGCGACAACTCCTTTTTGTTTGTTATTTGTGTATAATTCAGTTAACTGGTTCGTTTAAAACAAGTTATTTTATCTTGCATGATGGTCAAAGTTATGGGAACCAGGTTGAAGTCTGACATAAAGTACAAGTGAGAATTAGTTTTTGTTTGAAAAAAAAAAAAACATTTTTTATATATATATATGTGTAATTTTTGTTTGTTTATTGTCAAAATCTAAAATTGGCACTCTATGTCCCCTGATAATAATATAATGGTAAAGAAATAGTTAGAAATATTGATTATTAATGCTTAACTTTATGTAAAAAGCTCTAGTTTTGTTGTTCTTGTTGTGGTTCAAAACATAAAGCAGTGCAATTAAATGATTGAGAGATGTACAAATAAAACAGTTTCATAGCACAACCTTTGGCTTTGGAAAGGTGCTATAAAAGAAAGAAAAAAATATTATTATTTTCATTATTCTTCAAAAACCTGTTGTTTCAAATTTGATAAATATAAAAAAGAAATTTAATAAAAAGATAAAAGAATACTTCATAACGTAAACCTTAGTTGCTTTCCAATAAATGTTTATCTGTAAATATTGCTAACGATATAAAAGTCATGTATATTTTAAGATTATGTATGTTAAAGATACATGCTAGGAATACACTAAAAGGAATTCTACTAACTTACTAAAAGTATAAACTATCAATCAGTGGGCAAAATTTATGTCATTCTTGTATCAGATGTGATGTAGCATGCTGTATAGGCTTAATGTGAATATTCTGAGCAAAAATAAATGCCTTTCAGCCCTATTACTACATCTACAGTGTGTCACGTGTATGTAAATAGATGTACAAGTGTCTGTTGTGTTTTAATTGAATCCAATATTGTAGCTTTTGGAAAAGGTGATATCCAGGATGAGAGAGGGAACTGAAATGTAAGGGAAGTTATAAT
Source organism: Carassius gibelio (assembly GCF_023724105.1). Lineage (NCBI taxonomy): Eukaryota > Metazoa > Chordata > Actinopteri > Cypriniformes > Cyprinidae > Carassius > Carassius gibelio. The sequence continues at coordinate 38,366,226 of NC_068400.1, forward strand.
ATCTGCTTATTACATACAAGATAATTCAAAGTGTTCGTTTCATCTCTATAGGTAAAGGAGGTAAAAATCGGCGGCGTGGTAAGAATGAGAACGAATCCGAGAAGAGAGAGCTGGTTTTCAAGGAGGACGGCCAGGGTAAGGAAACGTCAACAATGTGGGATAGAATTCAGATCCGCCAGTAATATAGACCTGTGTATATATGCAAATATATCAAGTTTCAGCTTTACTTAAAGGCTAGGTTCAGTAAGCGTGTATCATATTTGATAAATGTTAACATTTAAAATAAATAATTGTAAGTCATTTCTGAAGGATTATGTGGCACTGAAGACTGGAGCAATGACGCTGAATTTAAATGTTAAAATATATAAAAATATATATGTTGTATTTTTGTTTGGTTCTTCCAGAAACATTAAATCCTATTGACGCCAAATGTTTGATCTATTGTGTGTGTGTGTGCGCACGCGCGTGCAAAGAAACCAGTTCAGTTATCCAAGAATTATCCTTGTCTTGTGCCAGAATATGGTCAGGTGATAAAGATGCTGGGAAATGGAAGGCTTGAGGCTATGTGCTTTGATGGGGTCAAGCGACTCTGCCACATTCGTGGAAAGCTCCGGAAAAAGGTACAATAATGTTAATGATCTGTAAGTTTATATATCTGAATGGCTGTATAGATAATTTGATGTAATTTTTACTCATTTTACTTCTCTTATTTCTGCTTACCTAGAGGAAATCCTAAAAAGGACACAACTTTTTTTTTTTTTTTCTTGCCTAAGTATTAAACGTACTATCATATCTCCTTTAGGTTTGGATCAACGCATCTGACATAATCCTTGTTGGCCTTAGAGATTACCAGGTAGGCTTTGCAATTTGTCATTTGATGTTTTATTATGAAATGAAAAGTTTTTGAATTCTTGAATGTGTGTTTCACAGGATACCAAAGCAGATGTCATTTTAAAGTACAATGCAGATGAGGCCCGCAGTCTTAAAGCCTATGGAGAGCTTCCAGAACATGGTGAGTCTCAAACTCCGTTTACTGGAAATGTAATATGGAAATGTCATTGTACTAAAACAAAACGCCCACAACTGTAAGTGTCAGATGATGTAGATGCATGCAACTGAAGACTCTTGGCTAATCATCTTTTGTTCCTGCAGCTAAAATCAATGAAACCGACACGTTTGGACCTGGAGATGATGATGAAATTCAGTTTGATGATATTGGGAGTGACGATGAGGACATTGATGACGTACGTGTTTGATTTGTTTTTATCATGACACTTTTTCTTCCTTTTTTTTTAATAAGTGACAAATGTCGAAGTTCTTTAAGAGAGAAGAGTCTTTAACAACATTAAGAAACTGAGGAGAACTGAAAAAGTCGTATTGACCCCAAACCTTTGAATGGTAGATAGAGATGTTATGCATAATTGATCAAACAACCATAAGCAATAACGGTTTCTGACTGCACTGGTCTTTCAAGCGTCTCTTTTAAGGTTCGAACAAAATACTTGCATACTAACATACAGCATACTTCAGTGTTTGGAAAAACCTGTACATTTGTGTTTGTTTCTGCTCTCTCTCACAGATCTGAGTTACGACTGCTGGTGGGTTATATTGTTTACACTGGGAGGAGAGAAAATTTTCTTGCTGGGTAAAAATTGCAGCTTGGGCATAACTGATGCCCCATATCCTACTGCAGCCTCCCTCAGAGAAACACTCGGAGGCTTACTGCTCATCTCTATCTGTTTCTCTCTCTCCGCTGCGTAATCTCACTACAGGTCTTCTCCGAGCATTCTGACTGTCACAACAATCACACCCTTTCTCATTCAATGACAGCCACACAACACAGACTGCATAGTTTTGTTATGATTTTAAAGTATTTATATTGTATTCCACTGTATGTAGTGGAATTAAAAATACAAAGAAATCCAGAATTTACAATAAAAACTCAAGCCTTTTATTTGTTTGGACTGAATCTTATTTCTTGTTATAGTTGCTTTCTTTTATATGATATTTTCTCCATTTACTCTGTCTTCATGGCATTTGCGTGCATTTCTGCTGTGCCTGGAAAAAAATAATCATAATTTGTCCCCTTCAGTTTGTATGGAATGGAAGTAGCAGTGACCTATTTTGTCCACTAGAAGTTACTGAAACTACTATTTTCTAATAATGACTTGATTACAAATCATACAGTTAAAACCGTAGGTAAACATTTCTGTCCTTAAAGGGTTTACATTTTGTACATAAAATGGCAATAGCCTTGATAAGTATTAGAGTTTTTCAGGTTCTGTGTAGTATTATTATTTTTTTTAATAAGACCTTAGTTTGGTCATGCATTAGTAAGTTTGGATGTTGTCTGGAGTCGATCTTGTCTACTGTTGTACTCTGTCTGAGCGCGTGGTTTTATAAGAGAAGTACTGACCCACTTCATCTAGACCCGTTACTGCCAGTCCTGCTGCCCTCTGGCTGTATTGGACTGCCACGTTTCATCCATATCACATGGCCTCCACAGAGGAGACCTAGCATTAACCTCAAACGTTGCTGTTAGATATATGTGATGCAGTGTTGGTTCTTTTGATTGCTACTAAATGTTTCTTTTGACCCCTTTTTGAGCAAATTTGAAGTGTAAATGAGAATTTTCACACTTAAAATAGTTCATTCTGAAAAATAATTAACTGTGTTTTACACTGTTCATCAAGAATACACATTACAATTAAAATCCCCTAATATCATCGTTTTTATTTGTGTATTTATGAGGTTGGTGGGATTGAATGGACAAGTATAGCTAATGAGTGCATACTTCCTGCTTGTCCATTTGGAATAAAGTGTGAAAAATGTCTCCACACCCACACTATTAATACATGGGCCTACATACACAAGAATAGTAGTAACTGGTTACATATAATCTGAATTGGCCTATGTAATCAGATTCCAAAATTTAAGTAAATTTAATTAGATAAAATTACATTTTAAAATACTTTTTAATCATACTACAGTTAGGCTGCATTTTTTGAATTACATGATTATACAATAATAATTTACACAATAGCAATAACTTTTCAGTAATTAACTACTGAAAATAATATCTGATCCTGTTTCACCTAATGTATTTTTAATTGAAGTACCTGAAATTATTATTATACAATTTTTATGTAATGAAGTAGGCCTATCAAAATTTTATATTCATGGATCGCTGATGTTGGTTATGGTTACAAAACATGTAGGTAAACAATTTATTTAAGCAAGTGTTTTATTTGGTCATTTACAAGACTGTATACACTCAATCAGCTCAAATAGGAAAATACTTGAGAAATACTGGAAAGTACTGCACTAGCACTAGCAAGGCTACTGCTCATTAAACAAGGTTTAATGCCTTAGAAAAGTAGTATCCATAACTACAAGCTCTACTCTTCTGCACAGTGGTAACGATTGCACTGTGCAATGGAAACTTCGATGTTACAGAAACTCTTACAAATGTCAAATGTAACTGAACATTAAACATTAATAGATGCCTCCCTTCACTCAAAAACATAAAGTAGCATTTAATTTCAAAATTTACTCTCCATATCCAGCCATATGCAAGCATGCTAGGAACTAACAAACACCTCTAAAATAAAACTGCAAAATTGAACTAATTCACTTAAATTAAATAGGCAGCCTTCTTTTCTTAATTTTTTTAGTTTAATCAGTTCCCCAATTCAAGCACCAAAACTGCTTAAGTCTCCTAAAACAAAATGAGGAAAACGCATCTCTTGGTTTTATTAGTAAAAAGTCCTCATTTTTTTCTATACAACACTGAATCACAATTTCTTTAATGAAATCCACACATTATTTTTAATTATCACCTTAATTTTTTAGATGAAAATTACAAGACCCATGATTAATTTTTTACAGTGTAGTTGATGATAAATGGATTATAATATGTTCTTTGTATTTTTACAGGCTATCAGTATAGTACAGGATTATCCTGTTTAAATCAATGCGAAACAGGACATAGTTAAAATTAATCTGATTATATTATGTGAATGTGTAATGTATATGGATTAGCCTACGTTACTAACTACAAATTGTGTCAATATTAATATTTCTTTCCTTAATTGATTTGCTTAAATGTGTATATTGCAAAGTTTAGGTAGTGAACATGTGGACGTGGACCGGTTTTTGTTTCTCTGTCGAGGTGGTTTCGCCGCTGTGGATGACGTCACCCCGTGTTTCAGCACCACTGCGCTGTCCAGCCTCTCGCGACTCTCCTCCTCGCAGGACAGAATAACTTTCCCCTCAATCGATTCTTCACTGCAAACCTAACAGCGCGTTCTGCTGAGAGTGTGAAGCGCAGCAGTAGTCCAGGAAGGAGCTGGCTATGCTGTTTCTCTTGGCTTGATTTTTTTGGGGGGTAGCGTTTTGCTGCGGCGCTGTCCGTGACATTGCGGTTGGAAGAGCCGCCGGTGGACCGCGAATATGGCGGAGAACACTGTCAACACCGCTGTCAGCACAACGACAGGTGAGCGACTTGCGCAAAGGTAATATTCCTTCAATGATTCAGTGGTGTTTGCACGTGCATTACAGGACAATGACTTGCTTACACACTCAGATTTCCATGCTTATGATGCTACAGTGGGGCGATGAAGAACAATGACGTGCTCATTCGAATCATTTCCTTTTCCAAAGCTTAAAGTTGCCGTCTGATCTGTTAGACGAAAAACCCCCGAAGCTATGATTTATGACGCGTTTACATCGTAACAGGCCTTGCTGCACTTCGAGACCGGTTGTTCATTTATGACGTTTCCTTTTTTTTTTTAAGCCTGTCTGTTGAACACAATTGTTGGCGCGACTCAATGCAGGGGTTTATTATTTGTTTGATTGTTATTGTTATGGATGGGGCAAGTCCATTATTTCTGTACTGCGTTGTATTTTCATGGCAAGGGAGGCAGGGGCGATTCCAGGATTTTCATTTTAGGGGGACTCAGCCCTCAGGGGTATAAAATGGGTATTTAAAAATGAGTATATATCATCCCTCAAGGGTATAAAATGGCTATTATATATATATATATATATATATATATATATATACATACACACACACACACACAACTGAAAATGGCAACATTGTTTTATAAAGGTTATGCGTTCATTTGTGCTTCATCTGGAAGAAACCTGTTGTGTGAATACAGTGAAAACTTAGGCTACAGTACCGATTGCTCCCCCCATGATATTTTGTCATTTGCATTTATGACAAAGAACTGCATAAACACACACCTTGTCTGTGACTTACTCTGCGCTGCTGCGGTCTGCAGATTGAAAAAGAACGCGCTGAAAGACGGGGAGGAGCCGAGCGAAGTCTGCCTCCGTTTTCATATGAAACTTAAAGGGGACTGATGCGATCAAGAATTGTTTACTGTTCATGGAACTAATCGCAATTTTAGGGGGGGCTGACTAGTCATATCATACCCCCCCCCCCCCCAAATGTCCCGACGACGCCCATGATGGGAGGTTCTCGAAAGTTGATGGGGCGAGTACCGCCCAACGCTATGAAGTCAAACTCTTGATGAGATTAGAGCCGTTAATACTGAACCACGTCCATTTGCCAAATTAATTTAATGGAAAATCGATGGAGGGAGCTAGATCCGGCCAGTCGTGTGTGTGTGTGTGTGTGTGTGTGTGTGTGTGTGATCTAAGCAGCATCTGCAGAACTGTCGCTGTCCTAATGCATATTACTTCTGTGTCCAAACCATAGCCTACATGTACATTTGACACACATATTGACAGATCATTGTAGCACACTTGTGTTTTGACACGTTTAGGATAAAGTGATTTATAGTAGCATTAATAATAATATTACATATCTCTATATTCGGTAGGTGTGTGTGTGTGCAAATAAATCAGTATATTTATTATTATATTTATACAAACCAGATTCCAAAAAAGTTGTACAAATTGTGAGTAAAAAAGGAATGGAATAATTTACAAATCTCATAAATGTATATTTTATTCACAATAGAATATAGACAACATATCAAATGTTCAAAGTGAGATATTTTGAAATGTCAATGCCAAATATTGGCTCATTTTAGATTTCATGAGAGCTACACATTCCAAAAAAGTTGGGACAGGTAGAAATAAGAGGCTGGGAAAGTTAAATGTACATATAATGAACAGCTGCGGCGAAAAATATTGGAGCAATATCAGAAAGGAGTTTGAAATTATCATCATCTACAGTGCATAATATTATCCAAAAATTCAGAGAATCTGGAACAATCTCTTTGTGTAAGGGTCAAGGCCGGAAGACCATAATGGATGCCTGTGATCTTCGTGCCCTTAGACGGCACTGCATCACATACAGGAATGCTACTGTAATGGAAATCACAACATGGGCTCAGGAATACTTCCAGAAAACATTGTCGGTGAACACAATCCACCGTGCCATTAACCGTTGCCGCCTAAAACTCTATAGGTCAGAAAAGAAGCTATATCTAAACATGAAACAGAAGCGCAGGCATTTACTCTGGACCAAGGCTAATTTAAAATGCACTGTGGCAGCTTACACATCTGGAAAGGCACCATCAATGCTGAAAGGTATATCCAAGTTCTAGAACAACAGATGCTTCCATCCAGGCGTCGTCTCTTTCCGGGAAGACCTTGCATTTTCCAGCATGACAACGCCGGACCACATACTGTTCATCAATTACAACATCATGGCTGCATAGAAGATGGATCCAGGTACTGAAATGGCCAGACTGCAGTCCAGATCTTTCAACCATAGAAAACATTTGGCGCATCATAAAGAGGAAGATGCGACAAAGAAGACCTAAGACAGTTGAGCAACTAGAAGCCTGTGTTAGACAAGAATGGGACAACATTTCTATGCCTAAACTTGAGCAACTTATCTCATCAGTCCCCAGACGTTTGCAGACTGTTATTAAAAGAAGAGGGGATGCCGCACAGTGGTACACAACTTTTTTGAGATGTGTTGATGCCATGAAATTTTTCCCTTAAAATTATACATTTTCTCAGTTTAAACATTTGATATGTCATCTATGTTGTATTCTGAATTAAATATTGAAAATTCCACATCATTTCATTCTGTTTTTATTCACAATTTGTGCAGTGTCCCAACAGTTTTGGAATCAGGTTTGTATAACTAAATAAGCAAAATAGGGTCTTAGATTCTCAAATTATTTCCTTTAAGGTTTCCTTCAAGAGATATTTCTAATATTTTTATTTATACCATTCTTAATATCGAAACCATTTATGTATAGCAGATATATAAAGATATCATTATATGAAATGAATTTTCAAACACATTCAGAAATTTGATTAGTTGTTGTAATAGTTGCTTCTTTGACAAGAATTTAAAATCATGTCTTTAGATGATTGAAAATATATTGTATGTTCTACAGTATCTCTATTGTCTGTAGTTAGACCTCATTATTGTCAGGGGTTTTCTGCATGAACATGGCATGAGTATTTTTTAGTTGTAGTACTGTGTTGCATTGTTATGGAACTATATTTCATTGGGCTCACACATTCTCAGTCAGTTTTATGTCCACTCTGCTTCTTATAGCAGAGGATGTGTGTGTGAAGGGAATAGAGTTAGGGAAGTGGAGAGGAAAAAGGAGAGACCGAGCAGACAAAGGACACCATCATGAGTGAGCAATTTATTTAAAAGACGCATCATGCAGAGGATAGAAAGGAGGCTGAAAACTGAACTTAACTGAACTAAAAAGAACACCTGACATTGCATTTTCACTGCTCTGTCAAGAACCATTTTGGTATTTAATAGTTTAATAATTTTGGTTTATTTTTAGAACCCATTGTACCCTTCAAGGCACAAAATGCAAATTTGTTCTGTACTAATCTGTCTAATGTATTGATTGTCAGTGAACAGTGTTTATATGTTCTAGTGGATGCAGATCCCTGTGGATGAATGATATAACGTCTGACTCTATTAAGTGTATGTGTCTGTGAAATGACTGAATGAGCTTATAGGTGAGGCAAAAGTAACTAGGCCATGGCTTCAGATTCATAATCCAGTTCAAAATGAATCAGTGGTCTGTTCTTTGTCCTTGACTCGGAACAGAAATTAACACTCTGTATACCTTCATTTGCTCAACAGTAGTTCTGTAATGCTCTGTTTTATCTCTCTTTATATACTTATATGTGTGTGTCTTTATAACTCAGATACAATATCTCTGTTAATAAGACCAGCTATGTATGTCAAGGTCCCAAGCTTGCCATTTCAACCAGTTTTCATCCCTGTTGGTGTGTTCTTTTTTTTTCTCTCAGCTGTCACTAAAGTAATGACATCACCTTTAACTCCGGAAAAGAGACCGCAAATCAATAGCCATGGATCACCAACTTACCAGAAAACCAACCAAGGCAGCCCTTCTCCAAAACACAGTAAGATCAGCCTACATTAATTTGCAAAAGCACAGATTTTGGTTAACAACAGTGTGAGTGTGTGGTGTGTTGGTGTTTGTTTATACATTTTCTCCTTCATCCTCGTCCTTTGTGTTCATCCTGAAGCTGATGCTCTGACCCCACCCACTGTCACCGAAAAGAAAACTCAAACCAACGGGCACGCTTCACCTTCACGCCATCCACCCAATACCAACGCACTCGCAGGTAAACAGTGTAAGTCCCACAGTTTCTGTTGCTGTCGTGTGGATGTCATCTGTCTTATCTGATTATGTGTCTGAAAGCAGCTCAAGCTGTGTAAAAATGTCTAAGAGATAGAGTGTCTATTTTCCTTTGTTTTTATGCTTTCCTCTCTCTCTCTCAAAGATATGGAAGGCTATTTGAAGACAGATGATAGAATGCGACTTGCCAAGGAGAGACGTGAAGAGAGAGAGAAGAGTTTGGGTAAGTGTAACTGTTGGTGTCTCTGAATGTGTGTGTGCATTGAATACAGATTAGTGACTCACAGGGGCGATTCTATAAGATTTCGGAGGAATATGAGATGAAGGTTTAATCTATGCAATTCAGATTATTTTACTCAAATGTATTAAACCACATCAAAGGTCTATATTTTATCAGTCCATGCATTCTTGGACCTATGATCTTAGTGTCACTAGCACTATGATTTACTGTTTGAACCACTGCAATAAATAACTGGAACATCATTTTCTAAATCAAATTAATATTCATATTGCACTGGACAGGATTTAGTGATTTTCACAGGACGTTAGATGCAGTGCAACTCTAGGATAACAAAACTTTACTTCACGCATACATTAACACAATGCAAATTGCCAAAGGTTTTGTCCCATCTAGTGTATATTTACATAGAGAACAGCCCCAAAATTGCTGAAGCTGTCGGTAACAATGATGATGAGCTTTGAGATTGCTGGTGTTGTTTAATAACAAGCCAAAATGAAGTAAATAGTTTCTCTCTCTCAGCTGCACGGGAGCAAGCTATAAAGGAGAAGGAAAGGCGGGCTCAGCTGCAGTATGAGAAGACGGTGGAAGAGCGCTGGAAGCGGCTGGAGGAGCAGAGACAGAAGGAGGAGCTTCGCAGAGCAGCTGTGGAGGAGAAGAGAAGACAGCAGCTGGAGGAGGAGAAGGTCAGAGATCTAATCAAATGCATCTTTCCTAGGACTCGATGTCCAAGCAAGAAGTCATGAAAGGGCAGACACTGTTTTTGTTCATTTAAGATGGACACGAGATGCTATCCTTCCCTTGACCTTTCAAAAGATTTTTGCGTATGGTACTGATATGCCAGATGTCAGGACACAATTAGATAATCATTCAGTCCAGCCAGTCAACTGCAACCCTCTTTTGTAAATAATTTTAGGCCAATTAGGAATGCATGTATTGTGAATATATTTAGGCCTGAATTGTGAATAAATTCATACGGTGCAATGTAAAACCATCCAACGAGTTTAAGAGAAAAAAAAAACACACAATATTTTGTGTTGTGCAAAATGACATGTTTAGCAATTGCACTGTATCTATGGCAATGAATTCCTGCCTTGCCATGTAATATCACCCGCCCACAGGGCAGACACTATTCTTACACACTCATTTATCTGTTATGAGCCTGAGTGTTTACTGGGTTCCATGGCTTGTGATACTTCTCCAATCAGAGGGATTTATCAGAGACTTTATTTTAATCCTTGTCTCTCGCTGGGCTACGGATTCATTATTCTTCTCAAACACGGCCTTCATCTGCCACACAGTAAGCTTTCACAACTATGTTCAATTTGGAAAGGCTAGTCCTGAAAAGGAGTGGGGAAAGAACGAAAGAGGAACAAAGTGGCATGCGGGGGAGGTGATGCTGGACTCAACAAATGTTGCTGGAACCATTTTCATAGATGCAAAGCAAAGCAAATACCAATGGAAGCTTAAAAGAGATGGCTGAAATTTGCTTCATAAATTGCCATGTCTATATTGGAGGATGCAACTATTCATGTGGTGCCTATTAGTGCCATCTCTGTACTGCGAATGTTTTAGGAAGTTAATGTTTTAGAACTTAATGAAGTAAGTAAGTAAGGTGCTATTTAGTACTTGATTTGGCACTACACTGCCAAAAGTTTGGGGTTAGTACAATTTATTTTCAGAAAAAAGTATCTTATGCTCATTAAGCCTGCATTAATTCGATTAAAAATACAGTAATAAGACTGTAATATTGTGAAATATAATTACAACTTAAAATAATTTTTTTCTATTTTAATATATTTTAAAATGTAATTTATTCTTGAGCTGAGTTTTCAGCATCATTACTCCGGTCTTCAGTGACACATGATCCTTCTATATATGCTGATCATTCTAATATGCTTATTTGAACATTTCTTGTTATTTATGTTGAAGTGTTGTGCTGTTTAATATTTGTGTTGAAAACTTTTTATAAATTATGAACTTTTGAAGAATTATGAGCAAAAACAACAACACTGGTTTGAAATGGAAATCTTTTGTAACATTATGCATTTCTTTACTGCGACTTTTGATTGATTTAATGCATCCTTGAGTAAAAGTGTTACTTTCTTTCAAAAATAAATAAATGACCCCAAACTTTTGAACATATATAGGCAATCATATGGAATTATGGGTAGTGTAGATGAAGATCATTCTTCTGTCAGTGCATATATCTACAACCCTTTTGGTTGTACTGGTGTTGTTGGTGTAAATGTCCACTGGTGAAGTGAGTGTCTGGTGTTTCCTGTGCTTGAACGGCACACACAGGAGCGTCTGGAAACTCTGATGAGGAAATCACTGGAGCGCAGCTTGCACCTGGAGAACAGGAATAAACGCTGGGCATGGGGTCCCAACGGCACCACTCAAGGTGAGTGTAATGCACTCGCAGCACACTGGATGAAGAAAAACAGAGACTGAGAGGAGGGGAGTGAGCAGTGATGGAGTGAGAATGAAAGTAAGGCACTATTGTGAGGAAATGTTTCATGATGTGGTGGATTTCAACAGTCAACTCAGGTTCAACTCATGAAAATGCTTCTGTGTTGCTTTTGTTCAAACTAAATTTGATTTCATTTGTTTAGCATTTTTTCTTCTCCATTTATTTTAAGGATTTCAAGAATATTTATTTTCTATTTTCGACAGTGTTAAGAAGCTGTCACAGAGCTGCTGTGCCACTGCAGTGCAGTGTGTCCTTACATTTTATATGATTTTCGTCTGGGTTTTAGGACACGGTGTTACTAGAACTCAGGTTTCATACTTCAGCTCATCAGAGGAAGGACAGGCGGGCATGAGTGAGTCAGCGCTTTCTGTGTGCTGCGCCTCTTTCCTATTTGATTGATTTAGATACAAGCACATTAATTGGTTAAGAAATTGGTTATTGATTTGGGCCTTAGATTTAATCATTCAAGAAGCTAGGGATGTTCAGAAGGAAGAAAGCTTGTTGTTTTATTTTTTTTATAGTTATTTAACTATTTCCTGTTATGATTTTAAATCTTCATTCAACCTCAGAATGTTCTGAAGTGAAGAGGTGCTAAAGTCTAAAATAAAAATAAATGATTTAAATGATGAAGGTTAACCCTGCCAGCTTTAAATGTTTAAGAGTGATTAACAGTTCAAAACATTTGTTAGAAATTTAGAAAAATAATCAAATGTAATCAGTTACTATCCCTTTTTTCCCCCAGAAATGTGAATGTTTATTGATAAGACTCATGAAAAGTGTGTTCTGATGTGTTTTGATGATCGTGGTGTGTGAATGTGAAGGATGCAGGTTTTGAGTTTGAGTGTGTCTGAATCAGCTCAGCTCTGCTCATTGTGTCTGGCTGCCATGCTTAAAGAGAGCCAGAGGATGTGGTGAAGTGTTTAGACACCACCCCAAAAACACACACTTCACCTAAGGGTGCCCAGTCTGTCCATAACGCTCTGCTGTGCTCTACCGTGACCTTATCGCCCAGGTGACTGGGAGAATGCCCCGCCTCCTCTCTCTGCTGCCTCCGCCCTCTCCCATGACCTCGCTGCCCCCTCTCCTGCTGCAATCGAATCAGGCAACGGTATGAACCCTAGCTGGCCATTTCTCATCCCCTCTTACCCCTGTCCCCTCGGATTGACACCATTTTTGGTTTCCATCCCAAAACTCTAAACCAGCCTGCTCTCCTTCCCCCGTTCCTGCTTGAGCACATAGGGGCCTAAGTGGGGTGAATGCTTGCATATCCACATATGTCCCAGCTGCATTTCAGGTCTCAAATATTTTAGGCCTGTTCATAAATGCTATGTAAAAATATTTGCAAGATGCAAGAAAAGGGGATGAAAAGAGGAGGCTGCTTTCAAGTAAAATTATGTCCAGTGTTTGTTTTGCTGAGCAATTCACATGCTGCTATACCTCATCTGAATGTACAGTGCCTTGTAGAAGTATTCAGACCAAGTATCTCAATCACTGAATTACAAATTCTTCATCGACATTCAGTTTCATGTAATTTTTCTACTATTTCTAAGCACTGAAAAAATTAGTAGTGTTTGCTATGGCAAGTGCTAATGCTTTTTTAAATATTCTGACTTTGGATATTTGCTTGATGGGTGATAAAACTGGCCAACAACAACAAAAACTGCATATAGGCTTAAGGTGCAATCACATTGTCTGTTGTTCTGTGAGTTTTTCATGGGCAAATTCCAGACCTTTGATTATAAATGCATGTGATGCTAAATTTCATGTGAGAGTGAAAGATTTTCAAAATTGGTCACACAGACCAATTTTACAATAAAGGAGAAATCTGAGCCATATCTTGTGACCAGGTATCACACCTGGGGATGAGTTCAGTACAAACACATAGAAACCACCAAGAACACGCTAGAATACTCATGTCAACATGCTAGCAACACCCTGGCAACCATCTAGAAAACCCCTGAATCAAGATAGGACAGAACAAATTTTTACCAATTTTTGGTAATGTATAAAAAATACCCATTAATCTTGTGAAAAAAAACAAAACAAAAACCTTGGTGAAAAACAGGCTAATTTCTGGTCTCAGTTCAGCTGATAATCTTTGTCTCTTTTTCATTATGGTGGTAAGCCATATCAGTGCTTGGAAATAAAAACATCATAGAATGAGAGAAATGATGAATTCTTTTGCACAGCACTGTATATTCAGTGTGCACTTGCTCTGTGGCTCAATACTTGGTTGGTGAAAGTCAAAGCAAATCTGAATGTCTGTGTGCTGCTGTGTCTCTTTGCGTGTGTTGTACTGATTGTGAGTGTACGTTTTTATATATATATACTTACAAATTCATGTGTGTGAACTAGTATTTTAATCACAGTGATGTGGATCTTCTGATATTGAAGTGTGTGTGCATGTCTCTGTTCTTGGGTGGTTTTTCTTTCTAATTAGATCTCAGTTTAATTGTTTTATTTATTTAAGAGGCATGGGCACATTAACATAACCACACACACACACACACACACACACACAAATACTTGTATTTGTGGTTTACGGGGACTCTCCATAGGTGTAATGGTTTTTATACTGTACAAACTGTATTTTTTATCGCCCTACACCTAAACATACCCCGTACAGAAAACTACTGGCAATTTTTGAATATCATAAAACACTGTTTTGTGTTTTTTAAGCCCAGGAAGTGTCCTCATAAACCATGTTTAAATTGTAGTACCCATGTCATTATACACAATTATGTCCTCATAAACCATAAATGTGACCCTGGACCACAAAACGAGTCTTAAGTAGACATTTTTAGAAATTGAGATTCATACATAATCTAAAAGCTGAATAAATAAGCTTTCCATTGTTGTATCGTTTGTTAGGATCAAGCAGTATTTGTCCAAGATACAACTATTTGAAAATCTGGAATCTGAGGGTGAAAAACAAAAACAAAAATCAAAATACTGGGGAAATCACCTTCAAATTTTTCCAAATGAATTCTTAGCAATGCAAAAATTAAGTTTTGATTTATGGTAGTAAATTTACAAAATATCTTCATGGAACATGATCTTTACTTAATGTCCTAATGATTTTTGGCATAAAAGAAAAATGTATAATATTGACCCATACAATATTTTTTTTTGGCTATTGCTAAAAAAATATACCCCAGCGACTTAAGACTTAAGGTTTTGTGGTTGAGGGTTACATACACCAGTACACACACAAAGTGTATTATCTTATTAAATCTTCACACAGTAGCTGAATCACATCTTTGTTCATTTGTACCACTGAATAAAGTTTTTGCTTGTTTTGTTTTAGATAACCAAGGAGTGTGTATGTGTGTACATGTGGCTTGCTTAATGTTTAATGTCGTTTTTTACACCGTGCAGCCACAAGTGGTAATATTGACAGATCTGCTCTGACCAGGAAATGCTCCCATGTCTCTCTCACGCAGTGCCCTCCAGTCCTCACAGGTTACCATACAGAGGCTCACCGAGTCGAAGAAGAAACAACCCTGTGCCAACAGAAGAGTCCAGTAGAGCTCTCAGTGCCCCCAACACACCCAAGGTCAGGACAGATCTGGAACAAACACAAAAACACACCTCTTCTGTTCATAGGGGCACAAGACAACAGCTTTGAATAAAATAGGAGTGTACTCCGTTATGTACTGTATGTATATGTTTAATGTTTTATAATAGCTTCAATAACTAACATTTTTTTAATTTTGAAGCATGTTTTGCTATGCTATTACAGCAGCTAGTTATCAGCTACTATTCTAAATAAATAAATTATTATTCATTAACCTAGTGAAAAATAAATATACAAAAAAAATTGGAATTCCCCAGTGGAATGTTATTTCATTTTTCTGTGAAATATTTGTGTTTGTTGCAGAAGGAGAGATTGCGTAGAGAGAGGAGGACTGGTTCTCCGGCCACAGGTTCTCCGGTTAGACGAGCTAAATCTCCTGCTGATGTTACCCGGCGCTCTGCCTCACCTGCCACACCTAAGTAAGACATACCCACACACACACACACACACACACACTCACATATACACATATCTAGATATATTATTTTCAGCATATATGTAAGATGTTTACAAAGTGACCTGTGATTAATTACATGTTTTATCAGAAATGTGCTGACTATAAGCATCAGTTCTCTCTTCGTATGCTTTGAAGGTTATTGCCTAAGAGTCGTACTCAGTCGCCCTGTACAGTGCGGCAGTATCCACCCTCCCCTATGAAACACAGACCTGCCACACCGGTCAGTGACAGCAACAGGAAGACAGAAGACAAGCAAGCTGAGGACATCAGAAGCCAGGATCCTAAGGAGGGCAGGTCTCTCAAGACTGAAATCAATCCTAACAGGAGCCCTAACAGTGAAAGTCCGGATAAGGAACCAAAAATGGAGACAAGTGTTTCCAGCACACCACCTCCAGAAAGAAGAACAATAAAGATAGAAAATCACATTAATGGGTCAAAGGAGAAGAAAAGTGCAGTTTTAGAAAACCAACAGAAGAAGGATGAAAAGGTGGAGACCCCTGAGAAAAAAAATTCCAAATCAAACTGTAATGATGTGACTGCAGGTGGGTCTGAAACCTGGAAGTGTGAATGTGAACCTCCTTCAACGCACTAGTGCAGACTTACTTTATCATACAGACCGCTATCGTACTGGTCATTTATAATATATTAATGACCAGTATATAATACACACACACACACACACATACACAAAATACATTTTAATCTGCTGTGTTTCTGCCAACATTTCAGGTGCTTTCTGTATGTGTTTTTCAATTGAATTTATTTGTAAAGCATTCAAAACCACAAAGTTCATAACTACTATATAATTATGAGAAACTGAAAGATATCTTATAAAAATTCAGAAATAAAAGATTTTAAAATAAAATTTTAAATAAAAAAAAGTGAGTGTATATACATACTATAAGATTTTGATCATGCTGTATAAATTAAATTAAAAATTAAATTCATGCATTTAGCAGATGCCTTTATCCAAAGCGACATACAGTGCCTTCAGGCTATCAATTTTTACCATGCATACATAACCTCATTAGTATAAATGATGTATAAATTTGGCCCTTGGGACTAAAGGGATCCCTTCCTTATTTTTTGAACTTATTAAAACTAATTTTAACTGCAATGATATTCATCATTTGTATTTATGCTTTTCTCATTCACGGCAGCTTTAAATTGTGAAGATGGTTTACATTCGCTTATCTTGTTTTACTCTCTCACAGAGCCTTCACCTCTGAACTCTCCTGGCAAGGTGGTTACTGGAACGACAGACGCTGAGGAGGCGTCTCGTCTGCTTGCAGAACGCAGACGTCTGGCCAGAGTTCTGAAGGAACAGGAGGAGAAACAACGCAGGGAATTGGAGGAGCAGGAAAAGTATGCGTGTGTATGACTGATGCTGTATTTCTGTGAACTAGTGTACAAAGCGTTCAGTGCTTGTCGAACATGACTCAGACATTTCTAATGAGTATGCGTTGCATAACTGTGTTAACAAATGTTTTGGAATCTTGTGCTAGAAATTGTAATCTGTGGGGTTTCTGCCAGTTTTTCAATTCAAATGTATTTGTAAAGAACTTAAAAAACCACAAAGTATCACAATGCTGCACAATTATGAGTCTGAAAGGTATCTAATGAAAAGACAGAAATAAAAGATCATTTAAAATTTTAAATGCATGAAAAAGGGATTTGAATACTTTGCCAGAGAGACGTTTGAATGTCGCGTGAATACAAGAGTGAGATTTTGGTGATAAAAGACACCAGAGTGACGTGTTGTGATGAGGCTGTGTTGGTCTGTGTCATTTTCAGAATAAAGAGTGAGCAGATTAAGAAGAGGCAGCTGGAGGAAAGAGCTCGACAAGAAGAGAAAGCTCGTCAAGCTAATGAGGAGAAATGTAGACAAGAGCAAGAACGGAAGAAGAGAGAGCAAGAAGAGAAAAAACAGAAGGAGAAGGAGCTTCAGGCTCAGATGGAGAAAGAGGTCAGAAGATTTAAAGTGAAATTAGCCTTTTAAGTCACTGGACCAAAATGCATTAGCTTGCTCTAAACTTCTGAAGCATGTAGAATCCTGTTTCAAGGCCAACAACAAACAATGACAATAAATCATTTTACATGGGTCCCAAATTTATTTTCACTCATTATCCTTTTTTTTTACTCCACTCTTCTAAATATTCAATTTCTCCGCAAGAAGTATGAAGGAATCAAGTAATAAGGCCAAGTACATACTGCAGTTAAATATGGTTCTAAATCTGAACTGCTCATATCTATATCAGTCTTTTTATCAGTTGATCTGTCTGTAGATCCCTATCCTTCAGTTGTGTCTGTGTGTTTAATAGAAAGTGGAGGCAGAGATTCGTGCTCAAAAGGATGCTGAGCGTCAGCGGCAGGAGAGAGAGCTTTTCAAACAGCAGGAGGAGCAGGAAAGACAACAACGAAAAAAGGTAACGACCAGCAGCAAGCCACCCCTAGTGAAACATAAACATCCTAAAATGTATTTGAAATACATTTATTTCATGCTACTTATTTATGTGCTCAATAAAAAATTGCACCCTGCCTGTAATTGTACTTTTTGAATAAAAAGCTGGAATACTTAAAATCTGCATATTTTGTACTTTAATGCACTTCAATTGTGCCGAGGTCTAAAAGATAGATATACTGATGTATATTTGAGTGTGCTGAAGTGGAACTATTGCAATATACTTTAGTTACACTTTAAATGTCTTGCATATTGATATTATACAGGGATCATACAATCCTTAATAATACTGATATTAAAATACTATATATATTAAGAAATAATAATTATAATTAACTATAATATATCAGTAAGTCATAAGTGAAGTCAATAAATATGTATAATATAATATAATATAAAAAAATATCCATAGAAAATACTAAAATGTGCTTAAATTGTGTTCTGCAGAGAATTGACGAAATAATGAAGAGAACCAGGAAGAGTGATGGTGAGATGAAGGTATTAAAACTGAAGGAAACAAACTGTTCAGTATCTTCAGTGAGCTGAATAAAGTATGTGTACTACACTGTACATTGGTAAAGTGTTACTCATCATACAAAAAAGCAGTTAAGTTAGACTTGTAGAGCTGAGACAAATACCTGCATGGATTAACATCCACGTGAACGGGGCGTAAATACCCCTTTTTGTGTTAAGTAAAAAAAGTAGAGCGTAAATGATTGCTCTGAAAGGTAAAGTAACAGAATGACCTGATATTCACACAGAGAGAGGACAGCCCAGAGCCCTTGTCTCCTGTCTCCCACCCCATCTCTCCTCCAGGTACGACTCACTATGTCAGTAGCAACATCTTGAAGTATTATTGGGTGTTTTTTCTATGTGGCTATCCTTAGAAATGATACCCGTGCATTGAGGGTTGCCTGTTTTGTGAATGCATCTAAAAGTGTTCACTACTGCCAGTCATCGTCCGTTTGAGACTGTTCTCACCCTAGAGGCAAATGTGTATATACTGCTAATGCATCAGGCCAGCCCTGCTGGTGTTTTTCCATCGCTGCAGTATCTGCAGCAGCTGCAGGAGAGGGCAGCAGGGGATCGGATTCTGTCAAAGGTTGTGTTCAAGGTGATCTATTCAAAGTCTGCACTGACTATATTTAGTCTGCTCCCCATTAAGATGCAATCATTTGTGTGGTTTTTGAATATATTGGGTGTTTTAGAAAGATGTGTTTGTGACACAATGCACATAATGAATCACAAAATACAAAAACAACCAGTGTACAAAATGTTCAGTTCAGTTGTCTTGCCATCACTAGATGTCTCGAATGTGACTTATATATTTATAATATGTTAAGAAATGTTTTGCAGTCTTGGGCTAGAGGAATATCTACTACTAGTGAAATTTTATTTACACTATAATACTTAGAAAGGATGCATTAAATTGAACTAAAGTGGCAGTAAATATGTGTTACAGTAATATGTATTTCAAAATAAAAATGATTCCCTGAACTATTCATTCATCAAGGAACCATGAAAACAGTGTATCATGGTTTCCACAAAAAATATTAAGCAGCACAACTGTTTTTAACCTTGATGATAAGAAGATGTGTTTCTTGAGGACCAAATCAGCCAATTAGAAAGATTTCTGAACACTAAGTTTTGCTATTACAGGAATAAATTACATTTTAAAATATATTAAAGAAAAAAGGTGTTTTAAATTGTAATGATATTTAATAAAAAACATAAAAAAACAATAAACAACTTAACAAAATATATGTAATATATACAGTATGTGTTTTTGTCTTAAGTTCTTTTAAAAAAATGTGTGCCTTTGACATCTGTTAAAACATTTGCAGACTAATATCAATCTTAAAATATTATTCACTATCATAACTGTCCAACGCACCTTTCTTCTCAGGTCGTAACCATTTGATCTCAAATTCTCAAGTCAAATCTCAGGCCAGCTCCATTCAGACAACATCTGTGCACGGCCAGACCGACAAACAGGAGAGTCCAGGGAAACGACCAGAGAATGGACATGCGAATGAACAGATGAACTCACCTGCTCACATGCCATCAAAAAATCCCTTCTTGAACACCCATGTGAACATGAACTCTGCTGCGGGTAAAACACAAGAGAAAGAAAAGGTAAGTGAAGAGAATGCCAAGACTATTAGACAAGAGAGCAAAGAGGTAAAGACCCAAAGTTTACAAATGAAGGAGGAGATAAAGCGAGAAGACGCATCAGCAGCAAAGGTGCAGGTAACCCCGCTGAAGAGCTCGCCTGAAAACACAGTAGCAAATATTAAGAGTATTGTGATGACAGACAATAAATCCCAAGTGAAAGCGCCTGCAAATACTCCCACTCACAACAACCTGACCAATGGAAAAAGCCAAACTATCACTCAGGTGGTCAAACAGGAGGCCAATATCCAAGTGAAAACACCTGATTCTGTACAAATGAATGGACAGGCCACAGCTCAGGGACCCAAGAAGGAAATCACTGTGAAGAAGTCTGACATCCCTCATGCTAATGGACAGGGGAGCTCAACGGTAACTGTCCCGCAAGCAAAGACTGTCCCTCAGGCTGGTGGACATATGATAACACAGAAACCAAAGGAGAGTGGGAACGACGAGCCGCCCTCTTCATTGACCCCATTGTCAGAGTCCAAACCCCCTCTGCCTCTTATTCGTCTGGAGGGGAAGAGCGGAGCGGCAGATGAAGTGCAGTACATGGAAGTTAGGTGAGTACATATCCTGTACACTTGACTGCCCTACACCGACCAGGTAGGAACTACATCCCAGTAAGACAAAAGGTTAAAAAATCTTTAAAAAAAGAGAGAATAAAATGTTTTTTCACACATTTATCCACAGCAACCTGACATATCCTATATTACTATATGCAATGTAATCATTATTGAGACCTGGTTTATACAAGACAGTATATATACTGTACAGAAAAAAGTACTGTAACATAGTTATGTAAGAAAGTATATATATATATATATATATATATATATATATATATATATATATATATATATATATGTGTGTGTGTGTGTGTGTGTGTGTGTGTGTGTATATATATATATATATATATATATATATGTGTGTGTGTGTGTGTATATATATTACAAAATACATTCATATACTTAAATGTATAAATCCCATATCCAGTCGAAAATCCAGTCTAGCATATTTATTAGCAGTAAAAATACATTTCATAATGTAAATTACAATTAAATTCTGTAATTTGTATCTTTGGTATGCAATTCATTATTCTGATTGGAGATTGACCCATTATCAGTATTTGGATAAGGCCTTACTATCTCGAAGTACCTTAAATTTACTGGGTATTTTGTGGTCTTCTTTGTATTCTCAGCCCCGTTTCAAAGGAGGAACTCATTTCCATCCCAGAATTCACGCCAGTGAACTCTCCCCAGCAGAATGGAATGAGTAACATGCGTGCTCTTGAGGACCTGTTGGATCTGACCGGACAAGTGGCTTATCCCAGACTCTCTCCTGCTGCCAGCCTGGGCGACTGCAACAAGAATCTAATAGAAGGGATCTGTAGCCCTGGAGCCGACTCGAAACTCATTCCCACCAACCCTCCAGCCTCTGACAAACACCACGTACAATAATGGTACAAGTTCTAAATAAAAATATGAATTTCTTTGATAAAAAAAAAAAGTTACTGACACTGGAGTTTTGAACTATTAATTCCTCACAAGTCTAGTAAGTTCCAAATAGATTTATGTCCAAGTAAATTTTTGTTCATATTTTGTTCATATCTGTTTTGTCATCATAAACACATATTTTCCTCTATTTACCAGGTAATGTGACAGACCACATTTGTGAAGCTGACTGCAGTGGGATAACTGCTCATCTCTTTTAACAGAAAAGAAAAGAAAGTGGAAATAAAGGAAGAAAATACTCCTGGGCATAAGCGCAAAATTTGTCTGTCTGGTTTCAGTGTTGCCCTAATTAAAAATGATGTCCTTCTGCCTTTAATCTTTACAGCACAAAAACCTAGTGTATTGTGTTCACCAAACGTGTGTGTTGTGTGTATGTTTATATACGTACAGATGTGGATGGCTAAAATTGCTGGGAAGAGGGTTTGGACATAATACTTTGAAGGTATCTTATGCCAGAGTTCAACATTTTCCAATGACATTGTCATTATTGGATAGAGACAGAACACTGATTGGTTACACTCATATTTTAGGAAGCATAACTGTATGAAGTAATACTTAGTGTGAAATATTAACTCTTTATAGTTAGAATACATGATAAAAGATTTCTTTGCCAGTTGACCTGCTCTCTCAGTATTATTATGAACTGTTTTGTTGAGGAATTGCTGTGTATTTTAATCTCAACTAACATCTGCATTGCATCACACTGTATTAAACCCCCAGTTTGCTATGAAATGCTTGTACCGCAGGACATTAGCACATTAGAGAAATATGAACATCAGTGAATACAGCATGTTATTATAAAAATAATTAATGGCAGTAAGCCCATTTTAAAGCCCTAGTTTACCAGTAATTAGTCTCATATTCTTCCTCTGGTGTCATCATTGTGCTTAACAATGTAGTTTCAGTCTCAGAAGTTCTTTTGACAAATGTTAACCAGTTATATTGGAGTCCTGACTTTATTCCTTAACACTGAAGAAGTGTTGTGGTCCAAACCAAAAACCCATTGATATTCTTTAACTTACCTGAACACTTCATTAGTCTATGGGTGAAGCAGGTATACATGTGTTTGGAGTGGGTGGGTATGAGAGTTGACAGCTTTGTTGTTTGTTATATATAGTGTGGATGCACAAAAAAAAGCTTACTTGAAAAACTGTTTAATTAGCCTGCAGGGAACTTCTAAACTTCTCCAAGTGTCTCAGCTTCAATCTCTAAATACAGTACAACAGTGACTTCAAGTTGTGATTACTGTAGATGATGTGCATGGTGGCATGAGCATCAAGCCATAATTATATGCCTAGAAATAAACCAATAAACTGTCTTTACCAGTTTATGTGTCTCCAGTACTTGATGGAATGGTCTTTTAATCCCCCCCCCCATTACATGTAATGTACATAAGACCTTGTTTATAGGCACACTTTGAAAAAGACAATATATTATCAGAATATAAATGACCACTCTGGCTAGAACACTGCATGATTCATAAAATTTAGTCTAAGGAGGTTTTTTTATATATATAAATCTAATGGCCACTGAAATGCATAAGCTGTTAAACAATAAATGCAATGATAAGATTATTTTCTTTTAAAGGGTAAAGCCTTTCTAGTAATATATATTACTTTATTGATTTTAATGTACTTAAACTACTTTGGTAGAAAAAGACTTGGGCAGAAAATGTAAAGTAATTAGAAATTGTATATGCTAGATCTGTTAACAAATGACTAATTAACACAGAAAATTAAGTACATGCAAAAAAGAACTGGATAAGGTTGATATTAGGAAAATACAACTCTAAAATGCAGATTCACACTTGAATGCAGAACATTCATACAGGCTACGAAAGCTGAGAATTTATTTTTTTTCTCCACAATTGTACATATCAGAATACGATCAATTGAACAGTTTGAAACAACTGAAACAAGGAAATTTAAGTAAAGAAATAAACATGAAGAGGAATTACTGGGAGAATCCATAAACAGTATTAAGATACACAACAAATTTTTCTTAAGTAGTTCCTCTGATCAGTTCAGGATGTTTAAGTCACATGTCGTCTGCAATTTCTTTTTACCAACAGACAGAACAATACAAAAAAAAAAGTTATGTCAAACATGGTACATAAAGAATAACGCACATTTAAATTTTTCTATTGGCTAAGTTGTCTGTAGAGCTGAATGATCAAGAGCTGGATCTCAGCATCACCAGTATTAATGTCTATGGCTTTTAGAAAGAAATCCAGAGCCGCCTGCTTTCTCCCTTCTGCCAAACACTGTTTCCCAGACAGGACCAGCATCTCATACGTGTTCTCCAAGGGTTTAGCAGCAGTCCCATCACTGCTTGTGGAGCTAGTAGGAAGCACTTGTGGTTCCGGAGGGAATGTTTTAGGGGCACACTGCTCCATCATTTCATTAGAGTCTAGTTCAACATCAGCAGTGGATTCAAGCAGGGCGCTGTGCCATTCTTCATGCTCCCGGTCTCCTCTTGAATCTATGCTTTCTTCCACCTCTTCAAGCTCTTCGTGACTTTCGGACTCTTCGGAGTTCAAAGTCTCTCCACTGGGCTCTTCTTCTTCCAACACAGACTCATTTTCATGTGCTTCACTGACTTCAGATATTTGAGAGGATTTGTTTTTTTCTTCACTGGGCTTCTCATCTTCTACTCCTGACTCATCTGCATGACTTTCTCTGGCTTCTGATATCTCATAGGATTTGGTTTGGTCTCCACTGTGCTCCTCCTCTTCCACCACTGATTCATCTGCATAACTTTCACTAGCTTCCGAAATCTCATAGGATTTGGTTTTCTCTTCACTGGGCTCTGCTGACTCCTCGTCGGACTCGTTCTCCAGCATCGACACAACGAAGGACCTTCTTGATGCCACAGAAGCGTTCAAGCTGCGCTGGAGTTGCCTGCCGTCAATCAAAGTGGATTTTGGTGTTGAAGAGCCCAGCCTGCTGAGGCCACCAGTCAATGGACTGCTCGTTAAACATGGCTTCTCCGACTCCTCCTCCTCTTCTTCTTCGTCCTCTTCATCAGTGTCAGAGATGACCTGCCTGTTCTTTCTCCGAACTGAATGCACAAAGGAGTCATCCGCAGGTGTGCCCGGAGCCGAACAGATCCTCAGAGGAGATTCGTGTTTGCTGACTTCAACATTGTTTTGGTTACCATCTTGTCTGCTTTTGTGGATACTCGCTTCTTCTAGCCTTTCTCCACTGATGTCCATCTGAAGTTGAAATCCATGACTTTCCTCGGCTTGCGACTCCTCAACATCACAAACTTCCTCTTCTTCGACGGAGAACATATCTGCACTGTCCTCCAGCTGCAAGTTGAAGTTTCCTTTAAGCACTTCCACCTCTGCCTTGAAAGACTCTCCTGCTGTGGCCTCATTTGGAGATTGGGGTGATGAAAACATCTTTAAATTAGGCTTGTCCACCTGAACCTCTTCAGTACCAAGCGCATCCGATGCTATAGAAAGATCTTCCAACTTTGGAAACTGGGGAGAAGGACTTGGCAAGTTTTGTTCCTCTGATGCTCCGTTACCGTAAAAGTTATCCTCCTCATCTAAACTGTCATCCAGCGTGATCACAGCGGAAGCTAGCTTCTCAGCAGCAGGGCTAACATTCACGTTACTTTCTCCAGCAGACCCAGGATACTCGTTTTCCTCTTGGTCTTCTTCATCTACAATTTGCACTTCTTCACTTACAACTTCCACTTCTGCATCCATAACTGGTGGAAAGTTCTGCTCATCTTCCTCTAGTGATGACTCATCGTAACTGTTATGGGTCAGATCCACTGTCACAGGGTCTTTTTTGACACGAGGTGGGGCCGGGCGGTCTTTACCAGCAGATTTCGGCTGGTTCATTTGCCTGAGCCAAGCAGGTTCGGTGTTCTGGGCCATGCTGTCCAAGAGCTGGCCGTGCAGCTCTGATTCTGCCTGCATGAGCTCTTGTGCTTTCTGGACACGTGTTTGTATGTACTGATGTGACTCTGCATCCTCAGGGTCATCTTCATTGGCTGCCACCTCTTTAGTGAACATGAGATCATGATCAGAGATGCCAAACATCTCCATGGTGTGAAGGCGAGCGATGTGGTGGTCCAGGCTGGTATCAGAGCGGCGGTTTTGTGCATGCATTGCCTGAAGCTGCTGCTGAGTGCTAGATGAACGTGTGTCTTCGAGTTTAAACAGTTCCCGCAGCTCCTGCTTACTGAAGTAACGGAACGGGTTCTTCTTATCGCCGGTTGTCTGCCGGATAAGAGAGTCCTTAAACACCTGCAGATATTGGAAAGAAACAACAAAATCAACATCAACTCAATAATTAATATTACTTATTTAAAGCTCGACAGTAATATTACAACATTTGTTATTATTATTTGTCTTGCTTTTTTATAATTTACACAGAAATAATGCTTAAAGGAATAGTTCACCCAAAAATGAAAATTAATTATCATTAAGTGTCAAACCTGTAAGACCTTTGTTAATCTTAGGAAAAACAAAATAAGATTTTTTTTGTTTGTTTTTTTTTTTTTTTTATCCGAGAGCTCTTTGACCATGCACAGATAGCAAGGGGTTAAAATAGTCCATGTGACAACAGTGGTTCAACTGTAATTTCAAAGAGCTATGAGAATACTTTTTTTTAGAGAGTATCATGATGTATATGCGTGCTTTGATCTGAATGTAAACAATGTTGTTTATGTTCAGATCAAAGCACTCGCATTGCATCTTAATACTGTCCAAAATGGTGCAAGGATGACACGAAGAACATGAATTGTTGAATTTTGTTTTGGACCATTTTAACTCCTTGCTATCTGTAGAGGGTCAGAGAGCTTTCAGATTTCAACAAAAAATAATCCTAATTTGTGTTCCGAAGATGAACGGAGGTCTTTTAGGTTTGGACGACATGAGATTAAGTATGGCAGAATTTTTGTGAACTATCCCTTTAATATAATTAAGAAATTATACAATTTATTATTAGTATTAGTATTATAATATTACAAAAACCCCACAATTGAAATACACAATTGGAGAGTACAGTTTTTAATTCATAATTTCTTAATTTTTTTATAGAAAAAAAAGACAACTTCAAAGAATAAAACTATTCATTTGGAAACATAAGCACGGCTTGTTATTAGTTTATAGTTTATGTACACGCTTTCAATGTGATTCAAAATGTAGTAATACAAGTAATATAACTGCAATAAAAAAAACAATTTGTGACAAAATAAAACAGCTCCTACTCTATTTATTATTATTTTTTTTTAAGAGTAAAACTGCATGATGAAGCAAATGTAAAGTTCAGATTTAATGTACCTGTCTGCGGTAGATCCTCTCCTCCACAGTGCCACAGGTGATGAGTCGATAGATGATGACATTTTCAGTTTGGCCAATTCTGTAGGCACGGTCCACAGCCTGAGCATCTGTCGCGGGATTCCAGCTGGGGTCAAAGATCACGACACGGTTTGCAGCAGTCAGCGTGATGCCGACTCCACCCACCTGAGTGGTGAGCAGGAATACTGTGTAACGTTTGTCTGTCTGGAACAACATGATACGCTTCTCCCTTTCTGCCAGTTGAGTCACTGTGCCATCCAAACGCAGCAGGCGGAAGTTTTTGTTACGCAGGACGCGCTCCATGATGTCTAGCATCTTCCTCGACTGAGAGAAGATCAGGGTGCGATGGCCCTCTTCACGGAGACATTCCAGTAGAGACACGAGAAACTGCAGCTTCCCCGACTCCGCAACCAAAGTTTCATCTGAAATTTTATCGATCTGACTCACAGCTGACTCAGTCTCATCGCCTGGATTGAAGGCGTCAGAGACAGAACCTTGCTCCAGGCCTAGCTGAGTCACAGCTCGATTAGACAGGAGTCTGGGATGGTCACAGAGCTTCTTCAACACCGTAAGCTCTGCCAGCGGAGACCTGGTAGTCATCAGCAACTCCTTAATATGGTCCAATGAGATGAACTGGTTATAAATGTCCTCCTGCACCGAGCTGAGGTACGTCCACACGATGAGATCATTCTTTCGAGTCAGCGACGGCATCTCTACGCCTTCGCCAGCATTTGGACATTTGTTCTCTTGATCTTCCTCATCTTCAAAGCCTTCTTCACGTTTTTGCTTTTTTTCCTGAACATCTGCTTTGGTCCGCCTGAGAAAATAAGGTTTGATGATGTCCGTCAAGTTCTGAGAAATCCTCAATCCAAGTGCTTTCTCTCCAGGGGTGGCGTCTTTCTCCCTTGCACGAGTGATTGGATTCTCATACTCGGTTTTGAATGTTTTGGAGGTTCCCAGAAGCGACCCGTGGCAAGCGAAGTCAAACAGAGCCCACATCTCTCTAAGGTTATTCTGAACTGGAGTGCCTGTCAGTAGCAAACGGTGTTTTGCGGGGATGGTGTGAGCACTTTTAGCAGTTTTAGTGGATGAGGTTTTGATTTTGTGGGCCTCGTCCAGGATTACGTAATCCCATTTGAACTCACGTTGGTCATATGATCCAAGTTGCTCGTAGTTGTTGATGAGCATCTGGTAGGTGGTAATGATGACTCCTCCCCTGCGCTGGATTCGCTCCAGATTCCTGTTTCGCTCAGCTTTGCTGGCCCCATGAAACTCTTTCACCCTCATGCCAGGGGTCCACTTGGCGAACTCACGTACCCAGTTCTTAATGAGCGAGGTAGGCATGACTAACAGGGTATGATTGGCCAGCTCTGCATCATACATCCCTGACAAAAATGAAATGACCTGAATTGTCTTGCCGAGGCCCATGTCATCAGCCAGGATTCCTCCTTTCCTTCCGTCACGGTAGAGACTGTACAGAAATGCCACACCATCTTTCTGATGGTCGTACAGCTTGTTGTAGAGTCCTTTATAAAGCATCAATCCACTATTATTCACATTCACAAACTCCTCTTCCTCCTCATCTTCCTCCTCCTCATCTCTTTGAATGAGATCCTGTATGGCCTGGATCCGTTTCTTCAGCTTGTCACTCGGCTGTAGCTGGTAAGCCAGCTGAAACAGATCAAGGGCACGAGGCAGATCACCACGCATGGCAGCCTCCTTCCCCTCCTGCCGGTACCTGCAAAAATAATAAAACCTGATCAAAATACACTCAAATATTTATATCAAAAACATTAAAACACCTTTTTTTTGTTTTTGTTTTTTTGTTACAAATTAAACTCAAAGAAGAGTATCAATTTCAATAGTTTTTATTCTTTATGTGGATAAAGTGAGACAGGGATAGATATTTCTATCAAATCGCAGTTTTTTTAAAAATTTTTATTAATTTACATTAGACTGAAACAGATGACTGTACATGTGTAGTTGACACATTAAATGGATATTTATGGACAAAATGAACTTTTTCCCCAACATCAAGATGTTAAGTTGTAGTAAAATTGTGTGTGTGTGTGTGTATTTACATTACAAAGACAGGGCAAGAAGTCAGATGTGTTTTAATTTAAACTGACACATTTTAGCTGTTTCATAACCACTTCCCTGAAAAGTTTATCATTAATTCCGATGTGATAACCTACCCCAAATAATGTAACAATATGTCATGCTATTGTCTATGAACTGTCCTATTATTTAAAGATGAAATGTATAATTAATTTTCTGTAGCCACAACTTAAAGCTGAGATATTTTTAAAACGCCACACAACAAAATGTATAAAAACATATAAAAATATGATACAAGAATGAGAAATACGTTGATTCAGACTAAGCACAACCGTCAAATGCTTGACGTGACGTCAACATCTGACATAATACCTTTCCAGTGAAAAGATGTAAAAGTACAGAAGCATTCTGATTCGACATACTGCATAACTATACAGAACAGAAGATATCAAACATTAACAGCTAACGTTACAATGAAACAAATGCTGATATTGTGTGCAAGTAACGTTAACGTAACTTATTTCAAAGTATCGTTTTACGTCAATCTGGACAGTAAAACACATATTCTGACGGGTGACACTGTCACCCGAGATTAGATCTGTATATTGTGTTTACCTGTCGTATTTGTCCATCTTCTCTGTGTCTATTGACAGATAGCTGCAAGAGGAAAAAATACTGTTAAAGCACGCTATAATAGTTTTACGTCGGAATAAAAGTCTTATTAATGAAAAACCGTGAGCGGCACTGATGCGGTTATTTGATTACTTACTCCTCTAACTTGTCCGTGATTTCTTCAACATTATTGCCCTGCATATTTCCCTTTATTTTTCAAGTATGTTCCTTGAACAACACAGCATGTATCTCATCACTTCGAATGCGGAAGCGGCTTTGAACAAAGGTTTTGTTGGCGCCCAGCTCTCAGCCAATCGTTTGCTGTGCTACCGCGCGTGCGCGTCGTGTTGCCGCGTTTGAAACCGTCGACTTGGAGCTGCCTCCTTTGACCAGGGGTGACGAAATGAAACTTGACGAAGCTTCAAAGCTTTTAAAAAAAAATTATTTCATATTTTTTGATTAGAACAATATCAATTTACAAACTCAAATGGGGAAAAATAACTTGCATATGACTTATGAAATATACACTTTTCCAATCACATCTCCATCATAAATGTCCGTGTTTAGATAGATAGATAGATAGATAGATAGATAGATAGATAGATAGATAGATAAATAGATAGATAGATAGATAGATTAAAAACAAACAAAACAAGCATTCTTTAAACATTTCAGGGGGTTTCCAACCAGCTTTGAAGGTGTTGAAAACTGGTTTAATTTCATGAGGCTTTGAATGCACGCTAGGGACACCTGCCGATCAATCCAAAAAGGTGCAGGAAAAAATTGTCAAGAGTGACAGCTCCAAGATGTGCGCTACATGGTTAAAAAGGCTTGATACATTTGTAAAATAATTATTTTATAATGTTTCATAATTGTGTAACTTATTGGAAATTATGAAGTTATTTAGACTGGATAAAAGAGGATTTAAGTGATTACTGTGTGGACTGGACAGAAGGCGGTGGAGTGGAAGTTTAAAAACAATATTTCCTCCACTTGGACAAAAATGAAACCTTTGCCGAAGCACTGCAATCAAACGAGCCTTCGAACGTCACTAGTGAAGTCATTTCACTGAAACGATACCACAGTCTATGAACGATACAAATTTCGATACAGACCTCCTGTAATTTTATTTTTGTGCTCTTCTTTTTTCTTTGTGTATAATACCATAATACCATTTTTTTTCTGCAATTATAAAATTATATATATATATAGCTATCTGAGTTTCTAGATACAAGCCTCGGTACTTCCAAAAACATAGGCTATCTCTGTCTGTCACCGTAAATGTTTAAGTACTAGGACGGTGGAGAATTTAGAATATGTTCATAACGCCATATGAAACTATTAAAGCATCAGCGTGAACGACGGGGTCTTCTAATGCATACGTGCGCATTAACGTAAACAGTTTGTTCGTAGTTGCAACCAGCAGCGTCAGAAACGAATTGATCTATCTTCAGACTTTGTGCCCTTATGTTTGTGTGGACTTAAATTCATAATCTTCCAGTTTCCAAAAAAAAAAAATAAAAAAAAAAATGCAGGAATGCAACCTTCCTCGTTTTCAAAATAGATCTCTCTCTCTCTCTCTCTCTCTCTCTCTCTCTCTCTCTCTCTGTGTGTGTGTGTGTGTGTGTGTGTGCTTGTTTGTACGTGCGTGCGCGTGCGTGTGTTTTTTTAATAAATGCCTTGTAATGCAGCAGGGCTTGGTTAGCACAGAATTTGGCTGCACACAGGTAACTTCATGATCTTCTTTTCTCGCGTTATAACATTCTAAACTGAAGTAAAATTTTTACCGATGGCATTAACAGTCTTTATGGTTAAGAGGATGAATATACAACTTAACACTTGTATTTTCAATAAGATGTTAAGCCTATTGTTTTGAAAAAGGATAGCCGTGTGTGCGCGCGTGCTTTAGTCACTAGCTGTTAAATAGTTAAGTATAGTTTAGATTTATGTAGGCTATCAGATAATTATTGGACCACTTATTTTTTTGACCAGATATTTATTTCACCAATATATGCTATTAAATACACCTTTATTCCTCCAACATTCACATAAGAGTGTCTCTTTCTGCATGTGTGTATTTGTTTTAATGGATTGGTGGATGGAGACCATGTGCACTTTTTTTAATGTGTGTTTTTGCAATCTAGCTGGATGAACAATAAAAATGTTTGAGTTTTTATCTTGGTTTCATGGAGAACACCGATCTGAGCTTACTTCCCAAACCTGACCACAGTGAAGAAGAGCATTATTGTGTGTGCTCAATGGACTATTGTTACTATTGTCACTTCTGATAACTTTCAAAGGTTGTGTGTTTCTTAATGTCTGAGCTGGGAAAGTTTTGGAAATGCTGTGCATCAGGTTTGGTGACTTTATTCAGTTTGTTACTGTAAATTATTAGATGGAAGAATTGTTGTTTTGTTTAAGCTCATAGCCTTACATCAGGGTTGATAAGGTTATTGTTAAAGACCGCACAGTAGTTTACTGTTCTCTAGACTGTTTTTTTAAGAGTATTTGTGTAAACTGGTTCGAAATCCTATTTATTAATCTTATAATTCCTTATTTTAACCCGAAACTAATTATAATTATTTTAAGTCAGAAATAAAATGTAGTACAGATTTCATATCAGTAAGGAAATGCCAAGATGGTTTGGAATTGTGCCAGGAAAAGTTATTGATTGCCCTGTATTTCATATTTATATAGTTTCCTTTTCAGTATTAAAGAGACCACACATATAATGGTTTCCTTTTTTATTGGATGATTAACTCACTTCGATAATTAATTTAATCATGCATTCTGCATCCTTCACAGGTGCACACAACATAATTCCAGAGCATGGCTTTAAAGGTAAATTGTGTATCTGTGAGTCTTTATATGGTATCTGTGTGATAGCTGATTAACTAGTCATTTTGTCATAGGCCTATATTTTAAACTCACACTCACTGCTGTGTCATCAAGCTGAAATGTACAGTACTACATTTTTAATAATTTTGGGTCATTCCGTGTCATATTAACCAGAGGTCCCTGTCTCAAATTTTTAATTTTGCTAATATATTTTTTTTTTTCTGAAGAGAGATGTGTAGTGTATAGCAGAGTTATTCAAATCTTGCCCTGGAGGGCCAGTGCACTGCAGACTTTAGCTCTAACCCTAATCAAACACACCTGAGCATGATAATCAATGTTTTTGGGATCGTTAGAAAATCACAGGTAGGTGGATTTGATCCGGGTTGGAGCTAAACTCTGCAGTGCACTGGCCATCCAGGGTAAGATTTGAATAACCATGATGTATAGAGTATGTACGTATTGTGTAACATAGTGATGAAAGCCAAAATATTAAATGTCATGGATAAATATTTACTGAGTAATCCACTATTCTGTAGAGGGGGGTCAAAATGGCAATTTTCACCTGAGATTCAGAGGCAAATTACAGGGGGTTAAAAATGACTTCAGAAAGATTACAGCTTCATGATGTTACTTTTACACAGAGATTGCTAGGTCTGTTAGTAAAACCTGTTGACTTTAGCAATCTTTTTTGGTGACCATTGAAAATGGGGAAAGATCACCTTTCAAGTTTTTTTCTCCAATGTTTTGCAGGCATGTAACTCCAAAACCATTAAAGAGATATTAAGGCCCTTTTAGGAATTGGTTTTTAACAAAGCTTCCTTTTGGAATCTTAATTTTTAAGGCCATATATGGTTCAGTTTCAGAGATATTGTAATTTCAGTATGGCTCCAGGAGTACATCTGTAAATTGTACACAGTACATCAGTAAATTGTACACCAAATGTGGGTCACTTGCTAAAATATGATACTTCTTTACTTATAAAGAGGAAAGTCTGAAAAACAACAAATAATATTAAAACTAGAAATGTATCATGTTTCCTTCTGTCAAAACAACTGCATTGAATATACCTGTTTTGAGTGCCATAAAAATGTTTCCCAAAGTTTGTGTGCATGTAACTCAAGAAGTATTAAATATATTGCTATCAGAAAAATATTAGGAAGATAAAAAAAAATGAGGAGGGGACCTCTGGTTGACTCAACACAGAATTACCAATTTCTAGTTTTTGTCTGATAAATATTCTGTTGTACTTCTAAGTTCTTGTTGAATATACCATTCTGTTGAAATGTTTGGCATAAGGAAAAATTTATCTCATGCTCCTCTGGGGCTACATTTATTAGATTAAAAATACAGTAAAAATGTCACAGTTAATATTGTGAAATATTAATAAAATGTAATATAATGTTTAAGGCAACTGTTTACTACTTTTATTTAAAAATATATATTTCTGTAATGGCTAATATTGCGATGGCTGATTTGACACTCAAGAAGCATCTACAATTATTATTTATGTTTGAACAACAAATATTTTTTACATAAAAAACATTCTTTACTGTCACTTTTAATCAGTTTAGTGCAATCTTACTGAGTAAAATGTTGAGTAAAATGTTGATTTCCATACTGACCCCAAACCTTTGTATCTATATGGCTAAATGTATTTCTGCAGGAGGATCTCTTGCGAGACATCCAGAAGTGTTTTATCAACCTGAATGTTGAAGAGGATAGAAAAGAGACTGTAATTCTGAGAGAACGGTGTGTGGTTTAAAACAATATATATATTGTTATGTGAATAAAAGAAATGTGAATTATTCTGTATCTAATAATATTAATTTGTTTGTGTTAGTGAGGACAGTATTGACATCCGGTGTACAGGCTTTCCTGATTTCTCTGAAGACTTCCGTCAGATTGTTAAAGCTGGCTGGCTAGAGAAAACTCCTCCAAAAGGGTAAGAGACAACTTCTATACAATCTTTTACATCTTTTCTTACATCCTTATAGTTGTGTTTTTATTTTGGCTGTTTATAAATGTTTCATAATATTCATGTTTGTATTTTCAGAGGGAAGATTTACCAGCGCCGATGGGTGCAGCTGGATTCAGAATATTTGAGATATTTTCAGTCCATCAAGGTAACATAAATGAATAACTATATTAGTAATTTTTTTTATGTTTCAAAATCTTGAACAATCAAGATTAAGATTTTTATATTCAGATTAAATCTAGCAGATCATATTTTCTAGTTCACTAGACACTATTTCCTTCCAAAAGGACTAAAAAGTCCAGCCATGTTTTAATTTCCTCTAAGGAAGTTGTTAAGCATTTACTGTAAAACATAAGCCAGGCACTGACTGGAATGAAAAGGGGGGGATGACCAACATGAAAAACGAAGGGGTATGAAAGCTGGAATGTATTTTTGTCTTTTTGTTTTGGTTTAAATCAAAGATTAAATAAATGTTTTTGCCATTTAGCAAGTCTGATATTTGGATTAGGCAAATGTAGCACTTACAGTGTTTGGACTGTAAAAGTTAAACAAGGAAGACAGAAGTATACTCTCTCTGAGATAATCATCAAAATAATAATGGCAATAATAATACTTCAAATTATGCACTGCCAGTCATTTGCACTGTAACTCCTTAAATAATTACCATAATCATCACTACTACTGAATAAACTCAATTTTACTGACTATCCAGTAATTATATTATGTCAGATAACCATTAAATGGCCAGTATTCTTCTTTCTACTCTAAAATAATAATAATAAAAAACACTATAAACTAAATCGTAATTTTACAGCTTTTTAGGCACCAGAACATTATAATGTACAATAAGAAAAACTGATATTCATTTAGAGATTTGCTAAAAATAAACTTTGAAGAATGTGTTTAAAAAGGATTAGTGGTTTAGAAAATGTAATTTGGCCAAGGTAATTGGGGACAATAACGGGAAAAATAAATTTTGAGATTTACTGTAAATTTGAATTGTACCCCTTCCAAATATACTATATGTATCTCTTTTGTTTGCAAATGTATTTGTTGTCTATAGAGTGTAGCATTGTTCACTATGTGTTCTTTATGAGTTGGTATTGTCTTATTTATAGAACCTGTGAAACAACATTTTGTTCTACTGTGGCAGGAATGATTGTAAACATGTGAAACCAGAGCTGGCTAGAAACTGATAACCTGTAATCTGGATTATGTAATCAGATTCCAGAAATGAAGTCCTTGTAATTAGATTAAATTACATTTTAAAACACTCATAATCAGACTACAGTTACATGTTTATTGATTACATGATTGCATATTATTCACACTATAGCAAAACATTCTTTATAATTCATTAGTTCCCTAATTACTCTTTTCAAAAAATTTTAACGATACTTTCTTAAATAACCTATCACTTGTTCACATTCAGAAAGTCCTCCAGTTTTGTGGACAGAGATCACACAGCATTTGAACACTGGATTTACAAAATTCAGTTATTTCTCATTTAAATTTAATTTCCCAAACTTTTTTACCATCTGAACCTCATTTATCTAATATAGTTACTTGAACTACCTTGATTTTAAGAATTATCACATTTGCATGTTTACAATTCTAACATGCAGGTAAAAATAAAAAAATAGTAAGTGTTTTATTTATGCTTGAGAACTGCCTGCAGTTCCTTTACAAGCCCCAGTATGGGAAACCTTAATGTAATGTACTGTATTCATGTTGTTAATTACAAGGAATGGAATATAGTTTTTTTCTCTTTCGTATTTTTATATCAATATGGTACAAGACGGTCCTGTTTAAATCAATTTGATAAACAAGTTACGTCAAAAGTAATCTAAAAGTAATAAAAAATGAGTCTAATTAATAACTAAAATGTAATTTGAAATAAGTAACAGACTGCAATTTGTCATAAATCGACGCAGCTCTGTGTGTAATAAAGAATTTCTCCCGGTCTGTCTCTCTGTGACAGGAAGTATACTCTAAAAGGATGGTGTCTCTGGGATCTGTCGATAAGGTGGTCAGTATCGGAGACTTGCGATTCGAGCTCCACAGTCAGAGCCGGACTTTCTTGTTTCGAGCTGAAAGCACTCGTGAGCATTTTTTTTCTTCCTAACCTTACAAAATGTCTACTACACATGTTTGTTTTTGCATTCAGGCTATGAATCATTTACATTCATTTTTATTGTATGTAAATGTTTTTTATTATTCACAGAGGAAAGAAATGACTGGGTGTGTTGTATTGAAAAGATTCTAAGTGATCGCAAACATAGTCTGGAGCCCCGGAATCTGTTCTTTAGGAATGGAAGTGTGAATATTAGTTTCGAGGGACACATGGAAATGTTGTCGCCACGCACCAAAGTCTACACACTTATCAGCAAGGACAAACTGTTCCTCTTCAGGAGCCATGAGGTGTGAGTCTGAATGTGAATGGTTGGCTTTGTAAAGGTTTTGGTGAGTTAATTAACATATTTGTGTTGTGTACAGGAATATTTTCAGGGTGTAGGCATCACTGATATAGATATGCGAATGGCCAACGTGAGAGATGGAGAAAACAAGCGCTCTTTCACGCTCACCACTCCATACAGAGCATTCAGGTAAACGCTGCAACTTTTCACATTTTGCACAAGCTGGAATGCACTTATTAATTATATACTATTAAAGCATTTTATAAGTATTTAGAATTAGCTTTAGCTTTTTTAAATTAGTTTTATTATAATTTAAATTGTAAAAGGATAGTTCACCCCAAAATGAAAATTCTGTCATTAAACTCTCACCATCCTGTCGTTCAAAACTGGTAAGACCTCCGTTCATCTTTTGGAATACAAATTAAGTTGGAGAGCTCTCTGACCCTGCATAGACAGCAACACAACTGAAATGCTCCCAGCTACTGAAGACATCAGTAACACAGTCCCTGTAACATCAGTGGCTGACTTTATTCAACCGAGTTAGATGAGTTACCGTCTTCAGCCAGTTTGGAGATAACCACGATGCATGCACATACTTTAACCTGAATGTAATCAACGTAACCATCTTTGTTCTGGGAACATTTCAGTTGCATTTCTGTCAATTTCATCAAAAAAATCTTAATTTGTGTTCCAAAGATGAACAAAGGTCTTGCAGGTTTGGAACGACATGAGTGTGAGTAATTAGTGACAGAATTCTCATTTTTGGGTGAACTATTCCTTAAAAATTCAATAATTTTGTAATGTTTTTGATTTTTTTTTTTCAGTATTTTTATTTAGGTTACAGTGTTTAAGTACTTCAATTTAAACATATAACATTTTTCAAAATTTAAGTTTTTCATCTTTAATATTTAATATTTTATTTTAAATCAGCTTCATTTCAGTTACCAAACACAGTTTTTAATAGTTTTAGGTTTAGTTAACAATAATAACAGAATTCTAAAGGTCTCATCAGAATACTGGGCTTAATACACTTCACACAAAGTGGATCAAAAGTAAAAAACAAATGGAGCTATCCAAGTGTTATCCCCTGAAGTTTCTTGAAGCACATTCACTGATTTATAACGGTCACAAAAAATGTGCTTTACATACTTTTTAAAGGTCTGTCAGGGCATCAAGGATGGCATATGTGGACATGTTTGACTTACTTGGCAAACATTGAACAAAATAAACTGTAAACTTGATAATGAAAGTAATTAAACTGGGAACTAACTCACTACATTAATGAAAGACACCTACTGTAAATGAGCCCCCTATATACAGTACATTTGTATATTTCTCTCTCCTCTATGTAGTTTTATGGTGGACTCAGAGAGTGAGAAGCAGGGATGGTGTAAGGCGCTAAAGGATTGTGTGAGTCGCGCTCTATCATGTGATGGGTTGTGTGAGAGCATTTGGCGTGTGCCATCAAACCGCTTGTGTGCGGACTGCAGCTCTTCGATGCCGGAGTGGGCTTCTGTCAACCTGTGTGTTCTGCTGTGTGAAAAATGTGCAGGTGCATACAAACACTTTACATGTTAACAAATGACAGCTGGTGTATGCATGTATCATATGTGGGCTCATACATTTGTGCACATTAACAGGTGCACACAGAAGTCTGGGCCAGAACGTGTCAAAGGTGCGCAGTCTGAAGCTGGATGAACGAGTGTGGACTGATGACCTCATCAGGGTACAATGAATATGATGCATCCAGTCTATGTGTTGCCACAGCTAAATCTGATAGTTGAATTCATCCCTTGCAGGTGCCATTTTGCCTTTCTCTTCCAGGATGATGCATGATGATCTCTTTATGTGTTGCCAGGTTTTTCTGCTGCTGGGTAACGGCAAAGCAAATCAGTTCTGGGGAGCAAATATTCCCCCGAGCGAGCGTCTCTGTTCAGACACACACAGTGAGCAACGTCTCGAACACATCACAGCAAAATACAAAGATGGAAAATATCGCAAATACCACGCACTCTTTGGCCAACAGGAGGCACTCAACAGAGTTAGTCAATTCAATACAATTGGCAAAATATTACAGTAAATTCACATCAAATGTTCTTTTCTAATGTTTGGTTACTCCTGGTTTCCTAGGCTCTGTGTTCAGCCGTGCAGTCTGGTGATTTGTTGGAGACTCTCTCGCTGCTGAATTGTGGGGTGGATATCAACTGCAACACTGGTATCCCAGAATTCCCTACTCCGCTGTCTCTGGCCAAACGCAGTGGCCAAACAGTACAGGCAGAGCTACTTATGCAGAACTTGAACTCAGGTGCACAAATACACACACAAAACCACAATGTGCAAACGTTTGGATGCACAGGTTGACATTGACCATGATTTGTTGTTTACTAGAGTCGTTAACACCAGTGGATACAGATGCATCCATTCGATCTCAGTCTGGCTATCTTTTTAAGACCGGCTCATCAGCTAAGCCAATCACAGACCACAAATCTAAAGCAGGTATGTGAAGCCCCAGTGGCTTTTTTAAGTAAACTGCTGAATCTCAAATTTTTCTCAGATCTACAATTTTGTGTGTTTGTGAGGATGTTCGACTTCCAAAAAGACTTAAATTATACTTTTATATCATCAAAAGGTTCATTCTACCTGGTATTTGGCATAAAATGTCCATTGTACTATGCAAGAATCTTGATTATTGAACATCAAAAGTGAATCTTACAACTTCTATCCAGTCTAGATATATAATATATAATTTTATATATAATATATAATTTTAGATATATAATATATAATTTTTTTGTATCCATATCTGTATATGGATACAAAAAAATATTTTTACTGCATATCATGAATATTTCTAAAATATTTTTTTGGTTTTTTTTATTTAAACCGAAAGCACCAAAATAAATGTGGAAAAAAATATTTCAATAATTATAGATATAAAACTATGAAACTATTTTACAACCTTTCAACTTCAATTACATTTAAATTATGTGACCATTTAAACTGCTTTTGGAAACTGTAAAATGTCATGCTTTAGGCTTTTTAGGCTTCACATTATTAATATACAATATTTCATTGCAAATGAAAGTGTTTTTCAGTTACAAATTAATGAGCAACGGTAAACATGTTGACTTGAGGTGCTTTGTTTCTGTATGTGTATAAACCTTATTGTGGTGAATATTGTAGATTTCTCTCAGCGTTGGTGTT
Source organism: Carassius gibelio (assembly GCF_023724105.1). Classification (NCBI taxonomy): domain Eukaryota; kingdom Metazoa; phylum Chordata; class Actinopteri; order Cypriniformes; family Cyprinidae; genus Carassius; species Carassius gibelio. Next base: position 38,406,166 of record NC_068400.1, read on the forward strand.
GTCTCGATGATGGCATGTTTAGCTACTTTAAGAGTGAACAGAGTCATCACAAGTGTGGTGGCATGAAGACCAGTGAAATCATCTGCCTGTCTGTCAACAGCCCAGGGAAACATGGGTAATGATCCCTGAACTTCGATCCTAAGTGAGTTGATTTTTACCACATTAATGCCATATTTACCATGTCCTCTCTAATTGGCTGGCAGCTATGAACACACATTTGAACTGTACTCTGAAGAGGGAAGAGTCTACCTGTTTGGAAGTGATGATGGCAGCATCATCAAGAACTGGATCCAGGCTATTGCCAAGGTAATCAACTTTTTTTATCTTTTAATTTTAACTAACTTAAATGACAAACAAGTGCTTTAGATTAGGTTTTCAAACTGGACCACAAGGGGGTACTAAGGTATCAGTTTTGCTATTTCAGAAATAAATAACAGTTTCAAATCTATTACAATAGAAATAGGAAAGTTTTGCTGTAATAATATATTATATTATTACTATACTATACCAAAGTCCCTTTAAGGTATTGTAAAGTCTTGGTCTATATTATAATAATTTTGTAATATTACTGTATTTTCTAATCAAATAAATGTGTTAGCATAAGACAAAGAAATAAAATATTTGTAAATATTCATCTCTCTTTCCTTGCATTATTCTGTAAAGCTGGAACAATATCTTTTACTATATCGGAGTTGGAGACAAATAAATTGATCCACTCCCTTCACTCTCTTCCCTCGATTTAGGCTGTGCTGCCTCCGGCTCTGTTTAATGTATGTGGAACCTGTGAACGTCTGGGTCGCCTGCGCTGCACCGAGGGCAGCCATGGCATTGGTTGGTTTTGCCTGAGCGACTTCAAACTCCAGGTGTTACTGGAAGACAATGTACAAATAATCGACCTGCGCAAGCTACTCACACTCAGTGAGTTACAGCTCACACACAACAAATAGTGATAGAGAGATAGTATAAAAATGTTGGTGCCTGTATAAATGTACTCTGAGTGCGTATGTGTACGTAGATCTCTCTGACAGTGCTGGCTCCATGGTACTTGTGTGGAGAGGTGGACCTCTGCATTTGCTAGCTGACCGCAGGCCTCATTTTGTGGGCTGGCAGACCTTCATTCAGCAGAGATCTGGTGCTGGAGATCAGCCACTATCACAACAACAACTCACTGATCTGGGTATCCCAGTGATTGTTGACCGCTGCCTGGACCATGTAACACGTTATGGTATTCAAACACATATTGCCATTACATAAGAAAACACAGACATTCTGTTGTCGAAATTTAAAATTAGAAAAAAGATTCACTACAGTGTTATTGCCAGAATGTTCTAAGTTATTTTGAATGTTTTTTTTTTTTTGTTTTTTTTTTTATTGTTGTTATGTGGTAACTGATTATGGTGATTGTTAAGTCAACCAATGTTTTCGGTTCATTTAATTTACTGGTCAGGCAGCTGATTGGCTCATTCAGTGTGTTGTACTCTAGGACTGATGTCATCTGGAATCTACCGGAAGAGTGGCATTAATTCTCATGTGACCAAACTGCTGGAGAGGTTTCAAAACGATGCACGAAGCATAACATTGCTGGAGTCGGACTATTCTGTGGATGATGTGGCTAACACGCTAAAACGATTTCTCAGGGAGGTCAAGGATGGAGTGTTTAATGGACAAGAAAACACTGACAAGTGGCTTCGAACTGCAGGTGAATAAAAATTGGAGTAATGTGAGATGAGACATTTAATACCGCTTGGAAAGTGGGAGTAGTTGAACACTTTTTTATTTTATTTTTACTCTCTGCAGGTATAGAGGACAGAGCTGAGAAGATATATAAATACCAGATTCTCCTTTCAAACCTCCCAGATGTTAACAGAGAAACACTCAAAGCACTCATACACCACCTAATTTGGTATGTTATAAGTCATGTGACTTGCTCAGCTGTCTTAAAGCTACAAAGTACTACACAAACCACTATAAAACAGTAATTATCTTCTGAGATGAAGCAACTCTTAAAAAATAGACGGGAACTTTTTACCTACTTTAAAAAGTTGTTTTGAATATTTCTGGAACTCTGTTGATTTAAATTGATCATTAAGTCCATCCATAAACCTGACCCCAAATGTCTGCTTTGTCAGTGTTCAACACCTGTCTGATGAGAATCAGATGACCGTACGAAACCTTGGTATCGTATTTGGTCCAACGCTTTTTCACACAGAGGGAACAGATGTCACAGGATCTCAGGTGGTGGAGGAGCTGATCCAAAACTACTGCAGCATTTTTAATGTGAGTCAGTAAAACCTTTAAATCTGATCATTAAAGATAAATTCCTTGTTTTCCTTCTTCCAGACCATCTTAATTTGAAATAATATATATCTTTATTAAAGGTTGATCATAGTGTGTCTGGGCATTTTGATAAATCAATAACAATTATATCAACTTTAGAGCTGTCGGGACTGATTTTGTTATAAATAATTACATACAGCCTTCATGCAACTGTGCATGCCACGTCAAATCCGTACATAGAGAAATGAAGCTACAGTAGTATTGTCATAATGAATGAGAAAAACGAACCATGAATTATTCAGAACAATTCATTGGTTGTAAAAACAAACAACAAAATATTTGTCCATCCATTCTGAAAAGATGCCATGTGTACACTGGTGCCTCAAAACCACATTCATTCATGGAGAGAAGTGGTCTTCTTCCATAAGTCCCTCGCAGATTTATTTTTTACCTCTAGAGGGCCTTCATTTACATTGCAGTATTAAAGGTATATTGCAATTTGATTCATGCTGACAGATAGACCAACTGATGCACTCATTTAATAAATATTTATTTATAATGCTGTTGATAAACTGTTGATAAAAATGATGACTGAGATGAAGCTTCTTTTGCAGGTCTCAGAGTCTGACCTTAAGAGGCAGCTAAACTTGACGTCGGTCATCCTGAATAAACACATGTCCCAGGTCAGAGTTCACAGGACATCAGCATTTACAATATTATGTTACAGCCTTTTTTTTTTAAATGCTGTTTTGCCATAATGAAATATCTAAATAACTCCTCATGTTAACGAGCTTTTGTTTTTATGACGTTACTGTATAGTACAGTAACACTAAAAGGTTGTCGATGCATTATTTGTATTGTTTTGTTTTGCTAGTTTTTTACATTAATGGCTGACTTAATGCTATTTCAGAGGCCCTTGAGTCGAACTCCATCCAGCACCATTTGTGCTGTTTACCTGGAGAAGAAAGATGAGGGTGCGGAGGTTCTTGTTCAGGTGTTCAGATTTTAATCTTAACAGAAAAACATACATTTATTTAAGTACATTATTTGTAGACTTTTTCCACAGATGTAAGAATTTTTTTTTTCTTTACGTGTGCTTTTGTTAGGTCACAGCAGATATGACAATAGTCAAGATGATTTCTGTGGTTTTGGACCTTAAAGGAATTCAGCAGGCCAATGAAGAGATCTGGAGCTGCTATGAAGTTCTAGAGAAAGAGGACATGGGTAAGATTTCAGCCTATACTGGAAGTGGCACTACTAGTAATGATACTACATGCAAATAAGAACTGAGTTAAAAGCTTTTCCTCTTTTTATTTAGAGGTTTTTCCTTGGAGCTGCTTTAGTTCTATGTTAAGAGGCAACAGCTACCGATTTGGGGCAGTACTATGTAATGCACTATGACAAAGGTTTTAATTCCTTCATTATGGTCCGAAGTGCATTTTAACTAGGTTGTTATTTAATTTGTAATAACTGTACTAACAATGTACTAACTATTCTGTAGACAAATACAGTCTCATGTTTAGAATGCACAACACAGTTATCAAGTTTTTGGAGCAGTGTGGTATCCTCGTTGGCATCTGTTGCTGTTGGGTTGGTGCTTGTTTTTGCTGAACAAGTTAAATCTGTGTTTCACTGATCATGGAATGTTTTAGAAGTGACATAATGTACTCAGTAGGCTGTCAGTGCAATGGTTTTATGAATATGAGACATTATCTATTGAACGTGACTCTGGATGTGGTTTCTGTGACTAAGAAATTCAGTTATTATGGTTTATTTTATAATAGAGAGAACTCTGCATTACCAGGAAAGAGTGCTGCCAATCTATTTTTCACTTAGCTGTCACTCTCACCTGCTGATCAAGAGGAACCCCTATATTAACAGCATCATGAGGTACCTGGGTATGTTTCATCACACAAACACCAATGCATAGTGTCACTGAAAACCAATTCAGTCAACATAATTGATGAGAATGGTGGAAAAAGTATAAAACATTGCAGATTTCAGTATGATAAGTCATTTCCTTAATTTGGAAATGAAGATATTCCAAAAAATCTTAAAGTGTACATATAAAATATACATTTATAGGCTTATTACAATGTTTATATGTCAGATATCTTAAATCTCAATTCTGATATTGAAGCTTCTGGAATGCTTTTTTAGCATACATTTTAATTTGGTAAAGAAATCCATGTAACGGCACAGTGTTTCTGTCTACAAAATTAATCCCAAACATTTAACCATACACTTTTGGCTCGAATTATTAAGGTCACAAAAAGCATTTTTTTTTTTTTGCATGCAGACAATAAAGAGAATCTGAGTAAAATGGGGTCATTGCGCATTTGTGAGGTTAAAAGTGAAAGTAGCAAAACTTTCCACAGTCGTCACTGTGAGCTTTCTGGCAGCACATTCAAACTGCACAAGGAACTGCAGGTGTGTATGTGTGTGTGTGTGTAAGCATGATCAGCTAGTGTATTATCATACACTGATTGAGCATATTAACGTTTAAAGCCTTCTGTTCTTTCAGGGTTCTCCGTGTGAGAGGGAATATCCTGTCAAAGAGCTCAAGCTCTATCATGGTTGCCGGAGCAAAATACATCCACCCACACCGTAATAAACCCAGAGCACCTTAACACTACTTCTCTCTACAGCTTATGATCACTCATAAACAGGGATGCAATACATTGTAAAGAATAGCGCCACAGTTGCCATAACTAAAAATGAAACAATTGTTGAATTCAGAAAAGTATACTTGCATACTACACTTAGTATTTGTGCAAAAAGTAAAAGTAGGATGCCATTTTGAATTCTGCAAATGTTAGGCAGCTTTTTTTCTCAATAAATGTATGAATATAAAATTATTTTATACCCCTCATGAATTTGCTTCCTTGTTTCTGTATATTACTTTTAACATTTATACGATACAGTTTGGGGTGTGTAAAATTTCTTTCTTTATATTTACAGATGGGGACTGATACTAATTCATGATAAGCAGCAGTGGTGAGTCAGGTTGTGGTTCTTGGTCACATTTTTCTCTTATTGGGCTAACGGTTCCTTCACACAGCTTTTTCCGTGTCGACCTGATGATCTGAATGCAGTGTTGGGGCCGCAGCAAGAGAATTGATAGCTGCCATGGCAGACTTATTCTGAGACTTGATAATTCTTAATAAATGAATACTTGATACTACAAATTTTTTCAATGTTGCAGGATTTACGATGCTGAAGACTGTTGAAACACATAAACACAGTCTTTGAAAAGGGTCCATAGAGCTGTAACCACCTTGGGCATTCATATATCAACAGCATATTCTAAAACAATTACATTTAATCTTATGTTCATTAATTATTTAGCAGACACTTTGATCCAAAGCAAATTACAGATGAAGTCAAACATTTTCCCTCAAAATTGAACATTCAGTTACACAATACAGTCACAAATATTTAGCAGACATATCAAGCAATATACGACAATCGTTTTTCTTAAAAAGCACCCCTAAATAATAATTATGGCTCAATCATCTCACAGCCTTGTAACAATGTTCACCTCCTCTCCATGTCACTGGCCATCTTACTTTGTCTATGGTTATTTTTCTTTAAGGTATCTCTGCTGTGAAAATGAGGATGAGTTGACTGAATGGACAGCAGTGTTTTACAGTATCCAGGTATTAGCCTTCCCTTTCTCTCTCTCGCTCTCTATATATAATGATTTTTTTTAAACTAAGATGCATTTTTACAGAACCAACTAAAAGGTTTAATTTTTTTATTCATAGTATAACGGTGACATCTGGCCCTCCTGGTGAAATAACCTCAAAGCAGCTGATTGGTTGGATACCCACAATTTCTTCTGAGGGAAGAAACTAAAAGAAAAAAAAATAAACATGACATGAAAGTATTTTTAAACAGACTGTGCCCATCTCAGATGATGTATTATTAACAGCACATTGACGTCTTAAATTACGAGTAATGTGACACAATGAAATTTCCTCTTTAATTCATTTATCTTTTGGCATCAATTGGTCTCAAGTATATGTTTTGTCCATTATTTAGAATGTTATGTACTGTAAGCTGACGTAAATGAATAGTGTTTATTTGGATTCAGAGAGTATAAAAAATGGTTACAAGAATAAATGAGGCTTATGGGTTTGAAACAATGTGAGGGAGCATACTATTTTCTCAAGAAGCAGCGGAAGAACCTCTGATTGATCTTTTTGATTGTACAGTCTCTTTCATTTTGAAATAAGTGCGTAGGCTGAAAAACAGCGGTGGAAAGTAACTAATTACAAATACATTTGTATAGAGTAGCTATAATTAAATTGTTGTACTTTTACTTGAGTAAAAAAAAATTGCTGGCATATGACCTACTGACCTTATATGAAGTACATCTGATTAAATGGATTTTGAATTGCTTTAGCATTGTTCATAGCTTCAGATCAAGTAGCATTGTAGAAAACACACGTTTGTTTTGTGAAAAGTGGACACACACAAAAGTGATAATTTACATTTACAAATCACTGTGCACACAAAGTTTTCATTTACAGAACTCCAAAGACCACAGACATCACGAATAAGCATATGAAACTCAAGAATGGTGAGTCAAAAAATGCTTCATGTTGCAATGGAGCAAAAGGAAACACTGGTCTCCTTGATTGTGATTTCAAATGAAACAATATAACATCTAAACCTCTGTCAGTTCTTCGTAAGAGCTTCTCTAGACGTCTGAGAGAAATAAAGTCAATCTGACTTGTCTACCTTTGTTATTATAAAGCAGACTACACTTTCCATGTGATTTAGGGATGCACCAGTTGACCGGCCATAAATCGGAACCGGGCGGTTTTTGCTTAAAATAAGTTTTTGGCCTTTTTTCCGGCCGATTTTTCCGGAAGTGCACCCTGTTCACATACTACATTGTAATAACTTGCTATCATGTCATTTGTGAGGAATTATTTCGAAATCTGTGCGCAGGACACAGGCAGCCATTCAGCACTTGAAGTGCAGAGCTACACGCCTGAGGCACAGATAGCAGGAAGCGAACTGCCACTGGTGTACTAGCGCAAAAATAAGAGCCTTTCCTGCTCACTGAAGCTGCACGAGCTTACTGTACCTCTCCCTGCACAGAGAGATAAAGATGGATATATCAGCAAAAAATGTGTAACCTATTGAAATTTTATTCTAAAAAACTACATATTTACAGACTGAACAGCATCATACAGGCTGCTGTCACTGGCCTTTGACATCCAAGAGCTGCATAACATTGTGGACAGACTGAGCACGTCTTTTATGGGGATTTTGAGGAGGCTGATTGCCTTCCTACCACAGATGGCAGGCATTGGAAGCATCTTTTCTTTTGGTAGCTGGAACAATAGATGGCTGTCACATACAAACTGAACCAGCAGCAAGTGAAGCCCAATGTTATTTCAACAGGAAGCGGTTTCATTCTGTTCAGCTGCAGGTCACCACCAGGGGAAGTGCGTTGATATCTTTGTATCCCGGGTCTGTGTATGATGCCAGAGTGCTGAAGAACAGCTCTATTTACACTGGAGGCCTGTATCCACCTGCAGGAAAACACATCCTGAGAGATGGTGGGTATCCTTGTTTGAGTGCACACATCTGCCTCATCACTCCATACAGAGAGCCTGAACAGAATCATGCCCTGGTTTGATTCAACACCAATAATGCTCATGCACGAACATTGTTGAGAGAGCCATCAGGATGCTGAAGACAAGCTGTGCTCCATCTTCTTCTTCAAGGCCCTGGAAGTGAGTCCTGCCTTTGTGCAGATGTTGCTGCATGCAGTGCAGTGCTCCACAACCTCCGTCTTCTGAATGAGGACATTGCAGATCCACAAATTGTAGAGGATCATGACGATAATACACTGGAACCCCAAAACACAGAAGCCAGCACAGGAGAGCATGTGCGGGACAATCTGACCACAGGTGTAACAAATCATTCAATGTAAGAAATGTCTTTGGCTATTGGCAGCATAAAAAAAAAAAAAAAAAAAAAACTAAACGATGTGACTGCAATGGGCAGAACAATACAAGTTACCCCTAAACGAATGTGTTTAACAAATAATTTAGTGTAAGAAATGTCTTAATTGGCAGCATGAAAAAACGAAACGATGTGACAGCAATGGGCAGAACAATATAAGTTACAGCTAAAATCCATCGAGCATATGAACTTGTTGCCCGAAACATATCAACAAAAAAGAATGAAGGCTACCCTGTAAAACAACTGCAATCATGTGATAGAATATTACTACGCGATCCTCAATTACAAGTTAATTGGCAAATTCCTCCTCCACGTCGCTCTCCTCCACTTCTCCCTCTCCAGCCTCCGCTAACTCTGCCTGCCTTGCTTGCTCTCGCCCAGATGCGCACGGCTCTTCCTCTTTGAAACAATGGATAAGGTGATCCTCACTTCCATCAGAAGCTACTGTCAGGCCACATACCTAAGGATAACATCCCGAAGTTAATGAAATATATTATCTCCTCTTTCTCCCTTGCACACACACGCACGGACGCGCGCGCGCAAGCATACCTTAAATGATTTTTTCATCCGCTCAGTATCCAGCTTTTCCCACGCTTGAAGTACCCAGGGAACCAACAAGCGACGAGCTGGGGCCCTCATATTTCCTCCAGCTGTGTACTCTATAGCACTATTCGGACGGGACTAGTTTTCTAAACTACGTTTGAGTTTCGATTCTTACCACCTGACGTCTGTGATTTTCATGAACCAATTCGGACGGGACTAATACATCTCCGTGTTTGTTACAGAGGTGGGAGGGTCTGATTTGTGCATCTGGGCGTCACATAGATCTCGCGTTCTGTATGCGTGCATTGCATTCATTCAGAATGATTGCCTTAGTATTATTACACAATAAATACTAAATGGCTAGTATAACAAAACCATGTTAATGTGTGGTTCCTTTAGTTTAACTTGTTTTCCTTTTTTTTATTAAATGTAATTAAAACATTATGTAACTGAGTGCATAAATGAAAGTGAGTAATCTTACCTGATGCTGATATTACAATAGCCGGTATTAACAGTTTACGCAATCTTGCTCTTGATTTTATTATTTGTATTATTTTTTTATTATTATTTATTTGCCGCTAAGCAAATCTATCAAACATCCGCGCGGTAAGAGCATCTACGGTAATTCACGTTGGCCAAAACACACAAGGAAATGCGTTGTGAAATAAAATATCACCGGCAATCACCATAGACAGTAAAAGAAATGGACACAGCGACCCCATTGGAACTCAATTGAGACAAGTGAAGCCCATTTTTAGCACTTCCGTTTCTGACGCGTAGACTCAAACGAAGCTTGACGACGTCAGCAACCTGTCTGACAGATGTAAATCTTCTAGTGGCTGTGCGTGCAAACTGCCATCATTAATCTTGCAGAGACGGCGAGCTTGAGCGGGGAGTTCTTTGTCTTGAGTGAGCAGGAGTAAGTATTCTGATTAATTATTTTGTAATTAACTGTATTAAGTTAATTGCCTGCGAGCTTCTCCTCCTGTCTGTACGGTAATGCGACAGAGAGTCAAGTGGTTATGACGCAATCGTTAGCCTATTTTTTACAAAAACTGTTTATACGGGGCCATAATGTAACATAGAAGGTAATGGAGCCCAGGAGACGAGGGGCGAAGTTGAGCTTTCCCACCACTCTCTGAAGCCAGTCTGCATTCAGCTCCTCGCTCATCCATGCATTCAGCTCATCCATTTTTGGATCTGGCCACCACCACCCCACTGATAATTTGAATTTTGTTCGGTCAGCTTAAATGTCAAATCACACTTTTTTCTTTTTGTCTCCATGGTGGTATTGAGAGAATTAAGAAAAACTGAAGACTAAAGGAAAGTTCGTTAACCTCTTTGTTATGTTGCCATAGTGATGAGTTCTTTCATGAACTGGTGTTGTGTCTGTCACGTGAAATCTAATCAAAACATAGAACAGACGATCTGACGGGTTTGAGAAGATCAAATACAACCCGATACAAAAAAAACAAAAAACAAACCAGGCCTCAATTTGAGACCGGCCTTTATTTACCAAAACCTGTCGTCACACCAGCCGTTTAAAAGAGACAGGCGTCTATTTGGGACTCGGCTATTATTTGAAGATTTACGGTATGTCTAAACACTGTGCAGTAGTCAGAGTAGCAGTAAAGGAGGTCATCAACGTGGCGGCCACGCCAAGTAATGATGTCACGACGCCCAAGCCCTATTTACAAAGTCATCTAATCGATTTGTGTAAACCTTCAACAAGTCAGTCGTTTACTTGGATTATGTTAAACAAGTACATTTTAACCACGGTGAACAACGTTTATCCATAAGGTACTTACACTTCAAAACAGCCGCGTCACGTTTTCTGTTATTTTCGAATATGTAGTGTCCATCGTATGCACGCTACGGAGTTCGGGCGGAAGTAGTAAGCCAACCAGGTACATCTCGCCTACTGTTTTTCGAATACTAAGAATTCGGACATACTACTTGCTTCGCATACTGATTTTCGCCTACTATTATGGAAGTATGTGATTTCAGACGCAGCCTCGAGGTGTTTCTCAATGTCAAGGAAGGATCCTCGGAAGCCAGTATTTCGAGGATGCTACGTCATCGACATCCGTCGAAGGACTGTTCCAATGTCGAGGATCCTTGGAATTTCAACCAAGGACTGTGTCCTTCGTTCAAAGAATATCCCATACACTGGAAAGGATGCACATGTGTATCCTTCGCGCTCTTCGCGCTCTCAAATCACCCACAATCCTATCTGCGCAGCTTTGCAATCTAACGTTAGTTCAAAAATTAAAACATGTCGAACATTAACGTTGTCGGAGCGTTAACGGTTTTTATTTACTTTACCAAACATTTGTTATAACTGTAGTAAATATAAGTAAAGTTTGACGTTTAAATGCCAGTACAATATTGTAAATTATACAAATACAAATGGTTAACTGAACCGGACCTGTCATTTAACAATTGGTTGCGTCAACGGCATTTATTTTATAAGTTAAGTTGTCCAAAGTAATTTAATGATACCATTTACAGCGTTATTTAAACGGACCTTTTCACTGACGTAATGATGAAATTACGTGCACTTGCTAGCCTGTTCCATTTACGAGTTCTCCGTATGCTAAAGAGGACTCTCACCTAGCCTCTGAAGGAAGTGACTTGGAAGGATCAGTACTACCAAGGAAGTATCCTTGACATTGAGAAACGCCTTCGCAGTTGCTGCTTAGAAGTGCAACATTGTAAAGGTTCCGTCTGAAACAGTGTCGCGCGGCCACGGCGTTCGTTCCGAAGGTTGAGTAATTAAATACATTGCTATGCCGGTATATTAAAAATTAACATCGTAACGAAAATATACACTGGTTTTTTGGTATGAACCGGTTTACCGCCCAGCACTACTTGTTCATACAAGCTCCTGTACAACTTTCAACTACCGTTAGTATGCATGGAAGGTGACAACTGTCTAGCTAAAGTTAGACAGTGATTGATATACCGTTTGAAAGTGTCCCACCTATTTTTGTTTAAAATAGTCTTTCTATTGTTGTTTAGCTACACTGCATGTGTATCTTGAAAACTCAGCTACACACAACCATACATTAGCAACCCACGAATATGTTTGTGCCTGTAATGTCATGGTAATTATTTTTTCTTTTAAATCCCAGCATGGAAAACCGACCACAGGTAAGCCATTGAAAATTATTTTTATTTAAGTACATTGGAGCAAGATAGTTATTTTAAATGTTTCTACATCTAAACTAAAATCCATTTCCAGTTAAATACATCTGAGACACAGGAGAGGGCATGGCAGCTACTTGCCCTGATTTCGTCAGTAATTCTTCCACAAAAACAGCGACAGGGCAGTCAGTGTGAAATGGTCAATTCCTCCAGGCCCACAGGACGTCAGATTGAGCGCAGCTCCGTCCAGTATGAAATGGCCAGGTAGAGGTCTTACAGACACAGACCTGCCTCAGACATTTTGTTGGTTCTAGAACCAATTAGTTAATTTGACACCATAGATTTAGAACACTAATTGTTAATATTAGAACACTAAATCTATTGATTTTAATTAACTTATTGGTTCTAGTACCATTGAGAAAACCAGTCCAGATGACATAATCTGGACTGGTTTTGGCGTGGAAAAATGTAACATTTTCTAGACAATGGTTACATTGACAATGATTATACAAAGTCTACACAAATAATTTAAACATTCAGTCCAAATAGCCGTATGCCGAAATTATACTAACCACCCTCAGGAGTGGCTGCCTAATATGCCTTTCCCCTGTGGGCTACTGCCATATGCAGTGTCTGGCCAGACAATGATTTCATAATTCTGTGATTTCACCGACTTCAGCAAGTTTCACTTTAAAAGCAGCTCTCCTCTTTAAAATCTGATGTGCATGATGCATATCTGAATATTATATCCGGTTTTCTCTCAACTCTTTATGATTACTCATTTAAGGCCATGTTTACAAAATCACTTGCCAAAACCATGCATTTTGACATAATTGCATGTGTTTTTGTCGTTTGAAGTGCTACTGGTGCATTTGTACGAAGCGGCTAGCCAGCATATGCATTCAGCCAAACCAGCAAACATTTAAACTACCGGTGTAACTTTTAAAATAAAACATTTCTTTGTCTTTATCTTTTGATGCCGTCTGACCATTCTCAGTCCTTGCATGGGCTCATGGGAAAAAGTAAATGAACATTAAGCCAAGTCTGCTCGAAAACTTCTTCCAAGTTTATTATTACATTCACACATTATATATTTGCATTGCTAGGGGTTGTGCTTTAGTTTATCCAATGAGATATGGATTACATATATGTTGAGTATGAGCCAAAACAACAAGTTATATAAGCATACATGTGATCAGGAATTACTGGACATATAAGAAATAATACTGGCACTGAGCCTTTCAACTTTCTGCAAAGGTCAAACTAAACTCAACATCCTGGGCCTAAAAGGTCCCCCACCAATCTTCACCGATTCACCTTTAGGTATCATCTGCGCATGCGGGTATACTTCCAGATAAAGAGACATAAGTCTAAAGCACAGAGAGAGAAAACACAGATGGGAGGAGGGAGAAAACATAGGACAAGGAAAGGGAGAGCAGGAGATAAAGAGTAGACAAAAACAGGAAACATCTGTGGAAGGAGCGATTAAGAAGGGAGGAGGGATTGCAACCTCACAGTAATATGACAGAGATCATTAAGTAATCTAACAATAACGTTACTGCATTTGATAATCACCTTCATCCAGTCTGCGAAAGAGTTTATTTCTCAACGTACGTTATGACCGATAAAACTCTCTTTATATTCGTTTAAACTAGAGTTACCTACAATAACTCCCTTACAAAACTGTTTGTCAATGCTGTCGCTGCCGTCTATTGATGTTGCGGTCTGGTAGATTGTTCGTGTTGCGTCTCTATTATGGAATTACATTTGTTTCAATAATTCACTAGTTCACGCTTACATATAATTAGCTGAGGTATGGTATGCGTATTTGGCGTGCTGTCCGGGGAAGGGCTCCGAGCTCAGGAATTGCCCGAACCTAGAGTACCCCCCCTTCCCCGTATACTGTAAAGTGAACTTGAAGTGAGGAGATGGGGTGGAGGAGGGATGCTGATAAACCGTCAATGGATAGAGGTAAGTCAGCGATATTTATACTGTGGGATTGATTACTTGATTGTGGTCCACCTGTGATGATTAGGCTAAGTATCTGACGCGCTCCTCCCGAATCTTCATTGATAATTACATTTCACTAGTTCACGCTTACATATAATTAGCTGAGGTATGGTATGCGTATTTGGCGTGCTGTCCGGGGAAGGGCTCCGAGCTCGGGAATTGCCCGAACCTAGAGTACCCCCCAAAAAGGCAAATGTACAAGAGGACAGCCGCCAGTTTAAAGAATGCCCCCCCAAAAAGCAGAGTACTGGCGGGGGCTGATTTGGTTTCTGAGAAGTCATCTCGTTGGCAGGCTGGAAGGGCCTACGTACTCCGGAGGAAGCGACTTGGGAGTTGGGAGAGTAGGCCCTACCGGCTGCAGCTAGTGAACTTCGTGGTTGTTGGCGCCCGGTCGGTAGGGCTCGGGCCGGTGCTCAACTGGAGCTTTTTGGCGTTGGAACGGTGAGCCCTACCGGCCGATGAGGAGGAGCAGCGTGGTTGTGGTGCCCGACCGGGAGGACCCGAGTTGCCTCGACCGGAATAGGTCACGGTGTCGGCGTACGGGCCCTACTGGCTGATAGCCCCTGCTATTCAGTGGGTGAAGGGCCTAACGCTGACCGAGAGGGCCCATGAAGCCTCCGACAGGAGATTGAGACTCAGGATGACGGACATCTGGGTCCTCTCGGTTTGGCAGATAAAAAGCTTTTGGGCTAGCCGACAAGGAGGACTCTGGCAACATCCGAAGGGAGATCCCGACTCACGGCATCGGATGGATGAGACTCGCTTGCGGCTGGCAAGCATAGGCCCGTCCGGGAGACTCTCGCCAGACCGTCAAATGGAAAGGTAAGTTGCGTGGCCGAGAGACTGTTACCGACGTCCGAAGGGAGCACACACATCGAACGGGTAAGCCTCGCCGACCGTAGAGTGGAAACGTAAAGCAAGTCTGTCCAGGAGGCTCTCGCCAGCGTCCGAAGGGAGCACACACATCGAACGGGTAAGCCTCGCTGACCATAGAAAAGGAAAAGGTAAGGTTGTCTAACCGGGAGGCTCTCGCCGGCGTCCGAAGGGAGCACACGCATCGAACGGGTAAGCCTCTCCGGATGGCGGACAGAAAAGGTAACGATAGGTGGCCAGGAGGCTCTTGCCAGCGTCCGGCGGGGACAAAACTGGGTGAGCCTCGCAGGCCGTAGGATGGAAAAGGTAAGTTTGTGTGGTCGTTAGGCTGTCGTCAGCGTTTTAAGGGAGTTTGCTACTCCCGGCAAGAGACGGGTTAGCCTTGGCGACCATAGGAAGGAAGGAGAGTTTATTGTGTGTTTGGTACTTGCAGCATTTGAACAGCTTGCTTGTAGGTTTGTAACCTAAACCACGCGGTAAGGTCGTGGTTGGCTGGCCAGGAGGCTGTCGCCAGCGTCCGATGGGAGCACTCGCATCGGACGGGCAAGCCTCACTGGCCGAGGATGGAAAAGGTCAGGTTGTCTAGCCGGGAGGCTCGGACCGACGTCCGATAGGAGCTTAGCTCCAGGAATCGAACGGGTAAACCTCTCTGGATGAAGGACGGAAAAGGTTGTCCGGCCGGGAGGCTCTTACCTTCGTCCGACAGGAGCTTAGCTCCCGGATAGAACGGTTAAGCCTCGCTGGCCAAAGGACGGAAAAGGTAAGGTTGTCTAGCCGGGAAGCTCTCACCTACATTCAATGGGAGCCCTGACTCCGTGCATTGGATGGGTAAACCTCTCCGTACGTAAGACAGAATGGCAAAGCAGGTAGCCGGGGGCTTTCACCTACGTCCGAAGGGAGTGTGAGCTCCTGGCAACGAACGGGTAAGCCTTGCTGGCCGCAGAATGGAAAAGGTGAGGTTATCTGGTCAGGAGGCTATGGCCAGCATCCGGTGTCTTTTTATTTATTATTTATTTATTTTTTATTTTCTATATTTATTTTTATTTATTATATATATGAAAATTTGCGACACCAGATGGGTAGTCTCTCCAGCCATCGGAAGGAAAATTGAGAAATTGAGAAAATTGTTTTATCTGCGAAGAGCCCGTTAGTGTTCGGCGAAAGCGTAACTTGCGGTATTGGATGGGTACATCTTGCCATCGGAGGGAGAATTTGTTTGGGCTGCAATGTACTCATTGGTGTTCGATAGGTAAATGTCGCTTTTTTTTTTTTTTTTTTTTTGGTTAATCTGCCTTTTTTAATCGGGTAAATGTTGGTTGGAGAATGGGCCTAATATCGTCTTGACTATTGTCGATACATGATGCTATCACCGCGACCTCGTATGCATGGCATGCCTTTAGGCGGAGGTGATGTGTGGTATTTATTTATTTATTTATTTATTTATTTTTTATATATATTTAGGTGTAGGAAAGGCTCCCGGGGGAGCAGACACTGCTACAGCAGTGGGGAGAACGGGAAAGGCTCCTGCGGGAGCAGACACTGCTACGGCAGTGAGGAGGTGTAGGAAGGCTCCTGCGGGAGCAGACACTGCGCGACAGTGAGGAGGTATAGGAAAGGCTCCTGCGGGAGCAGACACTGCTGCGGCAGTGAGGTGTAGGAAGGCTCCTGCGGGAGCAGACACTGCGCGGCAGTGAGGAGGTATAGGAAAGGCTCCTGCGGGAGCAGACACTGCTGCGGCAGTGGGGAGAACGGGAAAGGCTCCTGCGGGGGCAGACACTGCTGCGGCAGTGGGGAGATACGGGAAAGGCTCCTGCGGGAGCAGACACTGCTGCGGCAGTGGGGAGATACGGGAAAGGCTCCTGCGGGAGCAGACATTGCGCGGCAGTGAGGAGGTATAGGAAAGGCTCCTGCGGGAGCAGACACTGCTGCGGCAGTGGGGAGAACGGGAAAGGCTCCTGCGGGGGCAGACACTGCTGCGGCAGTGGGGAGATACGGGAAAGGCTCCTGCGGGAGCAGACACTGCTGCGGCAGTGGGGAGATACGGGAAAGGCTCCTGCGGGAGCAGACACTGCAGCGGCAGTGGGGAGATACAGGAAAGGCTCCTGCGGGAGCAGACACTGCAGTGGCGGTGGGGAGGTACAGGAAAGGCTCCTGCGGGAGCAGACACTGCAGCGGCAGTGGGGAGATACAGGAAAGGCTCCTGCGGGAGCAGACACTGCTGCGGCAGTGAGGAGGTACATAAAAGGCTACTTGCTTCGGCTGCTGTAGATGTTGGCTGTGGGAAGAGTAAAAAGTGTTAGTAATATTTGATGGGGCAAGCTAAAAATGGATGGGTAGCCTACTGTGTTACCAGCTTAGCAATTTGTTGCCTGATTTGACAATTCCTCAGGCCTTGTCCACCTTATTATGTTCCTGTTGGAAAAGCATCGTTCCTCTCATTTGGCCTCCGGTCTCTTTAGACGGACGCCCGAGCGGATACGTTTGGAACGCTGTTTTCACGTTGTATTATGGACTGTGGAAACAGAGGCTTTTGGAAACGATTGAGCATGTTTAGTCTTGTAAGGCGTTGTACCGAAAGACATGATTATAGCAGTAACGTTAACCCCTTACCAGACACCCCCCATTTTTGGCATGGAGGCAGAAATTATATACCCAAAATAAAGATGTTTCTGTTCATGATTCTTTCTGACTAGATCCATGATCAACATTTGTCCACAAGCTAACACTTTGACGTTTACAGTTCAGGAATAGGAATAGTTTTCCTGACATGATGGAAAATTAATCACTGGAATTATGTTTTATCGAAATATTGGTAAAATATAAAAGCCAAAGTCTTTGGACTTCAATTGATGCGCGGTTTATCCAGATCAAGTAAGAGAGTGATGTTTAACGTGCTGTGAAAATAAAACATAGACTGGGGCCGTTGGAGCAAATGGGTTAACAGCAGTTATGTGCTATTCGCTTCCAAGTGGTTTCTAAAGAGATTTACTTTCCGGTTTTTTCGTATTACGGTCCTTAAAAGGCGATGGTAATTTTACTCACACTTGCTATCCTGCATCAAAACACGAGGGCAGATGCGTTTTAGATTAATTTTGAGTGCTCAAGCCAGAGAATGGTAAAATAGGTCCCTAAATGATTTGGTCCTACCAGAAGACTTGCATGGAAATTAAAATTTTAAATTAAGCATTTAGCAGGCGCTTTTTTTTTTTTTTTAACTTATGTCTGTATCATTTCTGCGAGGTTTAAACGTGCGCGGTAAGGCGAATGTAATAATAATAATAATAATAATAATAATGCATTTTATTTGTAGGAACAAACGCCAAAAGCAATACAACAATTCATTAAAGACAGACAGTCTTGAATAAATGTGACTTAATCAACTTTTTAAAAATCGCCCAACATAGGTGCATATCTGACGTGCAGAAGAAGTACATTCCATAGCTTAGGGGCTTTATATGAAAAGCCTCTTTCCCCCATGGTCTTAGCTCACATTATGGCTGGTGAAGTGAAAGAGAGTTAGTAGAGCGAAGAGAGCGTGATGGAATATCAGGACTGATGAGTTCACAAAGATACTCAGGTGCAGTCCCGTGAAGTGCCTAGTATGTTAAGATAAGAATTTTAAAATCGATTCTAACGTTTACGGGAAGCCCGTGTAATTGTGAAAGAACCGGTGTAATGTGTTCGCGAGGAGAAGTACAAGCGTGCGGCAGAATACTGAAGCTTGCTCAACGATTTAGCTGGAAGGCCTGAGAACGAGGCATTACAATAATCTAACCTAATGCCTTTGGCTTCGTGGTTAAAAAGTGGCATCATCATCCGACGGAACGGTGGATCTGTAGTCCAAATCTATGCGGGATCCACACCCCGGATCAGCGGGTGGCGGTAATGCACCTTTACGTTGGTTGGCCAAAACCGCCATAAAACGCTACTAGAATTAGACGGAACTACGTCAAGACGTAGTTTAACAAAACTTTAGCCGCAAAACTGCTTTTAGATGCAACACTTTGAATGCAAACTGCCGTAAAAATCCAATGAAGAAAAAAGAAGAACCTGTTTTTTAGCGTCTTCGCCTGGAAATGTATTAGTCTGCGCCGCTAGAGGAAGCGGCCCCAAACTGCCACTCGGCCGGAACGCCGTGGTGAAAGACTGAGCCGTGGTTGGATTCTTTCTGCTGCAGTCCAGCGCTCGACGAGAGCTCGGTCTCGGGCGGCACGATCGTGTATCGAGCAAGACGAGCTCGGAGTTGCACGGTCTATTGGCCACGATGTGTGGCTTGGCGAGGATAGCAGCTGTCGCGATGATGCTTAATGCTGCTCGACGGCCGTGTTTGGCTGGGTAGAAATGATCTCGGGTCCGGAAAAAGCAGCAGGTCTTATAAATCCCCTGTGTAGCGCTCTTCGTTGGTACGAAAATTGGGTCTGTGATAAGGTGACTGACGAAGCGAACCAGCATGCTGATAAACCGTCAATGGATAGAGGTAAGTCAGCGATATTTATACTGTGGGATTGATTACTTGATTGTGGTCCATCTGTGATGATTAGGCTAAGTATCTGACGCGCTCCTCCCGAATCTTCATTGATAATTACATTAATGAACGAAACTTTATAAAACTGAACATAACTTTTTCAGAAACCATCAAAAATATGCCATTACAAAAGAAGAAAAAAACAATGAAAACTAAAAAAATGAACTCAGTCGCACAAATTTAACAGGCTCTTCAAACATACTTCATTCTTTGTTAATGTTTTTCAAAGATTTGTTTTCGCTAATCATGGATTCTGAATGCATTGCCACAGATTTGTCTTACTGTGCGTTCACACCGCCGGCGTCTAGAGCGTCAAAAATCGCTCTTGCCGCTCTGCTCACGACGCTGCAGAAAGATTCGTGAGCGCTCAGACGCTCTGACGTAGATCGAATGCTTATTTTGAATTTAAAGCGGCCGCAAAGCAAACAGCTTGTTGATCTCGTGCAGACTAACCACAAGGAGGGTAAAGTTATAAGTTAACCTCATTAAATATTGTTGTGGACTAAATATTAAGATCCTTTACTTAAAATGAACAATCTCAGACACCTTGGTCCACGTATCACTTTTAATCTATTTTTTATGTCCCTGTACGTAAACAGGGACACATCATAGATTATTGCAAACGCGAAACAGCAATAATCAACCTGTCCTCCATTGTGATTGGGAACTAATGGTCGGAGCTGCGTTCTCTGGAATCCTCTCAAGCGGTGGACTTCTACGTTCCGATTGGTTGCTGCCCAACCGCGTCATAGATCATTACCATAAAGTTGCCCTGATTTCAACTCTCCTCGACGCTCTCAACGGCCAAGTCGCGCCGCGCCGCTCCTCGCCGCTGCTCGACGCCGGCTCACATTGAAAATGAATGACTTCCGGCCACTTTGACGCTCTCGACGCTGGCGGTGTGAACGCACAGTTACGTTTTGCAGTTTTTCGTTTGGTGTTTTGACACAAATCTCTCGTGGGGGCTGGCTTAACAGTGATCTACTCTGATTGGATAGTGAGCTTTTGATGGACAGGTGCTCTCTGACCGGGAACTACAGATGCCACCCAGTGGCGCAAATATTGGAAAGCTCTCACGGTGATTAAATCTGGTCTCTACCACAAAAATTTTTTTTTCACAGACAAAGTGAAAGACATTAATTTTAAGCTCATACACAGGTTCTACCCTGTAAAGAAGTGTATACAAAGATTTAAATATGACATTGATCTTACATGCTCTTTTGTTTGAGTTCTGAAGAAACTGTACACCTTTTTTGGTCATGTCACTACACAGATTTTTCCAGGCTTCTCAGTACATATAAAAAACATTATATTTGGGTATTATGACTCTGACCCCACAAACGAAAATAAATGTTTTGTTATTAACTAAAAAAATTTCCTAAACAAATTTCACATTCACAAATGCAAATTCTCTGTCTTCTCTGTTTTCCTAAAAGAAATGGAAAATTA
Source organism: Carassius gibelio (assembly GCF_023724105.1). Taxonomy (NCBI): domain Eukaryota; kingdom Metazoa; phylum Chordata; class Actinopteri; order Cypriniformes; family Cyprinidae; genus Carassius; species Carassius gibelio. Next base: position 38,426,975 of record NC_068400.1, read on the forward strand.
TATGAATGTAATCTCAGTGTCTAATAAGAAAGCTATAAGGACTGTTAGATTTACTCTGCCTTTCATCTCCTTGTTTAATTTTGTTTAGATTTTGGCCCTCTTTTTATTCTTTATGTTTTTTTTTTTGTGATGGATATTATGTGATGTATCTTTATACCTTTGTAAGTTTTTGTTCTCTGCATTAATAAAAATAGAAAAAGCTTGAGAGAAACTTGAGAAGCTTGTGTTACTGAAGTAACCAATAACATCGATACAAGTTTTTCATGTTACAGTTTGCAACAGTTTGTTGCGGGTTATTATTGTCATTCAGTAACACAAGCTTACTTCAGCTTTCCAATATTTGCGCCACTGAGTGATGTCTGTACTTCCCGGTCAGAGAGCACCTGTCCATCAAAAGCTCACTATCCAATCAGAGTAGATCATTGTTAAGCTAGCCCCTACAAGAGGTTTGTGTCAAAACACCAAATGAAATACTGCAAAAACGTAAGCGAAATCTGTGGCAATGCATTCAGAATCCACGATTGGCGAAAACGAATCTTTGAAAAACATTAACAAAGAATGAAGTGTATTTGAAGAGCCTGTTAAATTTGTGTGACTGAGTTAATTTTTTCGTTTTCATTGTTGTTTTCTTCTTTTGTAATGGCATATTTTTGATGTTTTCTGAAAAAGTTACGTTCAGTTTTATAAAGGTTTGTTCATTATTATTGAAACAAATGTAATTCCATACTCTATCAGGATTACCAGGTTTTCACACGAAAACCAGCCCAAATACTATTCAAAACAAGCAAAAAACTAGCTCAATTGGATTTTGAGGGGCTTCCCAGTTAAAAATTAAGATTTTTGGTGGGGTTCCCCTACTTAAAATCGCATTCCAGGGGATAAATATCATGTTATTTGAGTCGCTTCAACCCATGGATATGAAAAACTACCTCCGGCAACAGTGTTAAAGTAGCCCAATTCCACAAGACCGCGGACTTGGCAACACTGCGTCTCTTCCTTTTCTGGCCCGTGCCAGTGTTGCCACCTTGTGGACAAACTACCTTAGGTCAAACACAGTTCAAGACATATGCGACCTGCACATACTCTTCTAATGCGGACCGCGGGCCGGCAATTGAATAGCCCTGGAAAACATGATTCATTGTGTCCTTTATGCACAGTATAAATAAACGAAAAAAAAAATCAATAATAACTTTACTGCCTTTTTTTATTTTTTATTAGAGCATTTGAAAAAGAATGACTGCCGAAATGTATTTGCACCATACTGGAATAATTGTTTTTTTGTGCTTGAATGTACCCTGTACTTGGCCTCTATGTAACATGTGGCCCCTTATTGGCCCCTGTTACAGAAAAATCCTAGAACCCCCACTGTTCTGAGACAACTGACAAAACTCTTTGTACATACAGGCAAATTTGCACATGCTTACGTACTGTTTTCAAAACTGTTAAACTTATGTTCAAAACAATAACATAGTACAAAACTGAATAAGACAGCAATTTGCTACATTTCTACAGTAATATTTTAATGAAATATATTTTAAATCTTAAAATTAAATGCTATAAAAACAATTATAGCCTAAGTATGACCATGTATGACATGATCAAATGTCCCTCCTGGATGCAATGAATGCTGGATGCCTGGACATATCAGCAGAAGATTGCCAGGGATGGATCAGAGATGCCAGAAGATTCCTGGTGTATTGCCCTAGATGCCCTGACATAAGATGTGGTGTGGATGAGAACCTGTGGCCAAATGGAGAAGACTGAATAGATTAGCATTACTATTGTATCTGTATCAGTGGATGGTGTGTATAAAAATTGTTGTATTTCGGAATTACTCAGTGCAAAAAAATAAAAAATAAAATAAATAAACTACATAAAATATTGACGAATTCTGCATCATGTCTGATTCATTCCAGTAACACATTGCAGTGAATTATAAACTGAGATGTGTCCTTGTTTTACACAAGAAAACATTGTATACTGCTAAATGTTGTTAGTGTTTTTTAGGTCATTGTTTTGTGGGTGACAAAGTGTGTAGGTCGGCTATCAAACTTTGCTAGTGTTCTGGAAGAATGAGTTGATTTGAGACCCGAAGAAAGTGTTTTGATAGTTGTAGTGCATTCTGAATGTGAAATGACCTGCTTTGCCAAGCTGAAAGTTGGTTAGGAGAACTGAGAGAAGAGTTTCGCAAAATTGACTTTAGAGTGTGGTAACACGAATTGGTAGTATTTCCTGGCTCCTACTACTAACGTATTTTGTAACACTGTAACTTTTTACTCTTGTCATATTATTTTTCAGTACTTTTGCCTGTACTCAAGTAAATTAATTAAGTAGCAATACTTTTACTTAAGTACAATAGTACTCTTTCCACCACTGAAAATATTACACTCAGTCTATACACATCCTGTCTAGGTGAGATACAGGAACACTGTGGGTAAGTAAGTTTCAACTTACTGTGCTCAGCAAACCTTAACACTCTTAAAAATAAAGGCGCTTCATGATGCCATAGAATACATTTTTTTTGTCTAAATGGTTCCCTAAAGAACTTTTAACATATGAAGAACCTTTCTATTTCACAAAAAGTTCTTTGTGGTGAAAGTATGTTCTTCAGATTACAAAAACGTAAGAAAGAGATGGTTCTATAAACATCACAGCCCCCTCCCTCCTGCCTCCTCCTTCCTTGTCATGCATATAATCAATGTAGCAGGCTGTCTAACTGACGGTCAGTCCTCCAAATGATTAGAGACTCAAGAACCTAAAGCACACAAGAACCTAAAGCAGGAATAATGAAAGTAAATTTGTATTTATTTTTTCGTGCATTGACTGGCTTGTCACTAATTGGGTATGTAATTCCTTTTTTTTTAATTTGCTTGTGGTTTTTTTATTCTTAAAATATACTATTACAACTGGAGTAGAATCATCTTGCATTCCTTTTTAAACAATTCAGATTTCCTGTTTTTATAAGATAACTTTTAAAAAGTTTATGATTTGGGCAACTCAGTCCAAAGGTCCAGCTAACACATGCATGCAAGGTTTGTAATGCGGCAACATGTTTTAACCTGCCCTGCCATTTTGTTAGAGAAACTTAAAGTAATAGAAAGGAAGTGCAGTAAAATGCTTTCAAAAAAGCACTGAGTAAATTAATCTTTAATCAATGTCATGATGATTTCACATGAATTAATTGTTTAGTTCTTGTAGATTTTGTTTTATGAAACTGCATAAATTTGTTATCTATATATTAGTCAAAGATGAAAAGGGGTTTGAAAAAGCAAAAAATTATGTTCATACATGTTTACAGAAGACATCCACTAAAATGTAATTTAGTGTAACTGTAGTTCATATAACAAAAAATCTTGACGGGCATATTTAAAATCCAGGAATTGCATTAAAAGACTGCATTAAAGGATCAAAGTGCACCTTATCATTCAGGTTTTACTCATTTGTCCGAAAGAAGCTTTTAACAATTTAAATATAATGCATATTTTATGATCACCTTTTCTTTTATATGTTTTAATAATCAGAGTTTAGAATAAATATGTTGTTTCATTTAAATACACATACATAAATATATATTATGCTGAATGACATGGGACATTACTTAATCTATTTTGATATATTTTCAAATAAGTTCTCAAATAAATGTAATGTTAAATTTAAAGGAGACACTTAACTTGCATTAAATATGCTTTCTATGTAGCCTATATATAGTCAAATTTGTAAATGTAATTTGATGCAGACACAAAAATGGGATGTCTTAGACCCATATATTCTCTATATTTTATTTTTGAAGAAGCAGTTTTGAGGTCATTGTGTTTTTCTAGCAGGCACAATGATATTACGCACCTGAAAATAATATTACAGCACCCATGGTACAGCAGCAAAGTACCTTGATTATTACACCGGAGTGAGAGTATAGGTCCTAGCCATATAGGCCTAGGAAATCACAACTTTTTATTTTTAGTACACAATGTAACAGAAGAATCGGAAGTTTTAAATAGGAAAAATATGGAAACTCATTGGTCATATTTGAGTGAGATGCTAATGGTCTAATCAAATTCAATGATCTATGTTAAGCTAAGCTAAAAGCACTACCACTTGTCGCATCAGCTGAATTTATTCGAAAACGGTAAAACTCAACTGTTTAACTAGGGTAGTTGGAAAATGAGTCTTTTTTTTTTTTTGTTAGTGGAGTGTTCCTTTAATTTCAAAACATCATGGCTTTTGAATGGATGATTATCAAACTTTTGTTCAGTCATTTTTGTGCAGCTCAGTTGAAAGATAATCTCTGCCAATATTTATATTAAAATATCAATAAAAACTCAATTAGAACATTTGTAGATGTATGACATATAAAGTCAAACTGGGTTGTTTTAAATGAAGCTGGTAATGCTGTTTTTGGAACTTGTGTAACTATCCTCTGTTGAGATTATCCTCTGTAAGCGGCTTAATGTCTTCTTATATTTGCAATTGATTTAATCAAAAGCTGTAGCTGCAAGTTATTTGTGGTTAGGGTTGCCACCTTCAATACAGAAAAATAAGCTATAACTTATAGCTGATGTTGTGTTTAACTGTGTGGTACACTTGCGTTAACTCCGCTGCTGTAACCTAGAGAAGAGTAGGATGAGAAATTGCTAATGAACTTAAGTAATTGTATAAGGTGGCATGAACACAGATTTTGCATAAAATATTTGTCACTGTTTGCAGAAAGTAACACTATCCAAACACTGAAACCACATAATAAATAAGCAATCTTCAAACATTTCTAAATTCTGTTAAAACACAATTTTTAAATTATTATTGGTAAGTTAATCTATTTTATATAGTCTATTGTTAATTCTACAGAAGCCTATTAAATAAGCAATCATTTAAATTAGTTAAGTTGTTTATTTGCTTCACATAGGCACTATATTTTTTATTATTAACTATATCCCTCTTATCTCTTTTTAAAATAATACTTTGTCTGACTTTACACCTTAACCGTAAAAAAAAAAAATCAGTAACACTTTAAAATAAGGTTCATTAGTTAACTACATTAATTAACATTAACTAATAATGAACTGCACGTATACAGCAATTTTTCATGTTTTTCATGTTAATTTTTAATAATTCTTTATTAAAATCTTGTTAATATTAGTTAATGCACTGTGAAATAACATGAACAAACAATGAACAGCTTTATTTCTATTAACTAACATTAACAAAGATTAATACTGTAACAAATGTATTACTTACTCATTGTTAGTTCTTGTTAGTTAATACATTAATGTTTAATAAATGAACCTTACTGTAAACTGTTACCAACAAATCATACCATAATATGATTCATTAATATTTTTAAGATTATTTCTTACCAAATAGGCAACCTATGAACTCTAATGTAATCAATCAGAAAATGATTGAGGTGATAAAAAAAAAAAATCTGTCGCACAGCTGACAAGCCAGCATGTGCAACAGAGAACACTCGCCAACGGTTTTTTGGTCCTAGTTCCTTTAGTGGTTTTGCTGGTTAACAGAAACTGTTCATCACCAATAGCACTGTTCATGTTCACACGCTTGTTTTCATCCACTTTTCTATTAAACAAATGTAGGGTAAAAGTGTTTCCTAAACACTGTGTCACGTACGGCGTTGTAGGAACAAGGCGAGAGAACCAAATGCATTAAATTTTGGTTTGACTGTATATTGAATTTTACATTGCTATTTTGCATTTAATTATTCGGTTTCTGTACCTGGACACTTACAAACTTGAAAAAACTTAAACACTGTGTAAATAGCACAAACAAATAAACAGAACGAACACACAAATTAAACACTTTCAGACAGGGCCCACTGGTACAACCTGCACTGGGGCCCCGCTAACCCCTGCTATGGTCAGCTTTTCCGCGTCTTGTGTTTGAATGGTTTAAAGTCTTTTGAATGGTTAAATTGTCACGGTAGGGTTAGATGAAACGCAAAGAGAGGATGGATCCAAGTGCAGGTAAGGGATTTATTTAAACGGAAGGGTAATTACAAAATAAACAGTCATGAGAGACAAACAAAAACCAAAAGAGGGAACCGGATGAAACGGGGAACTCAGAAGAACAAGAAGGTAGAGGAAGTCTCGGGGAACGAGAGCATGAGACACAAAGGGTAAGGACTCCATGATGACAACAGAGAAAGACAGCTCTATATAGGGAAACTAATGACAGAGTATTGTCAACACCTGTGCGATTCTAATTGGAGTGCAATTACTGTGAAGACACAACCAGACTAGCGGAATTAAAGTGCCTATGGTGAAGTGCCTAAGGGGAAGTGAGCTCACTAGGGAACACCCAGGAAAACAAAGACTGGCAGCGTGACATAAATTGGCAAGTGGCAAGGCTTAATAACACGTGAAAATTATACGCTTTCATAACGACATGCTGAAGCGTTCTGTCAACTGTCTTTTTAGACTGACCTCAGCCAGACGGTTGAGATAGCCGGGGGCCCCCCCTCGGCCGTGTACCCCTATAATCACCACCACCTTTCACCCCACTAGAGACGGCCCTGGTTACAATTATTTGTTATTTATATATATGTTATATATATGTTCACAAAACACTGTTAAATTAAACCGAAAAGCAAGCAGGTGTACATGATTGGGAGTAGCAGACAATAGGCTTGTTTGAGATGCGCCTTGCCTCGCCTGAAATGTAGGCGAGAGTAGGTGGCTGCAGTAAGAGGAGGGGTCAAAAAAGACCTTTGAAGTCGGACACTTCCTGAATCTAGCTGTTTTGTCGCACAGAAAATACCAATGTTTTGTCATCATGTGCAGATCACGTCCATAGTATATTTTTCCATACTATGCAAGTCAAAGCTGTTTTGTAGCAAACTCTCTTTAGAATTTCTTCCCTTGTTTTAAACCAGACCCTGACACTTTTCAGATGAAACCACACAAAGATGAGGCATAATGGCTAAACAGTCCAGATGTGTATGTGTGCACGTATATTTTTAATAGATTGATTTATTAATTCACATAAACATACAATAGAATAAAGTGAAAATTACAACAAGGAAGAATTCTAATTAAAATAAAAATAAAATAAATGCATGTACTAATTCTACTTCACTAGGCTGTTTTGTTTTTGTTTAGTTTGCATGTAAATATAAATAAATAAATGGGTAATCTTATTCTTAGCATAAAGCGAAAATGTATCAGTTGACATTCTCAGCCAATGAGCATGAAGCGGTGTCAACAGTTAGTAATTTCCCATCATGCTTTTGATCAGCGCAGTCGGTGGAGAGTAACCGCGCTCAACTGTTCAATCCGACACAGCCGCCTCGCTGTCGCGAGAGTTACGTGGCGGACATAACTCGGACACTTTTCTATCCGTCATGCATCTCGCGGCGATCGGTCCTGCGCAGATTTTACTAGTCTCAAACGAGCAAAATCTGCACAGAACCTATCACCGGTGATCAGCGCGAGATGCATGCCGGTTAGAAAACTGTCTGAGTTACGTCCGCCTTGCTCTGATGTCATGCTGACATATGTCAAAAAATTTGCAGTCGGACGCAGTTTGCTCTCCACCTACTGGGCTGATCAAAAGCACGATTAGAAATTACTTGCTGACGACACCGCTTAATGCTCAATGGTTTAAACAACTGTGATGTAATGTTCTCTTTTAAAATATTTGATTTTAAAACTGTAATATGTGTATGTTAGGTGTGTATATTCCCAAACTATCTGACCGTGCGATCTCTTTGGTTTATGTCATTTAATTTGTATAAATAAATAAAAACACATATGTCTGTATTAAACAAAAAATATTGATAAACACGTCTTTTGTATGTAATATTGTTTGTTTTATTTATTTTCATATAAAAGCAACAGAACTTGAATTACATCCAGTTTATTAGCAACACTCTGCACGAGCGTGAATTCCGCGATTAGGGGTGCACCGATCAAGATCTCGTCAGTAAAGCCGGTTCTCTAATCAACGGTAAATTCCATCAGGTGTGTGATTTCACATAGAGCAGCTGTTACTACACTGAGCCGTTGTTAACTGAGAAGCTGCGCAAATCCAAATTCATTATCAGTGTTTATTTGCGCAGCTTCTCAGTTAACAACGGCTCTGTGATAGCCATCTTTGATCTCACAGGTGTCAGATCCACTACGAGAAGAGGGATCTGTCCGGCTTGCCTGAGTTTTGTTCACTCCTCCTCTCACTGCAACCGCCTATTCTCCAATACATTTCAGGGCGAGGCAAGGCGCATCTCAAACAAGCCTAATCTTGTGCCGCTGGGCCTGATTAGAGGCTTGTTTGAGATTCGCCTTGCCTCGGCTTAAATGTATAGGAGAGTAGGCGGTTGCAGTGAGAGGAGGAGTGAACAAAGCGCAGGCAAGCCGGACAGATCTCTCTTCTCGTATGAGAGATTTGTTAGCTCACTGTGCTGCCTCCCTTATGATGTTAATTTAATGGTTCCTTGTGATGAGTCATAATGGGCAAATTCCAAACGTATTTTTTGCACCTTTGAAGGGCATTTTGGGAAGGGAACGCCATTTGTAGGGACATTCCAAATGAAAGTGAACAACTGAATCCCTTCACAAAGGGCATTTCCAGAAGTTCATTAGCAAAGGCAACATGCAATGATCACTCACGGAAGCGATTTCCGCTTGTGATCATATGATCTTCGGTTAGGAGATCTTTCAATGCGTTTTAAAGCAAAGTTGGATTTTATTTCTATTTCACATAAAAACATAATAGGATAATTAAATGTGTCTTCATATTTTAAAGTAAAACAAAATATTTTAATCAGTGAGAAATTATTTAAGTGTAGTAGTAGAAGTATTACACCCCGCATCTAGGGAACGAAAGGGGCATAATTGGATTCCCAACAAAGATCACTCCAGTCAGGGACCAAACAATCACACCATTCACAGGAACCAGAAACAAGAACCAGTTTGATTTATTAAAGGTTATGAGTCACTCTTTGGGGTGATCACAGGCCATCATAAACAAAGAGCAGACTAAAAAAGACAAAGCCAGCTTACCTAACTTACTAACCAAAAAAACCCCAAACAAATTCACAAAAGAATATGGGCAGAACACCTACGCTCTGTTTGACTTGATGAGAAGCTTTATTCACAACAGCAGGTGTTAAACATTAGTATTGCTGCTGGCTGGAGAAGAAATCCAGGAGCTCCGAACCCGTTCGCACCAACGATGAGCTATGAGTTATATTTTTTTTCTCAAAATGGAGCATATATCCTAAAGTATAGAGTTATTCCTTTAATGTTTTTCTATGTTGTTCTAATGTTGTTCTTTTTTTTTTTTTTTTTTTACTGCAAGACATGTATTTTGCTTGTGTAATTATTTTCTAAAATTATGAAATTGAATACAATTATGTAGACTTGTGTTTAAACTGAGATGTGTTATGGACATTATGAATTAATTGAGCTTACTTTTAAAATAAAATATGTAGACTGGGGGGCGTAAATATAGATGTTTGTAAAGAATCCTCCTACTAATGCTAAAATAACAAATCGAAGCAGTGGCACTTTTACCTCCACATAGTTTAAATATATATTCCTGCAGGGATTTCAGTCTAAAAAATTATTACACATTATTTAGCATATACAAATGTTGTCCAATCATAATAGTTGCATCAATGCAATAATTCACCACATTTATTACTGTTGCATCTTTTATGTAAATGGAGGAGACAGACTCGGTAGTATGTTGCAACAGACGCACAATACATTTTAATCCATGACTTCACTGCTGGTGGAGCCCCATCTCGTTCTTTTCACAGATGTGTGTTATGCCACTGCTACCATCTATAGACATTATTAAATTACTTTAATAAACTTTTGAAGTTGGTCTTGTAGACAGGTAAGGACAAACTGATATGGTCAGTTTTACATTATTATTTACATCCTGTTATTCTCTTTCTTCACAGACTCGTTTATCTGGGCATAACTTTCCACTGGATCAAGTGAGTGTAACCAAACACATCCATTAAAACACACAGTGTGAAAGTCAATCAAAAGAATATTCAGTTAAATTAACAAAGGTTTACTAACATGCTCTTAATGTATGCCATGTAATGGAAGGTAACATTTAATTTTATGAGAGCAGTAACAGGAATACTGAAAAATAACAATTACAATATTGCGTTACTCCCTAAAAAAACTTTTTATGGAAACTAATGCGTTACTTTCGCATTACTTTTTAAATATGAGCAGGGCTTAATTGTTTTTAATATAAGTTCTATTTATAGTTAAACATTAAATGTAAAAGCCCTTTCACACCAAAAAGTGTAATGAATCAGCCTCAGGCTGAAGGAAAAGTAAATTCACATCTGTACAGTACAACACAGGAAAAGAAGGTTCAACACTCTTCAGCAATAAAAAAACAACAATGAAGCACAATTGTTAGTTTATCTAATTTATTTAAGGTAAACAGGATTAGATTGCATCTTTTTAAGCAGAACTGATATTTAAAATCTGTCCCAAACACAGCTACTTCATTACAAGAGCATCCTATTGATCAAGGAACCATATTTTTTTTAAATAATAATAATTAAAAAAATAATATTATAATGTTGTGTTATCTATAATACTATAGACAACAGCCAGTTTTACACATTGAAAGATTTATTTGTGATAAAATAATTATTTTATAATTGTATTCGAGTCTTACACACATGCCATAGTTAATCTGAGTCGTGCATTAATTTGAGTGCTGACAGCTATTATGGGAGTGTCTTGATAGAGCGCAGGAGATGCAGAACGATAACTTGATCTTGACCCTTAAGAAACTTTCATTAATGCTGACACATAACAAATCTCCCTCAAAGATAAAATTACATGAATTGCTAATAACAACATCAAAATAAGTAGAGCCTGTACAAATACTAGAAATCGTGAATATAAATAATTGTATAATAGTAATAATACTAATAATTTTTTGGACTAATAAATAATAATAAAAAATAAAAAAATAATAATAATCATAAATAAAATAAATGAAAACTGTTCACATTTCATTATAACATTTCTATTTCGTCTGGTGTCTTTTTTAATTATATAATTTTTTTACATTGCTGTCTTGCCACCAGCAAATCTCTGTATTGCTGATTGTGGTTTCCAGGATCGATCAGGGATCGATACGTCTGCCCTTTACGAGGAACACAAGAATGTGCAGTAATATTTAGACAACTTAATCCAGATATTTTAATAAAATCCACAAATTTGTTTAAAGAACCAAATTAGCTCGAGATCAGTAACCCAAGTAAGCGAGGTATGAAGAAAGGGCCACCTAGGGCCAGTGTTTAGCTCCAACTTGCCTCAACACACCTTCCTGGAAGTTTCTAGTGTGACTAACAAGACCTTGATTAGCTGGTTCAGGTGTGTTTAGTTATAGGGTTGGTGTCCTGGGGGTTTCATAAAAGACACTAAGTGGGGATTAAAGTATGAAACCTGACTTGAAATAACCTAACAAATAATCAGGACTAAAGCGATTGGATAAACGACAATTTAAGTTTATGTAACCTCACTAATTCGATCCAGGTTCAATGAGTAAGGAAAATTTGATGTGCACACTTATTCTTAAGCAGCCCTTAATGTTGGTTACACCATGGCAAACATCAAATATTTGTACTGTTTAAAGGGCGCATAACACACACAATTTCACCCAATCTCATGAGCTCCTGGAGGTGTGCCATGGGTGAAGCTAAAGAGTGACGAGTTTGTTGCCAAATGCTATCAAAACAGTCATTTGAGTTGTGTTTACTCAGTGCATAACTGACACGTCGCATGTATATTTTTCATCTGTAAATATAGAAATTCATGCAAATATATCCATTTTGCTGTCAGGAGTGGATGATGCTCGCATGCGTGCTACACAGACGGAGCAGAATAGAACAATAGAGCAATAATTCTGAATAAAATATACATTCTGCTAAAATATTTGTTGTTGGACATTAAATGTAACACATGTAGAATTTTAATCATACATACTGTATAAGAAGTGTGGGTGAAAGTTACCTTTAAATGTAATGTATTACAATATTGCATTTCTCCTTAAAAAATGTACTAATTACGTTACTTAGTTACTTTTTGTGGAAAGTAATGTTACATTATTTTTGTATTATTTTCACATTACTTTTTAAATATGAGCAGGACTTGATTGTTTTTTAAATAAGAAGTTCTATTTGTAAAAGTGTAATGGATAAACCTCAGGCTGAAGGAAAAGTAAATTCATGTCTGTAAAGTAGAACACAGGAAAAGACGTTTCAAAACTCTTTCAGTAATAAAAAAACAATGAAGCACAATTGTAAGTTGATCTGAAGTCACTGTTTTAATTCATTTAAATGAATACAAAATCCTTTTCTTGCAAGTGAGATGAATTAATGCACATTCACATTTAGTCTAGATGTAACATGTTCACACAGCACACACAATGCCTCTGTACTCCCAATTTCACCCAATATGGGGACAGGAGACTTGTCAGTCAAGAAATGGGAAAACAAAGTTTTTAAAAGAGTTTTCTTCAAGTTATTTTCTTGTATATTAAAAAGTAATGGGTTACTTTACTAGTTACTTGAAAAAAGTCATCTGATTAAGTGACTTGCATTACTTGGAATGCGTTACCCCCAACACTATATATACTGTAAGTGTATTTTTGTGATATCAGTAACTGTAAAGCAAATGTAATCTGGCTAATACAGCCCTATGTTTATTACACAGGCTTTTATACAAACCACCCAATGTGCTTGAGTAAGTACATAAATACCTTATGTATGCAAATAGGTTTTCAAATATCAGTTTTCAGTGCATTTGGATTTGCGTTACCTGCAATTGTGTGTGATTTTTCCAGCTCAGAAGGCAACTTTCTTCCCATGGCACCATGGTCAGCCCCAATTGTACGGGAAGGATCTTTTGATCCCAAACTGATTGATGAGATTTATAAGAAAAAAAACATCACAATAGCAACTACAGTCTTTGCTCTTGGAAAGTGAGTTGCTTTTTTTCAGCTATCTTTATTTTCTATGTATAGGCTAGTATATTTAAGCCATACTTCAACCACAATGTAACAGTTGTGTCACAGTTGTGTACCGGAAAAATGTAATTGCCATTTAATATATAAAGTTTTCTAGCATTCTTCCTCTCTGTTTTTTGTAGGTACACACAGTTTCTTAAAGATTTCCTGGAGTCCGCAGAGCAAAATTACTTTGTTGGATTTCGTGTGCATTATTACGTGTTCACTGATCTTCCGGAACAGGTTCCTACAGTGAAACTGGGTGGAGACCACCATCTGACAGTGTTGAAAGTGGCTACTTCTAACAGATGGCAGGAGATCAGTTTGCGCAGGATGGAAAGGATGGAGAAACTGATTGAGAATCGATTATTGAATGAAGCCGACTATGTTTTCAGCCTTGATGTGGATTCAAAGTTCTACGGGCGATGGGGGGTAGAGTCTTTGGGTAGTCTTGTAGGTGCCATACATCCATGGTATTATAAAACACATAATGAATGGTTCCCATATGAGCGCAGGCCAGAGTCTCAAGCGTACATTCCTTATTCTGAGGGTGATTATTATTATGGAGGAGCTGTGATTGGTGGCTTAGTGAAAGATGTATATCAGCTTGCTAAAACCTGCCGGGAGCAGCTGGACATTGATGCAGCTAACTCCATTGAGGCGGCATGGCAGGAGGAGTCTCATTTGAACAAGTACTTCCTGTATAACAAACCCAGTAAACTGCTTTCACCTGAGTATCTATGGGATGACAGAAAATCTAAAACACCAGAGATAAAAATCATCCGTTTCTCTCAAGTTTATAAAAACTACCACGAAATTCGTCCAAACCCATAGCAGCTGTTAAAGGGATGGTTCATCAGAAAATCTAAAATACCCCATGATTTACTCACCTTCTAACCATCCTACAGTTCTTTCAGATGAATACAATTGGAGATATGTCCTGGCTCTTCCGAGATTTGTAATGGCAGTGAATGCTTGTTGAGATTTTGAAGTCCAATAAAGTGCATCCTTCCATCATAGAAAGTACTCCACATGGCTCCAGGGGGTAAATGCCACAAAAGAATGGTATTCCAGCATATGATGTAGGACATATCCATAGAATAAGTCTTACGTATGCAAGTCTTACGAGAACCCAGTTTTGTTTACGGAAAAGGACCATTTTCTTTACACATCCTTGTTTTGTACCTCTAATTCTATCACAGTCAACAGCTGGTATGCTCTTGATAGCCACCAGAGTTCACTGTTCTGAACTATTGTTTATTTGCATTAGATTCCAACTCCCATCACACTTTGACTGAAGTATTAAGTCTCATTGCCTCCAGGTGTGTGTGATTTACCATTTAGCTCACCTGTGTATTGTTGAGAAAAATATTAAATTTTCCTATTACAAGTTTGCCTTTTTTATATGTAATACCTTTGTATTGAAATTGTTTTATCAGGAAAGTGGAAAAAAAAAAAATAAATAAAGCTAGAAATAAAAGTTTTTTATTACCCAGATTTATATTAGCACTCATATTGATTCCACCTCTTCATAATTAACTCGTTCGGCCTGTTTGCTGGAAATTAAGGCATGGATGAAACACAATATTTTAAAATTAAATTGTTCTAAAAGTACAGTTTTATTAATTGCCACGCCATCTAATGTTAATAAGTTCAGTAATTGTAAATTTTCAGTTGAAAATACCCAAATATCTCCTGCTCAGGTTCGTAATTTGGGTGTGTTTTTTGATGCTCAGTTTACTTTTAATTCTCACTTCAAAAACATAACTAAAGTTGCTTTTTTCCAATGTCATAACATTGCTTGAATTAGACCCTTTCTTTCTATGCCTGAGAGGCTTATTCATGCCTTCATCACATCATGGCTCGATTATAGCTATTTTCTTTTGGGGGTTTACCAGCAAGTTCTTTTAAGAGACTACAATATATTCAAAACTCAACTGTGCAGATTTTGACTTACACATCCTCACACGATCATATTACCCTTGTGCTCCTTCATTGGCTCCCGGTTCAATCACATATTATTTTTAAAACTCTGATTTTAACATACTGTATAAAGCAGTGTATGGGCTGGCTCCAGATTGCATCACTCTTTTCCTTGAATCAGCCTCGTTGTAAATTAAAAACCATGGGGGCAAGGGCTTTTTCCTGTAACGTATTATTGGATCTTAGAGATCTAGGTGCTTGACGAACAGCATAAGCTCAGACACGTAAGCAGGGGCCATCTGCATTGCTTTAAAAACATATAAAAGAGTTTTATATTTTATCCTGTAGTTCACTGGTAGCCACTTGACAGTACCTAAAATAGGAGAGATATGAAAACTTTTCTTAGCACCCACTAGCAGCCTAGTGGGTGCTAAGAACTAAGTGTGAACTAAGTGCAAGCGTGAAATAGTGGTCTGGCAGGTCTCCACATACAACACATTGCATTGTCAAGACGAGACAAAACAAAGACATTAATAACCTTCTATAAGTCTTTCCTTGACAGAATATGCTTGTATCGAACAATAGACCTAATGTGAAAAAAAAAAAAAAACTCTTTACTACAGCATTAATCTGCTTATCAAATTTCAGCTCTGGATCAAACACCACAAATAAGTTCCTTATTTGGTCATGGCAATAATCGGACCATGAACCCAACTACAGTATGTGGACATATCTAAACATCCTTTGGCAGGGCCAAAAACATAATCTCAGTTTTACTCTGGTTGAACTGAAGAAGACTTTGAGTCACCCAGCTCTTAACCTCCTCTGAAAATACAAATAGCAAATTAGAACCATCGATCTCTCCCACTCTCATGGGTAAATAGATCTGTGTATTATCTGCATGCAAATGGCCTAATGGTTAGAGAGTCTTGACCCCTAACCCTAAGGTTGTGGATTTGAGTCTCGGGTTGACAATACCACTACTGAGGTGCCCTTGAGTAAGGCACTGAACCCCCAACTGCTCACTGGGTTCTGCAGCATAAATGGTTGCCCACTGTGCCGGTTGTGTGTGCACTTTGGATGGGTTAAATGCAGAGTGCAAATTCTGAGTATGGGTCATCATACTTGGTCATTAACAACTCTTAAAAATGCAGACTCAGTGCTGTGACCAGCCCTAAAACCGTACAGAAATTTGTCTAAGATCTCATACTTAAAAATGACATTAACTGCATAAACCATCTTCTCTAAAAATCTTTGATAAACATGGTAGTTTTGAGATGGGCTGATAATTCTTTAGTTCTAGAGGGTCTAAATGAGGCCTTTTAAGAAGTGGCTGAATAACTGTCTGCTTAAGGCCTGTTGGAACAATTACATTATGAAGACTACTGTTAACAATAGAAGTAATACTTGGCCCAACAACGTCAACCATCTCCTTAAGAAGACATCAAGGAACCACATCACAACCACAAGATGTAGGCTTTAAACTCATAATAATGTCCATAACTTGTGCCATTGACACCTGCTCAAAGAGCTCAAAACTCCTTACACAAACCGGAGACATCACAGACTCAACTAAAGATGTAGACAGACTAGTGCTAATCTAAGAAACAGATGGTTAAATGCATAGCGCAAATTCTGAGTATGGATCATCTAATGCATATTTGGGTTTACTAGAAGTAAAGTAGTTCCTAAAGTCATTACTGCTGTGCTGTTGGGATGTCAACACTTGATGCTTTATTGTTTGTTAATTTAGCCACTGTATTGAATAAATACCTGGGGTTATGTTTGTTTTCCTGAAAAGTAAGATCAGTTTTTAATGCTTTTCTGTAGGTTACTTTCCCATCAAGCAATACGAAATATCTCAGTGAGTGAGTGTGCTCATTGTACCATGGCGTCAGACTGTTTTCCTTAATCTTCCTTAAGCAAAAAGGAGCAAATGTATTTAAAATGCTAGAAAAGTGACAGTCAATAGTTTCTGTTACATTGTCAAGTTTTTCTGAGGTTTGGGATATGCTAGAATTGGGATATATCAGGAATATTATTACTATTATTAGATAATTACAAAGCAGTATTTTGTGGCAGAAGTGATGGTTCTACCTGTCACGGTTTTACGCTGCCTGAAGGAATACGGAGTCGAGGATAAACAGAATAAGGCTTTTAATATATCCAACACAGGGGATATCCAACATGGAGCACAGAGGTAGACACACGTAAGTAGCAAGTGGCAAATGTGAGCTGTAAGTGAGTAGCAAGTGAGCACAAGTGAGAAGACCCGACAAAACAGAACTGAAGGGACACGGCTTATGAACAACAGATAATTGGGGAAACACAGGTGGATGGAATCATGAAATTAACAGGGACATGGAACACATGAGGAAGATAATGGACACACCTGGGAACTAATCAAACATGGAAAGACAGAAACTGGGTCACGGGCAAAAACACATTAAATGAGTCCAGGTGTGTGACAGTACTCCCCCCTCCCGGTAGGTGCGTCCTCGCACCGTAGAAACAACAGGGGGAGGCGTAGGTGGGAACTTGGGAGGAGGTTCCGGTGGAGGACGGACTTCCAGGAGGGGGCCAGCAGACAGGGACCACAGAAGGAGGAGCCAGGGAGGAGACGACGGAGGAAGGAGCCAGGGAGGAGACAGGAGCAGGAGGAGCCAGATGGTGCACCAGAGACCAGCCAGGACGGAGATCCAAGGTGGGGTCGACGGCGGGAGGAGCCATGGTGAAGGAAGGGTCGACGACACCAGGGGGCCGACAGGCGGAGACTGCACCGGTGGGTGAGGAGCCCAAGATGGAGCAGCACAGCCGCAGAGCCAGGGTGACGTCGAGGATCCGGAGGGCCTAGGTGGAGCTGAAGGCTCAGGCGACCAAGGCAGAGGCGGGGTCCTGGCAGACCGCTGTGGAGCCGGAGTGACCGAGGATGGAGGTGGAACTGGAGGGAAGGAGGAGCCTGACAGAGCCGGAGGGATGGAGTGACGAGGTGGAACCAGAGGAGTGGAGTCCCGAGGCGGCGGATGGTCGACGACTGACCAAGGTGGAGCCGGAGGGACGAGGGAGCCCGGTGGAGCAGGTGGGATGACAGGCCACGGTGGAGACGAGGGAGCTAAGAGCCAAGGCGGAGCCGCTGGGTCGAAGGACCGAGGAGGAGTCCAGGGCTCGGAGGCTGGAGGCGGAGACAGGGCCTTAACACGCCAAGGCGGAGCTGGAGACTGGCAGTCCAGCGGCGAACCACCGCGCCCCGATGGCGCGGACTGAGGGTGAGCTGCGGGACTGGCTGGCACCAGCAGGGATGACGAGGAACTGGCTGGTCTAGGAGGAGGAGAGAGGAGAAGGATGGGAGGAAGGACAGGAGGATCAGGACTGGACGGAACCAGCGAAAGAGGAGTAGAGGGACCAGCAGGTTTGGGAGGAGGCGGGAGAGGGAGGCTGGGAGGGAATACAGGAAACACAGAAGATTCAGAGCTGGGCGGAACCAGCGGAGACACAGAAGATTCAGAGCTGGGCGGAACCAGCGGAGACACAGAAGATTCAGAGCTGGGCGGAACCAGCGGAGACACAGAAGATTCAGAGCTGGGCGGAACCAGCGGAGACACAGAAGATTCAGAGCTGGGCGGAACCAGCGGAGAAACAGAAGATTCAGAGCTGGGCGGAACCAGCGGAGAAACAGAAAATTCAGGGCTGGGCGGAACCAGCGGAGAAACAGAAGATTCAGAGCTGGGCGGAACCAGCGGAGAAACAGAAGATTCAGAGCTGGGCGGAACCAGCGGAGAAACAGAAAATTCAGGGCTGGGCGGAACCAGCGGAGAAACAGAAAATTCAGGGCTGGGCGGAACCAGCGGAAATGGAGCAGAGGAAATGACTGGAGGAGGTAGGAGTGGGAGACTGAGAGGGTATACAGGGGAATCAGGGCTGGACGGAACCAGCGGGGAAACAGGAATATTAGGGATTACCTCCGTAGACCAGTCCATCAGATCCAGAACTTGCTCCATATGACTTTCAGAGACTGCATATAGCTCACCCTCAGTCGCAGGAGTGTGGGCAGGGCTTTCCTCCACGCCCTCGATCTCCACGAGGACTCCCACGATGCACAGTGTTGCCGGCTCACACACCTGGTCAGTCGCGCTCTCGAGTTCCGGCTCCCTGTCAGTGGATGGCTCGGGCTCTGCGGCTGCGGTGGGCTCTGGCTCCGTGCGGCGTGATGGTGGCTGGCTGGTCTCTGGGTCGGGAGTGGGGCTGGCGAGGTCCTCTATGGGGCAGACGGTGAGAGGTGACCCATTTCTCGCCAGAGTCCACTCCACGTATGCGGCGAAATCCTCTCGAGGACCATCTTCGGACGACAACGCTCTGCATTTGGAGTTCAGGCTGGTGTTGTAGAAGGTGCAGAGCGCGCCGTCCGGGTAGCTGGTGGCATTAGCTAATAGGAAAAACTGTCTGGTATGGTCCTCGAGAGAACGTCCTTCCTGCTTCAGCAGGAGGATGAGGAATTCGGGACGATAGAGGGGATCCATAGACACTACGAAACAAAAAGACTTTGAAAACACAAAAACAAAACGGAGGGAAAAAACACGCAGTTTTCTATTTTCTTTTAGGTCGGGTCTTCTGTCACGGTTTTACGCTGCCTGAAGGAATACGGAGTCGAGGATAAACAGAATAAGGCTTTTAATATATCCAACACAGGGGATATCCAACATGGAGCACAGAGGTAGACACACGTAAGTGGCAAATGTGAGCTGTAAGTGAGTAGCAAGTGAGCACAAGTGAGAAGACCCGACAAAACAGAACTGAAGGGACACGGCTTATGAACAACAGATAATTGGGGAAACACAGGTGGATGGAATCATGAAATTAACAGGGACATGGAACACATGAGGAAGATAATGGACACACCTGGGAACTAATCAAACACGGAAAGACAGAAACTGGGTCACGGGCAAAAACACATTAAATGAGTCCAGGTGTGTGACACTACCATTCTTGTAACAAGAAGTAAAATTTACAGTTTTAGCTATTTGAAGTTTGCACAAAAATAAATAACGATCTGAGATATCATCGCTTGGCTACATAATTTAAACACCATCAATATAAATTCCTTTTGACAGTATTAAATCTAAAGTATGATTTCGACAATGAGTAGGTCCAGAATGAGTTCAGAATGTCTTTGAATTCTGATCCCAATTGTTGCTACCCCGCTGAAATTACGGTCTTTGCTCCTTAACTGATGTTTCCAAAAATGTTTAATACGTTGACATTCAAGAAGACACCGTAAGAACTACAAACACACAAACAAAAACATAAACAAACAATACATAAACCAAATATGAAATCTGACATTATATTATGCATCTTACAAATTGACAAAATCATTTACCTTATTACCCTTTTCAGAGACGCACAAGTACAATAAAAAAGGAAGAGAAAGACGGTACAAACTGCAGGCTGAGTCCTTCACAAAGCGTACACACACACTTAAATTACTTAAATAGTGTTTGTTGAAATGTCAAATGTCACTTTGTAATTAATGTTCATTAGAAATTATGTAGTGAGATCCAAGCAAGCTGACGAGTAATGATTATGTCAGAGATCAATATTAGTAGGAATAACAAATTTGTGAAAGAACAACAAAAGACAATGAAAGAAAGTAAATATGAATATATAAATATTAAAATTATAATAGGAAGGAAGTTTAAACAAAATTTAGATAAATAAATACATGCATATGAAAATCATGGAAAATATAACAACATTGACACTGTTTCATGGTTACATGCTGTCTGCACTGGCACACCCCCAAAGCAGAGGCACTGAAGATGTGTTAGTGAAAATATAATTAATGGATTTAAAGGGAATTAAAAAAATAATTCATAAAAATAAAAGAATAAATAAACTACAACTCATTGTAATTATTTTTTATGCAATATAATGCTAGTATGCCAAAAACGGTGTCATATTTCTTGTTTTGTTACATTTAATGAAATTAATAATGTAAATTGTGTAGGCTATTTTTTTTTTTTATTAAAAACTCACTGGATATAACTTTGTTATGTAAAACAGTTTTCAAATATGAAATGTTTAGCTACTGCTTTCTTTTTACCTTATACTTTATCTTTAATAACCTGGTCTTTGTAAACACTAAAGCCTCCCTTGTTTGTTTTCATTGGCCACCTCAAACATGGCATTTCAAGGGCAAATCCAGTGTAGCCCAACAGGTTTCTAATCTAATCTAGCACTCTTGATTTGTCAGGATACACCACACGCTTCTACCAAGAGAGCAAGTGTTTAGTGTAAACACCAGCTGCATACAAAAATCATCCCCTACTCCTGGTGTGTCAGTTGGAAATATCAGTTTACATTTCCAAACATTCATTGTGCCATTAATTGTAATAATTAATCGATCTCCAGGTCTGGCACTAGCAATTTTAGCTTAGCTTAGCATAGATCATTGAATCTGATTAGAACGTTAGCATCTCACTCAAAAATAATAAAGAGTTTCTTTATTTTTCCTATTTAAAACTTGACTGAAATATTCCTCCTTCCTATGGGAGTTGAGATACAAGTTGAGATATAATTTTCAAATTGAAATTGAGTTTTGTTGTTGTTGTTTTTTAGTCTGGTCTAAATACCGTATTGAAGAAAATTATAGAAAAGTTTGTAGTGTATTTCATAAAAAGGGACATGTTCTTGCTTGAAATCTACATTCCATTGTAAAGTCTATGCTTTGTCCAACCCAGTCCACGGTTTGAATAAGGGTAGCATGTGTTAACCTGCCCTATATTTTTTAAGAGAAACACTAAAGAAGTCAGTGGTTAAATCAGTGGTTTAATGTATTCTTTTTTTATTTATTTAGTTTTAAGAAACAATGGCCTTTACTTCCTTTTTAAAATCCATCATGTTTAATAAAATTCAACTTCTTACTTATTCTCATTAATTACATTTAATTAATGCATTAGCATGTACTAACATGTAGTTAAGGTAAGTATTATTCATGCATAAATCCATACGATTCCAGTCCTAGTTAAGGCTAGTTTTTCACTGGTTCATGATTAGTTCCTATACCTTCATAAATCACATTTAAGTCTTAATTCAGATATTAGTAGCTACATGATTATTCATGTAACTTTATTATAAAATGTCACTAGAAAAAGATAATATTCTATAGTAGCCAGATTTAACTTTAACTTTAACAGATTTAAACCAAAACCTAATTTTCATGAACTTTTCCGTCCTAGACACAACAAGATAATTATAGTTTAACATTAATGATCTGAAGAACATCACATATACCTCATCTAATTGCTGATGATCTGCTGCTGCTGCTGCTCTATGTAATGATAAAATCAATTGAATATGGTACACAGAATGTGAACTTGCATATTTACTATCCACCTTATCTTTCCGTATGATTGCGCACAGCCATTTGCAAATTTAATGTGTCAGGCTTCCTGTGTCATTGTTCTTGAGCAGGCGGCATGGCAGGAGTCTCATTTTAAAATTACTTCCTTTATAACAAACCCAGTAAAATGGCTTTTTATCTGTGGGATGACAGACGATATAAACCACAAGAGATAAAAAAAAATATCATCTGCAAGTTTATAACTACCATGATGTTTGTCTAAACCCATAGCAGCTGTTAACTTAAACATATGTGGCATGTGTACCAGATGTTCCTGGATCACTAACAAAACATTAGGCCAAATATGTTTCAATATTTAAGTATCAACATTTGTATTGACCAGATGGTTATTTGGACAAAATGTGTTACATTGCAAGACAATAGTTTGTCATGGCTTCAAACATAAGCTACATGTTACAGATGACAAATTCTGAATGCTTATATATTGTTTATAGAATGTTTATGGGTTTTGGGTCTCGTTGTACAGTAAGTAAATACTGCCATATAGCCCATGAAACTTTAATATACATATATACATATATATATATATATATATATATATATACATGTGTATATATATATATATATATATATATTTTTTTTTTACATTTATATGCTACAATTGAAGTTGTTTTAAAATGTACAACTTCCATGTGGAAATCAGTGACATAAAATAATGCTGTCAATACCCAACTTGTAACAGTAGGTGAGGTGGTTGTATAACTAATAGAAAATGCATTTTTTTTTATGATGGAAAATAGCCTTTTGGCTAATTCTTGTGCATTTACAGTAATGTTGATTAATGTACACTGTCCCTGTCAAATAAATAAATAAATATATAAATATTAACTGCAATGATTATATGTTGTGATGTTGTAAACTTTGTGATTGCAATTAAAGATTGAAGTTCCGATTAAGCACAATTTTTTAGTTTTATATGCTGTTCCAGGGTTAGCATCATCTGAGATCTTCTGAGGGATTGGCATCATCTCTTCTTAAAGAAATATGGTTCACCCAAAATGAAAATGTACTCACCCTCAGGCCATTCAAGTTGTAAATGTGTTTTTCAAATCTGTTCCAGAGACAAACTTATCTCCATCATGGATAGCCTGAGAGTGAGTAAATTTTCCATTAATCACTTTCAATTTATGACTTAAATGAATGCACACTTTTGAAGACTTCTTTTCAACACACACACACACACATACACACACACGCACACACACACACACACACACAGTCATACACAAAATGTATTCCTTATTTACCCTCTAAATGTACACCTAAACTGGCACACCAAATGGAGCTGGGTTTTCTCTCATTTATTTATTTTTATTTATATTTTAATAGTCTATTGGAGCATGATTTTTGTAAGGTTCACATGGTTAAAGTCGCTAACAATGATAAGGTGTGCCAGGGTGTGCCATTTAGAATCGGTTTAGTGAACGTGCCATTCCCTGGAAAATAATTTATTGACCTTGGCTGCACCAGTGCTGTATCAATTACCATGTATCGAATGTTGTGCTAAAAAAACAGGTTTTAAAAGCTGTGGCCTGTCTTACTGGAACAGGCCCAAATGTGTTGTATTAACAGAAGGAATTTCAGTCCCTGTGTTTTGGTCACTTGATTTTCTACTAAAAAAATTTAAAAAAGTAGAAATGACGGCTGCTGCATGTAATTGACAAAACAGAAATGACTTTATGCAGTGGCATTTGAATTTTACTGTATGTGATCTACAAAGGCTTGGAATAGGCCTGTGATACTGATTTTTAGTCTACTCATTTTAATTTATTGTATGCCTATTTAAGAAAAACCTTACAGGTTACATGCTTTCATTTGCTTTTACAAACAACAGCAATTGAAGCTTTATCTTGTAGAGCGCAACAAGTAGATTCTGATCCGCAAACGCCACCCCGATAACAGTGGAAAGAGTTTCAGCTCTGTCAGTTTTGGTCATAAGACATCCTAAATAACAACAAAACATTACAAAACTTACAAAACATTACAAAACATTGTCCTGGGGGAGAGGTCCGGGCCCGGAGCATAACCCAAACCCAAAGAACTCCCCCTATCCCTAATTTGGGATAAAACAGATTAGAAGGGAGGAGTTGGGGTGGAGGAGGGATGCCGAAAAACTGTCCTAGGACAGGAGGTAGGAGGGATGGATATATATACGCTTGTTGTGCTAGTTAAGATGGTAAGCTAAACGAGATGCACCTGCGCCAAAATGGATGATTATCT
The DNA here is from genome assembly GCF_023724105.1 of Carassius gibelio. Lineage (NCBI taxonomy): Eukaryota > Metazoa > Chordata > Actinopteri > Cypriniformes > Cyprinidae > Carassius > Carassius gibelio. The sequence continues at coordinate 38,451,537 of NC_068400.1, forward strand.
GATCATGCTCCTCCCAAACTCTGTTAATAAAACCCCATATGTTAGGCCTATCCATGCAGATAAATGGAACATCAGATGGTTTTGACCTTCAATGACTGTAAAATGTAGTGATGCAGTAGACAGGATATTTTCTGTATATGTACAAATCAGACAAATATCCCATTCCCAAAAATTTCTAGCATAAATTTACATTGTAAATAAATTAAAGTTCCATCTTTGATTGTTGATAGACTTTATGGTGCATTTCACTTACAACCAATAAAACTTAGAAGGATCTTCATCGGTCAGGTGTGGATCTATTCTGAATGTTTGCTAACTTTTGAAGTTTATTCCAGGAGTTATTTATGATAACACTACCATGTAGTTTGTTTCTCCAAGCTTTGAGTCCATAAATGACGTCCATCTCTGTCTGATCAGCTCTTCACCTGCAGCGGCACTGTTCCCGATTCAGATATCAGCGCTTTTATTGGTCCATTTACGATCTTTATTGGCTAGGCTTACAGATCAGCCGGAGCCAACCTGAGGAAGGGTATCTGCTTTGACAAACTCAAACATAAACAGAGGATCGAAGAACACTTCAATTCTTCAGATCCCCGGTGTATGTGGCAAGGCATACAAACTATCATAGACTACAAACCACCCAGTACTGTGCCTCCCTCCCTGATCTCCCTCAAAGTTTAGCATCAACCCAATGAACTGCCTCTCCACCTCAGATGTTTATTCCACTCTGTGTGAGGTGAATGCACGGAAAGCAGCTGGCCCTGTCGGAGTACCTTGTCATGTGCCTGTGTGGAGCAGCTGGCTGAGGTCTTCACAGACATTTTCAATCTGTCCCTGGCCCAAACAACTGTCCCCAATAGCTTCAAAACCTCCACCATCATACCAGTACAGAAGTACTCCACTGCCTCTGTCCCTTAACGACTTTCGACCTGACACTCACACCCATCATTGCCAAGTGCTTTGAGAGGCTGGTTGCATCCCACTTAAAATCCTGTCTCCCTGCTACATTAGACCCATCGCAAGTCACAAGGTCAACAGAAGATGCCATCTCTACTGCACATCACTCTGCCCTCACCCACCTGGACAGTCAAAATGCACATGTGAGAATGCTGTTCATTGATTTCAGTTACTGTAATCGCCTCCAAGCTGATCTCCAAGCTCAGCCAGCTTGGAATCAGCACATTTCTCTGCAACTGGATTCTAGACCCACTTCACCACACCAGCTAATTACTTGACAGCAATGCTAAAGAAATATACAGAGCTACCACAAAAACGGAAGCTTAAAGAAAGCATTAAAAAGATGGCTGTGTGCTTGTTCTCTGGTACACATATCTGTATAGTAAAGCAATATCACATGATCACAAGTGCCATTTATTCAACTGTCATTATGATTAGAAGTGTGATACTGGACAACAGAGCAAACAAGTACATAATGTTATGTGACAGCCTACATTCTTAAAAATAAAGGTGCTTCAGGATGCCTTTGCTGTTTCACAAAACTTATTTGTGGCGAAAGAAGGTTCTACAGATAATTAAAGGTAAAAAAGATATGTTTCTTTAAATAACCTTTGACTGAATGGTTCTTTGTGGAACGAGAAAGAGTTTTTATATGGCATCGCTGTGAAGAACCTTTCAAGCATCTTTATTTTTGAGAGTGTACATTATAGACACAATATTGTCTGTTTTCACCAGTGATGCAATGAGATCCAGGCAGATGAACAATACACACAATACATTCCTTACACACATTACACACACAAACACCAGCATTTGGGGGTTCGGTGCCTTGCTCAGGTCGTGGTATTGCCAGTCCGATGCTCAAACCCACAACCTTAGGATTAGGAGTAAAACATGCTAACCACTAAGCCACGACTGTATTGTTTGTAGTGTGATCAACGTTTGTGTAAATACTAGTAGATGTTAGGGAATTAACACGTAACATTTTAATTATATTTGATAAAATGAACAAAATAGACAGTAAAAGATTGCCTGCGAGCTTACCCCGTAAAAGCATTTTTTTTAAAAATATGCTAACGATTGCATCATGACCTGCGACTCTCTGTCGCACAGTAGAGAAATTACCACATGGACAGGAGGAGAAGCTCGCAGGCAATCTTTTACTGTCTATGAGGCTATCGGGGGACGCAGAGGCATAAAGTCAAGGGAGAAGCCCATAGAGAGTCTATAAAAGACAAGGGACAAAATTGTTCAACAACGTCTGCAAGATTCGGTGGGTGATTCAGACTTCTCTTGGCACAGTGATTAGAGGACTTACAATTGTCAGACAGGTTGCTCATGTCACATCTACGTCATCAAGTTTGTGTCTGCTATGCTCGACCCCCAGGAAGTGCGTGCTTCTAACTGACTTCTGACTTTCTTTTACTGTCTATGCTAGTTTGAGATGAGCAAAATCTGCACAGAACCGATCACGGGTGACATACACATCTAAATGGACTGTTATAGTCCTATAAGGTTATTAATAGGGCCATGTATGGTGAGACATGAAAATAAAAATTTAATAAATATAATTTCTTGGAAAAATAAATGTTTGCTGGAATTGTCAAACTCAAAACACTAACATGTGTACATTACAGGACACGACTAGAGAAAGAGCCTACTTGCAACCATTTAATGATGCACTCAGCATAAAAAAAAATAGCAGGTCTAAGTTCCCATGGCCCATGCAAGCAATTGTGGTTTCAACACCTTCAGGGAAAATATAACAAAATAATCATTTCAGTGGTTTTTGTTTTATGCCTGTATTAATCTGCATTTTTGAATTAAGCGGTTGATACGATTCAAGGGACTTGAGAGTAATTAGAGAGAAATTATCCCCTGTGCATATTAAACTTTGGGAAGCATATACCCACACTTCAGCCTCCCAATGTTCAAATCAGGTCTACGCCTTTGGAACTCTGATATATAATCTACTCTATTATTTTGTATATATAATCTACTCTATTGTTTTGTATATGCAAAGCAACTCCACTGATTTCACCTTGCTCTACCAGTTGAGCAACCGGAATGCTAGTGTCCACAGCGCAAGTTTTATATTAAATGTGTCCCCACACGCTCCTCCCACTATCTCTTCCTGTTTTCTTCTTGTATCAGACCTACAGTTCTGCAGACGCAAAACCTAACTCAGGAATTATGAAATACCTTCAAAATGCTAATCACTTTCTTCTTGTGCTTGCTTGCTTGTCACTAACTGGGTATGTATTTGAAGCTGACTTACTGTTCTCTTTAATGTGTTTGGATCTAAACTACAGTGTATCAATAGTTAAACAGTTAGGAGCTGAGGGGTAGATTTCATAAATTTACAATATTACAGATACAGTATTACATTTAAAATATATATTTTAGAAGCAGTATTTGAAGTAGGGGTTTAGTAGTGTTGAGAAGAGTGAGAATTGAAACTGAAAGTGTTGAACTGCTGTTGTGGTGCATTTGCATGATTCTGAATGTGGCCTGCAGGTGGTCGCAGTCCGAACGAGAAGCGTCTTTAAAATTCGAACACATTATTCTCTATGAGTGTACACCACTGATCTATATATATAATATTCTATATTATAGATCAGAAGTGTACACACACCTGCGACTCAGGACGCTGTTCAAATTCCTGCCTCGCCACAGAGCGCCATCTGCATAGTTTTATATTAAATAACATCATATTTGTTTCAAACCGTTGTTCATACATTATACCAAGATACCACTACTGTAAAATACTACTTACATGATTTGTACAGATTGAATCAAATGTAAACACATATAATTCAATGTATAATAAACGTGGTCCTTTTAATCTTTTATTTTTCTTGAGGCATTTTACATAGGCTACGCCAAATATTACAGTATTTGGCTGTCGTGATTACATTCAATGTCATCGGCCGCCACCTGGATTTACCAGGTCACAACCGTCACAACACACTTCAGGTCAAGCTGAGTAATGGACCGCAGTAGATGAAAAACTATTCAAGGAGGTAGGGAAATAACCAGAATTATATGCAACCAACCATAGATTCTTCAAAGAATCATCGGTTTTTCAGGTAAGAATATCTAATTTTCGATCTGAGGTAAAATGTTCAGTGACAGTCCTTAGAAACGTTAAGAAATAAGCATAGCCCTCCATAATAATTTTTTTCGCTTCTTTTTTTATTTATTATCGAGCAAACAAATCAGTATTAGTAACTACAGCATTAGAAATTTAGAAATTGCTTATAATAATACAAAACAATTGATGAACGGCAGTCCATTTCTGTGCCCCATGGTACAATCTACACTAACGTAGGCTTACCCTATTACTGGATTACCCTGATAACATGTATTTTTGAGATTCAAACAGGTACATATAGGTTCCCAACCCTATGCCAAGTGTACAAAAGCTGTACCCTTGAGGGTACAGCCCCAGTGACAAGCCATTGTACCCCTAAAGATACAATGATGTACTTTATTTTCTGAGAGTTAGTGACAATCTAGACTAAATCATAACACAGATTCTTTTCATTAATTAAAGTTCAACAACCAATTTATCCAAACTTAAAACTGACACGTCAAAATCAAATATTTTAGTAAAAATATATATTCTCTTTTGTCATATGTCTCTTTTGTCACAGACTACTTACTGCCTAGAGAACACTATAGTGATATCAATTCAAAACACTCTTAAAGGCAATAAGGAATAATTTTGCAAGTCAATGTCTATTAAGGTATACAATATAAATAGAGCAATGCAGATAAATTAAAATTAATTTAAACTTTAAGGAAACTTCTATTACACTACTGTAAATGAGATCTTGCGGTACATTAGTAGCACTAGAAAAAAAATCAAATGCCAAAGAATTGAATATGAACCCGGCACATGTAACACAATTCAGTATACTGGCAAGTACAGTAAAGGAAAAAATACACATTTATTAAATGAATTAATTAAGCGTCCTCTGCCAAATTGCATTACAGTATTTGTAAGGACTGCCATTCTATAGCAATTTGTCTGTTGACAAAAGACTTTCTTTACCTCCCTAAACAGTCGCCTCTTACAGGTTTGAGGGTCTACAACATGTTTTGTTGCATTAAACAAATCGTAAGAGAAATTGTAAAAGATAAAAAAAAAAATAAATAAAAAAAAACTCCATGGTGGATTCCAAGTGTTCAAAACCATAGAACGATCCAGTTCAGCTCATATTGCAAGAGTTACACCAGGAGTAAACGCTCGTGCAACATAAGGTGCATTTGACTTGAAGTACGGCTATATATGCTTTTATCAGTGTTCTATGATAAACGTGACTCAATACAACAGTGCAACTATACTAAAAAAGCTTTTACCCTTGTTAAAACACAGATTTGTGGCCATTATTGGAACTGAAAAACTGAACCGTCTCAAGTCGGACAAAAATTCTAACTGGCATGCACTGCTTCAAGTCAGATTGCGATCAGTTTGCGCAGTGCTGCATGAAGTTTTTTTATGCTTTAAACGATAAATACAAAAAAATACAACAGACAATATAAAGTCAGGGTAACAAATTTATATAAAAATATATAAATAAAAAAATATAGGGTAAAATATATATATATATATATATTATATATATATATATATATATATATATATATATATATATATATATATATATATATATATATATATATATATATATATATTTATAACAAAATAATATAAAATAATAATAAATAAAAGACAAGAAAATCCAATCATAGACTCAAATCATTTTAAATATAGAACACAAACGGTCAGTTTTAATCGCCTTTCTGTTAGTACTATGTTGGATAGTACACAGGTAATTTTCCAACTCTTTATACAACATTGTAAAACAGGGTTTTGTTTTCGTTAGAAAATTTACACTTAACCAACAAAATTAACAGATTAATAACAAAAACTTCGTTATTTACGTTTCCATAATTAAAATATCCAAATAATTAATTTTAGAAATGCAAATTAAAATTAAAGAGTAGGCTACCTTTTCTTTGATAAACATAGAGACATCATACATATTTTTTTTTACATGACTACAGTGCCAGATGTGGGGTACAGTATCCAAGTGCAAAGAGCAATTAACATCAATAGCCTTCTTAAACATACTAAGACATTTTTAACAGTATAGAATTTATGAATTATTTTGAAACCGATTTCTTTAATCTTTGTTTGTAAAAAAATAAATAATAATAAAATAAAAAAATAATAAACTTGTTTGGTAATAACCAAATACTTTCCTTAGTCCAATGAGCAGCGCTGCATGAAGTGAACACACATACCATCATCAGTGACGTATCGAGACAGGGAAGGGCGTGAATATATGAAGTGGAGCACAACCCCTACCGTTTGTTTTCCTAATTTTTCTAAAATATCCTTCTTTTAATGTTGCTATAGCATTTGCTCACATATTCGAACACATTGGGGTATAGTTTTCAAAAGCAAATGACTTGGGTGGTGCATGAGTGTCCTCTGACCAGGTACGTCATATAGCCCTTCATAGCGGTGTTCATAACCCCAGGACACGTTTTTTGTGAAGCATAAAATTTTGCATTTTCATGTCTGCATTTCAATGGCTCTCATAAAGAACTCTGCACCAGCACCCTTAATTAAACCGTGACAAAGTTAAGACCGATTAAAGCCAGTTGTGATGTAAAGATCTCTCTTTCTTCCACGCGGTCTAGTTGATATTCAGTCCACGAAGTGAAAGGACAAACACGGGAATGACGAAGTTTCAAAATATGAGCACTTCACTTCTTGTGTTGGCTGGCATCTCAGTTACTGGGTATGTATTTACTCTTTTGTAATTTGTAGCTGGTTTAGGCTGCTGTTGCCTTTTTTTTTTATCTCGAATTATTTCACTTCTGTGAACTGAGCGGTACTTTTTTGAGTATTATTCAGTATTGAGTGTAAATGCTCAAAAATTCCCGTTAATACACTGTTACTTTATATATATATATATATATATATATATATATATATATATATATATATATATATATATATAATATGATTCATGAAATAGCCTACTCATCACGTCCTTCTCTGGAGAACATCCGGTAGATTAAGTTCAGTTAGCAGCTGAATTTAACTGTTAGCTGGTAAAATTATTTATTTGAACTGTTTGGATTAAAATGTAAAAATAGTTAAAGAGAGCGTATAAAGGGTGAGAGGGTCTTTACGCCTTATTTGCAACAAGCATTTCCTTATACCTATAGATATCCTGTGTAAACTTTACATGTCTGTCAGACATTTTTCTTATCTAAGAAATATGTGCATATTTCTTTTCCGCATTCTGGTCGTGCACATATCCGGGTGCGCACAGTTTTTTCACTCAGCTGCCGTGATCTGCGCATGCGCTGTTGTAAGGTAAATGGAAGGGACACGTCTAATGCCTTGTCCAAATACCCAAACTTGCGGCCTTGGCAATTAAGTGCGAAAAGCGCAGTGCCCTTAACACACACTAAATCCACTTAGTGTATGCCATCATGATAGCTCGAGATGTCACGGAAAGCTTTGCAATGTAAGTTAAATATTGATAATAAGATATTACATAAAAGTGCTACACATTTTTTTTCGCTGCAAATATAAGTATATCTATTATGTACAAATTTTGGAACTGATTTTTATTTCTTAATTAGAAGCACCAGAAATTGAATCGTGTCATCAGTCACAGGGACTACTGAATCAGATGCATTTCACTATTTCTGTGTGCGTGCTTTGGATGTGTGAGCACATGGGTGTTTAAACAGAATAGTCTATGCATGACGGGACCATTTATCTATACCCCAAACGAAATGGACATTACGGAGTGCTAAACACTCTCATGCAGTGCGTGTTTTATTCATACTCAAAGCCGGAGGGCGCTCTTGCCCAGAAAATCCAAAACAAAATGACTTAAGACCTGCAGAAAATCACTAATATGGACAAAGGCATCCTGCTATTGCTGTGACAAAAAAAGGACATTTCGAGGTAATATATGAATAATCCAGGGCTAATTGACAACATTTAAAACAGCATAGAAACTACTCGGCCTTATTGTCTACTCGTATAAACCAATCCTAAAATTGTTATTTGGAAAATACAGATAAATAATTATATATTATTATAATAATATATTATACAAACTATTGGTTATCATGCAGCAAACATAGGAAAAAAAATCTTGTCAATTACACAAAAGTCAAGTTTTTTTTTCTGTCCCCCATTTCTGTTTTCCCTGCTACACACACATCCTTGTGTTCTTAAGCCTGTTGTTTTTTATTCGGCTAACAAGGAAATCTTTTGCAATAAGAACAAAATGTGAATTATATCTTTATTTATTAATTATTATAATAATTATTATTATACCTTATTGAAATTTAAATAAGGAATTGACACAAATTTGAATCATTACAATTCAAACCATGTCCAAACTTATCCACATCCCACATTATTTTTTACTGGTAAATTTAAATTCACAATACACAATTTTAAACCTTTTTTTTCTATTAAACCTTCACTTAACCTTCTTTGCTTTTGCCCTTCTTAAAAACCACAAATCTTATACGTGAATCTTTTTTTTTTTAATTCGTTATAAAACCGTTAGTATGCTTGCTTAACATAGTGTCAAACTTGACAATTTATGAGACTAATATCATGTTTTGCTCCAAAATCATTATTTAACATCACTCGTGTTTAAAACTTTTAGCTTTTGAGGTTCCGTGTTGCTTCTTATCACAGTGAGACAGAAAATATTCTTTATAATAATCTTTACTGTGATACAAGCTATGTCATTTAGTGCCGTTTTGCAATTAGATGTTTATTGTCTTCCACATTTCAGTCAAAGCATCTCTATCTGCATGTTATTCAGCTGTGGTGATATCTGATGCAGTTATCCATATAAGTGATTTCCTGGGTTTCACTTGTGAAACAGACATTAAAGTACATGCGTTGTCAAGGTTAGAGTTAACCCTGCTCCATAATGCTCACATCGTCTCATTTTGGGTAAAAATAGAAAAAAATATACTATAGTAATTTGTAACACAGTAACTTGAGTAGTTTTTCAGCAAACTCCTTTTTTACTCTTACTTGAGTCATATTATTTTTCAGTAGTTTTACTTGTACTCAAGTAAATTATTACTTAAGTAGCAGTACTTTTACTCAAGTACATTTTCTTAGTACTCTTTCCACCACTATTTCTCAAATAAAAAGAACGTAAGGGAAAGAGATACTGGCATAGACCAATAAAATTTAGTTTAAAATATATCTCCTACTCTCAGGTTAACATAGGGAGTTGAAATAATCCTTTGACATGGTTAAAAATAATTCATGGTTCCTGTCGCCGATTACTTTTAGTTCTCAGAGAGATATGGAAAGTTGCGCTTTTGTGGTCTTAAACGCTGTGGTTTTACTGTACACCTTGTCACACAGCAGCTTTTAGACATTGTTCTCAGTCAGAAATGTCAAGGACGCAGCTTCCCGCCATACAAAGTAATTTACTCTCATAACTGCATTATCATGATGCTACAACAAAATGTATCATGAATCTATAGCTTGCAACAAAAAAAGGCACATTTGTGAATTGTGAATAATCGTGAAGCAACAATGAAACTTTATTCATGCTTTGTTATCCTAAGCAAAATCTTCACATCCTGTGTTTCAGGTTTTCAGTTTCTTGGTGCTTTGTGCAGCTACTATGAAGTATAACAGGGCCAGCCCAGGCTCTCTTGGTGTCCTAGGCGAGATTTTAGATTCCAAAGACTAAAACCTGTAAATGTAGATATTTCAAAACTTTACTATAATATTACAAATAACTGATAAGTATTAACACATAAGTAGTAAACAAATTGTTATATTAAATTGAAATGTTGAAGCGCCTTGTAGGTATTTTAGGAGTGAATCTGTTAAATTAACTTATAGAAGAGACCAGACACGAGCTTCTCACACATCTATGCCTACATTGACATAGTACTTATTACAACAAAGAGAATATGAGCAATATAAAATGGTCTGACAACAAAGGTAACAAAATGAAGGTTAATATTTTGTATTTTATATGGGGATGTTAGCCAGCTAGCTAGCTAGTTAGTCTAATCAGCATACCCATACTGTCTGAAAATGACAGACTTAAACTGTTTTTTGAATGCTAGATTATAGTCCCAGTCATGGTCTTTTTTTTAAAAAAAAAAAGAAAAGAAATTTAGACAATTTTTGGTGAGTTAAAAGCAAGCAGTAACGTAACTGAAATTAAAACAACATTACAAAAGCTTAAATTTATTTTAAAGAAAGAAAGTAGAAATTAAATAAGCAGTTAACTAAGGAAAATCATTCCATAGTGTCAGTGTTAAAGTGCCCCTATTATGGGTAAGGAAAAGTTCATATTTTGGTTTTGGGTGTCCACAACACCAGGTTGACATGCATGCAAGGTCAAACAAAAGTTTAATTGTCTTAAAATATGCATTTTGTCCCTGTTTTGCTCAATGACAGTCTCCATTCTCCATGAGGAATCCTGTTCCTTGAAAGCATATCTGCGACACTGTTCAAGCAACCCAGAACATGCACTGCTCGAATGGAGAGCAGATGGTGATCGGCCCACAGCAAAAGGCGTGTTGCCTGTCTTTAAAGAGTTTTCAAGTGTACTCCGCCCAGGTGGTTTATGTACGATACCACCGACATGTTGTCCGTGCAAATCAAGATGTGATGCCCCCAGACTTGCATGAGAAAATTCAGAAGAGTAAAAAAAAAAAAAACACTTTCAGCTCGAGACGATTTATGTGCCACGTCCTCTCCGACTCTGTCCAGTAGCCCGAGGCCGGTAAGCCATGGCAGTGAGCTCCCCAACCTGTTGTAGACGTGTCCATTGTGACCACATTCTGCCAAGTGACCAGACCCATCTGGGCACCGCATTGGTACAAGTCGGGTTCTGCCATGGTTTCAGCGAGCATAAGCTTCTGTGAGTGACCACAACACGGGCATGGTCCGTTTTCCACGCCCTTCTCGGTACTTGTGTTTTCAGCCATGACTGAAGGTGGCGTAGACCGAGGTGACAGACCGTCACGGCCACCTCCATCCATCCCAAAAGCCTCTTGATATTCCTTCAGTGCTAAAGGCGGCCAAGCCTGAATTCATTCAGAGTGGACATTAAATCTTGTATTGTACCCCTAGATACACGATTGTCTGGCTGAGACTTAACATGCTTTTTTGTTTGTTCACCACAGAGACCCAAACTCTCCGGGTGACGTAACACAGCATAATTGTGGCTGTTGAGCACATCTTCTGAATAGGCCAAGACCAGCCAATCGTCCAAACAATTCAATATGTGCATTCCACTTGCTCTCAGAGGGTAAAGTGCTGTGTCCACACATTTTGTAAACGTACGAGGTGCCAGTCCTATCCCGAACGGCATCACCGCACTGATACACTATGCCTTCAAACGCAAATCTCAGAAAGCGCCCTCCACTGTTCCCAAGTATAGGAACCAAGA